>NC_134949.1:124752353-125405868 GCF_965638725.1 Aptenodytes patagonicus | reverse complement strand
TATAAAACCTCCAATCTATCCTCAGCCTTTTGTCATTCTGGTCATTATTATTTCCAGTGCTAATTACTAGTGGAGCCTGGAGCAGTCCATCTGCTGAGAAGAGCCAATGCTGCACCTTACGGCGTGGTCTCCTAAAGATGAGAGCAGAAACATGCTCATAGCAACAGGGTTCTGGTTTGCTTCTTCCTCGGGTAGTTGACACTGCGGGCTGGGCGGATGCTGGCTGTGCCTGGTGGAGGGCAGAGCTGGTATGAACCCACGGCCCCAGTTGTGGCTGGCACCTATGGGGAGCAACGCAGCCGTGCCCAAGTTAGGGGTACCCCTCTGCAGCGTGTCTTTCGTTGGGGGAACACAGACTCACAGATGGCAGGACCAACAGGCTGCCAGCTCTGGCCGTCATCCATCTCTTGGCCGGCACGTGCCAGCAGGCACCACCCTGCAGCTCTCACCTGCACTTGGTGGGGTCTGGCTGAACGACAGACTGTCTTTCAGAAAGCAGCTTGGCTTAGGCCTGTAAGCAACACAAAAATCTTTTGCTTCTACTGATAAGCTGCCCGAATAGCTAACCATCTAAACTGTAGGGGTGTTTTACCTTATTTCTTGCTATGCTTTTCTTGGCTGGGGTTTGCATCCTGCCCAGGGGAGTTGTCTTGCCCCTCTGTCAGCAGACACAGACTGCCATTGAGCTGCCTTTTGAGTTTCTTCTGAATAAGCTGCCCAAAAATTTCCCCAGTCATCTTAAATTGTGAGCAGGTGAAGCAAGGACCTCACGTCTTCTGCATTGGCGCAGCGCACGAGGCTGCCTGATGCTGACCACGGTGTGGGGGCTTTGGGCACTGGAGGTTTCCTTGCCACTGCCGCGAGGACTCATTAGTCATAACCTCCATTAACATGGTGCTGCATTTCTCTCCCGGGCTCTTTCCAGCTCGCCGAGGTTTCTTCCTGAAGATGCTGAAGCCATCCCACCGCCACAAGCGTGAGATGAACCCTGGCTCTGCGTGGCTCTCAGCCCTTGCTGCCCTCTGAGGATGGACCCGGCACTGCTGGCCACGGTGCTGTGGGTTTTGGCCACCGGTCATCCGCATCCTCACCGGCCTCACGGCTGGCCAGGGCTCAAAGGTTTGGCCTACAAAGATGACCTACATAGAGCAGCCAGCTCGCTCCCCGGTCCCCTCCTTGCTAGGCTGAGTGATCTGAGCTGATTACATCCCCCATTTGCCAGGCTGTTTTCCAGGGTCTGGGACCCATTAACTGTTCCCATCACATCCACGTCCCTCCTCGAGCATGAGACCAGAGTCTGACAGAGTACCCTGGACAAAAGCATACCACTGCTGCTCTCAAGTGCCACTGGACCTTCCTACATCCTTCCTGGTACAGCATCTGGAGGGTGGGCTCCAAGCCGTTCAGGCTTTAACTAAGACATGTGACTTATTTACATAAGTAGTGCAGGTTATGAAACGCCGGAGCCATCAGAAAGGTACAGCACAGCCTCCCCCGCGCTGCCTGTGGCATTTCGGATCTCTCCTGGAAGGAACCTTTGGCACATCTCCATGGGGAGGAGTCTGGAGGGGCAGAGGCTGGACACGACCAGGGGTCACCACGTCTGCCCTGGGAACCAGTGACCCCCTGAGCCCCCCAGAAACGTCCTCTCTCACAGCAGGCGCCGAGCACTGCCTTATGACAATGATGATAATCAAATCACATGCTCCAGGGCTTCGGCCTGCAGGAATAAGGAAAGTGGGGGTTTTGGCCCCTGCCCACTGCACAATTAACTGGAAGTATGTGGAGGCTTTTCATTTGTTTGTGTCTCTTTGCCTTGTCCGCCATTTTGAAGGGGGGAAAAAAAAAAAAGAAAAAGAAACACTGGCAATTGGGTGCAGGACCCTGGGTCACAAAGGCTGCAAAGCCATAAAGTGTGTGCCCTGCTCGTATGCCCTGATTTCCCTTCAGGAAGGGGTTTCTGCCCCACGACCCAACGGCCTGACCTGGGGGCAGGGAACGGATGGGGCGGACACAAAGGGTTTGCTTTCATCCTGCACCAGGGGTTATGGCTCGGCCACCTGACCTTCTGCGTGCCCACTGCCTGCCTTCTGGCCCCGTCCTCAGTGGTCCCATCCCAAGCAGCTCGTTATTCCCCCCCTTGCAAGAAAAACTGAACGACAGCTTGCGGGGCACATCCATTCTGCAGGAAAATGCAGAGCCTCACAGAAAGGCACTTAGAATCATAGAATAATTAAGGTTGGAAAAGACCTCTAAGATCATTGAGTCCAACCATCAACCCAACACCACCATGCCCACTAAACCATGTCCCTAAGCGCCTCATCTACTTCCAGGGATGGTGACTCAACCACTTCCCTGGGCAGCCTGTTCCAATGTTTAACCGCTCTTTCAGTAAAGAAATTTTTCCTCATGTCCAATCTAAATCTCCCCTGGCGCAACTTGAGGCCATTTCCTCTCGTCCTATCACTTGTTACTTGGGAGAAGAGACTGACACCCACCTCGCTACAACCTCCTTTCAGGTGGTTGCAGAGAGCGATAAGGTCTCCCCTCAGCCTCCTCTTCTCCAGGCTAAACAACCCCAGTTCCCTCAGCCGCTCCTCATAAGACTTGTTCTCCAGACCCCTCACCAGCCTCGTTGCCCTTCTCTGGACACGCTCCAGCACCTTAACGTCTTTCTTGTAGTGAGGGGCCCAAAACTGAACACAGTATTCGAGGTGCGGCCTCACCAGTGCCGAGTACAGGGGCACGATCACTTCCCTACTCCTGCTGGCCACACTCTTTCTGATACAGGCCAGGATGCCATTGGCCTTCTTGGCCGCCTGGGCACACTGCCGGCTCATGTTCAGCCGGCTGTCAACCAGCACTTCTTCTTCCTGCATGGCACCGTGTTATCTTCTACCTGTCAGTAGCGAGGCAGTCATGAAAAGCCCAGGAGATGGGCAGGAGTCACCATGGAGCTGTGCAGGTCAAGGGGATGGAGCCTGGCCGTTGGGATGTTGGTTGTAGGCTCAGCGTGGGGCAGCCAGTGCTTGCAACCCCTCGTTGGATGGAGAGCATCTGCAGCCTCCCCGTGGGCATGTGTTATGGACGAGGCAAGCTGGGGCAGAGCTGTCCTGGTTTCAGCTGGAATAGAGTAAATTTTCTTCCTAGTAGCTGGCACAGTGCTGTGTTTTGGATTTAGCATGAGAACAATGTTGACAACACACCCATGTTTTAGTTGTTGCTGAGCAGTGCTTACACTAGTCAAGGGCTTTTCAGCCTCCCATGCTCTACCAGCTGAGAAGGCTGGAGGTGCACAAGAAGCCGGGAGGGGGCACAGCCAGGACAGCTGACCCAAACTGGCCACAGGGACATTCCATACCATGTGACGTCATGCTCAGTACATAAACTGGGGGAAGCTGGCCGGGGGGGCCGCTGCTCGGGGACTGGCTGGGCATCGGTCGGCGGGTGGTGAGCAATTGCACTGTGCATCACTGGCATCGTATATTATTATTATTATTATTATTAATAATAATATTATTATTACTTTATTTTATTTCAATTATTAAACTGTTTTTATCTCAACCCACGAGTTTTCTCACTTCTACTCTCCCAATTCTCTCCCCCATCCCACTGGGGCGGGGAGGAGTGAGTGAGCGGCTGCGTGGTGCTCAGTTGCCGACTGAGGTTAAACCACGACAAGAGCTTACGTCTCCTTGCCTCCTGAAGGAACGACGCCACCCAGACAAGGATGCGATCCCCAGGAAATAATGATTGAAAACCAGGTTTAATAAAACTCCCACTCCTTCCCTTCCAGCCTTATCTGCCTGCAAATGTTTTCTCAGCGCTGACTGATCTGAGCACCATTATCTGGTACATAGCTTGAGATGAAGGTTTTGATGGAGCTTGATTGCAGTGCCAGAAAACCGTTCACTCAGTTATGGCTCTGACAAATGGATCCCTCTGAGCTGCTGAGTTTAATGGGGGGTGGGGTGGTGTTATTTATTATCAGCATGTTCTTGTTCTGGGCCGGTGAGAGAGCAAAAGCCAAGGGGAAGGTATCCAAATAGCATACTTTTGATCTGGCTCAAAACAAGGGCTGTCAACAGGAAAGTTTTAGGTCATTTGGGTTAAAACCAAGTGCAACAAAGCTTCCAAATTTAAAAAACGAAAGTACTGTATTCTCCTCTTTTTGCCTCTTCTCTGCATTTTAAAGAAACACCAGCATTTCTCAGAGGGAAAATAGTTCCCGAAACACTTCCAGCACGTTTCTAGAAAGCTTGCAGGATGCTTTTCCCCAAAGCGTCAGCAAAGGAGAAATCCGGAGCCACCAACCTGAATTTGCCAGAGAGCACTCAGCCCAGGTGCCACCTCTGCATGGCCAGCAAGGACCAGGGCAAGGGATGGCACCGCGCCACCCTGCGTGGCAGCACGTGCCCGCAGCAGGGCTGCACCCCACCTCGGTGGGACCCGGGCTGGCAGACACACTGTCAGGAGCAACGGGAGATCCAGCTTGCAAACACAGCTCTCAGCGACATCCTGGGAGGCGAGATGAGCCTATCTCGTGGGCAATTGCCCACTCTGCCCTGCATGTGTCCTGCTGAGTCCCGTATAGAGCCAGCAAAGGCATATAACGTTGTTAGGCAAGTTTAAAGTTCATTGATACAACAGGTGCATTGTTAAACACCCGACCTGATGGGTAAAGCATACCTTAGCACAGGACTTTGACTCAAGACCGGGGTTGTCATTGCCGTTACGATGGGCATAACAAGACGTACGATGGATTTTACCAGTGCACGTGAGACCGCACCTGCCAGCAGAATTGCACAAACGCAACAGAAATGAAAACCAAGCCCAGCTTAAGTCTTCAGACTTTTCACCTGTTTTTCAGCTGGCATTGAAAGCAACAGAGCTTAATCATTACAAGTGTATCATGGTTGATACAGGCTATGGTGCTAGCCCATACCCATGATTTTTAAAGAAGCATTTGGGACACTACAACACCAGCAGGAATGGCTCCTACACCGTTTTTTCCTGAGCAGAAGGCTCCGAATCCAGCTGAACACAACAAGCTAATCTGCTGTCGGGCATGGCGTTGGTATAAAACGGGTCGCAAGGGTAATCTGATGCAATATTACCTTCAAAGGGATTGAAACTTGAAAAAAGCTCAACAGAAATGAAATAATTTTTTACATCGTTCCTCTTTGAAATGTTTCCCCTCGTTTCAAGATGTATTCCAAGAAGTGAAACATGTTTTTCACAAAAGAAAAAAAGGCCATTCGGTGAACATGTATTTCTTTAAGAACCTGGAACTGATCTATAATGCATTGCCATGTCAGCATCTGAAATAAAATGATAACTATGTTACTTTTTTTTTTCGGGGAAACCTTGTTTATCAGTACAGTCCTCCATCCACCCGCCTGCAACCCTGCTCTACTACAGTACTTTCTGTTACCTGAGAGTATTATTTGCAGTAATTTAGTAAATTGAGCAAAACCACCGGCTCCACAAATATTTATCAATGCCTTTTATAGAATCATAGAAAAATAGTTTGGGTTGGAAGGGACCTCTAAAGGTCATCTAGTCCAACCCCCCTGCCGTGGGCAGGGACATCTTCAACTAGATCAGGTTGCTCAGAGCCCCGTCCAGCCTGACCTGGAATGTTTCCAGGGATGGGGCATCCACCACCTCTCTGGGCAACGTGTGCCGGTGCTTCACCACCCACAGCGTAAAAAATTTCTTCCTCATATCTAGTCTAAATCTACCCCCCTTTAGTTTAAAGCCATTCCCCCTTGTCCTGTCGCAACAGGCCCTGCTAAAAAGTTTGTCCCCATCTTTCTTATAAGCCCCCTTTAAGTACTGATAGGCTGCAATAAGGTCTCCCCGAAGCCTTCTCTTCTCCAGGCTGAACAACCCCAACTCTCTCAGCCTTTCCTCACAGGAGAGGTGTTCCATCCCCCTGATCATTTTCGTGGCCCTCCTCTGGACCCGCTCCAACAGGTCCGTGTCTTTCTTATGCTGAGGGCTCCAGAGCTGGACGCAGTACTCCAGGTGGGGTGTCAAATAAATATTTTAAAAATAAAATAAATATAAATAATGTATTTTATATCTATATAAAATAAATAAAATCTTTTAAATATTTATACTTTAGAAAATGTACAGGGTTTTTTCAGTGTTGGGTTTTTGGGTGGTATTTTTTCAGGTGAATGACAGTGAATATCGGTAGCCAGATGTCCATCTTCCCCATGATTTCCCAGGTGAATTAGATAATTCACACTTTGTGACTCCTATATGGACAGCTTCCAACTTTTCTTCTTTTGTTGCCTGAGGGCTTGTCCGGCCCATGAGGAGGGGAACTCGCGGATGAGAACCCAGCCTGCAGAGCAGGGGCTGCGACTCCCTGCTCCCGGCTGGTGGGAGGCAGCTCCCCCGGCACAGACGGGAGCTGCAGTGCTGAAGCCCCCCGTGCCAACGGGTGCCCTCGGTCTGTCCTTCACCTGCCGCTAAAGCACTCCTTTCTCTGAAGGCGTGCCTGCTTGGGGTGGGAATCTCCCTTATTGTTGGTCGCTAGGCTGGCGTTCGCAGCACTCGCCTTTCGTAAGGGGCACCCCGAGTGTATTTAAGGGTCACTAAATAAAATAAATAGTCAGTGGGACAGGGAGCAGACCCTGCTCAAACGCCAAGCCGAAAAGCCCCACTCCTCATCCTCTGCCCCCTCAGCAGCCACGGCTTGGCTCTGCCTGATGGCAGCCGTGGAGCTCGGGTCTCCCCACAGCCAGGATTGTCACGACTTGCGTGTTTAGCTTTAGCCCTCTGCCACTCTGCCCCATGAAAGACGAGCTTGAAGACGCGGACATCATGGGAGTATACACAGTGTCCAGCTGAGGATTTATATGTTTATTTCTCATTGCTCGCTTGCCAGGCGACTTTTTATGATGGCATTTTTTAATCATGAAAAGGATATTTAAAAAAAAAAAAGGCAGATATTTTCAACTTGGTCTGCTTGTAAGCATTTTATCTTATCTCTAGTGTATATTCCCCCTCTCAACTCTCCTTTTTCCAAGAGAACGAAACCATGATCTGCCCTGGATCAGGATGTGTTGTGCTCACCCAGACATGGGGGTGCCCGCCCCCCACAAGCTCCTCTTCTGCACGGATCAGGCCAGGAAAACTGACTGCCTGGAAGTTTGAAGTTTATTAATCTTTAATACAGCATAGCAACATATACACGAGCAATAAATGTACCTCTCCTTGTTTCCTCTTGCCCATTAAATCAACTCCCCGCTGTTTGGGATTCAGGAAATGGAATTGTAATTAAGAAAGGAAAAAATGGTTCTGTCTGGAAGCAGTCCTCGCGCTAACCGCTGCAAAAAATATCCCATAGCATTTTACTGAGCAAATGAATGTTGTCCGTTTGGTTCAGCCCGCAGCTCCACAAAGCGCAGCGCTGCCCATTGAGGGCATTCACCTGCGCACAGCCGCTAAGGACATAGACCCCTTCTGCTGGTATTATTTAAAAGTCTCAGCGTAATTATGTATGTCAAACTCATGTTTTCCCACTCTGGTCCCCGGGCCCAAAAATATGACAACACTAGGACTACCACCAGCCTCCTTTCCGGCGCCCACTCGAGCATGGAAAAGCTGTGGTCAGGCAGACGAACCCACGCTTCTGCCGTGGGGTACCCACATCAGCTTCGCTGCCTCTGTGCCCCGGGGTCTGCGCAGTCATCGCAGGGAAATTAATAACGAATAAAATGCAACAGAAACCTACGGTGGTATAGCAGTGCGCAATGAGTGCCTGAGAGAAATGTGTACCTCTGAATCATCAGTATTGCGCTTCAAATATTAAACCATCAAATCTCTAAGCAATTGGAGACTGCAGTATCTCTAGCTCAGTTAGTGTAAGGTTTTGTGCTGGTTTTGGTTGGGATAGAGTTAATTTTCTTCATAGTAGCTGGTATGGGGCTACGTTTTGGATTTGTGCTGAAAACAGTGTTGATAATACAGGGATGTTTTAGCTATTGCTGAGCAGTGCTTACACAGAGTCAAGGCCCTTTCTGCTTCTCACCCCACCCCACCAGCAAGTAGGCTGGGGGTGCGCAAGAAGTTGGGAGGGGACACGGCTGGGACAGCTGACCCCAACTGGCCAAAGGGATATCCCACACCATGTGACGTCATGCTCAGTATATAAAGCTGGGGGAAGAAGGAGGAAGGGGGGGATGTTCGGAGTGATGGCGTTTGTCTTCCCAAGTAACCGTTACGCGTGATGGAGCCCTGCTTTCCTGGAGATGGCTGAACACCTGCCTGCCCATGGGAAGGAGTGAATGAATTCCTTGTTTTGCTTCACTTGCGTGTGCAGCTTTTGCTTTGCCCATTAAACTGTCTTTATCTCAACCCACCAGTTTTCTCACTTCTACCCTTCTGATTCTCTCCCGCATCCCACTGGAGGGGGACTAAGCGAGCGGCTGGGTGGGGCTTAGTTGCCGGCCGGGGCTAAACCATGACAGGTTTCCACCTAGAGCATCGAAATGGGATGCCTGCATTTTCATCCTTCCCTGAATTTCTAAGTATGTAGTGTTGCACTTCTTGTGCTCCTGGAGGTAATCATGAAGCCTTGCTACTCGTTACTATAGAAAAAGACACCTGGGGTAAAAAAAAAAGAAGCTGATGCACTTTCTTAGATGTCTAAGAAGATTTTTAATGACCGAACATTTCAAAACTAGATAGCTCAGCAGCTTTAAATAGGTACATACTGCACTTCTCTGCTATATTTTGAATGTTAATCCATGCCCTCTGCAATGTACTTAGTACACAGCACATTAATATGAAGTTACTTTTTAGGACCGTCTATCACTTTCCACCCCACTCTGCAAGTCAGCTGTTTCACCGTCCATGCCTACCCTATATGAAACAACAACTATTCGCCTACTTTCTTATTTCCCTTGGGCCCCCTCAAAATTTCACACATTAGGCAGCAATCTTTCACAGCTTTATGGTCAGCCACAAAATCAAGACAGACAGAACAAGGGCTCAGGGCAGCCCCAGCGAGTTATGGGTTCAGGATACAGCAACAGGCACCAGACCAACAGCTTCAGAGATAATTTATTCCTAAATAATGGTACCATGACAAATACAGATCAGTAGCGCTATCATCCAGGCTGAAACAACAGCAAGCCCAGTAATTCACCAATGTTGGGCTAAACTTTGCATCTGGGCACAAAGACTTACCTGGGGGTGGCCAGCAGGCAATGGGCAGGCAGCAGGGCAGGGCAGGGCAGGGCAGCTCCTCCGATCGGGTGGCTTGGAGCAGCCAACAGGCTCAGGGAATCCCAAATTCCCTGTCTGACAGTCCTCTTCCACTTCTTTCTTGCTCCCCAGCCTGTGTTTCCCCTCCCCTCACCATGGGGATTTTTCTTCCTTTTTTTTTTTTAATATGCACCAATATTTCCAAGATTGCTTCCTTCTATGCACACATCTGCAACAGTGCCTAATTACAACGGGTGACGAACGAGCCAGCTTCCTTCCCATTACACCCCGTGACCCCTCAGTAGGTAAAATATAGAAAAATAAGCATAAAACCTTGGTACTTGCAGGTACCGTTGGCTTCTTGCAAGTGAGCAGAAGACGGCTTTACATTCACAGAGGCACTCGCTGTTTCGGCGCAGGAGGTTGGGAAAGGGACTCGGCAGCTATCGCCCCTGGAGTTGCTTCTCCCCATTCTGGGGCAGGACTTGCTGCCCAGGTGCCACCCCACTGGGTGATGGCACCAAGCGAGGAAGAAGCACTTGCTGTGTTTCTACCATCGGCTTCACATCTAATTTGGAAACGAAAAATACAGCCTGACAGGCCGCCCTTTAGAAGTCTCTGATCTTCACCTACGGCATGTCAATAAGCCCTGCTGCCAGTTTTTGGGACTCGGACGTACCCTGCGCGTGACTATTGGGTGGGCCTGTCTGTAACCCAAAGAGGCTTCGTCACCTCCCAGGATATTATCTCAGCACACATTTCTGAGTCCCGCCTGCCGACACCAACGGCGATCAAGTGTCCGCCAGGCCCTCGTGATGTTTGAATAGTAGCGGACAAGACTTTAACATGCACCCTTAAGACACCAAAATGCACCAAAATACCTGTGTTTTTAGCATGAGTCCCTTGAGAGAAGATGTTGATGCTGACATGAGGAATAGTAACAGTCAGGCAAAGATCACTACAGGTTAAAAATGTACTGCTAAGAGCAGGAGTGCAAAATACATTGCTAAGGATATATAGCACTGGTTGAATTCACTCTCTTCAGCTATCTCTAGCATACTACAGACATCCCTAGGTAGCAGATTTCCACCAGTGAAACCCTGGCAGTGAAACAGCAGCCAGTTTCCCAAGGGAAGCTCACAGCTTCCTTGCAAAGTCCTGCAAAGTCTAGGCGGTGTCACCACAGGGAAAAGCCACGCAGCAGTGCGAAGGGGACCTGTCATTCCCTGCCTCACCGCCTGCTTCCTCTCTTCAGGTGAGAGACGTTTCCAGATCCTGGAAATATTCCTGCTGCGATCCTGTTTCTCAGCATGCCGGGCAGCCTGTCCTGTGCGTTCAGTATACGCTGTCGTATGATCAGCCATACTCTCTCCTTGCTTTATTTTTCATGCAGTTCCTCATGACATGTAACTTACGATGTGCAATGTGCATCTGCTGAAGAGACATTATTTCCCCTTCCTCTGGAGTAAGCTCCTTCTCCAGCTTTATGTTTTCTCTATTCCCAAGCACAAGACAACTATCAATATCCACCATTTTTTGGAATTCCAAATTTGGAAATTTGGAAATTTTGCTGGACTACACCAACCAAGGTCCTGTCCCCTCCTCTCGTAAATTAGACAGTGCAAACCCCTGATACCTGGAATAGCTTTTCCTCAATCTTTTGGTGTGAATTCATCCTTTTTGACCAGGTGTTCAAACTTTACACAGTACCTGCCCCAAAGGAGGTGCCACTGCAGTGCTTTGCAACGTTACTCGGTATTCCCTTCGCTTCTGAAAATAGCTCCTTAGAACATCTACTCATCACATTTCTCTTTGTCACCTCTGCATCACATTATAGCTCCCCATGGCATGGAGACGAACCCGTGCACACAAGCCTTTCTCATCCTGTGCCAATCCCAGGAGGACAGGCTCCCAGCTTGTAGCAGAAATTCTTACTTGCCGACAAAGCTCATGATGCTGGTACTCCACACCACCAACTTTTGTCTCACTCCTGTCCTTCAGGGCCTTTCACTTCTTTCTGGGCCACCGTCCTGTTCTCCTCCACACCTGCAATGCTCCCCAACTCCTCACCAGTGCCAAACTTCATCAGCACACGCATCCTGTGCTGGGGCCGCTGGTTAAACACGGTCCCCAGGACTCATCCTTGGAGGCCTTCGCTACCCTAGGTACGTCCCTGCCAGCTCCATGGGCGGCTGCCCTGCCCCTCCTTCCCCACTGTCTTCTCCTCTCCCAGTGCTGGGCGTCAGGCGGAGGCGTCCTTGTCACCTCCAGCAACAGCCGGCCACTACGTCACCCACCCTGCCATGGTCGGCACAGCTGGGTGACTCCCCATCCAGATTTCGGCCACCCAGGCCCCCGAGGTCCTGCCAGAGCTGCTTCCTCCAGCTCCTGCATTTGTCCGCAATGGGCCACACCAGCAGCTGCCCTGAAACCAGCCCGAGGCTGGCCAGAAGATGAATTATCATTTTCTTTTGCTGCCTCTAGTTTTCATCAAAATCTGATTAGGAGCACATGGACGCTAGTCCCAGACCCATTTAAGTTGGATGTAGCCAATATTAATGCAGCACGCCACATCATTAAAATCCAGCAATGCTACAACCGTTACGGAAAAGTACTGGAGCACACAGAAAACCAAAGCTCCTCCAACACACTGCTCCATTGTTGACTGCTGGGAATTGCTCATGTGCAATGACCAGCAGATGCTTCTTAGCCCAAAGGGGATTTTTTCCCCCATTTTCTTTCTCACTTTTCTTGCTTTTCCTTCCCTCCACCCCAGACCAGGTAAGAAACATCACTGAGTGAGTGCCAAGCTTTCACATCTGAGCCGCTGCTGCTAAGTTAGCTGTAAGGGCTGGAACAGCACCCCTTTTCTGGGAGCCCAGGAGAAGCACCACCAGCAGCCCGACTCTTTCCAGCTGCCACCCCACAGCCCCACAGACAGCCCTGCTGCCTGCTACTTGCTGTGCCCAGAACATCAGCTGGGGCTGCCACTGCGGGGATTGTCGTCTCCCCGCCCAGAGGGATGCTGGAAGAGGATACATCTGCTTTATTTGTTTCTTTGGAGCTTATTGTGGAGGCGGTTCACTTTTGTTAAAATTAAAAATAAAAAAAAAAAAAGGAAGAAAAATCCCCATGGTGAGGGGAGGGGAAACACAGGCTGGGGAGCAAGAAAGAAGGCAGCTCGTGTGCTTTGTGCTGCCTGGCAAGCCCTGGGACCACTAACTTTGTTAGGGTAATGTGATTTTGAAGGCTAAGGGCAGCAATAGCAGGCTTCATCATTACTCAGCGTGCTGCTCTGGCTCTGCGCTCACCTGCAGCCTCTGCTCTGCCCCACCAGGAGCTGGTGGGTGCTGGGGGGTGGATTTTGTCACGCACTCACACACAAACACTCCTCCAGCACAGTAGGCCACTATTAAGAAAAACTATATAAACTCTCTTCTAGCCTTACTGCTCAAATTGTAAAGCTTGAAGGTCAAAAAGAAATAAAAAATTTCCCCAGAAAGCTGGAAATTGGAACTGACAGAAAAATGGCCTCCGTCCAGCATCCCATCCTTACAGTCAGCGGAGCAGAAACCGCCATGCTTTGCTACCAGCTCCACAGCCATCGCTCCGCGTGGGCAGTCAGCTGAGAGTTGGGTGCTCTGGCTTTGACAGCTACCCTCACCCCTACCTTTGTGCACTCCTGGCTCCGCTGTATCCCCGTATCTATCTCTGAAGTCACCTCCCGTGCTCGCCGGGACTCCCTTGTCGCAACAACCCCTCCAAGGCTGCTTTTGCAGGACAGGCAGCACGTGATTGCAGTGGGAGAGATGAAATCCTCCCAGCCCAAAGAGGAGAACAGGTCTTGAGTGCCCAGCCTGGGCCACCGTCAAGTCAGCTTAAACTACTGAGCGCTGCTGTCCAGAGCTGTTTGCAGGAGCTACAGGATAGCTTTTATTCTAACGCTGAAAGCTGCTTCACCAGCTGCCAGTGCATAGTGTCCACGATGGGAGGAAGGCTTCCTCGGGCTCCCCTCCAGCCATGGGTACCTCCCAGCCATCTGATGGGATCGAGGAGGTTGACCATCCCCAGGAGTCCCCCTCTGCTGCACCAAGGTGCAGCAGATCTGGGGGGTGCATGGGGACTTGCTCCAGCTCGTCAGCCGGGCACTGAGCCAGTGACTCGGGAGAAGGGAAAGCGCCCACGGCAGTACACAGCTACAGGGCTTCTGCACGGGGTGTACGTCAGCATGAGGTGGGTTGCTGATGGGCCCACCCTCCCAGGCAAGGTTTCTCTTCGGTCTTTGATCTGCCGAGCTCCACTCGGGTGCTAAGCAGTTAAGAAAAAAAAAATAAAAGTTCTTCTAGGTTCTTGCATTGTTTTCTGCCTCCAGGCTTCCTGTTCCAGGGTTACATTTTCCTGAAGGATTACACTGCTGAAAAAGTAGAGATGCTAATGCCTTTTTTCCACACCTATCAGCAAAATCACAGCTAGCTAACAGGAATGCACTCTGTGTGACATCCTCTTCTACTTACATAAAGAAGTAGCTTCTGTAACTTCAGAAATATGGTCTAAACTTTTTCAGTGAAGTAGGAAACCCAGACAAGTTCTGTTCAGTCAAAATATATTGCTTAGTAAATGTGTAAGCCGTATGAATCTGACTTCAATCAAACGACTATAAACTTATACATATTTTGGAGGACAGCTTGTGACATAAGTGTGCATGGATACATGCTTGTTAAACTCTGAGAGAATGGAGATGCTGACATAGTTGATATTTAAGAGGAATCCCCAAAGAGCCGTTTTGCAAGTGCAATTCTGATCTAGGCCAGTGAGCAACAAAGAAGGAAAGGTGACCATTTTTTCAGTCATTTCTTCTGTAGGCTGCTTAATAGTAGAGTTAGGTAAGAAAGCAGTGAAGATATAATGTAAAGGAGAAGGTGGTTTTGATAGCTGTCAGATATCAATATGATGGGAAAAAAAGTAGAAATTAACATTTTTAATGTGGAATTGACAACTCAGAAGCAAAACCTTATCAAAGAAAGAAGATGCAGTTACACTTTCATCTTTCGATCAGTGCACTGATGCACTGATTTTATTCCCATAAATTTTCTACAAGTATTTTCTCACTTTCATAGGGAAAGTAAGGTGCAAGGAAGTCAACTGAATAGTCTGTGGTCAAAAATGGTTTTGGACAGGCTGGTATCAAAACTCAACTTCTCTTAAACCTGGTGACAACTTTATTCCTCACAAATCAAACATCCTGAAAGAGAAAGGTACTGTTCCTCGAAGAAACTGTGGTCACTGTAAAGCAGTTCCAGGTGTTCTCAGAGATTCATCCTTTGTCCCTCTGAGATAAGGACTCCACAGCTCCCTCCTACTTTTATCCCTGGAGGTATTTAAAAGACGTGTAGATGTGGCGCTTAGGGACATGGTTTAGTGATGGAGTTGGCAGTGTTAGGCTTACGGTTGGACTCGATGATCTTAAGGGTCTTTTCCAACCTAAATGATTCAAAATATTTAGTGACAGAAAGTCATCACCACATGCAAAACCGTGGCTGGTATGTTCTGAAGCAGGGGAATGCACAGCAGGTAGTCCACATCTAATTCGGACTCTAGTGCCCTTGATCTGTAGTATTAAGCATGTCGTCCTACCTCTGTACCTTACTTCCTCATGAGCAACATGGAGACAGTAACTCATTAAGAATGAGAGTCTCAGCTGAGAATCGCCATCTCCTCTGTTTGCTGTATGCATGGCAATGGCTTTGCAACTGGAGGAACAGCAAGCGTTCTTCCAGATATTTGACGTCAAACCACAAACTTCCAATCTGCCTTCTGAAGAAATTACTATCTTGAATTTTCAGCTTCACAGATTGTTTGTCAAGCGTATTTCCAGCCTTCTGAAGCTGTCAAAGGATGCAGATAAATAGTCTTATCTCCTTTAACACTGATATTCTTGCAGTAAACAGAAGACTGTTAGCAGGTCTTATTATTTGGAAGGCAAGTGAACAGATGAGGTGGCTGGAAAGGTGACCAGAAACACTGATTGGCGGGGCTAATGCTGTATTGGCAAAATTACTGAACAGTTTAATTTCTCTCCAATGAATTTCCCCTAGAGTTTCCTTAGGAGAAAACCTCTTACACAATTTGTTGGCTCAGAAGTGCTCTCATGCAAGAGACAGCATGGCCCAGGTTGCCTTCTGGACCTGTTATTCAAAACCCTTTATTACTAGCAACAGAATGAAGCTCCTAAGATTTATTTTCCTAGAAAGCAAGCCATTGACTAGCCCTATCTACTTAGTTGCTTTTTGATGACACTTGTAGTCGCTTCTTTTACACTTCAGCAGTCTTGACAATCAATCGTTTTAAAGTGCAAACAGCCACCATCCTATGACATATATGGCTCTATAGAAGCATGGCTTGAAGCCTTTCTAATTTTACCTTGTTTCAGTATAGTAGACGTTTCTAACATCATTCATCCAAGGAAAATACTTTACATACCAAAGTGTCACAAAAAGCAGCATGCTGTTTTGTGTTTAGCTGTGGTGCACCGGGATGATTTTGCATCCACAGTTCCCTGAAGCATGTGAAACGCCCTGTACCGGGCGCGCCCTGTTAACCGACTGCAGTTGCTTTCTCACAGTAAAATATGAATTATATAAAAGTGCAGACAGTGTGTTTTCAAATGCATTTAAGTCGATAGCCCACATATTTGTGCTACTGTGCTGTAGTTAGAAAAGACTTAATTCTTTTCCTAGTCGCACTAAATTACCTCAGAAAGTATTAAGCTTATGTGAGCAGAATTAGCGTTACGGCTAAAATCACCGAGCAGCAGTCAGCTTTCAGTTTATCCTTTGCATACTCACGACCTCCTTTTCGTCTGGCAGAAAAGATGATCAGCACATGCTAAAGGTCATTATCCCAAGGAACGCACCGAAGAGCTGTGTTGTGAGTACGACCATCCACCATGCCATTCGCTTTTTCACTACACACCGAGCATAACCTCAGTCACCAGCTGAAGACCAGGGGAGTGCGTCACTCCTGTATGGGAGGCTTAGCATTCCTCACATTCCCTGACCGGCTTTCCAGATTATACCCTCTCAAGAAGATGGTTGTCATATTTCTGCCTTAACAAGTAATACCTGAATATGCAAGGTGTGCTGTTTTTGTTTCAAGCCCAAATCCTTTGGGCCTGCTTGATGTATCGAGTACGCTCAGGCTCTTTGTTCTGTACATCGGTGGGGTGAAAAGCAGCACCCGTGGTTCATCAGCTGTACGGAGCTCAGAGAGCCCAGGGATACATCAAGGCTACCACGAACACGCCAGCTGTTGCACAACACATGCTCACTGTGTTGGATTTACTGCATTTCCAAAGTGATTAACAGTTCTGTTTTCATTTTGTCTACCATCCTCCCAAAAGATCACCCTTTGCTCAGACCTACTGCAGCGATGACTGGCACCCCAATTCAGCTGCCAGCGAGATGGGGAGCATTTTCCCCATCACTTGCAGAGAACATAAGAAATGGTCCGATCAGTGGCTCACCTAACCCGGTACTGAGTCTTTGAAAGTGGAAATGGGCAATGCTCTTTAGGGAGACCAAGTCTGCCATATTCAATTTCTTCTGCCCCCAGCCCCCAGCATCCACAATTCATTGGATGAGGGATATTGGTGGACACATCCCAGGCTGTAGTATCCACTTAAGAGCCGCCTGTTCCTGACATTGCCCAATACCTTCTTGGGCCTGTTGACATTGTCGGTCTCCATAATGTCCTGTGACAACAAATTCCAGAAGTTCCCAACCCACCGTATAAAAAGTACTCTCTTTTATCTCTTTTAAGCTGATCTACTAATTTCCTTGTGTATACTAACTGTGTAGACTAATTTTCATTATAGTATTGCAGGATTTTTTGCCTAACACTTCTGCATTCATCTTATTCACTGCCTTTATGCTTTTTGTAAATGCCTTGGCTTCCTCTCCAAACTGAAGAGCCTTTTCAGTCTCCTCAGCTGTTCCATCCTCTCTAATTGTTGTTTTCTCTGTACCTCTTCTTATGCCACTACGCCTTCCCTGAGATGCAGAGACCAGACTGCACCAAGTGCTCAAGGTGTCGACTCACCAAAGCTTTATATGGCAGCGAAGTCATGCCATCCTCCTGACGGTGCCCAGCATTTTCCTGGGTCTTGGCCGCTGCTGCATGTTGAGCTGCTGATTTTGGTGAGCTGTAAGTGAGGACTCCAAGGTCCTTCCCTCAGCTGGACCTGCCAGCTCTGAGCTCAGCATCACCTACAAGTGTAAGAACAAGCGCTGACAGAGAGCACTGCTTCCCCATCCATCCCCTCCCAACAATTGCAATTTTAGATGTATCCTGAACAAAAAAATGTACCCACTCAGGACGTTCAGGAAACCTCCACAAATTTTTCTTTCATTTTATTTGTTTGGTTATTGTTCAAGCACTCGCAGTATAGGAGATCTCAGCTTGAAAAGCCAGCATCTTCTTGATCAGAGTTAAACATAAACTCGTGGTTCCTTTGGGGATTGCTTTGTCTATGAAGCTATGGGCTACTTTGGCAATAAGCATATCACATCCCCTCCCTTCCTCTATAAGCAGTTTTTATAAATTTCACAAAAAGTAATTGGGCAAGGGACTGAAATCTAAGCTCCATCTTCCTCAGTGAACTTCTAACCAACAGTTACGGCGTGAAGGTGGATTAATTTTCTCTGCCTCCCTGGCCCAGTGAATACGGATGTATCCATGAAGACTGACAAGGCTTCAGTAGAAGAGGCTGGAACATCTCTTTCCTTCAATGCAGATCATGTATCCTCACAGTTGGGGTCTTACACACAACACCAGAAACATCAGCACGAGCGTAAGGCAAGGTGAAGGACTTCGTATAGCCTACAACCGTAACGATGGAGAAAACATAACTTCACAGATCTTAGCACAGCTTGCTAGGGTTAAATTAATACTTTTGCAGACAAAGAACAGATATGACAGAAAAAGCATTTATTTAAACTGCTGTACAATGCAAATCTCAATCATTTTCAAAAGCCAGCTGAGGGAGAAGTGACTCACATAGCTTATATATAAGAAGCCTCTTTGCAGTTTTCAGTGCAGAATTTTTCTCTGAATACATCACTTCTGTGGGTGCAGGTATCTGCTGATTGGCAGCAATGTGTTTGGCAGTAGATAAACATGGAGAAAGACATGGTTCCTGCCCTGAGGAGCTTACAATCTAAAATGTGACATGGACAATACTATGCCAACATATAACAATCAACTGAAATATCATCAGTCAGATATAAGAAGACCCATTTTAACAAGCAATTGGAATACCAAATATATATATAAAGGCCACAGGTAGGACAGTGCGGTGTCTTCGTTCTGTTAGGTATTTATATGTTCATATGTCTACGGGCATGAAAGGTAGTGATGGTTTGCTTGAGTGAGTGATTTTATTTTCTTTGGCGGGGCTGCTCCAGCTTGTGTTTCCTGAACAAAAATAAGGAAAATTAGATTAGAACTTAGCACTCCTTCTGTGATTTTACATGTCTGAACACTGGACAACATTGGGATGAATTAATTCCCATGCAACAGAGGAACCCAGATTCGGGAGAGGTGGCGTGAAGGAAGTGACAGGTTTTCTGTCCTGTTGAGGCACTGGGTCTGCACATCAGTGTACGGTTGGTGAAACCTACGGCAACTACCTCAGAGGCAGAGTTAGCTGGGAATCCCGCTAGTTCTAGGAAGAGCATATCACACCCTGTGTCTGCAGTCAGGAGGGAGCCCCACCGCCCACGGAAAAGTCTGCTGGAAATTCCAACTTTCTTGTAGGTTAACAGTTTTTGCCTAGTAAGTGATTGTTTGATCTTTATTTCTGTGCAAAGGAGAAGAGACAGTAGGAGGAAGAAGAAAACCTGAAAATTAAATTTGAAACCACGTGCTGACAAAACTTAAGCAATGCTGGATGCTCATACATCTACACAGGCACAAATTCTGCCTCCCAGATGCTTCCTGTTTTTTCAGGTTTTAAAGTCATATTTGGCCTAGTTTCTAGGGCAATATAAGGTAATTTTATAGTGTGTCGTATTTCTGGTCAGGCTCCTCTCCCTTCCCCAGTAATTTTTTTTTTAACTTTTCAACTAAATTTGAGAGGGGGTTTCATTTTGGACATGAAGCTCTTAAAAGTTTCAGTGAAATCAGTAGCTGAGTCAGAGAGGAGAGAGACGAATTCTTATCCCAGATGAAAGAGAAGCTGCAATGGATCTAACAGTTAAGTGTACTTTTGGCCCATCGGTTGGGCACTTCGTGCATATATACTGACCACTCACGCAGTACACACCCAGCATGCTGCACTTGGCATCGCTCATACTTAGGGGTCACAGGAGAGAGCTAGGGGATACCGTGGGAAGACGCGAAGGAACAAGCTCAAAGTAGATGTCAGAAGCCTGGCAGGGAGGTGAAGGTTGTAAGAGCGATGGGGAACGGATCAAAGGGCCTGCAGTACCTGGTGGACATTAGGGATCACAGAGACAGCTGTGTAGGAAAGTCAGCTTCATTGGTGCCACAGAAATGGGGAAACTAACAGACTCGCTAAGGGCAATAGTTCTTACTAACCATTATGTGTCAAACACATAATACCTTTTATTGGTTTTGGTACATTCTTTCCATTCTTGTCATTGCATATAACAACAATACCGTACAAAATTTTCAAGTTTATGTTACTTTAAGAACATTTAAAAACTGTGCTGGATATCTTAATAGTTACCTGAAAACCTGTTCAAGAAAGAATGTGTCATAGGGAACTGTACTAAGACTCTTCTTGCTTCTCCACCTCTTCCTTTTCTTCTCCCTCTTCCTGCTTTTCTTCTTCTTCCTTTTTTATAGAAAATAGTTGTAGTTATCACGTAGGAAATGAAGGAAAAATAAACAGTCTGGAAATGCAGAGCTCTGCTTTTGAAACTGTTATGTTTCTGGTAAATGCAATATTATTAGAGCTTAAAAAATAGAACAGAGGAGTAATGTATAGAGCTTTTAATCTTAACATGCCAGGGTTCTAGTTTTGTGGAGTTAATAGGCAAGTGCTGGAATACAAGAACCCTCTTAGAGAGGTTAGAACACGGTACATGGTTAAGCTGTAAATAGATGTTCAAGATCAAAATGGGAATATGAAAGGTATGTAAATATGACAAAGTGTAGTATTTTTAATTATATGCTTTCTTGGAGCAGTAAACAAGTCAAGATTCATGGCACAGGAACTAGACTCCTGAATAACCTAAAAATCATTCGGAGTCAGATAATACAGCGTTGTTTCTGTTTGAAAAGTTCTTATTTCTCTCTTTTATAACAGAGAAATGGCACAATTTAAAGGCAATAGCCCTTTCCTTCAGTCAACCAAATGAACAGCTATCTGAAAGCTAGCATTTCTGTAACACAGACAACAATCTGTGTTTATTGTCTTCTCAGAGCGAGTAAATGAAGCCTTAAAGTGTAGTCCTGCTCTGAAAAACAACTGAAAATGGCATTGTAGGCTTCTCTGCTCCTTCTCTTCCAGGACACTCTTGTTCAAAGGCACTCCATCTGTGTGTATAAATAAGCTTTATCTGAAAATGTCATACCTTCATATACTACCTAGACTACAAAAATTATGGGAATCTCTTTCTGGTGTAATCAACCAATCAAAGAATACATAACTAGTTTTCAGTCAGGACTGCAGGTAGTATATGAGCAGCACAGACCTTAGGTTTTCCTCTCAGACACATACTGTCTGTAAGAGAGTCACATCTGAGTCACAGAAGTAAAAACCTGCTTAAACGTGTGCTTGGGAATGGACCTGTTGTAATCAGATTCCTGGTTTGAATCATTGTTTTTGAGGGAAAACCATCGCACTAAGGCATCATCCCTGCAAAACCAGAAACGTAACACGAATGTCTCCACAGGTCAGCTGGAGTAGAAGTTCTCGTGACAAAGCAATATCGCCTCTTTTGGCATCTTCCCCCAGGAAAGGCGCCTTTCATTAGCACTCTTTGAAACAGGGCCAGGCAAGCCCACAGACAAGCAACATCTTTCAGATATTAACAACTTCAGTTCAAAATTCAAGTCAACTACCTTTTATAGAAAAAATTGGTATTTTTCTTTCTTGAAGCATTAGTTAGTGGTGTCAGGGTGCACTAACCAGCCTTAATGGCCCTCGCCAGCCTCACCAGGAGCCCCCACGCTTTGCCCATGGGCCCAGGGTCCACAATGCATAACTCTGACAGCCGGCATAGGTATGTATACACATGTATATATGCATGTATTGCAGTTTGGAAGTGGGAAGATGTGAATGTGTCCTCTTATTAATGGCAGGTTTGTATTTTCATAGCCTAAAGTAATCATTAGTTTTACTGGGAACACTGAAGAAATATTCAAGGCATAAACTTGTAATGCTGGGCAAAGCAGAAAAGCGTATAAGGATTTGCACCTGGGTCTTACAAATTCTGGCAAGGAAAATATTTCCTTTATAGGCAGAACTGCCTAAATTTTCAGAATGACTCTCTCACACTCACAATACTGAAAATGTAATCAGCATGGTGTCAGTTAGCGATCGTCAAAGATATAGTTGTCTTGGGAGTCCTTGGCAAATTTTATTAAAGAATCTGCGAAAGACAATTTCTCTTCCATTTACAGTTTTTAATGATTAAAGGCCTGTCTTTATTCCCAAACAATAAGACTATGATATGACCAATAATTTTCTCTAGCAGAATATAATACTGGTATATTTAATTTCATGAATAAGAGTTTACTATCTCTTGAGTGAAGCGATGAGACCGAAAAGGAATTCAATGCACTCAAACAAAAGATGAAAGCAAAATGTCCAAATATACTATACCCCTGTTGCTGCATGTTCTTCCTTGCTTTCCTGCATAAGAGATGATACAAAAGAAAACGTTTAAAAGATAGACCAAAGAAAGAATATCAGAGGTCATACAGGCAAAACACAGCAGAAATTAAACACTGCATTTAGGAAAATTATGTGGAATTCAGTAGATTTATTTTGAGATAATGTCCTCCAGATTAACTCACAAAGCATGTTTAAGCTAAGCTTTTACTCTGAAAAAGGGCTATAAAATCATTAAATACAGCTCTCTCTTTCTCAGTTACTTCCAATCAAATCTGCTTCATTTGCAAGCAAAGCATTAGAGCTGCGGTTTTGTTTGCTTTTTCAGGTGGGTTGTTTGTTGTTTTGGTAATTAGCTGGTCTGCAAAATGAAAGTTAAATCAGAATTATACAGGGTCTTATCTATGTTATATATCATCACTCAGAATCTGGCTTGCGATTCTGTTAACTGTTGTAGGCTGGCACAGATGCCTTGGCTCAACAGTACTGGGGAATAAGAAATAATACAAGCTGGTTTTAGACTGCAGATTGAGCAAAAGTGATGAAGAGAAGAGACATAAAAGAGAAAAAAATATAAATGTACAGGGAATAGAATTTAATGTTAGATACCAAGCTGGTTATTGGAGAGAAGAGCTAATTTACACAAAATCCCAAAGAGAAAGGGCAAATGGAACAGTAGCATGCAGAAGGCATGAGTGGTTGATACGAGTTTGCATAGAATGAGTTGAGATAAGGAAGTGAGCTGCAGTGCCAGGATTTATATATGGTCTGGGGCATTGCTGAGACAGGATACAGACTTGCATTATAATATGATTTTTGAACATGTTTCTAAAATAATTCTGCCCTGAAGTGAGCCTTATCTGTACTGCAGACTGATTTAACTGGGACACCACTTAAAAAATATTCTAACCCCAAAGCTAAAATCTAAAGTTAAAATCAGATAGTAAAAATAAAGAAAAATTATTACCATCACATCTAGTGACCAGCAGAGCCCCTGCTGTGCCACGTGCATAGGAGGTCACAGTCTTTTCCTCAAAAAATTCAAAAACAAAGGGGCAGACAAAGCAAGAAAAAGGGACACTATATCCAAACAAAACGGTTCCTTAACCTTCTCCATCAGAGGATGGGGATTAGGAATGAAAAAAAGATTAGGAAGAAGTCAAGGATGAGCTTGATGAAGTGACTAGGGAAGGAAAGTATGCAACAGGTTTAAGGTGAAAAAAAATCTAAAGAAATCCTAGTGCAGCTGTCCCTTGGTGACCCAGGCTGAAAGCTGTTCCTGTTACTTACTACTGGATCTGTGTAAGGGACTTTCTATTTTGACATCTGCTCTGGGTTTTCCTGGATGCTTGTGTGAAAGAGGGGCTGGAGCTGCTGAAGCCTAGGCAGTCTAATGTGAGGTGTGTGAAGAACAACCTGTCCGCGCTGTGCATTTATCCCTGCCGCTTTCAGGAGGCGGCTGCTGAATTGAGAGATTTGTTTTTCAGAGGGTTGGGGTCTCTCGCTCCTTTCCTCAGGGTCATACCAGCCTGAGACAAAAAGCTGGAGCTTCTGGACCCCTGCATCTCCCAGCAAAGGCAGCAGAAGCAGTAGAGGTGGGCTGCAGCCTCCACACATACCCACATTGACCATCAGCTGCCATTCCTGCTACTGAGGCGTTAGAGGAGCCTTCTGAAATCTGGGACCTTCCATGCAGCTCCACAATTGAGGCAGTCACATTTTATTTTGTTATCTGTCTTATGCTCATTGGCAAAGACTGAGATATCTTTACCTCGCCAAGACTCTTCCAGAATTTTTCCATAGCACTGGCATTTCTCCTGCAAAGTCCCTGGAGAAAAGCCGGCTGGGTTACACCCCGCATCAGAGAGTCATTTTTAAGCTGGTTTGTAACTAAGTGCTAAATAAGGGCAAAATGCCAATACTAGATTCCCACGGGTATATTAGTTCAGAAGCAGAACATAAAACTGCGACGTTTAAATTATGGCATTTTGATTTGAGGGTTTGTCAAAAGAGTAAGTTGACACTCCAAAAGGGACCTGACTACAGTTCAAAAGATGCAACTGTTTGGCTGCAAAACACAGTGGGCCGCTGATAAAAAAGTCACCCTTTCAGAACTCAGTATACAGAGACCAGCTCTTAATAAGCTAGAAGAAAAAAAGACATGGGTGGGGAGAGCACATGGAAAACATCTATTCAGTGTGGTCAAGCAGTCACACAAGATGTGCTGGGCTGCAGAATGAGAGGAAGAGAGGGAAATCTGAAAATACTGTGTTGATATTACATGTATCCTTTAGGACCTAACATCCAGTGGAGAGACTCCATGGCAATCTGACAGTCTTTAAATGTATTTAACTTCATAAAACCCTGGCCAGGCAAGGAAATGTTATTCTAGCTTTCTTTTATAAGGGTAAAATGAGATACGGAGACAAAAGGTGGAATTCATCTCACTGCAGCTGCCTCAAAGTTATTCTTCTCATCTAAACTCATCCTCTGCGTGCTGTCTGTAGTGAATGAGAATACCAGAATTTCTACAGAATGACTCATGCCATCCCAACAGAAGTGGTAATTGGGATGAACTGTGGCAAGGCGGCCAGATGCCACGTCACTGAAGTGATTTGTCCTAGGTGACATGGGAAGTGGGTGGTGGAACAGAGTGAAAAATGGTTTTTGTGCGTCCCCGGCAGGAGCCACTGGTACCTTGCTGCCTGCAGTGGTGAGCACCCTCTCTAAAAACGAGACAGGAACAGAAACAGTGATTTTTTTTCTTCTCCTAGGAGCTAATATACACCTGGCATGATGAAGGTGGGTATCAGAGTTGGATGATTTCAGGAAGACTTTTCCTCCTCCTTGTGTAAGACTGTATAAGAACATTTCAACACTGTCAAGACTGTGCAGCTGAAAGGGGAGGATTTGTAAGACCAACCATATTTTATGCCCTCATAGCCACAGAGAGATCTGTTGAAACACACTATCTTACCTGGTGCTCTCTCCTCTGCCACTCCCCTCCCTGTAAAACTAAAGGAGAATATATTTTCCACTTACGGCTCCAATCCATTCTGCGAGAAATGGAGCAAGGTGCTTGTTGTATAGGAGTGGCGTTGCATTATGTCATTACAAAACCTCTCATACACAGCTGCTTGACACATTTGCAGACATGTTCCAGCATTCTGTTCTCATTTGAAAAACATTAGAGTAGCCTGTCAGCCAGAATGACAAGTAACCTAATCCAGCCAGGGGATGCACAGCAGTTTTACGCTGGGCTTCCCTTAAGAGCTGAGGAAAAAGGTATTTGATGGCACTGACGTGCCAGCTGAAATTCAGAGAGACATGAAAAGTGCTTGGATAATTTAAGGAGAAATTTCAGTTCCCACTGAGGACTGTCTCTCCTCATTATCATTTTGAAATTTTAAATGGGACTTCCCAGTGCCTGAGACTTGCATAAGACTGTGTAAAAGGGTGCTTTTCCAGCCTAACCATGACTGGTTCGGTCATTGTCAAAAAGGGTAATGGGGAAAGGCTTACAGAGAGGTGCTTCTTCTGGAAAAACATTGCAGCTAGATGGAAAAAACCAAAACACATTTGTCTTGGTCTTTAGCGAAAGAGATGATGCATTTGTGACAGATATTCCACTGGGACCGTCTGATCTCCAAACCACAAAAAAAGACGACAAGTGTAAGTGCTTGATCCAGCAGTAGGCCTGCCACTTTGGGAAGAGAGTCACCTGACACTGCAACATCCAAATAAACCCACCCTTAAACGCCAAACTGTCAGAGCAGCAAGAGAAATAAAGCCGCTGGATCCCTATCTCCAGACACAGGATCCATTTCTGCTTAGTCTCTACTGGGTCTAGAACCTGGCCAGTAGCATAAACACCCCACTGAGAATGACACCGGCACACAACAGAATGGTCCCTTTTCACGGGATCCATCTACCTTTCAACCACAAATACTTTACTGATGTTAGCTAACTGCAGGATATTATACTAGGGAATTGAAGGAACGCAGATGGCTTCTCCCAAGAACATTTAGCACTGCAGTTTGAGATCTGCCCATGTGACTGTAATATCAGACCATGATGCAGGCAGAAAGGATAACAACGGTCTCCATTTCTGCACTGCCCAGGGGTTTCTGCATGGCCTGGAGAAGACACTGTCAGATCTGGCTTGCTGCAACAGCAGTCAATGCTGGTACATGACAACAAACATTAACAACTAGATTTACAGGCACTGCAGATGCTGGCCATTGATAGCAGCAAATTTTTCCACACAGATAGGACTCAGACGTCTAATCCTAAATTGTTCTCCATAACTAGAGTCTGGTTCCAAATGAGCATTAAAAAAAAAAGCTTATGGTAACAAGCGGCAAAAGGAAACTGTTAAATAAAGACAACTGCTGTTATTCAAGATTCAGAGCAAAGTTCCCTGGAGTTTTATCTAGGTTTCATATCACCATGATGTCAAAGAAAATGCATCCAAAAGACAAGCAGGACCACTCTGCAATCAGTCTTCCCACCCTGAGGCACACTAGGAGGGCCTGTGGGTTTATGTTTCATGTGCTTAGCACAGGTAAAACCCTCATATCACAAAGGGAAAAAGGAAAACTTACCTGTTGATCTTCTGATGGTGACTGAGCAGACTGAGCCTCTTCATGAGCCCCTTCATCTGCCTTGTCTTCCGTGTGTGCCTCAGTTTCGTCCGTGGCATCAGACTTTTCAGTCTCCTGGCAGCAAAGGAGAAGTCATTGTTAGCCTCAGGGCACATAATCAAAAATTCATTTCTGTAAAACTCTTGACTTTACAGTTTTGGGAGGTGTTTTTCTAATTTTGCTTCAGCACTCAAATGAAAATATACCCTTTTGGACATTTTCCTGAGAAACGAACACTTGTTGGCATGTTGATCTGTTAGTAAAGGCATGGGGTTTGTGTAGGTAAAACATGAATTCAAGCACTTCTTTCTCTTCAGAGAGGAGTAGATTCTCTAACTTTTCTGTGGAAAGTTTAATAGAAACCGATGCTCGCCCTGATGGCACATTCTAGCTTCAGGAAAAAAAGGCTTTTTCACCAGCATGCATTCCAATTAACTTCATCAAGAAGACAGAAAAACAGAAGTAATAAAGGATTTCATATACAGTCTCTTAACTTTCTTGTTTAAAATCATCAGGAAACCATTCCTCAATTCACACACCAATCTATCAATCAAATCTATTCCAGCACCATGAACGAGCACCTCCTAGAAGGCTCTTTATTTTAAGTCCTGTTGTACTTTCAGCTAGGTAGCCGTGAAAGGTCACACTGGATCACATGCTGTGTCAGATAAAAGGAGACCTGTATGGCCTCGAGTGGAACAATAGAAAGAGCATGAAATGCAATAGGATGAAGTGCAAAGTCGCATTATTTGGGACAGGTAGTTCTGGGACAGAGATTAAAAACAGATGTTTCTACTGCACTTTGGGAGCTTGTTAGTTGGTGATCATCAAAGAAGAAAAAGATGGATGTATTTAAATAATCACAGAATAACTGAGCCACGAATATAATGCGAAGCGAAAGAGGTAATAAATGTGATCCTCAGATGTATGAGGTGAGGTATAGCTGGTGGAACTGAAAGCGAATATTAATGTCATTGCACAAGGCCAAGGCGAAACCTCCTCTGGATCGCTCTGTACCGTTCCAGCCACTCAGGCTCAAGAAAGAGAAACTCAGACTGGAACAGGTGCAGAGAGGGGCTACAGGAATATTTGAGGGAGTGGAGAGCCTGTCTTATGAAAGGGTGACAAAAAAAGCTTCATTACTTTAATCTATTGAATGTAATGCTGTGAGGGGATATGATGGCTCTCTAAAAATAGGTCAGAGTAAACATCAGGGAGGGATAGGACAAGGAAGAACGCTGAGGTAGATGCAAAATGAGTACAAACCGGCTGTAAATAAAAGTTCTAATTATCAGCATTGTGAAATTTTGGAAGAGCTTTATAGTAGAGGAGCGGAGGCAAAGGACCTAATTCATTAAAAAGGAATTTGACCACTTCTGAGAGGTGTTATCTGGTGTGGTTGCCTCCAGCAACAGAGAATTGGGCTCAGGGGGAGGTCCTGTCCTGTGTCATCCTAAGTCTTACACAGTTTGGGCAGAGCAGTACGTCCCTGATCAGAAGACGAGCTCCTTTCTCACCCCTGTGACCAAGCCCTTACGACTCATCCACCTGGTCGGTTTGGGTTTTTCTGCTTTTCCATAATTTCATTTGTCTCTACAGTTAAACAAAAGCCCGCAGTCATGATCCCCTGCCCTTTAAGCTTCACGAGTCCTCCTCCAGTGTCCTCATCATATATGATTTCTTCAGCCAGTGTACTTAGCCTCCAGAAGCGTGACCCTAGCATACCTATCTGGCTTTCAGTCCCAGCGCAGACTTGGGTGAGTGCTGACTTGGGGATCTTTGTCCCATGATGTGGTGTGCTATATAAGACATGCCCTCCTGCTGAGATGCTCTGCTGGATGGGGACGAAAATGATAGAAAGGAGGTCAGGAACGTTTGGAAGCAGATATCATGACAGAGTGAAGATGGACAAAATACTTCTGCAGTTTTATCTTTTTCCTGAAACTTCACTGTCTGTAAGATTTGGTGCCCCTTTTGGCAACTTTCTCCTGAATCATGGAACGTAAGTTCTGTATTTAAGGAGCTTGGAATGAGAAGAGAGTAGGCACATAGGCTCATAAGTTCCCCTTCCTCTCCGCAGAGAAAAACAACAGCAAAAAAACATATAAGCAGCAAGCATTGCCCTCCCGGCAGTCCTTCCCAGCACTGCGCTGCCCCTGCCCGCCTGGCAGCAAAAGCCTTTCCAGGGCTGCCCGGTGAACTGGAGCGGGAGACTGATCGAGATTAAAGCTTTAAAAAGAAAAACATTTCTATCACCTCACACAATTTGCACACTCCGTTACACAGCTGCATGAATGTTTTTGCCAGCACGTGGGGGATGCTTGCGGAGAGGAATGAGCAGCTGGGAGCAAGCAGAAGCAGCCAGAGGAAGGAGAAAAGACTACTTCATTTTCTGGCAATATTGTCTCATTTCAAGTACACATAAAACTGTGGGCTCACTGCACTCTGGTGCTGGTGGCACTGTTATTAAAAACAGATCTGCAGAGACATTTGTTTGGCTTAATTTATCTTTTACTTTTCCCCCACAAGCTAACAAAATATTTGAAGATTAAAAGATGTAGTAACACAGACATATATTGAAATTCTCTTGTGCAATGTTGTGTTAATACGTTGTTTTCTTAAGCGAATGATAACTTCCTTACAGATACTTTCTTTGTAGCAGTTCCTAAAATGAAAAGGATAGTGTTGATGAAAATTAAATTGGTTAGATATTTATTTTCAGCATGTATATTAACATTTCATTTTAAAATCTATGTACTCAATATTTTTTTGGCAGATAGATACATAAAATACATAAAGACTGAAGGTGTCATTCTAATTATAATGAACCTATTGTGTAAAGCTATCTCAGATGAATCATATACTTACTCAGAGCATAAGGCAAAAAAAAATTGTAGCTGAAAGAACTAAACTCTAGAAGCAGTGTGTTATCAGCCAGAACACGTTCACGCACACATGCACACACACATACAGAGTTCTTGTTAATTATATGGAGAACTGTAATGTTTGGAATATCATCATTATACTAGCTCTCCATAGAAACACAAAATTTAATTTTTAACTAATTTAAAATGAAGTACCATTTATAAAGATTGGCTGACAGGTCATTTTCTCTTTAAATAAAATGCACATACCGTAAATTTGTAATTCAAAGCAGTCTTAGTAGAAGTCTTCTTCAACTAAAAGACTAAAGCTCAAGTATCTACGGATGTTGGGATATCAAGACTATGGATATTAAGACCAAGAATACTAAGATTAAGGACTTAAGTATATACAAGATTTGAAAACAGACCCTCAGCTCAAGTAAATTGGCTTCACTGAGTTCACAAAGCAATTGCAAACCTAAACGATCTTGCTACAAGCTACTGGCTCTCTGAACTTCTGGGAAATGGAAGCAGTGTTCCACAGAAGTTAATAAAGTTCTCAAAAAACCTGATTGTCCCTGAAAATAAAAAGCAATTAATTACCTGCATTCAAACCTTGCTAAGATACTCAGAAGGTGTAGTAATACAGCATACTGTTTGTCATCTTAGTTTAAGTAATAGGCATCTCATTGACAAATCAATTCACCTGTGCCATCTTAGAAAACAAGTGGTGCAGCCAGAGCTTTTAATGGGCTGTTCGCACATTACCAATATTTCAGACCATTTTCAAGAATATTGAGAACTGCCTCAGACTAAGCATAAAAGTGATAGGGGCTTTAAAAAGAAACGTACCCAACTTTGGGGGCAGCTGAGACTGACGCACCTGACCCTAGACATACGAACTACATTGATTATAGCTCAAATGTACACACATATACCATTGGCACATCACTGTTCATGCTACTAATCCAAGATTAAATGGGATCATTCAGAAATCTACCACTGACTTGAGTGATCTTTGGGTCAGGCATAAAGCACAGCTGTCCTCTAAATCCCAGCCTGCCATGAAACACATTTAGAAGTTGGAAGTATTCTAGACCAGCTATTCCTTCAAGTAAGAAGGTATTTCATATTAACAGACTAAAGAATTTATTAACACAAACACTATGCCTGCTTCTTCTCTTAGGCACATACAACTATGCTACTCATCCCTGTTAAATGATGCTTCGGAAAACATGATAACCAGTGTGATGGGGAGGCAACAGGAGAGAGAGGATGATGTGAGCTATTTGACCCTTTCTGAAGTACCAAAAATATGTATTGATTTCCTGTAATGTCACTGAGTTTTATGGCCACATAACACCCTTTAAGGATAAAAATGTACTTGGTATATAGGAAAAAAAGTGTGAAGATCTTTGCCTGGCTCCCACAGTGATCTAAGCAAATAGTTAGTATTTAGAGCTTTGGCCTTTCCACCAAGATCTGCAGAAGTTTCTATATGCCATCCAGGCATCTAAATACTTGATTGTATTGGGTCCGGGAACGTGATGATGGACACAGCAACTGGCCATTTGTACAGTGGTACCTGACCAGAAGCCTTAGCAGAGGTCCGAACACAGCTGGCTGCAGGGAGAGGTAGGCGCCTACTTAGGGAGCTGCCCCCCAGCCTGTTTTCCAGCCAGCCTGGTTAACTTTGATGTTGATTTGCTATTTCCCACTGAAACAATTACAGCTTTTTTGTAAGAGGATACTTAAATAAATGTGTAAAGACTACTTTGCATGTGTGCTGCAGATCTGAGAAGGATCTCCTTTATACCTGTAGGTATTCAGAGCTTCTTTACATGTGTCTTAGAGTCAATCTGCATCTTGGTGACAACTTTGATGTGTCCTAAACGTATCAGACTCACCCTGTAAGTGTAGATCAGCTTGCACATTAGGCTCTGGCACCATCAGAACTCCAATACCTAGCAGTAACTGTCCAGTGTAAATGCTGGACAAGTAGGTCTGGTGACAAGTTGTAGCCACCTAACCCAGAGAGAAGTCGGGGCTACAAAAATGAGAATCTGCAGAACTGAAACATGTGTTTTGCACTCAGCAGGCTGATGTGGCAATGAATGTAACTACAAGTATTTTGTTGGGAAGTTATAATTTGTTGAAGGAGTAGCAAAAAGTTCCTCTGCTTGCTCTAGAAAATAGGCTCAAAACAGTCCTGGGTCAGGATCCTAGTGGACTGTGCCGTCAAACAGCATCATGGTCATTAAAGAGCTTCTCTACTGCTGGTGCAATATGTGACAAAAGATGGACGGAAAAGGAAAGAGAATATTCTGAGGCAAGAGTACAAAGCGTATCAGCTTCATATTAATCTTTGTAATGTCTCAGTGAGGTAAAAACCCCCAGAAAGCAAATGCTTGCTGACTGTTTTGTGGTGTTTCCATGCTTTATAGCTTGCTTCTTTTATAAATTATCACCATATGCCAGAAAAAAAATACAATTATTTAAGAAGATATTAGTAGGACACCCTGTCATATGTGTCACCTTCACGATCTCTTCCACACCTGACTTATTATTCCAGATTCATGCTGCTGGAAATCAATGTCACGAGCCATCCATTGTACTTCATGCTAAGGTTGAATTGACAGCCTAATGAAAGGAAAGCAGAAGCAGTGCAGCAAGGTTATTTGTATGACAAAGCACAGCCAGACTGTCACACAGTGAAATGCTGAGAAACACCTCTGCAATAAATGCTAAAACACTTGTGTATGTCTTTCTCAAATTCATGAACAGATTCTAAACGGGAGACGATGTAAATATACTTCCACTCTTCACATGGATTTTTTAAAAACACTCTCACTTATTTCCACTTGCTGGACTGAAACAATCACCACCAATGCAGCAGTTAATCAGCGTAAACCAAACTTGCTTGCTACCAATAGCACTAACACTTATCTGCTCAGCAGAATGTACCAAACATATTATTTTCAACATTTACAAAGTTGTCACAAAGTAGAAACTGTAATAGCCTCTGCTGACAGCTGGGAATAAATGAATTCTGAAAAATTGCTACTTTGCTTCATAGACACGCTATCTAACAGAACCTTGCATGAAGGAGCAGATAATATATCAAGTGGGAAGATGGAAAAATGCAATTTTCTTTGTCTCATTGATTCTCCATGTATCTTTTATAATGATTATAATATGTAATACCTGCAGTCCTCTAAGCCTTTCATGGTTTTGTGGATGCTAATTAAATGAATTCTCACAAGACCCTTGTGAGGTAGGCAAGTAATTTTTATATCCCCTGGTGGGAGATGGCACAGCTAAAGCAGAAAGTTTAAATGACTTGCTCCTTATCACACAGGGACTCAGTGTCAAAGACATTTATAGCAACTGTGGCTCTCGCCTGGGTATCTCTTCATCTGTAACTCTCAAAGCACTTAGCAAAAGCTCCTTTTTCTTTCTGCTTTTACAGAAGAGGAAAAAGAGAGACATTTACAACAGCGTTTCACTCAAAGTTGCTACACAGTTGGCAGCAGAGTTAGACCAGAAGGCAGATCTCATGCTCCAGGGCAGTTCTTCAGCCAAGTCACCACAATGCAGCAGAGTTCTCTGCGATCACTCTGGCTCATCACTCTCTTGATTCATTTCTTTTGTTGAATCACCCACGTTAAAGATGGCAACATTTGATTATCATCTAACATGATCTCAGGATAAGAGAGCTGCAATGCTCACAGTTATAAAACTTCTAATTAGAAGACGACTCTGTTAAAGGTAAAACACATTGCTTTCTGTAAAAAGAAGAAAAAGAAAAAAGAAGAAAGAAAACAAAGAAACATCTTTTTCTTTTGCCAGAAATATATTAGAACATTGTCAAAATACAGTGGATGGAGAACAACAGGTAGACTTGCCAAAGCGACTTCGTGACGTCCTGGGTGAGACTTTAAGTTATCTCCTCAAGGCAGAGGGAGCAAACCCCACAGTGCCAGTCTGCCTGTACAGACAGAGGATGGAAGGGGTCCACACCCCAGCCCCTCTGTTGGCGGCCAGTACAAACCCTGTTTGCTCAAGGTTTGATGCAGTCAGGGAGAAGCGAAGGTTTCTTGTCATTAACACAACCTATAAATTGCATTAGGAAATTCTGCATCATTTAAAAGCTGAACATGATAAAATACTGCTTTGTGTCAACAACAACAACAACAAATCATCAGCTGGAGGCATGGCAACAAGCCTGCAGTGAAAGAAGGGAAGAGAGAAGTATTTTCTAGTATTTACCGAACCAGCCACTTTTTTTTTTTTTCCTTAAGAACACTTGGCTGCACCAGCAGCTAATGTAATGCTTGTCACTGTCCCTTATTTGACATGCTGAGTCACTGGCTATCTTCATCTTTTATTAAAATCAAATAAATGGCCCCCATGGAAGGACAGCAGTGCATACCTTTGTGCCCGGAGGAGGAGCAAGACCCAGGAATGAATAAATAATATTTTCTTCTTTAGCAGAGAAAAAGGATTCAAAATCCTAAAAAAGGAACAAACAAACAACAGAGAATCGGTAACAAAAATCAAACAAAAAGCACAGGAGGAAGAGACTAGCCCAGGCAAATCTTTCTTGTATTGATGACAATGACTACGCATTTGTACAAGCGCCTGCATTATCTAAGCCCCAGGAAGAAAACTCAGATAAAAGGAGTTTCACACTGGCTGGCAAAATGAACAAACGGCCAAATCTCTCCAGAGATTTACACTTTAATTATACCACATCTATGTCAGAATCAGATAAAATTAAACGTCTCATTTTAATGTGCCTCAGCTGTACACACCAAAGCAAAGCTATTACCATTTAAATGTTAAAATAAAACTTGCTGTGAGTAAGAACACAAAATAGGCCCTCAAAACCCTGGACAGCTTTATGGCAAATAAAAGGCAACAGTCAATGTAATAGCACAAGTGAAATGATAATGAGGAAACTGTTTATTTTAAAGAAAGGCACTCTGGTTAGAAAATGCAGTTACTTTTCAGACAAACTTAGCAAAGGACTGTGTTGTTCCCTCTGACATATATGTACCAGCCAAAATGTCTTGTCCACATGTGAACTGAAGTTATAAATCGTTATGTTAAATGACTGTTTCCTCTTCAGTGCTAATGTAACTGAAAAGATGTGAGGGATGGCTCCTATCCTACCATCTAGAACTTGCATGGTCTTTACTGTATTCACCTGTACAACTTTCCTATCAATTAAGGAAGCTCTGCTATCACTAGTTTGTTACTGGAAAGTTCATGACTCACTTCCTACACAGGTAAAAATCAACGTGTATTTAAGATCTCAGCAGAAACTCTGGTCATAAGTGACTGGCTCACAATCACTCAGCAGCTCTGTGTAGGACAGGGGACTGAACGCAAGTCTGCTGAGTCCTAGACTACTACCTTGACCACACTATCATCCTCCCTCTCATCCCAAATAACTCCAAAAATAGAAGCCTGTAAGTAATAAGGTGCTGACTCATCCTTAGGGCTCGTTTGTAAAGCTGGGTTAGAACCTGAGTTGTTTTATTGGGCTGTTTTAGCATTTCCAGAGAATAAATTATTGGCCAAGGGTAATCCTAGGGAAAGGCTGGAGTGGATGGTTTAGAAGTCACCTTAATGTCAACAAGACTGGAATCAATGACGTTTCAGTCCAGTTTGGAAGAGATAACATAGCTTAACAGACAGGATAAATGACAGCCCATTTCACTAATTTATCTAAGGGACAGATAGGCTTTCACACAGACCTAGCTACACACAGTGGGAACTGCCCAGCCTGGGAGAAGCCCCAGAGCACATTTTGCCCTGACCGGGCGGAATACCTGCCGCTGCTCCAGGCCACCCATTTCTCAAACCATCTCTTTGCTGTTTTCACATTGCTGTGGGGTTCTCCTTCTTATCTAAACCAGGTCTGCCTTAAGTATTTAAGAAAGCCAGTGTCTGAAGTCTAACCCATAAACTTAGGAGCAATACAGCAAACAAGAACATGAGGATTTTCTGCAATTCGAAGGGCTGGACTTTGACATGGGCCTTTGACAGGCCGTACAAACACAGGAAACTTGTGTCCTCCTGCATACCGCATACTCATAAAACAGCCTAAGCAAACTATGGCACAACATGTCAATAGCTGGGAAACAAAGAGAAGACTATAACAAGGAGGGGCCATGAAGTGGACTTGACATTTTATACGTCTTGTTAGTTCCTCCCCAGAGGAAAAGCAGCAGGCGGCAAGCGTACTAAAAATCTCCAGAGACACATAGCCTTGCAGATAACCAGACCTGAGGGCACAAGCAGGACGTGTGAATGACCGGATGAACTCCTTATCAGAAGAGGATGCAACCTTCCATCATATCAGGTACTCCTTGGCCACTGGTAGTGTACAATGATATCCCACAGTAAATGTGGTATCTCGCAGTAAATGGAAGGTCACTTACCTTGCTTACACTGAGGAGTAAGCTATCAGGTATTTAGGATGAGGTAAGCAATAATATTATATCTGTATGAGAAGACATAAATGGTCTGAGTGGAGAGTAGTGGTGTCATTTGTCTTTGGAACTAGTCTTTGAAAAATACAGTGAAACGTATTTAAAAAAAAACCTACTCCATGAGTTTTTCTTTATCATATGAGTGCATATGCACATATTCACTCTACGCTATCACCCTTTGTATGACCACTGTGGAAATGCCAGACAGCAAAACTGCAAACTCCAATTGGACATCAGCAGAAAGTTCTTCCCCACATGAGTGGTATGGCACCAGGTCAGAGCGCACAGAGAGGGCATGGAAATGCTGTCCTTGGAGACTTTTGAAACTCAGATGGCCAAAGCCCCAAGCAACATAAGCTAACTTTAAAGCTATCCCTGCTTTGAGCAGCAGGCTGGACTACAGACCTCCAGAGGTCCCTATGATTTCCGTATATTTGACTTTAGCAGTTATATGAAGCATCCAATGAAAGTCTTACCTAATAATTCAGAGATTCTTTGAAAATAATACGTACAAGGCTATTTTATTCAATGGATTTCAGTTTACAGAGAAAAGCATAGACTTCAGCTTACAGAGAAAACCAGAAGTTTACATTCCATTTCTCTCCTAGTTTTCTAGGGGCGTTTTTTGTTAAGCAAAAGCAAAGACAAGAGCAACAGAGTGCTCAATATATTTAGAAAGTGACACAGATGCAGACGTCTGTCTAGACGTGAGCAAAAAAGCACCTTAAGAAAAAGATCAAATAAGAACATAATTGCCAATGCTGATGGATTAGGATACTTGAAATTGGTGTTATAGCCAGGCATACAAAATGAATCCATTTCTAATCTGTTTCTTCAAGTGGCAATACCAAAGATCTGAAAGAAAAATAAGATTCAAGCTATTTATAAGCCTTAAGCTTCTCTGACCTCGCGGAAAAGCTGCTTACCATTGATGTATTTTCATAAATGTATCCATAAGAAACCTCCATTTTACAGTACAAGTTAGGAAGTGAGGCAGCTCTTCAGGGTCAACCAGAAGATGCAGAATGTTTTATGTATCAGCAGAAAAGCAGATTAGCAACAGGACTGCATTTACTTGCTCATTATGTCAGTCTATTCTAGCACAAAAAGGAAGCCTCCTCACCTGTCCCCAGTATCCCCTCTTTCCTTACCCCGACCTCCGAAATTTCACTGAACTTCAGAAGAGGGGATTGGAGAAGATCTCAAAGGACCATTTCTCCAAGGCAGGAACCACTACACTATTCCTGATAGGTGTTTCTCCAATCCGTTGGTAATGACCTTTAATGAGATAATGAGACAATCTCTTGAATACTACGTATTTTTTTCTGATGTCTGACTTAAACTTCCTTTGCTGCATTTTTTGCTCATTACATCTTGTCCCACCTCCAGTGGGTGTGGAGCAGAACATATTTTACAAAATCCTAGAACCACAGGATAATTCAGGTGGGAAGAGACCTCAGGAGACCATCTAGTCCAACCTCCTGCTCAAAGCAGGGTCAATACTGAATTCAGACTAATAATGAATTCCTCTTTGCTGCAGCCCTTAAAATATTTGAACGTTGTCATGTCTCTCGCCAAATTCCTCTTTCTCAGGGTGAGGAAGGAAATCTTTTATCTTGAATTTTCATCTCCCCGAGGCCAGTGCTCCCAGGCCAGCATGCTGCTAATGTGTATACACATGCACATGTGTGAATGGGAACCAAACATACAGGACAATTGATAGGAAGGGAAGTGAGGGCGAAGAGTGATCTCAGAAAGGAGAATGAGCAGAAATGAAATGTAACAAGTTTGACCGAAAAACAAAGGACTACCTGGGAATGAGGAAAGAAAAAAATTACTAGGAAGGAGAAAGAGAAAAAGAAAATGTCTTACAAAAAAAGAGGTTTGTTTTGGCTTGTTTAACACAGCAAAATGAAGACTAAAAAAGGATATGATTCCCATTTACAAATACATTGGATTAGAGCTGTTTAAGTTAAAGGGTGATTTTGGTATACCAGGAAATGTGTATAAACTGACTGCATATACCCAGGCTACAAATTTGAAGGTTTCTAGATGCCACAAGACTGAGGCCCTTGAAGACTGTACTAACAAGAGTAACATATTTTAAAGGGACTTTCATGAATTCAGGATACTGGACTGGACTCCATGACTCAGACAGACCTCTGCAGTTCTCAGACCTATTTTTAATAAAGTGGCTGAGGACAAAGGAAGTGGGACACAGGGGAAGAGTTAAGATGTATCATGGAAACCTTAAACAGCGTAAAACAGTTCTGGATTTCAGAACAATGGGTCTGTTGGACCTGCACAGGTTATGCGGGGAAGTAGAATGCAAATGCCCAGCTTTATATTGTAGATATGCCGCAGAAGACGTCATGTCACTTTTGCACCAGTCTGCCAGCCCCTGGCCATGTTCTCAACCGGCCCACATAATCCCACTTCACACTCACTGTGCAGCTCCCTTAAGGCACCTTCCCCTGAGGAGAAGGGTAAGGCTCATGTACTGATATGGATCTCCTTACCTTATTTATTTGGAAATAATGACGCTATAAATCAATCTTTGTTTGATAATGATCCCACCGGGATCATTAGCTATGAGCTTTGAGAGCTGGGTGCATTAGAATTCTAGAGACTTTTAGACTAATTGTAAATTTGATTTAGTTTTTAAATCAGTAGTTGCAACTGCTTTCTGGATCCCTTTCCACATGGAGGTGTCTTTGCAAAGGACTCTTAGCTTAAATTTATTTCAAAATGTAGATTATTTGGCTTCCTGAAATAGCTTCAGACATGGAGTAAAAACTGTATATTTATAATTTACTGGCAAGGCTGACCAGCTGCAACACTTTGTAAGGCAATTACTCTTTCATTCACTATATAACCTCCCCAGGGAATATCAGAAATATTTATTGCCACATTGGCTGCCACAAAATCCAGAGTAAGATATATCAAATTATACTTTTTATTGGTGCAGGCTGGATGTTGAAATGCACATGAACTCTAACCTACCAAGTTCTCTTTTAAGATTCCTGTGAGAAAATGAGGAAAACAATTGCACTCTGTTACTCATACTAGCAACTTTTGCTCTGAAAGCACTGAAGTCAATTCTGAAAACTTAGTGGCATGTAAATCCCTTCTCTCTCAAAACAACCTTCGCAGTAGTTCACACTGGATTTGTGGAGTAACATAAAACTGTGATCTGCATTTCAGAGTACTTTGCAAGTTCATTTCAGCGATCATATCAGAGTACTGTCCAGACTACGTATTTCCATCCAGAATACGAGAAAAAAACTGTCTCAGATATCTTTTTTGATTCATGATCCTAGTATTCATGCTGGTACGGTATTATCTATCATCGGTTTGAACAAACTCTCTCAAGAGAAATAACCTGTTACAAGCATATGTGAAAATATAAAAGCATCTGATGAGTGTTACAATTTCTGTTATGAAGAGTTGGATATTTATTGAACAAGCAATATAATTTCAATAATTCAAACCACATACTAGAACTATTCCAGTCAACTATAATTGCTATTTATTTTTATAATATAATGGAAAAGAAAGATTCCTGTTCACAGCCCCTGGTGCCTCAGACATCTACTTGACTTCCTAGCAGCCCAGATGAGTCTGTGTCAAACAAACAAAATATCAACACTCACCATGCAAAATTAACTGAAAGTTCAGGAAGCAAAATGCAATACAGCTAGAGATAGTAGATCAGCCTTGCTATGAACCCCACTAGTCTTGAGTAGCTTAGTATTGTCAAACCACATAATTAAGCATTTACTACTCCAAGTGCAGCTGAGCTGTCTTCATAGTCTACATTTAGTTATCCTGCGATATTGTGTGAAGAAGCCATAGTATCACCTAGACAGTACTGCCTTTGGTCTTCAGGAGCTGGAGTGAGAGTGCAGGCAGAGAGCCAACAGCAGGACAACTTGTGAGTGAGCTGCATAGCAGGTGGTAGGAGAATGTGAGAGGAAAACACAGAGCTCCTCAAAGGCAGCAGACTCCATGCCTTGCAGTGAGCTCTGGGTCCTTCACAGGCTCTGGGTCTGCAGGGGATAATCCATGCAGCCTGTTAAGCAGAGTTTCTCTAGTCAGTTTTCCCTCCGTGTGTATTTTTCTTTTAAAAAGGAATAATCTTTTGTTTCACTGCCTTTCTGTGCATAAAAAATGCTTTCTAAGAATTGTTCTTCCAAAGTGAATCTGAAATTGTTTTAAGGAGTTTGTTTGAGGACGCTTCCTGGTAATGCAAAAAAGTCACTTTCTGTGAAAGAAGACTCTCCGAAGGTATTTAAATTTCCAGACAGCTTCTTACCCCACAATACTGCTCCTCGTTGAAGATCTGTGGAGGGAGGGGAATTCCATTTTGAGGCTTTTTTTCACCTGGGACATTCTCTCTCATCCATTTCCTGTTGTCTTCGTCACCTGCTATGTCCATTTGCTGAAAATCAATCTTGTTGGCCTCTAAAAAGCCGACTACTTCTTGCTGTTTCTTTTTGATCTGGTTAGAAAAGAGGAAAAACAAAATTCCTTCTTTAAAAGGAAAATTCTTTTCTAAAAGCAATTGCAGAACTAATGCAAGTATGTCAAGTTGGATCCTCTACTCCAGTAGCCCCCAAACTTTTTGAAGCTGAGGTTCAACACTGCTTCTCAGCACCCAGGCCGCTGCCATTACTTCCCCCCACCACACCCCCAGCTTCTTTCTTTCCTCCTGGAAGCAGTGATACGTCCATCTTAGAAACGAGGCTCAGCAGTAAGCCTCCTACTCTGTTCCCAGATCTGTGAGTGTGTTGTACGGATACCGAAGCTAATCCTGCTAAAGTCAGCACAGGTCTGAGAATGTACATATTCTCCCCAACATGTAACAGTCTCCCTTTTCCTACTCATTACATATGACATTTAGCTTTCCACGAGCCACATGTTTCTCTCTGTCCCTGTTTTTTAATGCTAGGCATAATTAAATATGAATGAAAGCTTGATGAAGATCCAGTATAGCTTAACTCCTGCGATTGAATATTTCCCACATTACAGAATGATGTTCCAGTTGCACCAAGAAGAACATATTACATACAAATAAAGCATGCTATACACAGCTTCTGTGCCAGCTAAAATTCAGTCATGGCCCTTATTCCCTTTGATGCCAGTACTGTACACACCCAGGATGCAGGCATCAACCTTATAACTTCTCCCTTTACTTTGAAGAAGTAACACTGACTATACTTCTCTACTAAAGGAATGCTACTCCTAAGCAACATTTAAAGAACTTCCTCATTTTGTGTATGTCTAACTTTCTTCAGAGCTGTGAGGCCAAACTTTAGCACTACAAGTACTGCAGCATTTGAAGCAAGCACTGTTTGGACTGATCTGTACAAATTCTCTCACGCTGCTCTTCGATCACAGACAACTAAATTACTATCTCACGTTCCAGACATGACTCTCTTCTCCTCCCAGTTATGCTACTCCATGCAGCAAGTTAGTGTCCTATCTAGACAGTAGCTAGAATGATGTATCAAGGTAATTTTTACATATGAGCCACCATATGATTTGAAACCATGTCTTCCACAAGGCAGACTGAATTTAAAGTCACACCAAGCTAGTGTAAATCAGTCTGAGACAGACAATGAGACAAGAAATAATTCATGGATTATGTATTTCTATAATCTAATAAACCTGAAAAGCTGAAGTAGCGTGATAGCCTATTATATTGGAAGAATGAATTTTCATGATTAAGGATAAAATTTCTTTTTCTTGTTTAAATAAGGAAGCATCTATCTATACAGCTATGCTTGCTTTTAAAAAATAACAAACATAAAATGCTGTACATTTTTATGACAACAACAGAGGTTTGTGGTGAGCTAAAATAAGTACATCACTTTGAATGGAAACCCTAATGCAAAGTGTTCAAAAGTCATGCAGCTGACAGATCTCAAAGGTGCTTATTTATATTCTTATTTTCACTTTTTAAACAGAGGTCATTTTCTTAATGGCTATTTAGCTGCACAGTTATTTGCAGAACACATTCAGGTGGCAGAAAGGATTGCTTGAGGGACACTTCATTGGAGGAAGTGGCAGGATAACGTTTGTATAAATGGTTAATAAAATCTGCATGAGCCAGTACTAAGAGTTTCACCACGTGCTCTGAAAGCCAGTGTACTCAAGTGCTGTCAGCTGCAATTTCAGCGTCAGCTTGTCTCTTTGGACACAGGCCCTGAAGTAGATACGGCTCCTGGAATAGCTAGCGCCCCAGACAGATAGTGCCTCTGAGGAGATAATGGAAACTGAGCTATAGATTCTGTGCTCCCTTGCTTATGGCTGTAGCTGTAACTTTTAGAATGAAACCTGGATAAACAATTTTTCTTCAGCTTGAGGTTCATAATACACAGGAGGCTCAGACGGCACGAGGACTGAAAGCAAAAATTAGGAGAGGGTTGTGTGAAAAATGAATGCTGAGGAAAACTAAAAAGTTACATGCAATTATGCCTGCATAAGGAAAAGGCAAGATGTTTCTCATTATGAAAACAACGCTAAACTATGCAGAAGATATTGTGTGTCTTAAGGCTTACAATTACTAGGGTTTAGGCAGAGCAAAAAGTTGGGACACACACTAAGTATGAAACCATAAAGCAAGCCTCTGCTGTGGCTGATACTAGGTAGCTGGGCAACCAAAAGAATCTCTCCAGCAAACAGCACTCAGAGAGGGAAATCTTCCAGGACGTAACAACACAGAGGACATGCAAAGGTTTTCCCAAAATGGATGAGATTGCAGGAGCTTGTTTGTGCCCTCACTTGTGTCTGATAGCACGGGAAGAATTCAGATTACTTGGGCATAGATTCCTGATAGCATGGGAAGAATTCAGATTACTTGGGCATAGATTCCCTGGAAAGTGGTGGTGAGCGGGATGTTATTTCATCAATGTCATTTTCCCTTTCAACAAAGCTTAAGTTCCACCACTCCTAGCTGCTACTCCCTTAAAAAACTGTTTTAAATAAATATTATCTAGCTAGAGTGTAAAAGCTACAGATAACATTAGTTTCACCTGATGCATAATTAAATATTATCATCTATATCCTCACAATCCAGAGCATTCATGTTGACCAGCTGCCTATGGCAGAAGCAAACGGTACATGGTCAACAACTTACTGCAGAGTTGCTGCAGCTTCTGGTTCTAACACTGCAGGGACAACCTATTCCTGATAACTATTCTTATTTATCACACTCAAACCTCTGATTTGACTTGAAATTGATTTGAAATTTGAGCTCAGGTTTATATATGGCTAGATTCACAGTCATGGACGACAAAGCCCTACCCTGTATTTTAGAGGGCATAATTCAAATAGTCTACATCTTCCTCAGTCTTTCTGAGACCTATAGATTTGAAGGTGGGCAAGTTCATAACATGTCACCAAAAGCACGGGGAATAAAAGGATTTTAGAGGTGCCCTAACCATGAGCAGCAGTAAGCAAGACTTTGGAAGACTTCCTCTGTGTAACACACGAACCCCCTTTCTCCCGTGATTCATGGTACCCTAGAACCTTGCAGGATATTACCCATTTCTAAACACCTCTGTGGCTAGTAACAAAATTATGTTATTTTTTTACTGCTTGCTTCCAGCCAAGCATTTAGTACTTTTTAGCGCTATAAATAAGTGTCTCCACTTTTGCTTGCCTTAATGAATAGTTCAATATCAGCTAAGTTTGAAGCAGAAAGATAATAAAGCTGAAGTTATTTAAAATAAGTTTCTGAATCATTGAGGGGAAAAATACAGACTGCAGATTTGCTCTAGAGCCACAGTCATAGAATCATAGAATCATAGAATAGTTTGGGTTGGAAGGGACCTTTAAAGGTCATCTAGTCCAACCCCCCTGCCGTGGGCAGAGACATCTTCAACTAGATCAGGTTGCTCAGAGCCCCGTCCAGCCTGACCTGGAACGTTTCCAGGGATGGGGCATCCACCACCTCTCTGGGCAATCTGTGCCAGTGTTTCACCACCTTCAGTGTAAAAAATCTCTATTATCTAGTCTGAATCTATCCTCTTTTAGTTTAAAACCATTCCCCCTTGTCCTGTCACAACAGGCCCTGCTAAAAAGTTAGTCCCCATCTTTCTTAGAAGCCCCCTTTAAGTACTGATAGGCTGCAGTAAGGTCTCCCCGAAGCCTTCTCTTCTCCAGGCTGAACAACCCCAACTCTCTCAGCCTTTCCTCATAGGAGAGGTGTTCCAGTCCCCTGATCATTTTCGTGGCCCCCTTCTGGACCCGCTCCAACAGGTCCGTGTCTTTCTTATGCTGAGGGCTCCAGAGCTGGACGCAGCACTCCAGGTGGGGTCTCACCAGAGCAGAGCAGAGGGGCAGAATCACCTCCCTCGACCTGCTGGCCACGCTGCTTTTGATGCAGCCCAGGATACGATTGGCCTTCTGGGCTGCGAGCGCACATTGCTGGCTCATGTCCAGCTTTTCACCCACCAGTACCCCCAAGTCCTTCTCAGCAGGGCTGCTCTCAATCCCTTCATCCCCCAGCCTGTATTGATACTGGGGGTTGCCCCGACCCAGGGGCAGGACCTTGCACTTGGCCTTGTTAAACCTCATGAGGTTCACTGGGGCCCACTTCTCGAGCTTGTCCAGGTCCCTCTGGATGGCATCCCGTCCCTCAGGCATGTCAGCCGCACCACTCAGCTTGGTGTCATCTGCAAACTTGCTGAGGGTGCGCTCGATCCCACTGTCTATGTCACTGATGAAGATATTAAACAGTATTAAACCAGTCCCAATACGGACCTCTGCAGGACACCACTTGTCACAGTGAATTATATCATTCAAGCATCTGATCCAGAGCACCAGAATGTTACTGGGTTCACTGCATTCACTTTTAAAAAGTATTTATTAACATGAAAACCAGTTGCAATTAGTAGTGTGACTGTGTAGTACATAGAATAGAAATGTTTTTCATTCTTTACCAATGATCCTCTGCTGATTTACACCAGGGGAGGCTGGGCCCATCTTATTTTGAAATTCAAAATGAACAACTCGCATGTGATGGAGATTGGCCACATTGAAGAGAGCACCAGTGCTACTAGGAGAATTTGGACTTCCAATTTAAGCTCTTTAGGGATTAAATTCATTCTTCTCAGGAAAAGCTGTACAAGGCTGATACAAAATTTGTTTTTAATGGGATTTTAGTGATATATTGGGGTTTGTGCTGGCTCCTTGCATGAGTGAGTTTTATTTTATATATACCAAAACTCATTAAAGGTTCATTGAAAACATACCTTCCATCCATTCTCGTCAGTAAATGTGGAAAACGACTCCAGCTGAACATTGTGTTTACTTGGCATTGCAATTATGTGTCAGTAATCTGAACACATGCTGCCTCTGAGATTGCTACAGCTACATGTACCCCCAACACACCAGGAAGGACGACATACAGAGCCATATTGCCGTGTAAAGATGCCATACCCTTCCTTCCAGTGTATGTCTGGGATCTCACTAACAGCTTTTGTGGGCTGCTAACATACGATGGAGATTGGCATTTATAAGCTTAAAACCTATACAGTTCACTGGCATTAGCGATCTTTCTTAGCAGTAACAAGCCACAATAGCAATGCTTAACAGCTCAAAATGGCTGGATAAAGCTTGCATGTTGCTCAGTGTTCAGGGTAGCATACACATCCCTTCACTGCAGTCCAAGAGGAAAGGAGTTAGTTACAGCTGCTAGCTGGGAGAAGATACAAGGAATGTGTCTAGCAGAGGAAAGATCTTAGTTCAGCTAGTGCTAAATATATGATACGCTCAGTTTTAATTGCGTAAGTGATCTCTGAATGTCAGTGTTTAATCAAAGCACTCGTACAACTGCCTTGCTGAACTACAGCCCCAATCCTATAGCTGGAGTGGCAACAGTGCGTGCCTGAGGCACGCGAGATGATGATGGGCCCAACACACACATACTGAGTGTCTGCAATGGGGTTTCAGTCACAGTCACAACTTTCCCCAGAAAATGGATGAGTGGCAAAGGAGGTAGGGACAACTCTTCTTTGGTCAACCAAAGAGACCAAAACAGGAGACCAAAAAGGAGCAAAAAGACTGCCAACGCACAGCGTATGGCAATTTATAAACCCACTTGAGCAGTAACTGCTAGATTACAAATTACCAAACCTGCAGTTTCCAACCCCCTCTTCTTTTTTTCCCTTGCATCTGAGGTTTCTCATAAAAAAAGGAATGCTAAAATGTCAATAGTAAATTTAGAGTGTCAGGCTTAGCGATAGGCTGGCGAGACAAGCTGATGAGAGAACTGCAAACTTCCTCAGCTGTATTCCAATTTGAATTTTAGTGAATGACCCCCCCGGTTCATTGTCTAGAGATGATGGCCCCGTGAACAGGGTGTGGTTTTTGGAGCTTTTCAACTCTGGAAGCTTCTTAAAGACACGGAGCTGGTGTCAGAGAGACAGAGATGTAGTTACAGCTATGCACAAGCACCAGCCAGTTTGTTTAGCCATGTCACTGGGAGTGAGTGACTGCCAAAGGAAAACTGCAATCTGAGCTCATCTGGGAACTGGATATAAAAGGAAACAGTCCTTTCCCGGTTCCCACCTCCCACGGACTTCCAACCTCCCTACTATTCACATGCCCTTCCCTTCAGCTGATACACTATGCTGACAGCTACAGCAGTAGATCTCAATACTAAAAATCATCAGTAGAGCATTTCAAGACACACACACACACACACACACACAAAACACCAAGGAAAAACAAAAAAAAACCCAGAACAAAACCTAGGAAAAGGGATGGGGGTGGGGAAGAATTTTTTTCTGCATAACTTTATTCAGCTTACTTTGGCTCCAGGCTCTTTCTTAGACAGAATTCCCCTTTTGCAGGAGCAGTGTCCTAAAGTCTCTTTTAAAAAGACATGCATAAATTTCTACTGTAAACAATCTACCTTAGCTTTTGTACAAATACAATATCCACTTTTTCCTTCTTCAGTGAATATATATTGCATATACTTTTTAAAACAGAAGTAAATCTATTAAATGACAGATAATTTATATGTAAATGTTATACCTGTAGTAAAAACTCGCATGCAAGCAAGCCTGCATTAATAGGAATTCTCTACATCTTGAATAGCTTTCAAGAATAAGATGCGCAATGCAGACTAGAAGAAATCCAGTGTTTTTTTCGCCGTGCAAACTCAGGTTGTCCTGGGATCATCTAGGCTAATTTACCAACCTGACCCCAGCAGAAAGAGGAGTATGTTAAATGAGACACCTACCGCTGTAGACCCTGAAGATGTGGCTACAAAGACTTTGATCACCATGTTGACGGTGATGAAAATGAATCAGCAGAGCACGCCTGCTATCCACAAGTCACCACAGTCCCAAGAGGAATCCAAGCGTTCAGCAGCTCCTGGGCTAACCCGGGTCCTAAATGGATGCCCCCCGCCCCAGCAATCCAGCAGCTTTAGCCTCTCCCTCTGCCCGGGGTCCCGGGTTTTCCCACTCCATTGGCTTTTAGGTATTTTGGGACGAGGGGCCGGTAGAGGATTGGTTAGTAAGAGGAGACATAGCAAGGGGTTTGCACCTGCCCCTGGCCTTATTGCATTAGATTGACAGGGTGGCAGTCCAAAAAAGGCAAAGGAGAGTAGTGCACCAATGAGGCAGGGCTGGAGAAATATCTGGGAGAGGGGGAAGGGACAACTGAGAAGGGAGAAGGGACAGGGAGCCGACAACTTAGTGCTGGGGGCGATCACAAAGCTGTCAGGTAATGTTTAATGTTGCATGGGCACTGACACAGCTACCTCCTGCATAAAAGGGCTCGTACCCTCTCCCTGACCACAAGGACGCTTCGGAGTTGTAGCTGCAAATTTTACATTATACAAGGGGAAGAAGGAAGGGGAGGGCAAGGGGAGCATAGACGCAGAAGTAATTATAGCAGAGATCATATTGAAATAAGCCTCGGTTACAAACGCTCTCAGCTTTAAAGAATTCAGATCATCATCCACACTGCAGGGCTCAAGGACTTCTCTGAAATAAATATGTGTCAGTACATTTCCTAATGCTGAGGAGGGTGATTTGGCTGATTCTATGTATCCAGAACCTATTGTCATATTTTTTCCTTCTTTTTGCATCGCCAGTGAAGACTGCCAGGGCACAAGGTGTAAGAGGAGGTCCAGAATACTTGGTAAAAAATATCCCATTCTACTGTGTTATCCAGGATGCTTTTTTTCCATCTGGTTATCACCTTCTACCCCAGAGATGGTCACAATTCAGCGGCTGCCTGCATGCATTTGCTTAAGGAGGTCTCTGAGCATGAGAGGTATTTTAAGAATGTTACGTGGTAACAGATTACTTTCAGATTTTAAGGGCCAAGTTTGTTTCTGCTGTAAGTGAGCAACATGCCACTGAGCTCAGTAAAGCTGACCCAATGTCAGAGGTGAAACTGGCCTAGGTTTTAGAAAGTGCTTACACACATTTCAAATGTTAAGATTGAATATAGCAGTGTCCAATCCTGAAAATACTTAAAATTGAATATAATGCTTCTTTCCAGGATTGATTAGGTAGGACCGAATGCACAATAGTAAAGATGCTCTTGAAAGTATGGTTTTTGTCTGTGCAAACCATTATGTGAAGCTGGAAATGCAGTATTCCATGTATGGAACAGGGATCCTGAAAAACCTCACTGAAAACTAAAAATAACAGTATGGATAGTTTGCACTGTTTACTGTGGCTCACCATCTGTCATTTCTTTCTTCTTTTGAAAGGCAATAGAAGGTCCAGCAAAAAGAAAAGCCTGTTAGAATTGGGTATTTTCAGAGTATTTTCCTGTAAAACAACAACAAAAAAAACCACCTTAGTGCAAAAACATAAATTATTGCCAGACATTATTACACATGCTTGTTTCTCAGGAGATTTTGTATGTGAGTATAGCCTAGTAAATTCAACGGAAATGACTGGCCATTTGGAACATGCTGTTTCCAAATTAATTTAGTGCAAACAAAGGATGCAGTGGTCACTGGCTTCAAAGCATGCTGATAAGACTTGCAAGTATAGCGATACTAATAATAATCAAAGCGGTAATTATTTGCACCATCAAATGTCCAGGGTCAGGACTGGGACAAAATTGCCAATTAACGCTCGCTCCTGTTCTACGTCACACCTGAAATGTCCACTGAACTACACAGGGAAAAAACCAGGATGCGGCCCAAAGCCTCTGCCCACCTAGGGCTTGGCAGGTGGGGACTTCAGGGCACGATTCCCATTGTGTCCAACCTTGAAGAAAAATATTGCTCCAGCTGCTTTCATTCCTAAGGGATTTTTCCCCTTTTTCAACATAAGAATGTTTTGTGCAGCTCCAAACCGTGAGTTTGGAGCCTGTTGGGTTTGGCCTGTGCGCTCCCAGGCCGCGCACCACCCCACACCACACACGACACTCCACGGCGTGAGGTGCCTCCACGGCCACCATGAGGCTCCGCAGCCTATGGCTCATGGCGCAGAGGGACCCGCTGCCTGCACACCGCATTGTCAAATTCCCATTAAGGGTACAGAAATAAGAGGGTGGAAATATATACGCAGACATCTCTGCAGGGTGCGGGGCGAGGGAAGAGGGCGAGGGGGGCGGCGCGGGCGGGCGAGGCCGCCGCGCCGGCTGCGACTACAGCTCCCAGGGTGCCCCGCGGTCGCCGCCTGTCCCCATGGCAACGGCGACGCGCCTGTCGGCCGAGGAGGTCGGTAATGGCGGCGGGGGCCGCCGGGAGGCCGGGAGGGGCCGGGGCGCGCCGGGGTGGGCACTGGGGCAGGGGCAGGGCAGAGGTGGGGAGGGATGGAGAAGATTTCTTGAGAGGGCAGAGGGGAAGGTGGGATCCCCCGCCTGAAGGTGCCCAGTGGCGAGGGGCTGCTCTCCCGCTTTGGACAAGGAGAGCAGAGCAGGGCGGTGTCAGGCCAGGTGCCGGGCCGTGGGGCTGAGTGCCAGGGCCTCGAGGTGGCTGTCAGGGCCTGGGGCTGGGTGTTGAGGTACTGAGTTGGCTGGCGGGGCGGGGCGGGGCGCTGCCTGTCAGGGCGTCGGGGGCGCTGCCAGGGCATCGGGGGGGGGCTGCAGGGCTTCGAGGCCTCTGAGGCGGTTGGGGAGAGCAGGGTGGCGGTTGGACCCCACCAGCACCCTGGGGAACCCTGCAGTCGTGAGGGTGGTGGGGGAGCTCTGGCTTGTGTGGACCACACCAGGGAGCTGTTCGGGGCTCTTGGAGGAGCCCGGAGGCAGGTCTGAGGGCCCTGGATACGCCCTCGCCCTTCCTGCGTGAGCAGGTGGGCTCTGGCATGCAGCTTGGTTCCCCTGGGGCTCAGGGCTCAGCTGTGAGGGCGAGGGACTGCTGGCCTGGGAAGTCAGGCAGTGTTCTCCCACCAGGACTCCCCCTTCATTTACTTACTCTGTTTTTGCATGCAGACTACAATTAATTCTTCCCCGTGACGGTGTTGCAGTTTCTGGATGCTTGAAATGGCATTTTCATCTCTGACAGATAAATTTGGCCCTAATTATCCTTGTTCCTGCATCTCTTCCTTCAACATACATTCTCCCAGTGTTTGTCCATTTCAGTCCCCCTTCAGCTACTGCTTTTTTTTCTTCATTTCTATAGTAATACCTTTAATTTCTTTTCTCTGTTTCTTGTCCGTCACCTTTTGTTTTTGTGTCTTCTCCTTTTCCATTTTATTTACTTCTCAACATCTGCTCTTGAAGCCAGATGGTGAGATTCAGCCCACACTTCTCGTCAAAACAAATTAAAGCAGTAGCTTTAAGTTTAATTTAAGCTAATTTGATTTAAAGACAGTTTGGCCAGAAAGTGTTGACAGCACAAATCAAATTTAAACAGAAATACAGATCTATGTACCAAGCTAGCCTTTGCCTAATCCTCATGTTAAAATACGAGTTCTCACCTCTTGGGGTTATTGCACTGGCTCAAGTTTAGTAGGATCCTGGGCATTCCTCAGTCTTCCACAAGGAAGACTTTTTCATGTAAGGGAATGAAGAGTAACGAAACTGTTTTGATTCAACCTAGAACATTTTGTGCAATCCTTTGCACACTGTTTAATTTTCTTTGCGAGTTATGCAATTCCCCTCTCCCCTTTAAGAAATTAATTTAAAATAAAATGCCACCACAAAGCAAAAATGCCAACAAAGGAGTTAGAATGTTCTAAAAATGTCTTCTCATTTTTTTAGTGAAGGCTACTTGTTAAAATCCATCTGAACTAAAATATCATTTTAACCCCCCTCAAATTTCTTTTACATAATTGCTATGCTCCGTTTAGATGCCCCCAGATATACAACTTATTCTGCTACTGGGTAGAATTCTGCATCTATAAAACTATGGTCTGAATAGTCTTCATGTGATATTAAGAAAATGAAACAGATTGAACCATATCCCAAGAAATAATTTTTACCAGAACCCCAGTGTTTAAATAATGCTGTCAGGAGTATGAAGTAATCTGTTCTACTCTCCAGTAGCCTCAGTAGGGAAAAAAATTGAGGTATAACAGATATTCACAAAGACATAGAAAATTAGTCAGCATTCTATATTTTATGCCAAATATATGTTTTTTAAAAAGCCAAACAATTAGGAGAGTTTGTTTTGCTTGAAAATTGGACTACTGAGAAAAGACAATTCCAGAGGAAGCAGCAATGTTACTTAGAACCTGATCAAACAGAATGAGATCATCATCTCATCAGAGAACAACATCTCTGACAACAACAGTGCATTACAGGTGATATTTTCCGAGCTATATGGGTGCGTAGACATGGAGATAAGTGTCTTGCAGCATTTTCAAAAGTAAACAAATGTGTTAAGTACAATTAGGCTGTGAAGAAATTGTTTTCATTAAAAAAACACTGAAATTTTCCCTAATGTTTCTTCTGAAATTGTGCAGAGACACTTTTATTACATTGTGAGGTTTTATTTAGCAGGCTGTTTTGTTTTTACAAACAATTCTGATTTGAAAAAAAAGAAACAACATCCCAAAAGTTGAAGAAAACCTTTATTTCAGTCTCTAAGTCAGATATTTTGTTGTGCAGCTTTAGGTGTGGCTCTATCCTCTACCTATAATGTTAGTATGGCAGCTAAGATTTTTTTTTTCTATTTTAATGCATAAGTTAATTTTGTGATCTGATTTGTGATCTAATTATTGAAAAATATGACTAAATGATATTTTTATGACATGAATAGAAAGCTAAAAATACTATAAAAACACAGTTAGAAATACCCAGTTTCTAGAGACTTGAACAATTATTTTTTTAATATTGTAAAGCACTTTGTAGGTATTGAGCATAAATGCAATTACATTTCTTTTAAATTTCATTAATCATGGAGAATATGTATACATTACAGGAGACAAACTATGGTATCTATTTACATTTAAATGGTAGTACCTTGTAAATCTTTAGAAAATACCTGCCAATATCATAGTAAATTCTGAGATAAAAACTACTATATTTCATATTGCAGGTCATTCTGGAAACAAACTTACTACAGACCACAAAATTATTTTAATGGGTTTGTCGTGGTTTGACCCCAGCCAGCAACTAAGCACCACCCAGCCGCTCACTCACTCCCCCCCGGTGGGATGGGGGAGAGAATCAGAAGAGTAAAAATGAGAAAATTCGTGGGTTGAGATAAAGACAGTTTAATAGGCAAAGCAAAAGCCGCGCATGCAAGCAAAGCAAAACAAGGAATTCATTCACTCCTTCCCACCGGCAGGCAGGTGTTCAGCCATCTCCAGGAAAGCAGGGCTCCATCACGCGGAACGGTGACTTGGGAAGACAAACGCCATCACTCCGAACATCCCCCCCTTCCTTCTTCTTCCCCCAGCTTTATATACTGAGCATGACGTCATATGGTGTGGGATATCCCTTTGGTCAGTTGGGGTCAGCTGTCCCAGCTGTGTCCCCTCCCAACTTCTTGTGCACCCCCAGCCTACTCGCTGGTGGGGTGGGGTGAGGAGCAGAAAAGGCCTTGACTTTGTGTAAGCCTGCTCAGCAATAGCCAAAACATCTCTGTTGCCAACAGATCAACACTTGCCAGCACAAATCCAAAGCATAGCCCCATACCAGCTACTGTGAAGAAAACTAACTCTATCCCAGCCAAAACCAGCACAGGGTTAAAGAGTAATTACTTTTTTTTTTTAAAGGTAACTTAGTATTTCTTAGCATCGTTTAATATAGTTGAACACTGTTTAGTATTGTTTATGTTAGCTGTAAACAACTCAGTAACATTCTGATTCCTGACAGGTTATGGAGGTCAACTCCTTGAGTCTTCTACCATAACACAGTGGTGAACTCAGATGATTGTTTCCTCCATATTTTAGTGACAGAAGATAATAAGTCAGAATGTGGCACAAAAAGCCGGGATACTAAAGATTCACCGAAGCACAGAAGTATCAGCAGCAGCTGTAGCAGAGGTAATGATTGTAGGTGACGCAGTAGAGAATACAGAAGTGAAAATTCTCACGCTAACTATTCTGAGGGCTTTGTCAGTGACTTGCTCTGAAACAGCTAGAAGCAGCAAACGTTTAGAAATATCAGGAACTGAAGAGAAGAAAACACAGGAAAAGGAAAAAAAGAAAAAGGAAAAGAAGAAAAGAAGACAGGTGATATGCGTTCGGTTTCCCAGGAACACAATTATAACCTACATTTTCACCCTGTATAGACGTGTATAGATTTTACAGTATTTTTGTCAGCTTTTGCAGGAAGGTATTTTCCCATTTCTTTTACATCCTCTCATTCCATTCTGGCAAAATAAAATCATCTTCCTCCAAGATGATAAAAAAGGTACTTTGTTTTCTGGTAGTAGTAAAATGAGACTCTCTTGAGAAATACAGCTGTTCCCTTTCTTTGGCATTTTTTCAGTAATTAGGAAGACAGGGGAAACAGTTTTTCAGTGAAGAAAAGTAATAAATCATATTTCAAACAGTAGGAAGGGGAGGGAAGAGAGACAGAGATTCCCTATTGTGTTATCCCACAATACTCGGTGATCCAAGAGGCAGGATAATCACCTGAGATGTGGGAGTGCCTCTGCAATCCTTATTCCTCAGTTTTAATCTGAGGACTTGAAAATGGCTCTCCCACATATACTGCAATTTCTGGTTTTGACCATGCATCACATGATGAGTCTGAAGAAGCCTTTCCTGAGGAAAGTTACTCAAAAATTATATGTCTGCACAAAAGTGTCAGTTTTGACAAAAAAGACATGTTTTGGCCAGCTTAGTCATGGTGTATCATGTAAAATTAAGTTTGTGCTTCAATGGAATGACCATATAGCACAAATATATTCCCTTTACTTAAATGTTAACAGTGAAGAATCTTTTCATGTCTGCATGTTTTCATATCTAGACCCATACTTTCTTAAATCCCACCATACCACATCAAAAAAATGAGTGTAAAACCAACGACCCTTTTCCTGCTAGGCTTCAAAATTTCATCTAGATCTACCAAATCCACAAGATGCAAATCAACCAAAAGAAGAGAGAGGGACCACTGATTATCTCTTCTATTATATAAGTTATATGCTGCTGTGAAGAAGTCATACGGGCATGAAACTAGCAGACCAGAAAGAATAACCACATTTTTAAAATCTGTTTAGCAGAAGAATCGTTATTGGCTACTAGCTGTGTTGGATATTTTAAGTGGTTATTTTTGCTTGTTCATGGCTACTTGAAATGATTGGTTTCCCAGGAACACAATTATAACCTACATTTTCACCCTGTGTAGACGTGTATAGATTTTACAGTATTTTTGTCAGCTTTTGCAGGAAGGTATTTTCCCATTTCTTTTACATCCTCTCATTCCATTCTGGCAAAATAAAATACTAAGGTAATGGTTGTTCTCATTTTGCAAATATTTGTGTGACAACATTTGTGGTCATATTGTAGTCTTCCTGCAGTGGAATCGTATTACAGAGAACATGCAGGTGTGATGCTTGCATACCTTCCATTTGCTTTGGTTTTTAACTCTGGTGAGTTTTTTTCACAGCACCTGTTAATTTTGCTAACTGCAGAAGGTCTTGAACGTGTCTGACCTCAGCTGACAGCTATAATTTCTTCTCTGTTTACTTGAACCTCCATGATAGTCCATCTTAATCCATTTAAAACATATGTAAACAAAATAACTGCCCCACCCAAATCACAGTCTCTCCCCCTTTTGATTCCTAATCTCAGATTCTTTCTATCCTTTCCTTTTGCTATCACATTGAATTTGATAGTCTATTCTCCTTGTGTGGTTCTGTATGAGCGAGGTCCTACCAGCTTGCCCCCGCTTCCTCTCCTCTATCAGCAGAGCCAGCAGAACAAAGACCGTCTGGTTTGTATCCTGAAACGGTGGAGTACATTGGGTATTTCAGGAGTAAGAGCAAAGGACAGGCAGCGTGGTTGTTCTCCATGCCATTCCAACTTCACCCCATTATCATCAGTCTACCTTTCTGTGTAACTGACCCCCTTCATACTTTCCTCAAACTTGCTGCCTCGCACACCAGGCATGGGTGTCAGGGCCCAGGCCAGACTCCAGGCCCTGCCATGGGAAGGGGAGGAGCAGAGCTGGGCTGAAGCTGTGGAGAACCGGAAGGTTGTTGCAGCTGCTGCCAGCGGGAAAGGGGAGAGAGAGGAATAGGTGCTGCTGCGGCAGGGAAGAGCCATTTCCCCACTGAAACGACTGCCCCACGCATCTCTGTCTTCCTAGATAACACTCTTTCTGTAGCTTTCCACTATTCTGGCTTAGGTCATGGAAGCAGCGAGGCCATGGCGTGGTGGTGCCCTCAGCAGTGTCCTCCTTTCCTTTTCCTACTGCTGATTTGATGTTGCCTCCCATCTGCAATGGAGTGTTCTGGTTGGGGCCTGCTCCTGTAAAGAGTTTGTGTGCAGAACACCCATTGGATTCAACAGAAGTGCTTGAAAAGATCTGTTCTTTTCCTCTGGTGTTTTTTAAGTTAGGGCCTTGCCTATTTTATCCATAAAATGTTATGTGATCTATAAATTATTATAATCAACTTCTAGCAAAATACTCCCTGAAATGTCTTGAGAGCTATAGTGAAATTGAATATATGCCTGAAAAAGGGGAACACGCTCAGATTTACAGTCTTGACTATTTTCAAATTCTAATTATGTTTCAGCAAAGGAAAATGAGAGTAATTCACTTAGAATGCTTCTTTAGAAAGGCAAATGGCAGTAATACACTTAGAATGCTAGCCCATAAAGATTTTTTTCAATTGCTGTATAGAAACAGTGTAAACAGCTGCGTAACTGTTCTAATAAGCATGTAAGGGTTAAAAATGTAGTTCAGTTCAAAGCTGACTTGAAAATTCTAGAAAGCTGGTTAGAAATCCTAGCTGCAGAAAAAATTAACCATGTGCTGTTGTGAGCACCTTGGTTTTTGAGTTCGTGCAGACCTGTAGATTACTATGTTGGGTTTTTTTATCACGCTCCTGTTCAAGGTGTAGGTCCTCCCTCTTGGGAGTATTTCTAGATGGGGTGAATTTGGTTCATCAGTCCCCAGATCATGCCTACATTAGTGAACTGCATGATTTACAGAGAGAAAATTTGTTTCCATTGATACTGGAGTAACATGTTAACATAAACATACTTTACTAAGTTATTCCCAGAGTATTATTGCTGTTTGCCTCAGAAGACACCACCTATGTAGTTACCCTTATTAATGGAAAGTGAGCATGATGGCTGTTCCGAATGGAAATGGCTTCAGAGACTGAAAGGGGGGAACCTTGACCTCCTACAGACCTAGTTAGCTATAGCCCAGTGCAGCCACATAAATGCACACACAGAGATATAATATCTTCAATGGATTTATCTGCGAAATACTTGAACATTGGAGTCTTAGTATAGATCTTGGGCGTTTTATTAAATATACCACAGTTAAGTAGCTTGGATAAGCAGTATATGAGCTTATGTGAGCAGTAAAGGCACACAGTGATGTTGCTGTCTCAAATGATTGCTGTATATCAATGTCAGTTTACTTTGGTCTGAATGCAGGAGGAAAAAAATTGCCAGCTGAGAAGATACCACGTGAGAATTCTTCGTTTTTAAGCCTGCAGAGTAGTATGATTTCCCAGAAAAAAAATGCAGTGGCTCAGCGAATATCATCAGCAAGACTTCACAAAATTAAAGAGCTGAAGAATGAAATATTTGATTTACAACACAAACTAGAAGCATCAAGCTTAGAAAACCACATTTTGAAACAGCTTCAGCGTCGACACTCAAAAGCGATAGGTAGATACGAAAATTCAGAAAGTAACTTGCTGGATCTTTTAGCAAGTCATTATAATGAGGTGAGAGCTTTAAGGAAACTCCTGAGGATGTCTCAGGAGGACGAGAGAAACACATCCAGGAAGCTCAGAAAAGTTGAAGCAGAGCTGCTAAAAACTAAAGATGCTTTGCAGGCCTTGCATATGCTTTCAGAAGACAAAGCTCTTGCAGAGAGTGAGGAACTTGATCACAGATTATCAGTCCTTACAGAAAAAATGGAAGTGAATAATAAGAGAATACAGGTAATATATGCATATCATTGTAATTGTGGAACAATAATAGGGGAGGTTTCTGTGCAAGAGTAGTGGAAAGTTTTTAGCTGCTTCTCGTCACATTAATGATTCTGATACAATCCTGTAACATGGAACTTTCTTTTTAATCCAGAGCTGTCCTGAGTGTAAGGTACTAAAAATGGCAGTAGTATCCCCTTCCAATATTTTAAAATCTGGCAGAAATATATGAGTGGATTAAGTTTGGCAATATAGATCTTTTAGGAATTAAGTCATAGGCCTTAACCCTGTTAGGTCAGAAGCGTAGCGTACAGCCGGAGAGCAATCTTCAGCAGAGCATCTACTCTGCTCCCTGCCAGCAGCATGGGGAACCCAGGCTTGCTTGGGCCATCTAGCCACAATAGCACGGACCCTAATTTACCCTGGCAAAGCACAGGATTAGTCATACATGGAGACCACCAGGCTGCTGCTGATCTACTACCTTGAACAACCAAAGCTGGTTTATCTGGAACTAGCGCTGTTATTTTTACGTGGTGCTGGTGGGCAGTACGGACATACCTACATCTCCGGGTCACTAATTACTGCCACTCACTGTACTCAGCTGTAGGGTGGCTGCTGAATTAGGCAGCAGTCAGGTGTCCTAGATTTTAGGGTTGGTTCTACTGTTGTTTTATTATGCAACTGTAGTAAAAGCCTGATGGGAGTTTAAGAAGAGATAGTTCAGCTCCTTTTAATAGCTCATGCTTCTTCACTCTTATTGAACCTTTCACAAAAAGACAGAGATACAGTTTTTAACACAAAACTGGAAGAGTGAAATTTCCATTCTCCTCCAGGAATTAATTTCTATTTTCTATGGGGTACATTATGCATAGAATTAAATAAAGAGCCAGGTAATCTTAGAGGCATTTCACCGTCTGAACAGCTAGGTCTGAAGTACATTTATTACATGAAAGAAAATGAAAATATAAACAGCTGAATTCAGACTCTCTTTAGAAAACTTTCTATTTACAGAAGTCCTGGTGAGAAGCTATAAAAAGCTTGCAGGATTGGGTGTCCACCTTACAATTTTAGTAACTAATTTCAGTGCATGGCACTGGGTTCTGATGATAAAGTACTTGATAAAGTACTCCATAAATTACCTAGTTTTCATTTACACTAAGCCTCCTTATGCTGCCACAGTTAATAGATCTCAGCGTGAACAGAAATGTTGTCTTAACATTTCTCAAAGATTATTGCATTCATTAGTGCATCAGAAAGGTAATGGACAGCCTCATTTTTCATGTTTGAATGCCAAATATACTTTTTTTGTTTAGTAAAATTAGGTTTTAAACCAGGTTTTCCTCATTTTTAAAGTATTTTTTCAGAAACTTCATCATAATTTCATGCATTGTTTAAAACAGAATATAATTATTAGAAGTTTACTTTTCATTATATTAGCATGCTTATTTTTTAGATCTGGTAAGAACTGAGATTTTCAACAGTCATACTGAGTACCTTCATATTGTAAAATACATAATTTTTTTAAGAGCCTAGAAAAGCAGCTGAAGTTGAACAATAGCACCTTTAGTCATCAGTTGGCAAATGAGAACAAAAAAGCTGTGGAAGCTGGGATAATTACAAAGAACTTGCAAATGGAAATTAACTCTCTTCACCAAAAAATTAAGGTATTCAAGATTTTAAATGGGTTTCTGTTCCTACAAGAAGATTCAAATATTTAATGTTACCCATTCCCTTTTGCCTCTTTTATATTATTTAGCAATGGAATTTTTGTTTCCTAGCTGAGCCTATAGTCTACCAAAAAGAGTCAAAATATAAAATGATTACATTATTGTAGAGTCTATTTGTCAAAAGTTCGAAGTAGTTCAATAACTAATCGAAACAGGGATTAATGCATCACAATTTGAACAAAGAATCCCCACCAACTTGTTACCATTTTGATAGCTCTAGGTCAATATATTCATCTACTAGCTTTAAAAGAGCTCCCTTATAGAAACACTTTCAAATCAAAATGAGTCAAATATTACAATCTGCAAAACTAGAGTTTAACAGAAAGACTTACGTGAACGTTTCAATAGTTTGTTTCAAATTCCAGCTTGGTGTTTAGACAAATATTTTCAGGACAAGTATGTCTGGTTCAACACTTGCAACACTTACTGAATGCTTGTAAACCAAACATACAGGAAAACCTAAAAGTGACACTAAATAGAAATAGAAACAAAACTGCCATGAATGGTATGTCATATGAGTTGTAAACAAGAAAGTTTAAGAATTTAAACTGTGTTTGTAACACAGTTAAAATATACTTTTTTTTTCATTTCTATATGAAGTGACCAATCCATCTGTTGATTCCGCTAGGGAGCTTTCTCTTTCTAAATGGAATCAAGTGTCTGTGAAAGATGTCGTTATGGGGAGTTTTAGCAGACATTGTGAAGGGCAGAACAGGCAACTACTGAGGATTCATGGAGATCTGCATTTCTGTACTGGGCACTGTTTGTCCCTCTTACCTAAGTATCAGGTGCAGAGACTTTCCTCCTCATATTTGGCAGCAGCCAGGCTGCCCAGCTGCAAAAGCCCAGCGAGCTGTTGGGAAAGGGAAAAAGTAGAGTGCTCTTCCGGGGCCCTGTGTCAAAGACCCCCGAGCAGCACTTGCAGTGCTATTTCCCTGCCAGAGCCCCTTCTCCTCCTATATGTGCAGATCTGGGAGACGGGAATAATTATAGTCCCAGGAACACTAATGCAAAACTGTTCCAAAATGCAAATTATTCTAAAGTACAGTTCTCACCTTAACACTTCTCCAAAATATTTCTATTTTGTGTTTTCCACAGTTTTCTATGTGTGTCCAGTTCTCTTAATGTTATATTTAGAGTCAGAAAACCTTCTGTTGTTTTACCACAAAGAAGACCAGACATGCTTATTAACCTTATTTCTGTGCCAGAACAGTTTATTTTTACACAGTCATAGTTTTGGGCACCTGGCTTAGTCAGACCGTTCAAGGTATTGAAACACACAATTCCCTTTCAGATCAACCGGTATCTCCAAATTAAATGCAGCTCCTATTTTTCACACTAAAAATTGATATGGTGAGAGTGTTACTGAAATCTCTCTTCCGTGTTTAAGACAGATTTCAGTAAGGAAAGAGGACTCTTGCTAAATAAATTTTTAAAGTGTGCCTCTGACGTTTATATGTCCTCTCCCAAGCAATAGGTTGTAAACCAGAACTGAACGCATTGTCACCAAGGGCACTGACCAAATAAAAAAATTAAAAAATAGGAAATGAAGCCAAAAATTACTTAGTCTGAAAAAAACCACTAAGAACAACGAATGAAAAAATCCTTAGAGAAGACTTCATCTTTTGACCATTGTGTTATGAAAAAGGTCATGTAGGTGTGCTCCTAGCCTTAAGAAGGGAGAACTTTGATTTGGCTCATGAAAGAAAATGACAGATTCCTATTTATGTAAATGACAAAAGTCACCACATGGCCTGGCACAAAGCAAAACTGCTGACAGTTTTCTCCCAATATGGGAAAATTAAGCTGGTAAAAAGTAATTCTTAATGCATCTTAGAAGTTTAACAGTGTTTATTTCTTCTTAGGAAAAGGATCGGCAGCTTTATGTTAAAAATATCTATGCAAATCGGATGCCGAAAATCCCAAAAGACAAAGGCAATTCAGTACCTCATGAAAAAAGTATGTGTATATTCATTTTCCTTTGTTGTTTAATTATGTGAAACTTACATCGTTTTATAACTGGGACATATATTCCAAAATAAAAGCCAATATGGTACTTTTATATGGGCTAAAAATATTCTGGCACATATAATATAAAGAGAAGTGCTTGGTGTTTTGCTCATTTATTTTATGGATACGTATACATGACCTGTTTTTAATCTTTAACCCAAATCTCATCATGAATAGCATTTAGCATACATAGTTTTACTATACTAACCGTGACACTGAAGTAGTGCTGCTATTTTAAGTGTCTGTTTGCATCAAGAGCTGTTTACCTATTTGTCTTTTAACAAGGTGAAGCTATCAGTCCACAAAGCTTTTGCAGACTAATTTTTGTTTGGGCTGTTCCCTTTGACTGGGCCTGGAGAAGTGGCCACCCTAGACCTAGAATTCCCACAACATGGCTCACTTAACTCAAAGCCCGTCACAAACAGCCCTGCTGTAGCAAGTTCCTAGTTTTAGTACAGACTTTCAAAGTGCTTTTCTATGAGCAAGAATAATGAATTTAATGAATAAACTTTAAAAACAGTTTTCTCATCTTTAAAATCCTTAGACCCCGTAACTTATAGATAGCAGAGATGCTTCAATGTCCATTATTGAAGCTTCTGCAATTGGCATTTTGTTGGGGTGGAAGGAGAGGAGGAGTTTTCCGATACAAGGTTTAGGAAGTTTAAAGGCCAGTCTGATGATCATACTGTCAGCTTACCTGAGAGAAGAGAATGTTTATCCTTAGTAGTCCTTTGGTTTTTAGCGTAAGTAAATTTAAATGCGCAACCAGAGATCGTAATAGCCCAGTTATCATATATCCTCTCAATTAATTCTATTCACAGAATTGATGTTATTTAGAATAATATAGTAGAATGCTAGAAAAGAACAATAGAAAGGTAATTCTATCAAGGAAGGAAGAGAGCTCTTTAGTAAAGAGTATTTCTGTCACATGGATGCTCAGACAGGTATCAGAGAGAAATATCTATTATATGCAATCTTGTCTGTCAACCGTTCCAAGAGCAGCTACCTTGTGTGGCATTCAGCTGCCTAATTATAGGCATCCAGTGCCATCTGAGATACCCTAGCACATTCTGCCTGGCCCTGTCGTCGTTGTTCCAGAAGGACATGGCTGTCCCATCGTCCTGTGTAATACCGGCCAGCCTTATGTGGATACCTTGAATGCTAGAGGGCATCTCAAATAGCATTAGGCGCCTGTGTTCAGACAAGTGGATCCCACCCCTTGAACTGAGGGAGCAACAGCTAAAAACGATGACAAATCATACAAGCCGAGGACGGTTATGTGGCCCATGTGCTCACTGTATTCATCAGGGACAAAAATGTTGAAGACAGTTTTCTTGAAGCACTTATAAATTTCTAATTGTCAGGCGCTTTAGATGTAGTATCTAGAATTTACTAATAAATGTGTTTTATACAGAAACTAATAAACAGATTTCAAGTACTTTCCCCACATTGAAAGTAATATTTTGCCTCCTACTCGGGATTATAAACATTCTGTCAGTATTCTAAAGGAGAGCTTTCTGCACAACAAACTTACACCCTTAATTTTGGATAATGAGCTGAACATTGACCTTCCTGGGTTAAGTATCTCTTTAAAATACTGGTCAGATACTCCTGCTCCTAAACTGAAGGAGGAATTGGAACTTTCTTCGTACGGGTACAGAAGCGCACTTAAAATTTACATGGTAGCAAACATACTTGCTGGAAATATTGCACATGCCCACAGAATTCTTCAAATTACGGTATCAGTACAAACTGAGTACTATGAGTACAAACTCATAGTCAGTTGCTTATTTCTTTCCTCTTCGTTGCCTTTACAAATCCATTACTCTGCCCTAACTACAAGTGAACTACAGGGAAAAGGTTAGTAATTCAAGCTGTAAAATTAAGAAACACAAATTCCTACTTCTCATTCCAAGTCAGACCTGGTTTTTTATGAAGATCTGAATTCCAATTTTAGTTACATCACCTAGCCAGCTGCGGGTTTTTTATTTTACTCACATTTGTGCAATATTGTTATTTAAATTACAGTACTTAAATCACTGTTCACTATTTAAATTCTTCTTTTCTTTAGGCAGGATAAGGGAGCTTAGTCGGAGAGAGACCTGGTATTTTGTAATGAAAAGGTCCCAAGCAAAGTTGTCTGATCTTTCGGTATTTTTGGCCAATAAAGGTTTCATTCTCTGCCAGATAATGGAAACAGATGATTTAGAAATCTAGAGCTGGAATTACTGACAATTGTTTTTCCTTTTCACTATTGACTTGAATCTTCCTATAACAGACTTAGAAAGACCTACTGCTTCAAGTAGTTACTTTCTATTCTGCGTTTGCAAAAATTTTTCCCCGGCCGGAAAGAAAAAAGGAAAGGTGGGGCTGCATTTTTTAACGCTCCTGATGAATAGCTGAAGGTAGGCTTGCTTAGGTTATCAGAAAGCTCTGTGTACATAAATAAAATTGGTTTCTTGAATGAAGCCGTTGATTTCGTAAGCTCTCCAGGAGAGCGCAGTTGGCTCAGCTGTGGGACGATCACACGGGCTCATCTGGAGGTACAGCTCCCCCTAGTCCTGAGTCTGAGGAACGCGCCGCTGAGCTCTGCTGGAAAAGCTGCGGGAGTAACTACTTGCTGGTTCCCTCTCAAAAGGGGAAACGAACTCCCTCCACATCATCAGGGCCACGCCCTCAAGAGTAATCCTCAAATTAGTTATCAACATCCTTTTTACCACCAAACTGCAAACATTTGAAAATCACCGTTTTTATGGATAGTCTTCCTCTGATTTCAGAGATCAAAACTGGGAATGAGGTCGAATGTTCATGTAGGTAAGATCACATTTTTGCTGCTGTGCTAGCAACTTTCTCAGCTACTGTACTCATGTCAAAATTAGTCTAAAAATAGAATGAAAGAACAATATACCTTCCCCATCCCATCGCCATTCAGCTGTTTCTTTAAATGTCTCATTCAGTCACTCCCTTGGAATCTCTTTTCAAAGACCATAGATGTTTCAAATGGTGTTAAGCATTGCCTCTGAAGAGTTTGCTTCCACAAAGCCTTACCTAAGCGCTTAACTTTGAGAAAGGTGAGTAGCCAAGTCAGAAGGCATAAAAGCAAGCATGTTTATTAGGATCTGTAGGATCCGAATTTAGGAACCTGAAAGCTGAGGCCTCATACCAGACCTCTTAAATTTACATTAGAATGTTACCACACAAATTAAGGCCACATGGGCTCTAGGGTACAGACACATTTGTCTGACTTCGCATGTTCTATCTGAACAGGACTTCGTAGACCTAAAACTTAAGTATATTTACGATGTACTGATGTACAGATGAAAACGCTTAAAAGTCCGGGTAGCTATGTTTGTGTTCCAGTTTCAGCATTTATAGATCAGGCAGAACAAAGAATTTCTTTATTAAAGGGCATTAAGACATGCGGCAAAAAAATGTTTCAATCCTAGGCCACATACCAGTATGATCAGTCATCAGAGATATCTTTTGTTTATACCAACAGTACAATTCCAGAAACTACTGTATTACTAATGATTGTCCTTTTTCAATAGGTCTTAGTATAAACAGATCAGTCCAAGTAGATAAACAGAGTTTTAGATCACTGCTGCTGTCAGAGTACCAAACTCAGGAAACAGAAAAAAGTCCAGTTCGGCTAACAAAGGTATGAAAGATCTGGATCCAATCCCTTGTTTAAGCTCCCAACTAAGCTGTATGTTATTCCGTAAGTTTCAGTAATATGCCTGAATAGCCTGATCCGTCATCGTAACTTTCTAGGATGTGGATTTTGTGTGAATGTAACTGTATTACAGAAAATATGTAGGACAAACGTTGTGATACAAAATAAGAATATAACAGTAATAGAAATTACTGATCTTTTTATAAGTATTGTACTGACTGTGTATGTTTAAAAGTCACTAAACAAGTATTCCCTCATTATTTTTACCTTTAATTGCCAATTATAGGAGGAAAAGTCTTCCGAAGATAAGAATCAAAAAGCAAAAGCAAACAAAGCATACACAGATGCCCAATGTAGAACAGAAAGGCAATCAACCGAGAAAATACCAAAGCCAGAAACTTTTAATAGAACACGTAGAGGTATACTTTAACATTTTTCTCAGAAACTCATTTGATCTTTGCAGAAGTTGAATGAACCGATGGTATTGGTAATTTACATGGGTCTGACAGCCATTAGCTGGCACCTGACTGACAGGAACTAGTTCAACAAAATAATATATTAAGCGTCACTGAAATCCAGCTGCTGGCGGTGCTGCACGGGCAGCTGAGCAGCTCCATGGTACAAGGCATCTTCAGACTGCTGCACTTCTAAAAGGAGTTCCTGGTCACGTTGGTAAGAAGTCAGTGCTTTATCTGTAAAAGTGTGCTGCAATTAATAGCGTGTTAATTCCACACTAATCAAATACCGATCTCAAATTGTTGGTTGTGAATCTTCATCGTAGCCGATGTCAACATATGTTTCTGGCTCAGGATCTATTGCCGAGAAAGGAAAAGGACTTCTTCAGGGGCTGGGAGTATCTCCTCATTACAGTGATCACTGTAAATAGATTTTATGTAAGTCTTAGCCATTGATTGTGTTCTCATATAACAGTTATATGCAAGGGACTCATCTATGAACGCCTGTATTTTGCAGAGATTCTATAGAACAGAAGAAACCAATGCATCTATTCCTTTATCTGAGTTTTTCTTTCTAAAAATACCCGTGTTATTTTCATCACAGTGAGGCCTGTAGAAAGAACCAAGGTCTGAACGCCATCATGCTAAATACTTCACAAATGGTAGGAGACAGTACGTGACCTAAAGGTCGCGCATTTACAGAGGTGAAACAGATTGTTGAGGTCACTTACTAGATCAGTTACAGAGCTAGTAATCTGGAACGCGTTAACGCCCGTATTTTGTACTCCGCCTTTTCGGCCTGCAGCCTTTCCAGACCCCACCAGTTAACTGAAGTCAGCATTTGTCTTTGAAATCCCCTTTTAAAATTGACAGAAAACACAGGTCTTCTGATTCTGCCTGTGAATCTCTCTCCTCACTGTTTGCCAGACTCTCTTCTGGCTCTCTCCCACTGCCGATATTAGACTGACTTACGGAAGTCTTATTTAGCTATTTTAATAATTGCAACTTCATGCTTCTCTGTTAAGCTTGGACTCTATCTCATTTTGGCGGCACTCTAAGTCTCTCCAAAGCACAGAACCTAGTGTAATTTGTCCCCTGCGGCAGACAAATGCATTTACTGTAGGCATTCAGCATACACATACCTTTTTCTACTAAAAAGTGGAGCCAACTCATTTATAGGTTAGAGACTTGCAGTATATTCTGCTCCACGCTACAAGCAACTGTGTTGTCAATTAAGGGAGAGAAAATCATACATATATTTAGGTTCCATTTAAAAGCAAGAAAATTACAACTAGAGTTTAGATCTCATGTGGTTTCTCTGTTGCATTGTACGTGACTTTTCTGGCCCTATATTAGCCATTACTGATTATATTTGCGTGCCAATTCATTTAATAAAATTAAACATAATGAAAAAGGTAAAAATAAAGATATTTACCTGGATTCAATGGCACAACGATCATGTTTAAAAACATCTTGCCCTCTCCTGTTATATTTATTAGTAAATAGCATTGTCATAACCCTCAAGACTGAAATACCGTCAATAACAACAACTTAAGCAATGAAATAAGGAAGTAAAACTTGTTCTCATTAATGCTTCGTGACTCTTTACGTTCCTAGGCTATTTAAGAACATTCCTAAAACCCACAATATTTCATTTTAGAGTATTTAAGGGAGGGCAGACTACTGATGGAAGAATACACTTGCTTGGAATTTATGAAAGAAGACAAAGAAGAGACAGGTTTGCTTGAACGGGAGCTGAAAAAACTGATGAAAACTGAACAGACTCCTCTAAGTGACAGTGTAAAAGAGAGCAGTGAAGAGGAAGATGCAGTGGAAGAATATGAGAGAGAAGGAAAAAAGCCAGATGAACAGCTAAATAACAGTGAGAAGGCGGAGAGCAAACATGTAACTCCAGGTCCAAGGAACAAAATGCTCATTAGGCTGAAAAAAAAATACATATTCTCAGAAGCTACTGAGAATTTGCACCACGGGCTTCCTACATCAGGTACAAAATCCAAAAAAGGCAGTCTTTGGAACCACAGGCATGCAGGTCAGGAGTGCGGTGAAACAGCTGGATCAAAAGTGAAAAATTCCTTTGGGCGATACGAACCATCTTTTGGTAAAGTTACCAAAACAGGGTGGAAGGACAGTTCCACTGAAGCGGAAGGCTGCGCCCACAGGACATTCGCTGACAGGAAAAACAGTCTTATGAAAGAACTCTTTGGACCAGGCTGTGTTTGAAGAGACAACCATTCAAGTTCCAACATGAGAGGAATGGAGAAGTGAAAGGGTGCAGGATTACCCAAGCCGAATTTCAAACCACCACTACTAACCAGTTCATAACGTAAAGCCTCTAACACCAATGAAATCGTCATGAGAATACACAAACTAATTACTTTGTTTGGTAGTAGGTTAAGTACATCAACTTACCTTTACTCTAGAAGTATGGATCATTTAAAACGTTTTTTTAAAAACAATGGTTTTACCATCATTAAATGCACATTAAATCTTACAAGTACCGAGAATTTCTTTTGAAGATTTTTCCAAAATGATAGTCAAATCCGCTGTCACAAAAGAACATTCCTCTGTTCCTGGTCTGTGTGCGTGCATGTGCACGCATATGCATCTTAGTAAGGTGCCTTAACAACTACGACATTTTTACCTGCTATCAGGTGTTCAAGTTAGTCCTTGTTTTGTAATTTCCAGTTTTTTTGCATTCTCTCTGCAGTTTGAGTTTTGAAGCTGATGATTATTTGTTAGCTAGCTGAAGTGAGCAATCTGCTTTCATAAGGTTCATTATTGGGTTAGTACCAACAATGCAATAAAAGAAAATAATTTTTTATTTTCTTCACTCCTGAAATAGCTTCCAGAATTCACACATAATAAAAATAACTTGCTATTAGATTGTTTTCACTAGCATTATAAAGCTCTAAAGCTTCATTCTTTTCCACTGTTAGAACTTATCAAAGCAGCGTGCCTGGTAACTTCCACAGCTGACATCCAAAGATGAATGTGCAAGAGTAAACCATTGTTTTGGAGAAGTCAGGCATATCCAGTTCTCAAAAAGCCTTTAAAAATCCTGTGTTTAAGGTTATGTAAGCGAGGGTAGGAGGATTATGTTTTGTTCCTCATAGTAATTCATGAAACGTTTGCTAAAATGTGAAGTTAGGCAAAACTGTGTGTATTCTATTAATTTTAAAAGACAGTAGCACTTAAAAAAACCAAAACTTCAAAAAACTGTACCGCAAAAGGTGATTAAGACATTTAGATCCGAACCTACTTGCGGCATACTTCTTTTCAAAATCTCAAAGGTTTTTCTTGAAGCAGTGCTTGAGCTCTACAGCGGGCAGGTTTCCAAGAATGACTTTGTGTAGTCAGAAGGGTAGGTGTTCTCTTCTACAAACTATTCCTACTTCCACGGTGCCTTTACTGCTGTCCCAAAGCTAAGAGCAAACAAGCATACGTAATCCAGCGCTCCTGCTTGTACTGACTAGATGACCAAAAGCCTTTTTGCCCTCACTCACCCAAGTGTTTGACCACAGCAGCCAACAAACCGCGCCTCTGGTGACCCCATGCTAAGTCTGGATAAACAGCAAATGCCGCTGGGAGGATTTTAAATGCTGCTGCTTTCCTTGACTTCACTGTGTTAAACTCCGCAACAAGCTAAGTAGAAATACCATTAGCCACCTCTTTAGATTCAGAAATACGTCAATGTCATCGTTAAATAATCTGTCCTGAATGCTTCAAAGAAATAATAAATTAGGCCTGTTGATTCCAACAGTATCTCCTTATGCAAGAACATGGGGGGGGGTTGTTGGTTTGGGTTTTCAGGTTTGTTTGTGGTTTTGGGTTGTTTTTGTTTGGTTTTGTTTTTGTTTTTTTTTTTAGGAAAACTGTAATTAACATTGAAAAATGGATTAGAAAACTTGAGATGGGTTGAAAAGCTTTATTTCGTTAATAAAAACACAACTATACCTAACATTCAACCACAACATTTTTTTTCTTGATGATATTTAATGCATCTATTTTCATGTTGGCTAAATGTAATCCCTAATATAAAACCAATTCTTTTTTAGATTTAACATTTAAAAAAAAAAAACCAAAAACATTTCATGCATATATACACACACGCGCATGATGCATCATGACCTTTTGAACTAATTTCTAAAGGCAGCGCTAATTATGGAGGGGCTCTAGCCCCTTCCTGCAGGGAGGCAAAGGACCTGAAATAACGTAACAGATGCATTCTGCTGTACAGCGTGGGAAGCTGAACCAGAACTGCCAAAGCCCAGCAGAAGAGGGAAAGGTGTCCCCTAGAGCTTTGTTCAGGCTCGTGTCAAAAAGAAAAACCCAAAACAGAGGAGGTGTGGAACAAGAACTTTATAAACCACCTATTTGTCTTATGGGGCAGGAATGGCAGGGTTGCAGATACCACTGTAGCATGAAGAGAACGCAACTCTGTCGCTGTTCTACAGGCACGGTCCTAGGAAGAATTCTGTCCGCCTTTACTTTCAAAATATTGTGGCTGTTTCCTGTACCTAAATACAGCAAGAAGGATTTACTCCAAAAGAGAAAATTGTTTTCCCTCCTCCCTCTGCTTGCTACCGTTCTGTTACTACTTCAGACATTTAAATCACCGATTTGCCGTTTTACATTTACATAGCTGTTAAGGGCTATCCTGGACTGTCATTAATATATGCTAAAGCCCTTAGAAATGTACTCCTCCGAAGGAACAGCGCTGTTCCCTACTTTCTCTTTCTTAACATGGAGCTTGAGAAGGTTGGCCAGACCTTCCCTCCCAAAACACGGAAGGAAATAGTTTCAGTGATCCTCACTCAGTTTGGGAAGCACAAAAACTGTCAAGGAAGGAAAGGTCAGTTATCAATAAAAGTAGGAAAAAATTCAAGCGTTCGATGAATTTTAAGTCAGGGAGGAAAAAGTAGCCAGCCATCCTCTACTCGGCAACTGAGTGAGCCTCTTAAGGGTTGATTCTGCGTATATATCAATAACACATTTTCTAAGACAGCCCAAGAACACACCAGTTCTAGTGTAAAACGTAACAAGGAGGAAACTAATTCTGTTTTATGCTAGGCCAACCAAACCACCTACCTCTATCCTCTAGTACCACTTGACACCAAATATAATCCCACCTTTGGGTGAAACTGCCATATTATGCAGCAAAGAAACAGCAAAGCTCCCAAATTAATTCCTAATGCCAGTGCCTTTCCAACTTAAAAAGATAAATCCAGCACTTTTAGGTTTTGGTGAATATATGCTATGACAAAGTCTTATGGTTCTGCCATGAATCAGTGTTCATACTTGTCGAAATAGACACGAGGTTCCATAAACAGCAATGCTATTCTTTGAAAACTGACCACCAAACTGAAAAACTAAGGAAAGGTTAAATAAATCAAAAGGAATACTGACTGATATCCAAATGAAGTAACAAAGAGATTATCTCAGACCTAGTCTCATGGAAGACAACTGTTCCCTTTTTTTTTTTTTTGTTTTAATTCATTTAAAACAGTGATAATGAAAATGTAGTTGAGGACTCCATGGATTACTAGGATTCCTTCAGCTGAAAGGGTGTAGCATGATAGCTACAACTTTATTACAAACCACAAGCCAACATGTAATTCCAACACCACCTGAAAGAGATAAAAAAACCACAGTTTCAGTCATGGCATCAAGAACCCTGAAGAACACAAGCTTCTGAAAACAACTTTGGAAGTGTAAAAAAATGAAACTTAAGAGTTATGAGGTGAACAGGAACAAAACATCTTTCTTTTTAGATACAAATGCATTCAAGGGATGGCAGCTAACTCCACGCTGGTCCCGAGAAAACCTGAAGATTGTCTGGGGAAAAGAGCACCAAATAACACGAATGTGAGCCAAAGTGCGGTATATACAACCCACAGCTTCTAAAAACATTTGCTGTGACCTAATAGAAAATGTCTAAGGCATGGCAAGCAACAGAATACTTTGCTAGAACCTAAATTCAAGATTTGAGATAGGTAAAAAGTAAATTTCCTCCGAAATTTAAATTAGTCTTTTAAAAAGTATTAAGTCCACACTTCTCTCCTTTCCCCTTGCTCCCCATACAGCTATACAGAAAAACTCCACTGAGACCTTCGCTACTGACCCAGACGCCTTGCACTGCTGTTTTAAAGGGTCCCGTCATTCGAACTAGCAGCACAGAAATTTGCATTGGTATGATGGAATAGAGGGTGTGCCCTGACTGCAATATACAGCACATCCATATTGCAGACTATATAGAATCATGCTACATAGTATCACAGAATACATAGCTATTCATAGCACACACGTGAAGAAACTACCTTTTTGGTGATTTTTAGACTTTTTTGTGTTTATCACCTAGAATTCAAAAGCGATCTCTTTACTCTGACTATCAGCCAAGACAAAAAAGGAGATTTGAAGGCAGACATGGATGTCAACCTTTTTAAATCCCTTCAAATGCTATTTAAATAAATGTCTTCCAAGGACTATTCCCCCACCCTGCACAGAAGCAGGCTCCTCTCCGGTCCAGTAAGCTTGCGGGATACAAATCATTCTCTAGCCAGCTATTAAAGAGACAACAACATACAATTCCAACAACATATTTTGGAATTCCTTCTAAGGCAGTTGGGACTTACTAGCCTGACATGAAGATTCACCAGCAGCATTTTAGCTCGATGGCAAATTTCCACACTACATTGTCCTGGCATTCTGCCTGTCTACTTACCCCGTTAGCATAGAACCAGCACGCTTTTCACTCAGAAACAGCTATCTACAACCTGTGATACCGTTCTGATCATTAATTCGTTAAACTGCCCAAAAGAGAAGGATTTAAGTAGGTAAAAATGCAACAGGAGCACGATGGGAGAAAGGCTGGGAACGGACAAGACAAAATGGCAAGAGGGAGCATACCTAAATCGTTCTGGAGTTACACTACTATGAAACCCCAGCAGTTTATAAGAAACACACGTAAGCGATACAGACCTATGAAGTATTTGCCCATTTTTAAACCCAATTCTGCTATTTCAGTGGACTCCTTAATATAAAAATATTTCCGATTCGAAACCTTCTCCAGGGTCTATTTCATACTAAGATAAAGCTGCACTGTTTGAGAAGAAATAAAAATGTCAAATAGGCCATTTCATTGACTACATAGGAAACAGCTGATCAAATGTCTGAAACTCCTCCCTGCATTACGGGAGTTCGAAGAAACGTACAGAAGCAGTGCTTCTAATCTGTGTGTGCTCTTCATCACTACATTGTCAGCATCCACACGGGCTCGGGAAATGTATTTTTTCTACTGTACAGTTCTTACCTGCCACCCCCGTAGGAAAGGCTACCAAGCGCTCCAGCGGAGCGAGCCATTTGCTTGGAAGCACTGTAACGGGCTCAGAATAGTACTTCCAAATGAGAGAGATCATCAAGGCAGCCTAGAATTGAAATTTTTGTTAGCTTGGATAATAATACACATCAAAGTACATTTCCACCACTATTTTGAAGCAGTAAATCACAAATTCTAATTAAAGAGAATAGTTTCTTTGTTATTTTACATTGGTTTACATATTTTTAAACTTAGTATGATCTTAACTTTATACACAATATTAAGAGGTAGCAGTGAGACGCTGGAAAATACTGCTTTCTTTTGAGACCCTGGTTCCAGTCTATCACAGACAAACATAGTGATAGTAACTGTTAAGTTCTGATGATGGTTTTTAGCCATAATCCTTGCCTGCTAGGAATCCAACCAGCTTTAACATTACCCTAAAGACATCTCCAGGTTAACCGCTGTCATCCTTATTAGCAGACAGTTCTTTGGCATCAAGTCTGAACTACAGAGACAATCTGATGAGGCACCGTAGCAAAATGTGTGGCAGCTGTAAGTGGAGATTTGCATCCTCATCAAAAGCACATTTTGTTTTCAAAAACATAAGCAAAATATATTTACAGGTATCAGAACTTTCCTGGGTCCGGTGCCATATATAAATGAAAAAAAAAAAAAACCCAACAAACCAAAACAGTGATGAAAGAGCCAAGACAAACTCCTATCTTGTCATCTCAAAACCAGAAACACATAGCTAAAATGAAAACTCAAAACTCCTTCCACCCACAACTACCAGACCTTACCAGCAACATCTCTCCCTTCTATTTCAAGAAACTGTTTCAGTTTGGCATGCGCTATGTCATTGGAATATCAAACACCTGTGTGACTCACCATCAGCCAATAAATGCAGGAGAGAATTGTAACACTACTGAGGATTTGGTTTAGTAATTTGTATTCATAATAAAATATTTACTTACTTGTAAGATGTAGAACACGATATTTATAACCCACTTTATTTTGGCTAATTGGGCAGTTCGTGCTTTCACTGTTAAAAAAAAAATCACTGCATTATTTATAATAGTGAATTACACTTACATAAAACTATTAACGTATTAATATTTCACTCTTCAAATCAGGCCATTACACTGTTTAAAAATCTCTTTTCAAATGACTCATAGCTATATTGAAAGTACCCTTCTGCAAGAAAATGCTAGGTCCGTACCACACCATAGTTTCCTATTAATGCTACTATGAAAAGTTGCAAAACGCTGATATCCTAGACAAAGAAATGTCACGCATAATCAAGAGCACTATGCCCAAATGAGAACAGTCACCGTGGCTACTAATTTAAGAACCTGCTTCAGATGAAGCGTAAAGTAAATTTTTCCCTTTCCTAAAAGGGGAGAATGACGGCTTTAGCAGATGTACTTTTTGCCTTACTTCATTCAGGAACAAGGTTAAGCCTATTCCTTCACTGAAGGAACCTTGGTCAGGTTCAGTATTCAAACTTCTCATGCCTGTTTTAGTTCTGTTCCAGCACCTCAGAGCAATATAAAGAAGCCCGGCGAAGACAGCACATCTTCAAACGTAACGGTGGCCTCAAGTTTTCTAAAACAACGTTGTTGGTTGTTAAGCAAACCACTCAAATCTAGTTTAATTGCAATTATTGGGTTAAGAATAATACTACTGAAAGCAATCCAAACCTGCCAGTTGTAAATATTGTCCTTTCTCCAAGCAAGGAGCCTATAAACATCCATCCATTCCGCACAGAGGAAGCGGACAAAGCAAGTAGTCTCCTATCCTGTTAGGAGCAGTTAGTGAGTTTGGGCAAAGACAAGAGCAAAAGCTCTGGTGCCAAAGGCTTACGCGTACTTTCTACCACAAGATGATGGACTACGCTACCGTAAAATCCTAATCGAGGCAAAGCACTACAGCTCTATCGCAAAAGCTGCTGCGTAAGATCAAACAGGACTGCAAAATGAGAGGAGAGATCTCATCTGGCCACCTTACAGGCCAACGTTTTTTCTCTCTAGCATTTTGTAGCACACCACCCAAATAGCCCCAACCAAGCAGTGCATCCTTTTGCAGTGAAGATAGGCAGCAGAGGACTTCCTCGGCTTATTCAAAACATGGTTCAGTGATGAGCATCACTGAGAAAGAGTAAATAATTACACACTGAAGCCCAGGAAATTCTTTGTAAGAAAAATTTTACATCTACATCACTCCCTTATCAGTGTATGCAGAACTATGCACAACTGAAAGACAAAAGCAAGCTCTCAAAAAAGTTTAAAGAAAAAAAAGACAGAAAGAAAAAAAGAAGGAAATGGATAAGAGGGGGAAGAAAAAAGCTGAAGGAGAAATATACTTAAAATTGAAAACATTCTTGACAAAACATTTTTCAGAAACTAGAAAAGGAGGTAAACATTGCACCGTACCGTGAGTTTTAAGCTTGTCAGTCATTTTGTTAATCTTTCTTTCCAGACGGGCGTATCTAGCAAACTCATCCATCATACTAATGGTTGAGAGTTCTTGCTTCATGTTCTGAATTTCAGCTCTCATCTGGGACTCCTGCTCTGCATCCTTTTGTAACAATCTGGATATCTAAGAAGTAAAGAAATATTTATTTATCCGGAATTCCACTGATTTTCTTTAATATGTATGAAGTATGACCTCCTGTTTACATACTCAAAAGCCTCCCATAAAAAAAGGCCCTTTCACCAAGACACAGGAGAACCTTGGCTTAACATCTGCAACATGTTCCAAAAGCCAAAGAATTTTTACTCTCTTGTTCTGAGAGTTCTGAAGCAAACCAAAAAGGGTTTTACCATCCCTGCAAGGCAGATTTTTCAGCTTTTCTAACTGTGGTTGCTAACTGCCTTTTCCTTCTCTATTTCTGCTTCCATCTCCTCATCTCCCCACTCTCGATGATGCTGCCTCCCGAGACCTTTCAAACCTCCCGGGCCCCGCCTGCCTGCCGCTGCGTCCTGAGCTGAACCGCTGTCCTCCCTCCTTGCAGTTCTCATCACGCGCTGCTTGGATGACAAGCAGCCGATACGTGCAGGAGAGGAAGGGCCGGGGAAGCACTCCTTTTCATCAGTGCTCTTTCCAGCTCCAGCAATGCCCTTCGCTCATTCATCACTCCCATTTCCAGCTCCAGCAGCCTCAGCAAGGGTCTAAACTAGTTAATGTGGAAACTTTATTCACCGAAGCCCAGTTTGAGGCCTCACCAATAACGCATGGCTCACCAGTCGGGGATCACTCCTCTAGATTACAGATTGCCTAGTCCGGGCTGTTAGAAACACACGAATTGCCATACTGGCCGAGAGTTGTGATCCATCCAGCGCAGTACCTTACCGCTGCCTCAAAACCAGGAACACAAATTTGCATTAGTTATTCTTCTTACGTCTTACCCATGCGTTTAAAGGCAGTTTTCTTATAACATCTTACTGGTTTCTTGGCTAAAAATTATGTCCTACGGACAGAAACGTAAGAAGGTAATCGCATGTCGTGTTAGCAAACATTTTCTCCCCTTCTTTTACTTTCCTACTTTCTTTTCATGAGGCACCACCTGCTTGTTGGTTAATGAACTCCTTTTACCATAGAAATGAAGATACAAAGAACCTAAAATCTTCTTCTTGCTGTTCCTTCGCAAGTCTTTCTAGCTTTCTCAAGACACGTGTAATTTTCTCCCCACAAATGATGTTCTCAGTGCTGCAGTCAATGAGAACATTACACTACTTTGTCACGAACCACAGCTGAAAGTTGAGCAGAGATTTTCGTTAGTCATCTATAGTAACACCGAGTTCAGCTTCCCAAATTGCTAAGAGTAATTTATGTTTTAAAGGATTTTTATCCATTAGCCAACAGTGTGCACTGATCTGTGTGACTGCAAAGTTATTTGCGTGAAAGAGCAGAATGACAGGTATTTTCACGTGCTTGCTCACGTGCAGGTTTATTTGGCAGTCACAGAGTTTATTGGTCCATAATTCTGTTATCCACGCTTCCGCAGAAACGCTTAAGATCAGCCCAGGGGGCACCCTGATTAGCGACTGCGACTTAAGGTTTTCTCCTATGATGCCTAACTCCTTCTTCATCTCTGCATCCGCTGATCTCCCCTCTCAACAGCGGAGATGTCCCTCTGTTGAAAACACACAAGACTGAGCAAAGCTGTCCTTTATATTCCCCGCAACAACCTAAGGGCTGGAGCCTCAGGAGCTTCATTTAAGACACTGATAACTCATTACCCAGAACTTTGCTTCAAAGACCTGCTTAATCGAGGCTGCCGGAGTCACCCACTGTCACGGTGCCGGGCTTCATCATCGCCAGTTCTTCCCAGCATCAGCCTCTCGAGCTTCTCCTCAGGCAAGAGGCAGGACTAGGCCCTGCCTGTCACAGCTGGGGATGCGTTACGGGTACCGCCGGGCACCGGGAGCCCTCCCGAAACGGCATCGCCCCCCCTCCCCGCTTCACCTCATCTCTCGGCTGTCAGGCGGGGGCGACGCCACCTCCGCAAAACACCGGGCGCTCCGCAAGGGCCTCCGTAACGCCCTGTCCCGCGGCCTCACCCCCTCCTCAGCCACCCGAGGGCCGGGCGCCCCCCCCCGCTTTGTCTCGGCGGACGGCGGCAGAGCCCGGGCGGGCAGGGCAAGGCCCGCAGCAGCGCAGAGGCGAGGGCGAGGCCCGCAGCCCCGCTACCAGGGGAGAGGGGAGGAAGGCGGCGGGCGCTCGGCCGCGGCCCCGATTTAGTAACGGCCGCCGCCCCCCTCCCCCGGCCGGCACGGGGGCGGGGCGGGCGCGGTGACGTCACTTACGATGGAGGAGCAGGAGGGCAGGAGGATCTTGAGAGCGTTGCAGAGGAAGACGGAGCTCAGCACCAGCAGCCAGGCGCCGCTCTCCGCCATGCCGCGCGCCTCCGCGGGCGGGCGCGGGCACGCCCCCTCCCTCCTCCGCCTCCTCCTCCCTCCCCCGCCACTAACGAGCCTCCCCGGCGGGCGGCATCGCGTCGGGGTGGCTCCCCCGCGCACGTGGGGTGGCAGGAGGGTGCCGGGGGGGGGGGGGGGGTGGAAGGGGGACAGGTGCGGCCACGTGACGGGGGCTGGCCAATCGAGAGGCCGCCCCCCTTCCCCCGGCAAGGGGAGGCGGTGGTTAGGCGAGAGATCCCGCCTCGCGCGAGACGGGGAGGGGAGGGGGCGCGCGCGGAGCGGGGCCGCTGGCGGCAGCCGGCCCCGCCCCGCCCCGCGGAGGCGCCCCTCGGGCGGGGGGGCGGTGCCGGCGGCCGCCGGAGAGCGGGGAGCGTCCCCCCGCCGTCGCCCCCCTTCCCAGCCCCCGCCTCCCCCCCCCTCCAATCCGGCTGGATCCTGTTGCGGTGCCGCTGGCGCTGCTGGGATGGGGGGGGGGCGGTTTCCCTGCGCAGCGAGGCTGGCTCGCAGGCAGCCGCAGCGGCTCGCCGTGAGGCACCCAGCGCGCGCAGCAACCGGGCGGGAGCCGCCGCAGCTCCGGGGGTCGCGGCCGGGAGCCGCCGCCGCGCAGCCTCGCCATGCCGAAGAGAAAGGTGAAGCGGGTGGGAGCGGGCGGAGCCGCCGACGGGGAACCGCGCCGCCCGGGGCGGCCCCGCGCCACCGCCGCAGGGACGGGCGGGTGGCGGGGGCAGAGGGCGGCCTGACGGCGCGGGGACGGGGCTCGGAGGGAAGCGGCCGCTCCGCGGGCACCGGTACGGCGGCCGCCGGCGCTCGCTGACGGGGGCCGGCGCCTTCCCCTTGCCAGCCGCCCCGTGCCCCCGGACGGAGGCCCCGCTGGGGACGGCGGCGCCGGGCGCGGGCAGCCGGCGGCGGCGGTGTCTGGAAGGTTCGGCGCGGGCTCGACGGGCGCCTCGCCTCTCCGGGACTCGAAATCCGAAAGCGGCGGCGGGAAGGGGCGGGCGGGGGGGCGGGCGGGCGAGCGAGCGGCGTCGTCACGTGCCCGGCCGCCATCCCGCCCCGCCGCCGGCCTGAGGCGCCTGCGCCGCCTGACGCGCGCTGTTTGTGTTGGCAGGTGACGGTGGCGGACGGGGAGGCCCCCGAGGAGGTAGGTGCCCAGGGCAGGGCGGCGGCGGGCCAGGCGGGGCCCGCCCCGGGCCGCTCCCGGCCCGCCCGCTCACGCCGTTTCTCTCTCTTTTCCCCGTCCGTAGCCGAAGAGGCGATCGGCGCGGCTGTCCGCTGTAAGTACGGGAGCGAGAGGGGGGTGTCCCTGCCGGGCCGGGCTGGGCGGGGGCGTGCGTGTGCGCCCCTGTACCGAAAAGGGGATTACCGAGGGCTGGATCTCTCCCTTACTTGTTCTTTCTTCTCAGAAACCTGCTCCTGCCAAAGCGGAGCCGAAACCAAAAAAGTTAGCGGCGAAGGTGAGAGTCGCTGGGAAGAGGGGAGGGAGAGGAGGTGGTCGAGTTTGTTGTGCGAGTGCCTGGTGGCGTCCCATTTCGTGTCGTCGCTGCACGGTGTCTGAACGTTTTTACTCGTCTTCGCGTGTTCCTTGCGGGAACACTCGTTTAGCTGAAGTATCATTTTCAGATGCGTCCGCCGGTATCTACAGGTACATTCCACCACTGTTGGAGCAGATCCTTGTTAAGCGGTCACAGTATTGCGTAGAAATGTGGGCACTGATTCATGGGTGTCGGATGGCAGTTTGGTACTGAGCAGAACGACTTAAATGTCGAAGTAACTGTACGTAGGATTGTACTTCACTGTAACAAAAGGGGATAAAATATACTGACAATTTAAAGTAGTGTGTTAGGGCAGGAAAAAAATATTTGAATTCCTTAGGCAGCCACTGAAAAAGATCTGAGTTTCCATTCACGTAGTCTAGCTTTCAGGTGCCAGTGTGTATGTGTAAGTAAGCGCGGTTTAGTATGATCTTTCAGTTCTTCGATATAGCCTTCGCAGTGCCAATAACTGAGGTGTGAAATTCTTTGTTTCTTGGGAGAAATAAAAGAGGCTGTGTATGTGTTGGCTTGTTGGTGTATGTGTTTTTAAGGGTTCCTTTGTGATTATAAGCTTTTCTTTTTAACGTATGGATTAAGAGCATTTCAAATACAGTAATACAGAACTCCGCTTTGCAGGCTTTTTGATGTTTTCATTTTATTAATCCTACTGAACAGTTACTTATCAATAATGCACCTTCATTTCGATGGTTTGAATATCAGTGCATTGCCATTCTCGAAGTTGTAAGCCTAAAGAATTTGAGGAAGCTTTCCAATTTTACTTCAGTTCTGATTCTCTTTTTTCCCAGTGTCTTTGCGTGGTGCATCTAATTCTTAATGCTGCTAGTTGGTGCTGACTGATACGCGTGATATTGACTTGCCGCCTATAACTACTTTACTTCTAGAAAGAAACATTTCCACAGTTCATAGCTGGGAACATATTCATGCAAACCAAGTACATGACGAACAGTTGTCATCTTAGAATATGAAGTAGAACACCTTGCACGAGGCTCTTGTGGAATGCTGCTGTAATGTGAATATGTGAACAGTTGTTTGTTCTTTTTTTAATTGCTATTACCATTGGCAATTGAAATAAATGTATAACTTGTTTTACGTTTGGTCCTCTTTGTTCTAAAACTCACAGTGTCACTAAAATCTTCTGTCATTTAGAAACGTTCTCATTGTTAATATAAAAATCTCTTCTGATTGAGTTTTACTTCTCCAGCTTCAGTACTTCCTCATTTTAGCTATCTCTGGACTTTCTTTAAATGGGTTGCAGAAATATTTCACTGTTACATACCAGTCAACTGACAGATTTTTAATTTTTTTAAAAATTATTATCTTTTTTCTGTATTTGATCCATCAAAAGATGCTTCTTTGTATCAACTTTGTAACTTTGTAAAACTTCCCTGACAGTATTTTTTGTGGTTGGGAGAAGTTTGCACATTATGGAGTTACTTGGTTGTTTTTTTAAAAATAAGTATTAATGAAGAAAAATACATTTTGACAATCAAAACACAGAAGTCTGCGTGTTGTGAAATTGTCTTTTACCTGGATTTGTAGTAGTGAGTTTAGCCTTTATAACTTTTTAAAAGGAGGGGTTTTTTTCTCCATTAGCATGTTTCAACTGTTTTCTCTGTGCTCTCGAGGATTTAAAAAATTACCTTTTCTAAAAATAGGAGCAAAGAATCTCTGAAGTTTTGTGGACACTGACGATTTAGTTACCTGACATAAGATGCTTCAGCATTGATTTTCTTGGTGTTTTTTTTTACCTTGCATCTCTTGTATATGTAATGTAACTTACTGCATGTTTGTATCCAGTGGTGTAAAACATGTACAACTTCTGCTCAGTAGTTGCAATTGGTTGAGAAAACCGTATTTTCATGAAGACAGTATTTTACAGGAGCGTTTATGTAAAATAGGAAATGTACTCAGATAGCTATTAAAAAGTTGCACGTGTGAAGTAAGGAAGTTGCATGTTTTTTGTAAGGAGGAGCGCTTGGAGCGAAGATAGTATGGAATGCTTCTGACCAAATGGTTTCTAACAGTAATCTGAGATACACGTCTACAGTACTTGAAATATGCAAAAATGAGAACTTTATTTCTTGGAGTGAATTTTTAGGTCAGAGACAACAAATTAGGACATAATTTGAAGGACATGCTTATGAAATGCACACTATTTTTTAATGACATTAGACACATGTTAAGGTAGATCAGCGTAGTGGTCTTCTGCTTAGAGGTGTAAATGCATTATGTTCTCTTGCCACTTACTCACACTGTACCTGCCCAGAAAAAGTGTCACCGTTTCTCATTTATTGAAAATTTTTGTTAGTATCATAAAGTAATGTTTGACAGATGGTGTCAAAACCAGTGCGTTTATGTAATTCTGAATTGATAGAAATATTTTGTAAGTAGGGGGGTCAGCTGGAGGACAGGCAAACTTCGTAGAGTTTGGTTGCTGTAAGGAACATCTGTGAGGATGTATGACGTATTTATATGAAAGTAGCTCTTGAACAAATAGCTGCTTCTCTACCCATTTAACAAGTCATGTAGGTACAGAGGATGTGACTGAGATACTAACAAAGGAGCACTGAAAACGATACTTCTAGGTGATGCATTTATTTAAGTTAGGTTACTGAAATTCCCGCCTATCAATATAAGAGGAAAAAGAGTGTTTGAAGTGCTTTGTATTTACAAAGTGGAAGGACTGCATTGCTATTTTCTTATGCGCCACGAGGTTAAATCATACATTACAAACTGCTCTGTCTAGCCAGTAGAATCTAGTTATCTTCCCATCCCAGTTTGATTCTCTCATTTTACCGACTATCTGAAACTGTGGTGGTTTGTCTATATATAGTTTGGAAAACTTTTTTGGCAGTTGAACTATGTATTGGCTCGTGGGTTGTTGGTAGTAGCTCTTGCTGCTTAGCGAGTCCATCTTGGTTTTGTGTGGTTTTTATTATTTTCAAAGTTTACCTAGTAGGTCATAGGAATTTACTTATTGGAAATTTATGTCATCGTAGGATAAGTCTGAGGACAAGAAAGCTCAATCAAAGGGGAAGAAGGGGCCTAAAGGAAAACAGACAGAAGAGACAAACCAAGAACAGACAAAGGACAACTTGCCTGCGGAAAATGGGGAAGCTAAAAGCGAGGAGGTAAAGTTGTCTGTATTCTTTGGTGCAAAGCAGCTGCATAACTTACTGTACTGGTTTATCCAAACATCTATCAGAAACATACGCGGTTCTTACAATAGAATCTATTTCTGCCAAAAGAAAGATGTAGCTATTGAAACATTGGTAGATACACCTGGAAAATTCTAGTCCCTAAAATTAAGAAAAAAGGTGAGAATTTTACCAAAGTTCCAATACAGGATAATGTCCTTCAGAGAGGGGCCATTTTCCTTGCAGGTAGGTCTTGGCAAAGTAATACATACCGGGTATACAGAGGGGATATTGCTCTGGGGGGCGGGGTGGGAGTCTGTCTTCGGAGGGTTTGGTTTGGGTTTCAGTCTGCCTTCGCTGTTACTGGAAGAGAAGTTCCTTCTTGCTACAGAAGTTCTTTGACAAGTGCAGTATCCATTTTCTTGGGACTGGAAACAGTTTTCACTGAAAACCCAAAGTCGAAATGATTTAACCAAAGTTGAGATAACATTTACAGGAGTCGGCTGCAGACACTGCTGGTGGAAGGGACAGGTTGGTGCAGGAATGGAAGAGAGAGTGCAAGAACTACCAGTAGTTGTTGTTGCTGAAGAAATGAACACGCCAAATCAGTCTTGGCTGTAATACTCTGCTAAAATGGCCGTGTTGCTGAAGTTTGAAGTCGGTGGTCATCTAACTTAAAACATCCTCCACACTGTATTCTTTTTCTGGAATGTGGACACAATTTAGTTTTAAATTTAGGACAAGATCTGTAGGAAGAAGCAGTGCCTCTTACTAGGGCAGCTGTTAACAACTGGATGAAACGCAAGTTTTCGTGTGGTAACAGGCCTAGAATTAGTCTCAGGTTTCTGCAATATTGAATGCCTCACTCATTTTAATTAGTTCAGTGGAGTTTGCTGATCAGATAGTCAGATGATTTTTTTAATTTAAATGTGTGATTCATGCTTCCTGTCTGGTTGTTGCATTGAAAAGTCATTTTTTTTAAGATGGAAAAAAAGTCATATCTGAATTCTATCACACTGATCGATCAGTGTGCAGACAGATCTTCAAGTAGAGGAAAAGAGTATTTTTTTTTTAGGTAGATGATGCGTTTTGGTGGGTGAGGAAGGTACAGGACAGTACTTGAGTGTACAAGACAACTTACTGTGGGGCAACAGTTTTTCATTTGCAAGCTTTGTGGAAAACGTGCTATAACTAGGAATTCTTTAGTTGGTTTAACTTTCTGCGTAGCTCTGGCTCTGTATTACTGTCGCATAATTTCGTCTTTTAATTTGTGCATGTAGTATTTCAGCGATACCAGCGAAAGTTAAATTTGGCAATGTGTCTCCACTGGGGTCTAGTTAGTACACTAGTGCAGAGATGGTGTAAATTTACAAGGAACGGATGGTGACTTCTGGGGCACGTCTTCATGCTGGTCTCATGTTGGTCACACCAGCCAAAATCGCAGGTTTAATATAATACCCAAGTCTAGAAGAGGCAGAGGTATAGTCTGTCCTGTTGGACGTTACTGTTTTCAATCAGGACGATAGTGTCAGTGATGCTGTTGTTAATCCACGATCTGGTGAAGGGCCAGTGACTGCTTCTGGTGACACTCAGAGAGACGAACGCCTCCGAATGGAAATGGCTTCCGTACTTCATCCCTCGACAGCTTCCCCCAGGTGGCAGTAAAGACTGAACGGGTGTTAGGGTTCCTGTTTGCGTACTACTGTGATTAAACAATCTATTCCGCTGGTGGTGCTGCAAAGCTGTGGAATAATTAAGCATAATTTTTATGCTAATGCATAGATTGCATTCCTTTTTTTAACCTACATTGCAAATGCAGCGAGTTTTCCGATCTAAATGGGGTTGAGATTTTAATCAAGTAAGTTTGTATGAACTTGTTCTGAAGTTGAGGTACAGCATATGGAGACTTGACTTGAAGACAGCATAGCTCTGCTGCTACAGTTCAGTTTCACTGAATGTATTTTTACAAAATTACGTTCGATTTAATGCAGTAGTGTGTTTCTAAGTCTTAGTTGCTCTAAAACATGGTAGGATTTGAGAATATATTAACAGTGCCGCACTGAAATTTAAATTCATGAAGTGTATCTAGTGTCTTTTCTAAATACCCTATATGCAGGGATTTTAGCTTCATAGGTTAAAAAGCCCCCTTTTCCTGTCATAAAGGCAGTAATTACTGAAATGGGCTTTGTTCTTTAAAAAAAAAAAAAATCCTTTGCGGTGTGTGTTGAGTAGTAACAGTATTGTGAAATTCATACTGATGCATCTGAGGAGATAGATGCCTTTTCAAGACAGCTTGTTTTTAGTAGGTCATTCTCCAAGAGAAATAAGCAGGTCATGACACCGATTTATTAAGACCGTGAAGTGCAGTATGTAGAAACAAGTCGTGGTCGTCCTGTATGTCAAGTTAGCTAACTTGTGCATTAAAAATACTGCGAACTAAGAGGCTGGGTCACTTAGAAACTTCCTGCATTGAAGTGTTCTCTGTCTTCTTTTCAGACCCCAGCATCCAACGCAGCAGTAGAGAAAGAAGCCAAGTCTGAGTAACATCTGGTACCAAGTCTTCAATTGGTGGTCCTTATACCTTTCTTCTTGTACAATTCAGAGGAATATTTTTATCAACTATTTTGTAAATGCAAGTTTTTTAGTAGTTCTAGAAAACACATTTTTAAAAAGGAGAGAATCCCAAGTCAACCCTTTTTTTTACATATTTAGATAAGTGTAAATGCTTTTTTTAAGTGGTAAAATCATGTACTGGTTGTCTTGTTTTCTATGAAACCAGAAATTAATGGCATATTACATTAAGGAGAGGGCTTTGAAGCCTTGATTAGGCTTCACGTTCCATAGACTATGAGGGACAGTTTTTGTATCCTACTAAATGAAGCATAACACAGATCAGACTTTGGAATTCATAATGATATGTTGAGAATGTCTTAACATTTTAGTTATTTATCTATGGTTGTACCATCAGTAGAATTGCTTACCTAATAAAACTGCTCCCTAGTGTTGGATTTCTTGCTGAGTGATGTATATCTGTGACAGAGTTATTTTTGGTAGTTGCAGCTTTATTTTTTCCAACAACTTTGTAGCTGTGATGGGAAAGATTGGAAACCTTTATTGTATCTTTAAATACTGACTAAGTAAAAGTTTCTGCTTGGCAGACATAACTTGTTATGTCAATATTCGAGATACTGGAACTTCACATCCAGTTTTAAAGGACAGCTTGTCTACAAAGAGCAAACGAAAAATATTTGAAATAGTCTTAGGAAAAAAAACCCACAGAATTAATAGTTTTTAGATTTAAAAAACTATGTGAATAAAAACAATTGTGAAATTGTTCATAGTGTCTGTGATCACCAAACAAAGGCCAAATAAATCTTGATTATGAAAGGATGTTTCTGTAGCTCCTGCATTGACTACGACAACTCACAATCTAAGTGGTGTAATTTTTGATTCTTAACCATGTTCTTGATATTGTTGAAAATACGCTTTTCAAGAGATAGGTGGTAATGCAGGGAGTGAGTAGCAAGTAGAAAACTGTAGTTGCAGTCTTAATCAGGACTTCCAGTTTGAAAGCCGATAGCCTAGTGCTGCTTCTGTTACCTTAAGAAAAAAAAGTCAGTAATTAGTAAGCATCAGATGTTTTCATCTGTGCGATATCTAAGAGTTTGCATATGCACTCTTGTGTAAATGACTGCTTTAAGGAAGATGCACAAAGCGGTCCCCTTGAACATTAACTGATCAGATGGTGTTGCTGTTGTGTTGGAACCGTACTGGAATTTCCCCAAATCCTGCCTTAAAATCAATAAAGCTTCAGATGTTTGGGGAAAAATGAACCTAGGCTGTGAACTTCCCCAGGTAGCTGAGTTTATGTAATGGAACCCGTAAGAGGATGAGCCGTGGAACAGCCTGGGCAGGAGCAGGGAGGGAAGCACAAGAAAACTCCCCTTCTGGTGCTGATGAGCTGTTAGGTGAGCTTACCGTGCCGTGAGCAAGTGTACCCGCTATACAAGGTGGCAGGTTGACAGAGCATTGTTTCAAATAAAACGTACCTGTGCTGAGAGCCAATTCATGTAGTACAAAACTGTCCCGATTCTTCCTTGCTGTGTTTGAGAAAATGAAATCAATCTTGTTGAAAATTTAACAGCCTTTCATCAGAAGGGGGCATATTAAGTATATATTACTTAACCTTAAAATAAAAAAAATCAAATCTAGTACAGCATTACTTCAGTTCTCCCACAGAGCGCAGGGTTGTTTTGGTTTGGTGTTTTTTTTTCCCCATTTCACATTACTTTGCTGAATTGCAGCAGGTAGTAGCATGGTTTTACCAGTCCATTTGATGCCAGTCGGACAACTGTCAACCTTGTCTTGGGAGGAGTCAAGATCAAAATGTAACATTCGTTCTTTGTTTCTCCACCCCCCCGCTCCTTGACCGAGAACTTGTTTATGCTCTTAAGTAACACCTGCAAGCACAGTGTCTGCTTCCTGTAATTTTTGGTGCCTTTTTCAAATTGTCATAGTTATTTCTAAAAAACACTTCAGTTTAACCTCTAACTTACTTTCTTAAACAACGCTTTCATTTGAGAAAGCATTTTACCATTTACCTTTTCAATATTTAAGCAATGTTTACCTTTTCTTTAGCTTATATATAGGATGTCCTCCAACACTGGAGCACAATATGCTTCTCGTCCAATTCCACCACAGCTGTGTTCCTGGCAGAGCGCACCTGGCTTTGTCAGTGCCTTTGGCTTCAAGCTCTTGGATATTCCAAAACTCTGCATTCATGCCACTTTTTCTAACCCCCCTGCCTTCCCCTGCAAATCCCCCCTCCAGTTACCTTATTTGTTGGTTTAATTTAGTAGTAGCATGACATAGCTACATGACATTCTTTACTTTATGTTTTTAGCAAGTCAAAAACACCAGCTAAATGACTAATAAACTTGCAGGTAAATACCCCAAAATAGCCTCTCTTACCTCCTTTTCCTGAATGCCTACTTTTCATGTGGTTTCCCTCTCTGCTGTTGAGATCCTGTTGACTTTCAACATCTTCTAACATCTATTATCCACTGTTTAATTTATTGTAACTGCTCCCTAATATTTACCCTTGGGGACAAAAAGTTATTTCTTACTTTATTATGGAAGTGAAAGGACTCAGCAAGGGTAAATTGGTGACGGCTTCTCTCTCGCAGGATAGAGGAATTTTCACACTGGAAGGACAGGACAGAGGAAGTTGCATCAGGAGCACGGGAGCCCTGGATCTGCTTTCAGCGGTACAGCCCACTTGATGCAGTAAAGAATGAAGTAGGCTTTCCTGACGACATAAAGTATGCCTAGTAAATACGTAGGTGATCAATTATGAATTTTGACTGATTCTGCAGAGGACAGATACCATGGCCGTGACATGCCAACATGTAACTATAAAAAGCCACCAGTTTGGCTGCTGGGAAAAAGGAATTGTGTATATTGGCACTAGATGTCAATTCTACCTGTGGAGAATTGGAGTAGAAGGCATTTAAATTCGTCTGACAAGAATTTCCATGGGCATGCCTCAGAAAAAGCATTCTTTCCTGTACGATACCGGATACATTTGCTCTGTGCAACTAAGGAACGGAGTGACAGCTAATGCAGATTTGCGTACAGCACTACGGAATACGTACATAACAGAGAACCATCCATTTCAAAATACAACATGAAGACAAGAAAACATGTTTCTTTGAAGTTACTCAATCGTATTCATATGCTGCTACTAGATGTTCTGGTTAAGAGCGTGCTGTTTCATACATGTTCACGCTGCACCATTCTGGAATTCATTTTCTAGTGTCAAGTAGATCACAGCTCTTTAAAACGCAAACACAGCCAGGACGCTGAAGTACATCCAAGCTTAGCTAATGAATACGGATTTGTTTGGCAGTGAAATCAGAGGAACGCAGGTGGCCTTTAAGAATGATGTGGCTGAAGCCTGCAACAATACAGGAAGCAGAAAACCACGGATCTCTTTTAAAGAGAGATTTTTAATGGACAGGATACCTGTTTTTTTTCTTGTACCTGAACTGTGGTGCGGGAGCACTAACCAGGCAGGAGGTGGTGAAGAGCAGGAAGCAGAGGCAGCAGTCCACCTTCTAGGATGCCTCTGGGGAAACTGCCTGCTGCTGGGCCTGCGCCTCAGGTGCACAAAAGCTCTTTGTCAAAAGCTGAAAGCACATCTGAGGTAGTGAGAATAGTAAAATATTTCTACAATGATACGTAAAAATATCTTACGTCAAAGGTTCTGAAAGTGCATACCAAGCCACCGCAGGTGGGGAATGGAAAAAGAAAGGAACAACGTGGATTTAAAATACAGCACGACTATACCCATTGCTACATTTACATTAGAATCCGTGCTGGGCAGAGGTGAGAAACAACTATAAGAAGGAAAAAAAAAATAAAATCCCCCATAAATAGGCCCCCAAAGCCGGGGTGGGGTGGAAGTGGCGCTGGCACCCGTTTGCAGAGAGGCAGTGCAGGGCACCGGAGCACAGCTGCTGGTTTTGGAAAGGTGATGCCAGTGAAGTGATGCCTTCCTTGAGACAGGTGGGGAAATACCGCTCCCTGCACTGGGGTTTAGGGTAGCTGAGGTGCCCCCGAGCATCACACCCACGGAGCCTCGGTGGCACAGGAGGAGACCTGTCAGCCCGAGTAGTTGGGAGATCCGCCTGAAGTGGCAAACGGGAGCCAGAAGACCATCGGTCACGGGTGCAAACACTTTTCTGGCGATGCGGTGGTTGCAAACACACTTGTGCTGCTGCCGGAGCCGTTCCCGAGCTCCAACTCGGGAGGAGCACGGCTGTACCCAACTCTCCGGCGGCCCAGGGCACGCCAGGCAACGTGCAAGCCAACGTGCTTTAAGACGAAGGTCTGGGCCCCGCATCACACGGCGCCCGCTTCGTGTGTCCCCCCCCCCCGGCCCCGCATCGCCCCGGCGAACCGCCGGCTCTCGGCGCCTTGCTGCGGGCTGCAGCTTGTCCCCGCCGGTCCCCGGCCGGGCCGCGCCGGGCCGCGCGAGGGCTGGCCTGGGCGGGGCGGAGGCCGCGGCCCCCGCACCTGGGGCGACCGGCAGCGGCTGCGGGGCTCGCGCGCCCCCGCCGCTCAACGGCTAACGAACGGCCGCGCCGCGCGCACCCGAACGCGCCCCGTGACACCGCCCGCACCTCAGAGAGCGGCCCCGCCCACCAGCGCTCCACCAGCGCTCCGTCACCAACCGTCTTCCTCGCGCAATCCTTCCGCGCCCGGGCCTCTCGTTCCCCCACCGGGCGCCTTCTCCGCTCCCCGCCCCGCCCGCCACCTGCCCCGCCGCCCACCCCGCGCATTTTCCGCGGCCGCACGCGCACCCTCTCCCCCCGCCGCGCACCGGCCCTCGGGCGCCCGGGACGGGGACTACTTTTTCCCTCCGCCCTCCCCCGGGCGTGCCCGGCGCAGGTGGCAGCGGCGGCGCCGTGGCCGGTCGCGCGGCGGCGATGGCGGCGGCGCCGAGGCTGCGCTAGCGCCAGCGCAGGGGGAGGGGAGCCGGAGCGCGAGCGCGAGCGAGGCGTCCGGCGGGGGGCGGGGGCGGCTCGCTCCCGCGCGCGGAGGAGAGGGGAGGGGAGGGGGGGCGGTTGGTTGGCGGTGGGGGAGGGGCGGCGCTGACAGGGCTATGCCGAGCCGGGCCCTGCCCGCGCCAGGCGCTGCCTGAGCCTTAATCCCTGCCCGGGCAGCAACGGCCGCCGCCAGCAGCGATTGTGCCGAGCGAGCGAGCGGCAGCCGCCGGGCCGGGGCCGCCATGGCTGAGCCCCCGGCCTCTTCCAACTCCGGCGGCGGCGGCGGCGTGTCCCTGCCGCTCATTGAATCAGGTAAAACCGCCGGGGCGCGAGCGGCCGCGGGCCAGGGCGAGAGCTACTGCCGGTGCCGCCACCGCTCCCTGCCGCCATCTTCCTGACCGTGATTATGAATTACAGTCACCCCGGGGGCTCCCTCCCCCCCCCCCGCCCTGGACTCATCCCCCGTCTCTCCCCGTGTCTCTTGCAGAGCTCTACTTCCTCATAGCTCGGTTCCTGACCACCGGGCCCTGCAGGAGAGCGCTGAAGGTGAGTACGGGGGCGCCGCACACTCACCTGGGCGCACGGGCTCGGACCCCTTGGCCGTTCGCTGCCGCAAAGAGGATTGAAGGGGAGGTGTGAACAGCCGGTCCCCCCGTCCCGTCCGCCCCCCGAGCCCTTTTGCGGCAGCAGCCGCTTCAGAAGCCGGAGGCTTGCTCGTCCCTAATTCAGTATTTTTTCCCTTTTCTCTGCAGGTGCTGGTGCAGGAGCTGGAGCAGCACCAGGTCTGTGTGGGCTCTGATGAAATCATCTCTCTTGCTCTAGTCAAAAGTTTCCTTTACTTTACAACTCATTCAAGTTTCTTCCACTCTCCTGTCTCAACTTTTTCCGCTCAACACACGTTGTTCTGGATGTGATCTGTTCCTCCTTCCCCTTTAATCACTCAGTTTTCTTTTTTTTCCCCCCTCCATTTAGTTGCTTCCTAAAAGGTTGGATTGGCAAGGAAATGAGCATTATAGAAGTTATGAAGAATTGGTGAGACTTTTTTTTCTTTTTTAATTTTAATTAGGATGATAACATTGATGTTAGACTCTTTACCTTTAAAAGTAGGCCCAAAGCTTTACCTTCCAGTTTCATTCCGGCTCTGTTAAGACATTGGAGTTATTTTGGAAAGGGCCTTTAATTTCTTTACATTAGACTAACAAAAACACAAGTGGTGTTTTAAATTGAGGATATTGTTTACATAGCAGAGGTGGAGCTTGGCGTTGTGCATCGGTACATGCCACTGCCTACATATGGGAAAGAACCAATCCAAAGCAAGGTTTCATTTCAGAGTTTCATGAGCAAGTTTGCTAAGTGCGTTTTGATTTGACGGTATTTATTTTCTGGTTGGCTTCCTTCATCAGTCCTCTTCAACAGATTAGGAAATGAAATTGCTGTTCAGAAATCAAGGGCTGGCAGTTCTGGTGCCTATGAGTATGCTCTTTATCTCTGGCTGCCCACTGGTCATGGCTTTGTTTCTAAATATTAGAAAGATAAAGTGATCTCTTAACAGCATGTATTTTATGCCTTCTACGGCTGATGTTGTTTGCTCTAAATGTGTTAACTTATATCCATTTCAGAATGGAAAGCTGTCTTTCTCTTGGTGGTTTATTTTACTGCTTCATAAATGGCAAAGTATATTTGGCAGTTGAATCTTGTGAAGTGATGGCCTGGTGGTGCCTGCTCAGTGTGGATTTATCCTGCTTTATTGCAGTTGATCATGTTTTCTTTAAACAGATGTTTATTCTTGCTTTTTTCCCCCTAAGATTCAGGCATTCCAGGTTGATTGACTGACTTCTCCCTTACCCATCAATTTGTGTATTGTTATAGTTAAATCCCCTTGTCCCTCTTGTGTAACACTTGAAGATCTCAGAATCATATTTGCATAGAGAAGGAAAGAAATTTTGTTTAAAACACTTTCTTAATTATTTAAGTGCTGCTTAAAATGATAAACTGGAATCCATTTCTTCTACTTGTCAGTGTGGTCAGTTGAGCAAATGAGGTTTTAAAGTAATGCTTTAAGTCACTAAAAAGCCTAGTCTTGCTAAACAGGAATACTTTCAAGCTCTGACTTGAATTTAGCAAACATGAATGTAATATTAAGTTTAAAAAGGATTGTTTGGGGTTGTTTTTATTGGTTGGTTGGTTTTTTTGACCCCAGTTCTTCTGGCGAAAAGTGGTGGTGTTGGGAGATGTCATGTGTGAATTCTTTTCACTTCAGTACAGGTTTTTTTAACTGTGTTTATTATGCATGTACAGTTGTCAGATTAATTCTTCAATATGTGCTGCTTCTACCTCTTTTAAAAGAAATCTCTACACAGGGTAATAGTATTTCAGAACATCCAAATCAGTCTCCTGAAGGTTTTAGTTTCTGCTTTTGAGGGGCTTTGGGAACCTCTTGTTGTCCCACTGGTCTCACTCTGAATTTGCAGAGACCACAGACAAATGCAATCATGTGGTGCAATTATTTATTTTCCTCTTTGTTCATCATGGAATTGGAGCAAGACTTTAAAATAACCATTCCTTCCAAAATCTGAGTAAAACTACTTAAAAAGGAAATGAATTGCAAGGTTTTGTATGCATGTTTCTATCAGGGACTGCATTTGGAATATATACTTCCGGATGATGGCATGCAAACAAAATGGTTTATAATGCTTGGCATAAAGTATGCTGAGCTTTCTGTCCTGAATGTCGTGGCTGGTACTGCCCTATACCAATTCAAGAGGCAAAATTTATAATGAAGTGATGAAAAAGTGCATTTTGTAATCTTTGGATTACCAAATATATTTCTCATAATCAACCTTAAGCATCTGATGAGCTGATTTGCTTGGATATATTTGGCTGTGTGGTAACGTTAACTATTTTACTGCTATTACCACCTCTCTGCCCTCCCAGGAATACAACCTATACCCCTGCAAGCTTTATACATTACTTGGATTTTTATTATTAAAACAAGTATTAGGTTGTGGCTTAAATCGTATGTTTGCAATACTCAGTGTGCATTTGGGCAACTTTTTGTTGAACAGATCTTACGTGACAGCATGTGGTATTTTTATTCCCACTGTTCCGATGACGAGATCAGCCTTGTCAGGACTTTCCTCACCTAAGTTCAGTCAGTAGGCTGAGGGAATAGCATCATAAGCACGAGCTAGTTCTGCCTGTGTTCTGAGCTATGTGGGCAAGAGGCTACATACCTGTGTTGGTGTGGCCCTCTGCCTCTCCTGGATGTACTGGCTGGGAATAGTCTGGCTGCTGAAGTAGCACTGTGGCTGCTGGGTCTAACTGGTTTTTACGTGGCCAGATCAGAGTGGAGTAAGCATGGGGCTGTTTGCGCCTGCTGATTCAGACCTCCCCAATAGTTTAAAATTATGACTCTGATGGTTTGGTTTACTCGAGTCTGTGTAAACACTACTTTGCATATTTAACTTCTGCATTATTGTGATTGACTTTATAGTTAGATAAGGATTATTTTCATTGAACTCCCAGAAAAGAGGGGAAAAAAAAATACTCAAAAACCACACACATCTGTTCTTGACTGAGACTTCTGAGTGTGTGTGTGGGTGTATTTTTTTAGATTGTTAGATGTAGATAGTATGGGATCCTTCCTGAATGGATGGATGACTGTTTTGATCCTTTTGGTTTAAGGAAATAGGGCAGTCTTATGCTATGTAGTACTGGTTCTTCAAGGAAACTATTTCCAGAGAGATAGTACCCAAACCTACTAGTTTGCAGTTTACTGAACAAGTACTGCGCGACTGAAGTACTAGCTGCATAAATTCTTGTGCTTGATTACAACAAAATTCTCCATGATCTTGAGTTACGAGGGTTTGAATTTTATTTTTAATAAAAATAATTGGGTGAATTGGGCAAAGACACTCATTGTAGGGTGCCACACAAATGGGTGCCATACGTGTGGATATTGCAGGCTTTCAGTAGTAAAATATTGATGTGCAGTAAGTAATTTTACTGCAGTTATTTTTACTACAGCTCTCCCATTCTTGGAGAGCACTTGCTGAATTTACTAGATCAGAGCTTAACAGAATTGATTTTGTTTTGTAAGTTGAACTTAAAAATATTTAAGTAAAGTTTAATATACCTGTGAATATCGATGCTTTTAGACTCATCTGTTCTGGATGTACCATATATATTTTTAAAATTTAAATTTCTGTCAGGTGCTGTCCAACAAACATGTGGCTCCAGACCATTTGTTACAAATTTGCAAGCGTATCGGCCCTATACTGGATAAGGAGATACCACCCAGCATTTCGAGAGTGAATTCCTTACTTGGTGCAGGGAGACAGTCATTGTTACGTACAGCAAAAGGTATGGTTTGTTTATTATTTGAAATGGGTATGATACATTTTCATAAGTATATGGTGAAGGCTTTTGGCATACTTAAGTCGTGAGCTTTCACCAAAATTGGCCCCCACTTCTTCTGTACTGTGTTTAATCAACCAAAACACCAGGGATCGGTGTATTAGTGGTATAACTATACATTGATTGTTGTGAAGAGAAGGTTTTAAATTGCATCACAAGAATTACTGTAACTCTGAGTGCTGAGGCTGCTGAACATGGCCAGTTTTCAGTGTTACTGCAATATAATGAATCATCAGGACACAGGTGCTACTTCTCTAACATCTCCCAGCACTCCCAGCAGTATATTGGCCCGTGTTGGTTTTGAATGCGGTAGCTGTTGTACTCTGTTCAGTATAAATGTGAGACAGTAACACCAGTTTTCTGAAAGCTTTCTTGGTTAATGCAAATGGCGTCAAAATCGGTACTTGTGAATTGTGTACACACGCAGGAAGAAAGTCCTTGCCCGTAACTTCAAGGGAATGGTTGGCAGTGCATAAGCACACACTTTATTTGATCGGGTAGATTTTAGCTTTAGACTTACCTCTTTGAATGTTTCTGGGAGGGGGGTGTTCATGTGTTTGTATGATGTTCTGTTGGGTAGCTAGATGCTATGATGTGGGACTGGTTTATGGGATACTATTGTGTTTTCAGTTGCCTGTCCTAACTGCTTTAAAGGATGCACGCTGAATGACAGTGACTGTTCTATCCTGAAAATCAGGATTGCAATTATTTCAGCATGAGTGTGTCAAAATAACTGTCGGTGTGGGAATTTTTTTTTAAGAATCACAGAATTGTCAGGTTGGAAGAGACCTCTTGAGATCATCTAGTTAAATAATTTCATACTAATAAATATTCAATAAATACTTATGAATATATATTCATGAAAATGTTAAAAATCTTGAATGCTTTGCACTGGGAACGAGTAGGAAAAATTCAGTTGAAGAGTTAGTTTTGTATTACGGGAACTGCAGGGGCATCACTATTTAGGAGTAATTTCAAAGTTTGGTGGTTGGTTGGGTTGGGTTTTTTTCCTCCTTCTGTTACTATATTAAATGGATTTTTCTCTCCTCTGACGCTACACTGTTCATGAAAAGTTTTGGGGCATTTGGTGTTCCTATTTTTTCAGCTGTTTAAATACTGTGTTTGAGACCACCTATAGATATGTTCTTTACTGTGTTTTGGAACTGCAGCTCTCTTGGCATTTTTAACATGTACTTATGACGAACTTCAACCAATTGGTTTTAAAGATTGCAGGAACACTGTTTGGAAGGGCTCTGCATTTGCTGCTCTTCATAGAGGAAGACCTCCTGAAATCCCTGTGAACTATGGCACACCACCAAATCTTGGTAAGCTCTTTTCAACACTCATCACTGCTGCTGTGAGCATAGGATGCGTATCTTGATACTGGCCTTGCTACAATGCTGAAAATTGCACCTCAGAACTGGATCTGGAGGCTTATCTGGAGAACTTCATATGACTTCACGGGAGTTCTGTGTTGGGTACAAAGGTCTGCTCACAGCACTAGTGAGGCAGTATCCTCTAGATGACATCTTTTTCTTTTATAAAGCCCCTGTATTAAGTAGATAAACTTACAGAAAATACAAATCATTCTCCTTTGGATAGAAGGACTCTTGTACGATTTAAGGTATAGAAAGCCATGGGAAAAGAAAGATAACATTTAGCACTTCTTATTTAGAGACTGAAGTTTTGATTGGAGCGAGTTTAAAATACTGTCTTGGTTTTATACATAGAAAAAATTGCAAATAAAACAAAACCTGACTTTATGAAATCTGAAAGTCACTCCTGGGAAGTCCTTAAGTAATATATTAATGGAAGTTAAATAAAATCATGTTTTAGAATAGACCTGGTTTAAACATCAATATGTTCATTCTTTGATTTCTTTGTGTTCTAGTGGAAGTACATCGAGCAAAACAATTAACTGGATATGCAAAGTTCAGTACTTCATTTCCAGGAAGTATGTATCAGCATGTCAAGATGCACAGACGGATTCTTGGCCATCTTTCTTCTGTATATTGTGTTGCATTCGATAGGACTGGACACAGAATATTTACTGTGAGTTGATTAAATAGATCTGAATATAGTTCTAGATGTATGCAAGGAAGAGAGTTTTGAAATGCATGTTATGATAAAACTTCTGCAGGTGGATATCAGCAGTGGTAAAATGTAGCTGATTAGCGCCATCACAGTGCTTAAGTAGAACAATTTGATGTAATTAAAGGTGGGAAGCATGCAAGAAATTGTTGTACTTAATGTCAACACCTGACCAGATACTGATGTAGGAGCTTTATTCAGTGATGTAGTTTGATGGTAAGCACATCTCATATTCTTTATGAAGTGGCAGAGGAGAGATTGCTCTTACAGAACAATACTTTCATTGGCCCTTGCCATTACTCTAAGGAATCCCCTCAAACTTATTCCAGACTTTTTGCATTATATGGTATAGATCTGTGGTGATTGCAGTGTAATCCTGAACCATAAGTGAACATTTGGTTTTTTTAATGTTGGTCGTATGATTTTATTTCTTTCAGCTTAAGTAGCATACATAGTTTTAAATAGAAGTGTAATTTACCAAGCTGTGGAAAAACATAGTTAGGTTCTTTAAAGGAAACCTAAAACTTTCCTGAATGTCTTTGAAAATCCATGCTGAGCATAATAAATATTTCTTTCTAGGGCTCGGATGACTGTTTGGTAAAGATTTGGTCAACTCATAATGGCAGGTTATTTGCCACATTACGAGGACATTCAGCAGAGATTTCCGATATGGCTGTCAATTATGAAAACACTATGATTGCAGCTGGAAGCTGTGATAAAATGATCAGAGTGTGGTGTCTGAGAACTTGTGCACCAGTCGCGGTCCTCCATGGACACACAGGGTCCATTACCTCATTACAGGTATGGGGTTTTTTAAGTGTTTCTACATATTGAAGCACAAATAATGTAGATGGATTGTAAGAAGCAGCCAGTCTGTGAAACTCAAAGATAAGTTTCACTTGACAGCGTGGTATGGGAAGTTTGAAGGTATTTTAATCAAATAGTAGAAAACAAGCAATAATTTGGGCAAAAAAAAGGTGCTGTTGCACCTGATTTGAAAAGTTAAGAGTCTGCTTTAGTAGTAGGATTTAGACTGATAGGCTACCCTAAGATTAGCTAGTTGTCATATTAGTAAGAAATAACCAGTTGCCTTGGTTGCTTATTGAAATTGAGAAACATAGTTACATGAATGCTCTACACCAATAGAACCTTCTATCTTTGTGTTACGACTTCTTGAAAAGGAAGGTTAGTACCTCATTTTCTGTTTGTGGAGAAAAGTACTTTGTGGTTGCTGTTACTAGGTTAAGAAGTAACTTGCCAAGGTGCATCTTACTTTTTCATGTCCAAGTGCAAGGAACTGATGTTCTGTTTCCCATGAAGGCTGGCACATGAATGGCAAATAACTTTCACTGTGCCTGTCATTGTGGTTTTCACATGACTGAAATTATTTCTGTGTGACTGCCTGTGGAAATACTGAACTCTGAACATTTAAATACTGATGTCAAAAATTAGTCAAAACCACAGGAGAAACCTATTTAAAAAAAAAAAGGGGGGGGGGGGGGGGGCGGGCGGAGTTCCTTGCCTCCCTGAAATTCCTGAGTATTTAACTGAAGATAATGACAGGCATCCTTCTTCACTTAAAAAAGATCACTACCTGTAATATTTGGGCTGTTGGAACCAAAGAGAATTTCTGGGAAATATCGTGTCCTCCTATTGTCTGTTACTGGAGACGTGATATGCTGGTTTATGTGGGTGAGTGTTCTGATCCAGTATGTGATTCTTACAATTTCTGTGATATGGGTATTTGTCTTAATCTCAAAAATGTAAGTTATTTCAAAAGTGCAAAGATGTTCAGTGTAATATGTTGTATATTTAAATTTGAAGGCATTGTGATACTTTATGTGCTGTTGGTAGTCCTTTGGATTCAGTCTCATTTTGGCCTTTGTAATTCCTTATTTCGGCCACAACAACCCCAGGCAGTGCTACAGGCTTGAGGAAGAGTGGCTGGAAAGCTGCCCAGCAGAGAAGGACCTGGGCGTGTTGGTCGACAGCCGGCTGAACATGAGCCGGCAGTGTGCCCAGGGGGCCAAGAAGGCCAACGGCATCCTGGCCTGTATCAGAAATAGTGTGGCCAGCAGGAGTAGGGAAGTGATCGTGCCCCTGTACTCGGCCCTGGTGAGGCCGCACCTTGAATACTGTGTTCAGTTTTGGGCCCCGCACTACAAGACGGACGTTGAGGTGCTGGAGCGTGTCCAGAGAAGGGCAACGAAGCTGGTGAGGGGTCTGGAGAATGTGTCTTATGAGGAGCGGCTGAGGGAACTGGGGTTGTTTAGCCTGAAGAAGAGGAGGCTCAGGGGAGACCTTATCGCTCTCTACAACTCCCTGAAAGGAGGTTGTAGCGAGGTGGGTGTTGGTCTCTTCTCCCAAGTAACTAGCGATTAGGACGAGAGGAAATGGCCTCAAGTTGCGCCAGGGGAGGTTTAGATTGGACATGAGGAAAAATTTCTTTACTGAAAGAGCGGTTAAACATTGGAACAGGCTGCCCAGGGAAGTGGTTGAGTCACCATCCCTGGAAGTATTTAAAAGACGTGTAGATGAGGTGCTTAGGGACATGGTTTAGTGGGCATGGTGGTGTTGGGTTGATGGTTGGACTTGATGATCTTAGAGGTCTTTTCCAACCTTAATGATTCTATGATTACTTAACAGATAAACTAGTAGCTCACTATCCAGATTTCCTGTGTTTTCCAATGAGACAAACAGGCTTATGTTGAGAGGTGAAGAGTGGCTACCTGCCAGCTTGTGACGTTCAGGACAAAAAAAATTTTGCACTTTTCTCAAAAATGCTGCCTCCAAGAGTAATACTCATATTTGAAGAGTTTCTGTGGCATTCATTGCTTTTTTTTCCTGTTTCCTTGTTTTTTAATGGCAAAGCACTTATTCGTGGTGTTTCTTTTATTGTAGTATGGTGGGGTTTTTTTGTTTAAGCATTCTTAATAATACTGTAATTGCAATATGTACAATTTATATGGCCGTTTCCAATGGTAGTAGTAGTAATTGATGAACAATTTAATCAACTTGTGTAACTTGTGTTCTGTAAAGTTTTCTGAAGTGTAGGTCTGTGCATAGCAATAAATCCATGTCTTAAGTATATGTGAGGAGTTTCTACAAATCATATGTGATGCTGGGTTGCATATACTTGGACTATCTCATAACTGATGCTCTGCTTATTTATAGAATTTAAAAAGTAAGCCTGTCTAGTGAAACTTCCTTCCATTTTTTTTTTTCCAGTCTGCTCTGCTCATTGCTTCATTCATTGACAAAATTTTTAGTGAATGATTGTGGTTTAGTTAAGACTTCAAAAACAAAACAGTGAATGAATTGGTTTTATATAATGCAATAATTGAAACGTAGACCACAAACTTATTTTAAAGTGTAGATGTTATTTTGTAAACATTAAAAATGTCAGTTATCAACAACTGCTTTAGCAGTTTTAGTTGAAAAATCCGAAGTAAATCAAGGTTTTACGTTAATGTTTTTAGAAGTTCATAAACAGTTTTTAAGTATCTCTTTTTGTATGTGTCTGATTTTACCTTCTTCTCTTTAGTTTAGTCCAATGGTGAAAGGCTCCATGCGATACATGGTCTCTACTGGTGCAGATGGAACTGTTTGCATTTGGCAATGGGATACAGATTCCATGAAATTCAAGTATGTAAATGGGTTGCTGATTAACTCTATGCCATACTATACTTGATTAAAATAAGCTTTTAACTAGCTAAAAAAAAAATATTTTTTGTGATAATAAAAATGTTGTGGAAATAATCTATTACATAATTATTTTAAAGTACCGTGGTTAACTATAGCGTTTACGAATTTATGTTACTCTGTTGTCCTGGGAGAGTAGTTGGGAAATGTATTAACTTCCTACTACACTAAAAGTACAAATGTAGGACAACTAGAGTGGCTGCAAACATAAATATGTTGGAACAGTATAATGAAGCTTTTTGTTTGTGTTGAATTTTCAACAGTCCTGTAGTTTTAGGATGTCTCTTACAGAATTTGCATGCAGAATATGTTCAGGATAGTTTTTAAATGTTCTATATGTGATTGCTGTTCATTTGTACAAAAAAAAAAAAATTAGATTATTACCGGAAAGAAGAGATCTGGGATGATCAGTCTGTATCTAGTATTGTGCCATATAATGGTAGTTGGTATAAAATGATCCATTTTACATTAGAGCAGCTATTTAAAAAAAAAAAAATCAGTACTTTAGAAAGCAGAAGATTATTGTGCTTTTTAATTCAAACTTGTGATCTTAAGGTAGTAGAATTGCAGTAAAAACTATCAAAGGCACAGTTTCATCTGAAGAACCTTTTAGGGCTGTACGTTATAGGAGGAGCGTGTTTAAACTGGATCCTTAATTGTTCTCCTTCTAAAATGAATTTAGAGGACTGTATAAGATGTGAACATTGTTTAAATTAGTTTAAGCGTGGACTTAAATTGGTTTAAGCATTGGTAGGTCTCAAGCATCATTCTTAGGATTTGAATCTCTACTGTGTGTCATACAAACATGAGAAATACTCTTATACTGAAGGTTGCAACATTTAGTTTGATAAACAGAAAACACTTGAACAGAAAAGCAGTAGAACAAGTAGAAACCTATAATGCTTGTAAGTGGCACAGTTTGCTGGATTTCTCCTTCATGTAGTTCTTAGTAGCTATGTTCTGTGAGATTATGGCCATGTCAACTGGAAGAGTGTGTACATGACTTGCAGAACAGAAAACCAGTCTTTTAAATCACCATGTGCACAGTGTTGCAAAACTTCTATTTACTTCTGTAAAGTTTTTTGATTTTGCACAGCGTTCTGTAGTAATGGTATTTGGTAGGCCTTATTTCATGTACTGTTGGTGGTTTGTAATGTGAGGGCAAGAATTCAGTACTTTGTGGATATGTTATGGAGGGGGTAAATCATACTTACTGAAGGATGAGAGAGAGTAAATGTTCTTTGGCATGTCATGTTATCCTTGCTAGATAATAGCATCTTGCAGAAAAAGTCATAAGCTGTGTGGGCTTCAAATATCATTTGTGTATGTGTGTACAGCAGTTTTGAAAAGTAAACCTTATTGCTTATCCTCCTGCACAAGATTTGCAGATGTTACTGTATCTATTTAAGAAGTACCTGTTACCTAGATGTTTGAAGAAACATACCTTTATGTTTTGAAATGAAAGCCAAGTTTTGTGTGGCATGTCCTGTTTCAAGCATCTTTTCTTTTTAAGCAATCGGCCAGTGAAATTCACAGAGAAACCTAGACCAGGGGTTCAGATGCTTTGTTCTTCATTCAGTGTAGGTAAGTCATATACAGATTGAGTTTAGCATTGTGATTTCTCTTCTTTCCTCACAAGTAGTTATTACAATACTCTGGTTGTGACAGCTTTAAAATATACAAAACCAGCAGCTGTGTAGTAAGTAATTGTATATATGTGTATTGTTAGCCTGTGACATAATTAAATATTGTGACTTGCCTTAGCTAACAGTGAAAGACTGTTGAACTCAGTAATACTATTTTCCTTTTGCCATTGGTGATTTTACAGAAGTAAAAAGTCACCTGATGCTTGCTTACTTTTTATCCATCTTCACTGGATTTTAATTTTTGTTCAATCCCTTAGTATAATGTCAGGGATTTGAAAAATTAGTTCTCGAAGATACCACAGTCCACAGCAGTGGAAGTGGTTACTGCCGATAGTAGGAGCTCCTGATTCTGTGCCAGTTGTATGCAGGGATAGTCATAAAGTTCCCTTCTTTCTTAAGAATCCACAAATGCATCTATAAATGTGCTTCACTCCTGGCTTGTAGTCTTCTTTCATTCTAATCGTGGGTGGCTTGTGGGAAGGCTTACTAGTATCAGACAGCATGAACATCAGAAGAAACTTGGGAATTTCAGAAATAAAATACAAATCAAAGTGTAGCTTGTTAACCTTGTCAGGATATAGCCCTGGGTTGTGTTTGGGTTTTTTTGAGGTTTTGTTTATTTGGGTTGGGGGTTTTTTTGACAGTGCTTACAGGTGCCAAGAGGCAGATCTTAGTATTGCTGCCACCACAGCTGAATACTGGTGTAGTTATACTGGCTTACTTACGCTTCTACCCAGTTTTGAAGCAATTCATATGCCACAAATGAGACACATGCTACAGTGAAAGAGTCATCTAGATAATTCTGATGATGGCTAGCCATATTCTCCATAATAGAAGGCTTCTGTGTGCAATTAGTAGTGTTAGATGTTTCAGCGTTCCCCTAGTTATATTTTTTAAAATCTTTGTAACGCTGAGTATGACTATTTATTTTTACTGTGGCTGAGAGCTTTCTGGTGCAAGAGGGGGATTTCGTTCCACATCTGTATGTCAGTGGAAGAGCATAAAAAATGTGACACTCTTCAGATTATTTTTGTTAAACTAGGCATCTAAGAAATGTTGGTGATCTGTTTTAATTTCTTATACAGTAGCTTAGTTATTGCTTGATTTTTACAGGTGGTATGTTTTTAGCAACTGGCAGCACTGACCATGTCATCAGGATGTATTTTTTTGGCTCTGAAACACCTGAGAAAATAGCTGAATTGGAAAGTCATGCTGTAAGTAAGATTGTTAAATCTAATAACTAGTCACTTCAAGCAGTATTGAAGTTGCAAGTTAATGTTGTTAGTAGGTTTGTAGCAATGTTCTTTTGTTGAACATTTTTAGAACTTATGCAGAATTTCAGCCAGTCACCTCAATGTGACTTGACCATTTTTAAGGCTGGAATCTATCAAGATGATATTTAGAATTCTGTCTTTTCAACTGGATGTCATACATTTCTCTAATTTTAAAGCGTGTGGTTTGCTCAGTTGCTTCCCTCTGATGCAAGTGTGCCTGGTCACCCACATATTGTATGCTGTATACAGGAAGTAGATAGGCTGAGAATGTGGATTTCATTACTCAACTTATTTACCATTCAACACCTTTTGTGTTAAATCTTTAAATGGGATTGAGTTTCCAGAATTTTACTGCTGTTCATCTTGACCTTTATTCACATCTTCAGTGGCTGTGCAAACTACTTTATACTTCCTAAGTAATAAGTCAGCTTGCTGGTTTAGCGTTTTTCCCCCATGTGCTTTGTGTAATGTGTGCTGTCTGTCTTTACTTGCTTTCTTGATATAACTGATACCTGTTAGGAAAAGAACTTCTTGGATAAAATACTCTCATTTTTTATTTGTGTACCTTAGTCTAGCAGACTCTGTCTTCTAAGGAATCTAAGGGAAACTTGGCTTACATTCATGTGCTGAAGGTTGAGTCGGGTTTTTTTCAGCACTTAATGCTCAAAGAATCTGTAGTTTTACTATAGAGAATTTAGATTTTGTTGAACCCTTAAAGCTCTTTCAAGGGCAGCTCTTAAAATACTCATCCTCTTCATTTTGTTTGCCTTAATATGTTTTCTCTAATACTGAATCTGACTGTAACCATTTACGTTATAGTGATAAGGCTTGATCAATACATATTTTGTATGTAGAGAAGACTTTCAGCTCTGAAGATAAACTGATCTGAGTGTGCTATCTACTTTTCCTGTATTTTTTATTGTGATAAAAATGAATAACTAATGGTATATTTCTCTAAGGAATGTGTAAGTACACAACAGATTCCTCTCGGTTGTAGTTGGCTTAGGATACTGGAAATACATATTCAAATATGACTTAATTGGCTGCCAAGTTATTAATGGACACTTATTTCAGATGTCAATCCTTCATATTTAATTGGGACACTTTTTTAAAGCTTGCATTTTTAATGCATTAACGGTTAGTGAATTCTGGTAAGTATTTGTTGGACTTGGTTCACCTTGCAGTTAAAACTGTTAGAAATCATACAATATGCAGTTTTTTCATTGTTTCAGATTTTACTAAGCTCAGATTTGTCAAAACCGTATTTCCTGTTTAAAAATACAGTTTCTAACAAATTATATTTTTTCTTACAGGACAAAGTTGACAGCATTCAGTTTTCTAACAGTGGTGATAGGTATGTTGAAAGATGCTCAAATGTGAACAAACAATACACTATTTTGGAATTAAGAATGTATTATTGTTCTCACCTGGAGGTTTCCAGTAAGAAAATTCTACTTACTTTGAACTCAAAGGGGAAATTTGGACTAATCCAGGAGACCATGGTTAAGTTTCAGCTGTCTATCTCAGCTTTCTATTAATCTTTGTTAGACAGCGTCTTTGGACTGGCTAGGTTTTTATTTACTTGGAGGAATGTTACCACTTTTTAACATACCTGATGTATTCATGGCTTCATAAACCTCCTCTTCCCCCTTCTTTCCTTTCAGTTTCAGAAAGTATTGGATCAAAATAGGAAATGGGAAAATGCAATGAAAATGGTCTAAAATAAGTTTCAATCCTTTCCACTTTTTTCTAGCTTACTATTATTTTTTTAAGGAAATGGATTTAACAGAATTTTACAGCTGAGTTGGGGGAGAAGCGTTGTGTAAATTGCGTTTGTAAAACTTCACCCATACTTCCAGTACAGAACGGAGTCAAAATTGATCTCCGATTGGCCTATCGCTAATGAAGATGTGGATTGTAGACTTATATCTGCAACCATAAGTTGCAGCTTTATTTTTATTGGGTTTTTTCTCTTCTTGAAAGCCAGATAACTGTAACTAAGAACCCTAATAATCTACATTCAGTTTGGAAGTTGTAGTTGTCTTGCTTTTAAATGTGTTTTTCTGCAATTACACTTGTCTTTGGGGCCATCATGTTGCACTGGTCCATCCATGTTGCCTTCATGGATTACTTTTCAAGGCAGTACCAAAAAAAAAAGGGCAAAAATTCTGCTCTTTTGCTTGGTGACACTTTCTGTGGAAGATGTTTAAGATTTATAATTATTATTAAAGTGAATCATAGCAAATGAGAGCACACTCATGATATACCTAGCACGCAAACTTTTTCTGTGGGAGGTATGTCAACTGTCTTTCTCAGGGTTGCGATTCATGGACTAGGGAGATTTATCTTTGGATGTCTTACAATGTTTCAGTTCCTCTCTTCAAGAATTTCCATTCTGCTGCATTGATAGTTCAGCAGTTCATGAAATGGCAGCCTGAACTGCCGTGGTTTACACCTTGGTACCTTAAAGTAAACCACTAGTGGTCTTCTCTTTTATGCACAGTTGTGGGTGGGAACATCTCAGGTTTTGCTGTGCTGATCTGTTCTTGCCTCTACTTCAGTACCTGATACTCTACAATTTCAGAATGGATTACTTAAAATACTTCATTGAAGTATTGTAATTGAGAAAGAGTTGAGGATGAAGTTGTGAATTGAGTTTAACTTTAGAACTTGCTTCTGTTCTACATGTTCTGACAACTTTATTCAGCTTTTCAGTTCAGAAAAACTCTCTTTCCTGGGCTTCTGGAAAGAAAGTTAATGGACAGGTAACTGTAAAGAATTATCTTGCACATAAATTGAAGATTTCGCTTCTATCAGTCTTTCATTGTAATGTCTTAAATTGTGGTGGTGTGTAACTCTGACTATACTTTAAAGCAAGTTCTTTTGAAGATGAATTAACTATCTTTTAAAACTTCTTCAAGGTTCATAAGTGGCAGTAGAGATGGAACGGCTAGAATCTGGCGTTTTGAGCAAGCAGAATGGAGGAGTATTTTGTTGGATATGTCCGATCGATTACCAGGGTAGGTGAAGTGTTGCGTGTTTTTTTTTTATCTGTTGTGTGAAGTCAGAAAGTTTGAAAACCTCATCAAGTACACTTACTTACAGTCAAACTAGAGCAAGCCTTAGCAATAGTATGATCAAGTGGTGTGGTCTTTGGGGGTGGTGGTGAAATGAGTGTTCTGATGATGTAATAACTTGCTAAATTTTAGTCTGTGCTCGAATAAATGCATAAATATTTATATAGCTTTCAAATGTACGCTGTGCCAAAGTAATTACATTTCCATTGATAAGGAAAAAAGTTAACAGAAAGCGCAATAGATCTTCTCTATCTGGATTTCAGTCAGACACCTGACATGTCACAGGAGAAACATTTTTAGATTAGTAAAAATAAGGTAGATGATAATCTCTTTCCAGGAGAGGTCATGACAGGTAATAGGTGGGTTTCATCAAGGACTGAACTTGCTGACTATTTTCATGGATTCTTTTGTACTTTTCAAAAGTGTATTAATGAAATATGCTGGTGGCACACAGTTTGAATAGTATCATTACAGATGAAGATCAGGATATTACATGACACTGGATAAACCCTAAGGGTGGATGATTTACAGTAGTACAGAATGCTCAGTCAACTTTTGTACACACTAAGCAGAAATGAATTTGTAGGTGATTAAGTGGGGGGGGGGAACAAACACAAAAAACAAACCTTGGGTGTACTAGTTGATTGAAGGGTGATTGCAAGCTCTTCCTGTGATGCAGCCATGGAAAAAAAAAAAGTGGTTTTACTAAGAAAGGAGGAGGTATTAATGTTTGAGATTTGACTGTGGCACCTTTCTGGGTACTTATTAATGTACATATTAATGTACATTTATTGTAGTTGTGTATAATTGAGAGAGAGTCTTTGTAAGAGAGGCTACTAGTTGACGTGGGATATAGATAATACTGTGTGAAAGTATGTTTCAAAGAAAGCTTGTTCCTTTGGTTGACTAAGATGCTGAGGGGGAGTGTTACAGTATCCTATAAATGTATTTTGGGGAGAGAAACAAGGAAACAGATTGAGGTTAATAGAAAATATTATCTTTAATATATTTATGTTGGGAATCAGGAAAAAAATGCTTAGTAAACGTAGAGGCTAGCTTCTGAAACAGAGTTAGTTGGAAAGCTCTTGACTGTAAAAAGTCCAAATTTTTAAAGGAATTACGTTAGGACACTAATTGTAGAAGAGACAAGACTTCATGAAAAAGAAAAGCCTTTTTGCCTTGCATCTCAAATGGGAAAGAGGTTATCATGTCATATGAAATAAGTATGCTAGAAATCCGGATTTGCATTATAGTTGATTGCTCCAAAAAGAATGAAGTTTATGGACAAAAGTTTCAAAACAAATTTAATTCTTAACTTCCCTTCCCTAGTCTGATTATTAACATGGGAAAACAGGTTATGTTTCTGTATTTTGAGATTGAAATGGGCTAATTAAAAATATGTCATGCCTATTCAATTCTTTAAAATAGTGACACGTGTTCAGAAGAAGACAAATTTATGAAGCCTAAAGTAACCATGATAGCTTGGAACCAAAATGATAACTATGTTGTTACGGCTGTGAATAATCATCTGCTCAAAGTTTGGAATTCCTGTACAGGGCAATTGCTTCATGACTTGGTGGTATGTAATTTTACTTGCTCTTTGAAGTAGATGGTCTTCCTAGAATTGCAATGACACGTGCATGCTGAGTGTTCATAATTGGATCTGATTTGTTTTGAAAGCTCTATAGGAATGATAAAGCAAGTGTAGTGTTTCTTGGATTTTTTTAACGAAAACTAGCTGCTTCCTCCTGCATTTGAACAATCCTTTCCCTAGCTGCTGTGTTGAACTTGCCTCTCCTGTGGAATAAATAAAAGTTCTTGTGCAGTAACATACTTGCCTGTTGAATAGTTCACTGTCCTTTGGCAAAAGCTCCATTATTTCTAGAGTTCTTGCTTGAATCTAGAAAATTACTAAATTTAGAATGATAAAGTCTTTCTAGCTGCCTGGGGTTTTGCCCTACATATGTGCCACAGGTAGCAGTCCAGATAGATACACTGTGGAATTTGTAAAAATCCATGTATTTTTGGAGGTAGCTTGTAGGGGTCTAATTTTCCAAAAGTCTGAGTGTGAGGAGATGATAGTACAGTGCTTTAGGCTCTAATGTAAATATCCTAATGATGTGGGTTTATGTCCTCTTGTTTGCACATGATGTGCAATTTTAAATTCTAGGGGCATGCGGATGAAGTATTTGTCTTGGAGACACATCCTTTTGATTCCAGAATAATGCTGTCTGCAGGTCATGATGGCAACATCTTTATATGGGACATTACCAAAGGCACGAAAACAAAGCATTATTTTAACATGGTAAGACCTTTTTTAAACTCCCATTTTTTTTTCTCAACATATAGCAGTGTGTTCACATACTAGTTTAAGGAATGGTCATCAACAAGCACACCCCTGCACCTTTTGGGGAAAAAAAAAAACAAACCCCAAAAACCACCAAAAAACAAGCAACCAAAACCCACCAAAAAAACCCAAACCAGCAAAATTCATGAGTTTGTTTTTTCTCTGGAGCTTTTACCTTTGAATTTCTTGGTTATTGTAACTGTAGGTGCAAAGTGACCCGGAGCCCAGTTTTAACAGTTTAATGTGGCAGAAAAGGAGGGCCAGGATTGCCTCCCTTGTCTGCTCCCAGCTGCCCACTTCCGTTCTTTACCTTGAATCAGCTGCCTCTCACTGGACCTTTTACTAAGCTGAGTCAGTTTGCTGATCTTCGCAAAAGTATTCCCCACTTCCTTCCACTGCTACTTTCCTGAGGGCTTCTGAGTTTAATTTGGTCGGGGAGGTCTTGATAAGCTTCTGAGACGAGGAAGGTGAATTGTGAGGATTTGCAGTTGGGTGTGAGGAATGTGAGGTATGGGGGAGCAGAGCAGGACTTTACTTTCATCATAGTCAATGTCTGAGCTCTTCAGACTTCACCTGTTGATCAGGACTTCTTGGTCTGAGAGGTGTTGTGAATAGTTGACACCAGGGCTTTTCCACTCTTTGTTACTAAAGATCTTCTTGCACCTCATTCATAGTAACTCTTTTCCTTAATTGAGATGAGGTGCAATGTAAAAGACTGAAAGGTTCTGTTTTAGACCATCATTTCAAGAGTCTTATGGACCGATATTTGTATTCTCAGCTGCCTTAAAAATGTAATATTATTACCATAAGCATTAGTGGGTTAGCGCAGTTCTTCTCGAGAGCTCCCATGACAGTCGCTCCATTTGACAGCTCATGATTAACACTTTAAAATAGGTTATTTTCTCTGACGCTTAAGTTATGATCCAATGTTCATATTAATTTTTTAATCTTTTTTTCTGGTTACAGTCAATAGCAAAGTGATTTGTTGTTGTGTGTTTTTTTTTTTTCTTTAGCTTTAAGATTCCCTGTGCTTTTCTTGGAAGTGGTTTAACAAAATCAGTATTAGCTGCAATTTACTTTTAAGCAGTATACTAACAGCTAAAAAGTCTCAAAAAGCTTTTTTTAATTTTTTTTTCTTAACAGTAAGTTTCCATACCCTTTAGTGCATCTTTTAAAACCGTATGATTCAGGACTTAAATTCGCATGTCAAGGGTAAAAGAAATAAACTGAAGTAATTTAATTTGTGCTTTAATAGAGGTATTTAAGAGGTGCATGACTGCTTTTGATCGAGTAATTAATTCTTGATGCTGCATTATTGTTTGCTAAAAAAAAATTGGTCAAATAGTCTTGAGTTTCTTTCCTTCAATCTAGATTGAAGGCCAAGGACACGGTGCTGTTTTTGACTGTAAATTTTCACCAGATGGGCAGCATTTTGCATGTACAGATTCTCATGGGCATCTATTGATATTTGGTTTTGGCTGTAGCAGGCCTTATGAAAAGGTAAGTTCAATTTTTTATTAGAACTGTTTATTCAAGCCTCTAACTGAAATTAGATCAGTTACATTAGTTCCTCTAAAACATCATATGTAAAAAAAGTTTTGTATGGGTACGGGATCTAAATATAACGGGTTCCTTGATGTCTGAGTTCTCTTGTACGTATGGTCCTGGCACAGCAGAAACAACCAGTGTCTTAACATTCCCTTGGGAGTAGCTCCCAAGAACTTTTCTGGAATACATTTTTCATCTTCCAGCCAGCTAATTTGCATGTTAATTGTTCAACCTCAAAATTATGTTTGTTTCTAATTTCTGAAAATAGTTTAATGTTTAAAGATTGGACTGTATCACAACATTTATTGCACTACTCCCTAATTAACAAAAAAGCAGACTGTTAGTATGTTAAGAATAATTTGCTTGTTAATTTCAATTACTAGAACTTGCAGTTCTTTAGTCCTTTCCTTATTCAAACCCAAATTCACTGTAGTGGTTTGATTAAAATAAGCAAAAATAAATATTCATCCAACACTGTGGATTTTGAAATGTTAGAAAAATGTGCATGGGATAAATGTTTTGCTTTTTTGAATCTTGTCAGCCTGTTTCCTTTTTGTTTTGATAAATACATGTGTTTCTGTTTTTTCAAAATAGCTCTCAAAAGTGCAGTTCTGGCCTATGCTTTTCTTCACTTCCCCCTCAATTTTTTTAAAGTTGCAATGGTAATTCCATGTTTGTCATTTTAAAGAATTATTTTTTTCTTGCTCTACATTCTTAGCTGAAGTTGAAACTTATTCTCTACATCTTGCTCATCATTGCTAGGAGCAAAGATTCTGACTGTGATCCTAATACTTGTGTAACCGTTTTTCTTCAGCTGCATGGATTTAACAGACTGTTTCAGAAAAAAATTCTGATGGACATTGCATGATTAAGAAAGAACTTTACTTTGAGAGCTTATGTTGAACTTCAGACAATGATTTCCTTGCATGGAAACCAAGGAAACTTTACTTAATTGTGTGGAAAAAAAAACAGAATGAGATATAAAACACTTTTAATTTTTAGTGTAAAGCAGTGCTTCTGCTTTAAGTTACCTCAGTTTATTGTTTTCTAAAAGCATTTTGTTGCCTGCAAAAACACCATCAAAAATGAGAGTACTGCAACACCCATACAGGTTAACTGTAGCTATGCATAACTCTTCTTATTGGGAACTTGCCCTTCCTTTTACCTTTAAGGAGATTTTAGATATTTTAGTGTCACTTGTTCTTCTCTGTTCTTTAGCATATTCTTTTTTTCAAATTGAGAACACAAAAACTTCCTTTCTTTCTAGATTCCCGATCAGATGTTCTTCCACACTGACTATCGGCCACTTATTCGAGACTCTAACAATTACGTCCTAGATGAGCAGACTCAACAGGCTCCTCATCTCATGCCCCCTCCCTTCTTAGTAGATGTGGATGGAAACCCTCATCCAACAAAATATCAAAGATTGGTGCCAGGAAGAGAGAATTGTGCAGATGAACATTTGATTCCTCAACTTGGATATGTAGCAACAAGTAAGAACAGTATCACTAAAGACCTACATCCAGAAGTTAGACTTACTGTAGTAACTCTGAATGGGAACAAAGTAGATATGACATAGGTGATTTAAAAATGCCTTTGTTTTCTCACATGCTAACTATCGTGTATTTATGTTCACTAAAGATGCTGAAAGGCCACACATTGAATATGATGTTAAACAAGCAAAAGAAAAAATCAGTTGTTCAAACAGATGTCTTAATTATTTTCTTTTCTGGGGGCACTGACATGCACAAACTGCATTTGAGTTGTAGATGCCGTAAATGTCTCATCTGGAATAAGCAATTGGAGTCATTTCAAGAATGGTTTTCATTGTGTTTAGTTGTAGAACATGTCTCGCAGTGATGTGAACAATGAGATTAAATCATTTGCTATAGTCAGTCAGTTAACTGAACCCATTCATTTTGTTTGTATTACCTTGCAAGGTGATGGAGAAGTGGTTGAACAAGTTATAGGCCAACAGACAGTTGATCAGGATGAACAAGGCTTGGAGCCCAGCGTTCTTGATGGCATGATTAGACAATTACAACTACAACAAGATCAAAGAACTGGAGCCGATCAAGAATCTGCTTCAAGTGGTCCACAAAACGGGGAAGGAACACCTAGAAGAGGTTAGTACTTGCTGATAAATTCTTAGGTAATTGTTCTGTCTCCATTTTTATTACACTGTGTGAAATATTTAAAACAGGTTTTCATTTTAGTGTTGTTTTTGGAGACTAAGATTCCCTTAACAGAGTGATATCTGGTTAAGATCTTTTTATTCATTAAAACACTGCTACTCCTGTGATTAAATTGCAAAACAAAGCCTTTTGCTTTTCCTTTTAAAGAGTGTTAATTGTATTTCTTGTAGAGTGCTACAAATTTAATAATATTTGTACTACATATTTAATAATATTTGTGCTGCATTTTTAATAATATTTGTAGAGTACTCAAATAACATTTATAGCAGCCACATTTATTCTCCTCTAAAGTTTGCAAAATAAATATTTTACCATTATTCAAACTGGGTTCCCCTCTTCCTTCTTTACAGATTTAAACCAGACACTTCTGATCTGTGTCTTTGTAGTTTTAATTACGTAAGCTCAGCTCCGGGAAAGGTGCTTTTTAGAACCTCACTAGCCTCAGAGCTGCCTGAAATAGTTCAGAAAAATGCCTCTGTCACATTATACTTGCTTTCACTGTATTAAAATAGTAGTAGAAATAACCATTTTAAAAGTATATGTGTAATCTCACTGTATTTTCTACAAGACAGATAATTTCCTGAAGATGATAACTAGTCATATACTTACGATCGTGGAGATAAAAGTATGTGAAGTGTTAATTTTTTATCTTGTAGTAAGAAGAAACAAGGTTCCAATTCTGTGTAGTCTGAAAACAATGTTTTTGTTTGTATATTTTAGCTTTTAGAAGACCAAGTTTCGACATCCAGTCTCCTCCCAATATTGGTCTGCGACGTAGTGGGCAAGTTGAAGGCGTGCGTCAGATGCATCAGAATGCTCCACGAAGTCAGATGGCTACTGAGCGAGACCTTCAGGCTTGGAGACGAAGAGTTGTTGTACCAGAAATACCACCAAGCTTACTCAGGTCTGTAGACAGCTTACTGGGCTGCAGATACGGCTAGAGAGAACACATCATGTTGTTTGTTCTAAATCTAGTGCTATTAGATCTAAGCTAAAATAGATACGTGGTACAAATTGAAATAGTTCAGTGTTATGGACAGCCATGCTTAAAAACTTTTAATTGTAAAGTCCATTCAACAAAAATAAATGGAAGTTTCTCTAGTTTAATAGAGAATGATTCTCCCATATTCCAATATTTTAAGTCATCTTAAAGGACAGCTAGATTACCTAGATTCTTGCTTTTTCCAAAATAAAGGGATATAGGTTAAATTCATGTACATCAAATAGTTTGGAGAGATTGTGCTTTTGTGAGACTTTGAGGAGGTGATGTGTTGTGACCAGAAGCAACACTGAGCACTTGAAATGCTAAAACAGTTAGCTGCTTTCAAAAGCACTATCAGTATGCATCTGTGAAAAGGAAAATTAATATTGATAGCTAAATATTTCTTTTTAATGCCACAGCCATATGTGCTGCCGCATTTCTGAAGTTTTTAAAAAGCTTTCTTGGTGTTGGGAGGTAGAATGATTGCAAAGGGAAAAATGTGGATTAAAAATGAGGTTGAGAAAGTTTATTCTGATATTTGCAAGGAAGACTTTCTTAATATCCATGATCTTTATCTGGAAATGAGAGGACATATAGTATAGGTGTTTGAGCAATAATAACATCTGAAATCAATAATGTAATGAAATTAGGTGTTAGGGTTTTTTAGATAAAAGATCCATTCTCTTTAAAGGATCTAACTTTTCAGCATTGTCAAAACAGATGCATAATTACATTTTCATTACTTCCTTGTAGGAAGCAGGAAGAATATCGAATTGCAAAAGGGGAAGAAGAGAGAGATCTTTATGCAACAGAGAAGAAAAAGTCATTCGAGTCGTTGGAAAAGGTATGCAGCAGCTTCTAGGAAAATGGGCATTCTGTGGCCAGGGACAAGTCATGGTTTAAAAAATGAAAGCAGATATTTCTGAAGGTATGGTCTTCAAAGGTTCCTACTGATTCAGCTTCCACTTATTGCAGGGCAAGGTTTGATTTACTTTTATGAATACCTAGAATTCTTTCTTCTTTCAGTCTTGCCTCCTTCCATCCAAGGTATTTGGTAGTAATTTTTAAAGGCAGGCTTGACTTCAGGCCATTCTGGTTTTACTGCAGTTAAAGTTTAAAAGACAGTTGTTGCAGGTCCATGCTAAAGCACTGAGGTGCAAGTGAGAATGTTCAAGGTCCTATATTTGAAGAACTATAGGCTATATTGCATTCCCTTGTCATTTTACTTTAGATGACGATGTTTTGTGTATGGGGCAGCTTTTTCAGACTTGCCCTATTTTGAATGATTTTTTCATTATCTATTTTTTGGAAGAGATTGGTAAGAAGGAAAAATTGGTTATTGTACTGTTTTTATAAGATAGCGGCCTGATTTGCTGTGTCTTGCAGTACAAAACAATTTGACGCAAGAATTCTACTTCATGATCCCCTTAACTGGGAGGAGTTGAGGATTTCTTGTCCTCTCAGAATTGCACGTTGTAGGCAGCTGATGTTGTGATTCTGTAAATATATTTATCGGGTAATGTGAATGGACCCGTCACTTACAGTAGTTTATAAAGAGCAATTTCTTAGAACAACTACTAAATCTTAAATTGGGAACAGAAAATTTAAAATATTGGCTTACAGGAAAATTATTTCTTGTGAAAAGGAGTTCTGACGTGATCAGACTGTGATGTGATGAGGCCGTTTCAGTTTTTACATTCAGCAGTGCTTTTAGCCACCCTTTCACCCCCATAAAAGTTTGCCACATACATACTTTTATGTAACTTTTTTTTTCACTTCCTATATAAATTAGAGTGACTCAGAGTCTTCATTAATACAATCTAAGCGTAGACTGCATAGACGGAAATATCCCAATTACCGAACACGAAATAACATTGACCAACTGGAGTCTTCTGATGAGGAAAGAGATAACTGCTTTGGCTTGATAGAGCAGGTAAGTTCTCTTCCGAGTTCTGTATTTTGAACTTGAGTTCCTCAATAAGTGAAGTTTCATGTAAATGTGCCTTTTCTCTCTTAAAACAAGCAAGCAAACAAAAAAACACCCCTCTTTTACCAGGGAAAGTATTTCTGTAAGCATCATTGTTGTTAGCACTTCTCAAACCTAGTTATCTGTTGCTTTAATAATGGTAATCTTTCCTGCCATTTTATAAATGGCTGAACTATTTCTGCTGAGAATCCTTTAAACCAAATCCACATTCCAAGGCAAAAAACCGATGTACAATGCTGAAGCTGGCTTAAAGTGAAGTTTGGATTTTAGATGTGTTTTGCTGTTTCTCTGTGAAAACCTTCCAAATTTGTACACACACCTAAAACTGGAAGTTTTGAAGGTTCTTGATAAAGGATTGTTAGGGCCTGGTAATGTGATTCTTCCACAGTCTGTTTATCCTGGCCGAGTCCTGGCTTGGGGTGAAACAGGACTTTGCTGCGGGTGGGAAGAGCTTTTGACTGTTGTGTTACCAGATGCTGTAAATCAGTGGTAGGACTGCTTGGACTACAGTTGCCTTGCCTTGCACACAAGAAAGTAGTCTCAAACTGGGAAAGGGGGAAGAAGTGGAAGGAGTAGAGAAGGTTGGACTTGTTGGACTAGTCACTTTCTTTGTTAAGGAAGAGTGGTGAACAAAATGGGGGATGTTCAGGAGAGAAGATAATTTTGTAAGTAAGATGAAGAATTATATTCTTTGGAAATGGACTCTCCTAGCCTCTTAATAAAGAATTCCTGTGTATTTAAAAACAATAAATCACTTAAATTTAATGAAAAGTTCAGGTTTTTCTTATTTTGGGAATAGAGTGGAAGGGGAGTTGAAAGGAGACTTCTGGCACCTGACAAATTCAAAGCATACAAAGTGCAAATAGGAGAGTTCTGCGCACTATCCTGTAAATACTACACATACTTAAATATTTTTGAAGAAGTGATGTTAGATCTAATAATACTAAAACTAATAATACTATAAGAAGCCGAGCTTTGATGTAAATGTCTTTTTTGTTTGTTTTAATCCTACAAATGGTAGAATAAAAGAGAAGAACTAACTTAGTGAGTATTGTGCATCCTGTACACTGTATGAACAGGTCTTAGGGGGAAGACTGTTAATTTTGTTACTCTGAAAATGACAAACAAATAATCAGTTGGACTAATTCAAACAGTGTTGAACTTGAAGTTGCAAGTTAAATCTTGTTTTCATACTTTTTTTTTCCTTGACGACATAAAACTTGAGACATGAGCAATGCATTATGCTTAGTCATTTCAGTTATAGAAAACACATATAAAACATGAAGTTAATGCAAATAAATTGTTGAACAACAATCCGGAAATGACTTAGGCTGTAATATATTTTGATGTATCTTGACTATTTAGTTTTACATTTAAATATATGCACTAATAGACCCAATTAGTACTTGGTCAATCAGTTGATACTAAAATCAGAAAAATCACCTGATTCTAACTTGCATAACTAATGAAAAAAACCACAGAAGTGCTACTCCTGTAACAGAATATACCCATGTCGTGTGCGGATGGGAGATGTGATAGTTTTCCTTTATTTGTTCCTTTTACAATCTTTAAATTCTTCCTTTGTGTTCTAGTGAGCTAGATTTTACTGTGTACTTTACATGACCTAATTGCAGCATCATGAGTCTGGAATTTGAAGGAAACAAAATCACCTGCCACTTTGTTCTGATAAACAGTGTGAACTTAGACTAGGAAAAAAAAGAACTGTCATATGGTAGGGGGATAGAAGTATTGCTTTGTGAAGAGTGGCTACAGCAGGTGGATCCTCATGTGGCTAATAAAATGTGAGTGAATATACAGAAGTTCATGATTAATAGTGCACTCCTGAGGTTAACAGGGTAAGTTGAAATCAGCTACAAAAAAAGAACTACTTTCATTTTCATTTTAACTCCTCTCTTTTTTATCAAATTTCTTCCTAACTTGATAATACGCAGACATGAATGGAGAATGTGGTTTATGTTTCAAACCCTTAAAACGTGCTGTGAGGAAGTTTTTGGATTGACTCTGCATATTTTTAAATTCAGGAAGCGGAAGAAAGTGAGGGCTCTGGCTCATCTGATGAAGAGGAAGAGTGGAGAAGTGACAAGAAAAGCAACAGTAATAGTTCTAGGTAAAAGCGAACAAACAGATCCCAGCTTTTACTACAATGAGTTTTACTTGAATTTTGGCAAGTTAGAAGTTGTATGGAAGTTCTATTGTGCTTCGTATGGAAGTTCTATTGTGCTTCGTATGTAATAATATTTTGTAGGGTACTGTACTGACACATTGCATTGTTATTTAGTGTTCCATTTCACCAAAACATCTCTGTCTTTTAATGCAGTTTCGAATCCTTTTGCTTTTTTGCTAGATGGCAAAGAGAAAGAAGATAGTCTGGAACGTTTTTTATAGTGTGCTTTGTTCTGTTGGGTTTTTGAGGGGTGGGGGGTTTTGTTTATTTCAGGGATTTGTTTTGTTTTTTTAATAATGTAGCAACAGTTGCTTGCTCTTACAAAAATGTTTGGTTGAAAAAAATCTTAATTTTGATTAGGTTATAATTTTATTTAGAACTGAAGTTATAGATAACTTTTTAATCACTTTACTGGCTTTTTTAGATATTCTTTCTAGAACTCTATAGTAGTAGAACTAAAAAATACTGAGAGAGAGATAAAAAAGCAAATGTGTACCTGTGAGATTTGTATAACTGTCTTTAAAGAATTTAAGTAGTGTTTGGCTACTGCGTTCTTTAGGGAGGGCTCTTAACTAGTCCAGAATTTCATTGCACAACTTTCTTGTATAAAATTACTGATTTTGGAATTCACCAGACTTGAGGTTTTTTTAAAAAAACGTGCTTTGAATTACTGTGTTCCGAAAAAATTACGTTAAACATCAAGTGAAGTAATTGTTACAACAGGTCAAAATAATTTTAGTTCCTTTGATAGTGCTTTCAACAGCAATCTATATCTGCAGATATTTGTCTAAGAGAATTTAGCATTATGAAATACCGACAACTTGGTTCTATGTTTGTATTTTCCCTGACCCCATCCACTATGGACAGTGATTCTTCAAGCAGATACTCTGACTGGATCGCTGATGCAGGGATTAACCTACAACCTCCCATACGGACTTCTCGACGGAAAGCTATCAGATACTGCAGTACTTCAGAAGATGAAGTGTCAGCAGAGAAATCATCTCCTCCAAAGAGAAGAAGAAGAAAAAGGAGAAAAAAGCCCAAACCAAAAAAGCAGGAGGAGGTATACAGTTAACTTCTTCTACTCACTCTAATGAACTTCTCTCTTAGGTTTTTAGGCCTCTTCACTGGAAACTGTTAAAAGTAATTGTTATTGCCATTGGACAAGGATATTGGTATCACTACATACAGTGTACCCTTAATTAATTTGAGACCATTCCAAACGCAAGGTATCTGCTGATGTCTGTGGAAGAATCTGCATTCCAAATGAAATCACTTTCACTTTTCAAATAAAAACGGTTCTCAAGGTTGCTGGTATCAAAAGGGGAAATGTGATTATTAAATAACTGTACAGAATATTAGACTAAAACTGTTAAACTGTCTGGTTTTACATAACATATCTTCTTCAAAACTTAGGGGATATAGTCACTGTATTTATGGTGGTCATTTAGACTTGGATTGAATTTTTAATTTTTTGTAAATTACAATAATTACTCTTTTTTAAGTTACTGAAATTTTTACGTTAATTTAAATAATTATCCTTTTTTAACTTACAATAGCTATTATTTGCTGTTTTCTACCATAAAGGGGCAAACAGATTATTTTAATGCTTGGGGTAATTTTGGTATGTTTTTCCCTCCATCCTTTCACTTTCTTCTAAGTGTTCTCAAAATTATATTTTTGGAACTGTTTTTAATATGGATATTTATTGTGCAATATCTCTCATAATTTTTCCTCTTTAGATAGCTTCTTGCAGCTTGATAGATTTTTAATTGGGCACCGAGACTGCCATCTAAATTATAAAACTTTGTTTCTCTTAAGATCTGCATAGTGGTAATCTTGCTCACTCAAATCTTCATATAGGAAAGGAATGCTTAGTATTAGTACTACAAATACAGTTAGAACTAGAGCAAAGCCTTGGAGAAATTTTGCTAATAGGTTTTGGAAACGTACATTAGTCTTTTATAAGTTAAGCTTTTGTCTGCCAAATTAAAACGGAATGAGTTGTTCTGATGTCGTGTTAGCAATATGTCCATTATGTCTAACTTTGCTCTCTATTAAATGTGAAGGCTAATGCTCCAACCCAACCAGTAAACTTGGAATTGTCATATGATTGGCATCCTCCCATTTGGATAACAGACACAGCTCTTCGAAGATCCCCTTTTGTTCCTCAAATGGGCGACGAGGTAGGAATATTGATTAAAATCTTTAAATACTTGTGTTAACTAATATTATTACAGTTACTAAATATAGGATAACATCTACTGTTTGGGGGTTTTTTTTGTTGTTTTGTTTTGGTTTGGTTTTTTTAGGTAATATATTTCCGACAAGGACATGAAGCTTACATTGAAGCAGTTAGAAGAAATAACATTTATGAACTGAATCCACACAAGGAGCCATGGAGAAAAGTAGTCCTTAGGGTAGGTCTGCATTGAAGATACTGTGGGTTCAATACTATAGTCTGTGAATGAAGAGTTGTATTACACTGTTTGCAAAACATTGATTTGTGAGGTTATGCTGTTTCCCATAATGTTTCCCCATGGAAACAACAGGGGAAAGTGTCCTCAATTACCAGAGTATCTTCAGAGTTACCTGTGGGAAGCCCAAATATATAAATAGCTGTGTTAAAATTGCCAAGTCTGACAGACTGTCTTCCATTGAAATCTCAAATACAGTTTCAATATTTTTGGCTTTTTGGATGTGGGTACAATTCATGTGCTTGGTTAACTAATATTAAATTAATAGTTCTGTGCATAGTCCAGAAGGTAATACTTGCTGAAACTGTTTGTTCTTACCTGTAGGATCAGGAATTGGTAAAAATTGTTGGAATTAGATACGAAGTTGGTCCTCCCACACTGTGTTGCCTCAAGCTTGCTTTTATAGATCATGCCACCGGAAAACATACAGACAAATCATTTTCCATCAGGTATGTCCATCTTTATTTTTCTGAAAAGTATTTAAAAATATGTTTCTTTCTAAGCTTCTTCCTAAAGCCCTAAGGCGCACACATGAAAGGGGTTTGTTTTTTTTTTTTAATCTAGATACCATGATATGCCAGATGTTATCGACTTCCTTATATTACGTCAGTTCTATGATGAGGCACGGCAAAGGAACTGGCAAGCTTGTAAGTGTGTTTTCTAAGTATTTGACTAAACGATTTTGAAGTAAAAAATTTGTCCTTAGCTAATTGCTGAATATGCTAGATGCTACTTGCTTGTAACTTCAGAGGGCTCTCTGAAGGTAGGTAAGGTCCTTTTGCCCATTAGAAATTTAAGCCTACTAATTGCTGTACTAAGCATTTTGGCGGAATTACCATAGATGTAAGATACAGTCTTCAAAACATACATTGAGACTCTAGTGTTCCCTTTTCTTATTTTATAGCTAAGTAGCAAACTTATTTAGATTCTAGTATTTGTCTTTTTTGGCATAATAAGTTGTCTCATCTTTTACTGAATATCAATGGGTTTAGAACTTTAAACTGAAATACATTGATCAAAAGTTTTTCTAATTGCATGTAGAAGAAGCATAGCTAAATAACTTTTCTTAGTAGAGTATCTGAGCAGACTTTTTTTGTTCTAGCTGATAGGTTCCGATCCATTATTGATGATGCATGGTGGTTTGGAACAGTGTTGGGTCAAGAACCGTATCAGCCTCAATATCCAGATAGTCACTTTCAGTGTTACAGTGTTAAGTAAGTATAAAAAGATTTACACTTTGAATGTTAGTAGTGTGGGCTGCCTCTTATGTAGCTGGCTTATTGGTATGAGAATGTAGAAATTGTTCAAATGATTTTACTGGTTGTATTACCACTTACTAATGGTTTCAAGTTGCTAATCTAGCACAACATAAGTATGTAATAACTTGTGGCAACTTCTTAGTGAATAGTAAGTAATATGGTGAAAGAAGTTGTTGACCTCTTTCACGTTTGCGAATCATTTTCTGTAATGACTAGTGCTGAATCTCTTCCACAAAGCAAGCAATGCAATTTCTAGTGTACATTAACTATTATTCTTCATTGATAATTGGTTTTGGCTGGGGCATGCTGAATCTCTTCTGTTGTTACTGACATCTTGATCCTTATGCTTCAAGTTTTCACACTTCTGTCTTTCACATTATAGTCCACAGAGCAAGTATATGTATAAGATGATCTCATGCTATCACTTGAGACTCTTGTAGAGGATGTTTCCAAACATTGCTCTCTCTTCATGCTTGACACGTGAATGTGAAGGCAGAACTTGAGTCTCTCCACTGCCTAGTGGTATTCTGCCATATTCCCTATCGTGTAGATTCCACTTGCAATTTCACCTTTTGATTTCCTCTTTGGGTGATATTTAGCTAGATAACTGGCAGATAATATAACCCTGTGTTACCTGTAACAGACAAATCCCTTTGACCAGCCTACTTGTCAGGAGATAATACTGCCTAGGTGAAGGCATATAATATCAAGTGCATTGTTCAAAACGTGGCAAATTGGGCAGATCAATAGTATTAGAGTAGAAAAAAAATAACTGCTTAAACAGGAAAGGCCAGGAACATCTGAGTCAAACTGGTAACAAGATAGTTGGACCCATTCCTTCTTTACCAAGGTGTGTTGTGGAAAATGACTCCCTACTATCACCCCCCATGATGGTTTGACATTAGTGGTGTTCCTGTGCACCTTCCTTCATGTCAACAAAGAGGTCCTTCACACAAAGGAGAAGAAACGTGAACAAAGATCACTCTGGACCTCAGTGTTCAGAATCAGGATGTTGTCCTTGGCCTTGTCCTGCTCTGTCCAAGTTGTCTGGAATGGTTCTGGGATCTTGATTGCTTTGGATTCCCCCAGCAAGGGAGGACTGTAAGGAGAATAATCAGTGAATACATAATATTGGTATTTCTGTCACGACGAGAGATTCTTCCCATGTCTTTTACAGTATATTCGATATTCAGAGTTTCATTGTTGGAGGGCTTTTTATTTTTTTTCACTCGGAGGCTTTTGAACCTGTCACTCATCCCAAAGAAAGGAAGTACTTGTAGCTAATAGACAATTCTGTGAGACTGCCAAGATTGTGTTACGTATTTTAGTTCCTTGTCCCATCCACTTTACTTGTCATCTATCCCGTTGATTTTCCTTAGTGGGAAGGTGTAACTAACTTCCAGATTGAAGTTCTTGCCTGTACGCTTTTGGCAAGTGAATTTTCACTTTTGCTTCTACAGCTACAATTAGCAAATTGGTACTCTTGATGTGCCATACATAAAAGCGGCATCAATATTAAGTCTCTACAACAGGTCATCTGACCATAAAGGACTTCTTCATGTTCCTGACAGTGATAAAGCTAAGACTGCTCCACATATAAAGGATCTGTCAGTGTGTGTGACTACTTGTTTTTTCTTTCTGACAGTTGCTTAATCACCCACAATGAGAAAGTACATACAGATGAAAAACTGAAATCCAGACTATCTGTATGTTGATTTCTTGCCCTCATTTCATTCTCCTTCAGACTCTTCTCTTACCTTAAAAGAGGATCCTTGACAAACTAAAATAGTGCTGGATGCTTACTGACATCTTACTCATGTCCCAGGCATGAGGGATAGTACACTTGGAGCATATCTCCTGCAGGTGATGTAGGGGTAAAAATATTCAAGTTACTGGCTAGTATAATTTCCCTTGCTTTGTAAAATGATGTACAGAGTGAAAAAATCCACTGAGTCCAGATACCAGTATGAAAATACGACTAAATCTTATTTCAAAGTACTAAATTTTACCTGTTAGATAGCTCAAACCCTTTGATATGCTACCATGGGGAATATATGTTACCTTCCACATGTTATACCTTTCATATGTTTTCTTACATTACCACAGTTGTTCCTTGAGAGTAAGCTTAGATGGGGTTTTTGGTTGTTTTCTTGGCCAGGTCAAAATCAAGTTTCCAGTTATGAAAAAGAGCCTATACCCAATTTCCTAGACTCCTTTCTTCTGTGAATGCTGAAGGATATTTCAGTATTTTAATGTACCAACCTTTAACAGAGGAAAGTCTAGAGCTGCTTTGAAGTTAGCTTAATAATTGAATAGGTAAGGAATGCAGTGCTCTTTAAAGAGCAGTTTCAAAAGAGAGCTCTTTAAAGATTTGTGCTGCTTTTGTAGAGAATGTGACTTTGTTCTATCTTGGCTCACAAACAGCTCTTCTAGAGAAGATTCCTAAGATATGTATATGAAAATGTCTGGAGTGTTTTGCAGGTATAGTTAGGTTTTGCGACTTGGCTGGGTCCTTAGCTCTTTTGTAAATACGATCCTTTGTTCAAGAATCTTGTCTACCCAAGAATCTGCATGTGGTTTAGCAGCAGTAGCTTCCTAATTTGCATTCATGTGCTTTATACATTGGATGCAAAAAGATTTTTAAATAAGTTTCATTTTACATCTGTTTAAATGGGAAAAAACAACCTAAACACAAATGCTTGTGACTCTGTCTTGGAAAAACTGCAATATGCTGTCTCTCTTCTTCACTCAGGATTTGGGTTATGGTGCTTTTTTAGATGGTAGAATTTTGCTAACCCAGCTGAGTTTCAGCATCTGCAGTTGTTCTTCACCACTTCCGAGACAAAGAGCTTTACTGGAATAGAAGTGCTTTTTACTTTATACCAGAAACAACCTTTGAAAGTTGGCTTCAAAACACTGAGTGATGGAGAGTGTGGGAAACCACATTTGAATGAGATGAAGGGGAGTAATTACCATGTAACTTAATTGAAAGACTTATTGGTAACCAGGTTGTCACACACTTAGGAATCATCTCAAATTATCACCATCACTGTTGTATAGGTAATAAATAAATAGAAGATGTATAAATTGAATGTTTTGTTATTTTACTGGCCAGACAAAAATAGGTATTTGTGTAGAAGCAGCTTTATGTATTGTTGTGTTACCTGGATGAATGGAGCTTAAGTGGAACTAAATGGGGCTTAAACTGTACTAAACTGTATTGATAAAGTCTTTCATGCAATATTATGAAGTAGTATATACATTTATGAATACCAACAACTTCTGAAGTATTGTACATTAACTGGGGAGGAGAACGTGCTGGATGAACCTTCAGAACTCTGTTAGTTCATAAACATCAAACAGGCTGAATGTGGATGGATCAAAGTTTTCCTAAGTCGATGGGTAATCCAAAATAATGGAGAGGTGCTCTTGCCTGAGCAGAGTTTTAGTTATAAAATACTATGAGGATGATCATCTCAATTTTCAGTTTGTTTGAAATAAATACACAGGAGGTATTAGACCAAATATCTAAGTTTATTAAGTCATAAGAAGTAGATGGCATTCACCCAGGCATTTGAAGAACTCTCGCATGAAACTCCCGGCAAGGTTGCAAACTGTCCTACAGTTGGACCCTGTACTAGAGGACTGGCAGATTGCTATTGTAACTCCTGCCAACAGAAAAGGCTCTGGAGGGAAATCAGTGAACTGTAGACTGATATATTTGACTTCAGTTTCTGGTACGTGCCTATAATAAAGAATAATACTATCAAGCATAAGGATAAACCCAGCTGTAGGAAAGAGCCAGCACTGCATCTGTACAGGGAAGTTCTGCCTCTCTACCCCTTTTGAAGTTCTGTGAGTTTGTTAGTAAGCATATGAATAAAGTGGACAGTATATATTTGGATTTTTTTTTTAAGAAGCCCTTGACAGGATTTCTCTTCAAGAGATGTTAAAGAAACTAAGATGACATAGGATTGGAGCAAATACTTCTATGTGTTGAAAACTGGTCAAAGGATAGGGTGCAAAAGAGTGGTTCTTAACAATCATATTTCAGACTGGAGTAGCGGGCTCCCCCAGGAATTGGTGCTGGGACGAGCTTTAGTCAGTGTCCTAAGCCTCTTGGAGGGCACGCGGCATGAAATACCCAAGGTCTGTAAATATCGCAAGTCATTTCAGGTAGTAGTCAAATATCACCCTAAAGGTGAGGACTTCCAGAAGGACCTCATAAAACTGACTGGCTAAAAAAGTGCCAGATAATTTTCAGCACAGATGTATGTTGGGTAGGGGCATCTGCGGGAGCAATGGTCTTATTTATGCTTATATGACATTGAGCTCATGAGTAGATTCAGCTGAAGACAGAAATGTTGAGGTAGTCATTGACAGTTCTCAAAATGTCAGCTGTGTGTGTACTGGCGGCTACAAAAACCAACAAGGTGTTGGCCACCATCAGAAAGGATATCAAGGACAAAACAGTATTGCTCACTGCTTTTTAGCACTGTGGTGTGCTGATGTCTTGATGTGTTTTCGGTCTCAGCATCTAAAGGAAGGTGTAATGACTTCAGGAAAGGTACAGAGAAGGGCAACTAAAATGCTTAAGAGTATGTACCAGATGCTTTGTGGGTTAAGACTAAAAAAAATGTGATTCTTCAGATGGAAGAGAAGGATGAAAAGGGTGCGTTCATAGTTCACAAAATCGTAAAGGTGATAGGCAACGTGAATAGAGAATTACTATTCACCAAATTCTGTAATGGCAGAACTAGAGGTGTGTGTTGAAATCTATAGGGGGTTTGTTTTAAAAGGGTTTGGGTTTGTTTTTTTTAGCATTGGGGTAGTGAACTTTGGAAATACATTTACACAGGAGGCTGTGGAAACAGTATTAGCAGGTTCAAAAAGGTATTAGACAAAAATAAACAGATACTAAAGGAAATAGAGTTGGGATGTGTTCACAAACATGCCTAGAGGGATACAATGATCATGAATGCTGGAAGTACGAGTAGAATGGACTTGTACTAGGATCATACGGTCTCCGTACATTGAACCTATTATTAGGAGATGCTAAGACACAAATTACTGGTCTAGCTGGACGAGTAGGGTGTTAAGAAATGCCTGACTGGATCAGCTTATCTTTTGAAATACCAGAATTCGTTGGTATTTTTTTGTGTTGTTAAAAACATGTAAAAATATGCCCAAATGTGGTAGGATTTGGAGAGATCTCAAAATTATATTCATACCTAAAAGTTAAGTATCAGAGTGAATGTACAGATACACTATCAATATCAACTGTGTTTGCCTTTGCTTCCTCTTGGTCCTTACTTAACTTTAGTTTCTTCATTTTATACTTACTCTTTTCTTTGTCTTAGTGTGGTATGCCTTATAAAATGAAATGTTAATATACCAAATACCTCACTTATTGTTCTTCCTTTCTCTGAAACATTCAATGGACTTGCACAACTACTGTTGTGGTTAGCAAAAAAAATCCTCTCTCCTGTGTGGTTTTTCTTGTATCTTCCCCTTGATGTTGTTATCTCATTTTTCCATGTGTATGGCTTATTTTTATTCTGCAACTTCTTAATACACAGGCTTTGTAAAATTGATTTTTATATTGGGTAAGTTGCATATAGCCAAAATCAGGAGCTCAGTTTTAATTTGAACTTCATTATGAAGTATGTTTCCTTTTTGCACTGCGACAGCTGATTGCTAGCTAATGGTTTTGTTTATATGCATGTTTATACAGTATATTTTATTAATACCTAAAAATAGCTGTGATTCAAATATGCTTGGAGGGAATAGTTCTGGGTCAAGATTAAATTGTTACTGTTTTTTTTAATTTGGTGAATCAGATGGGACAATGGTGAAATTGAAAAGCTTAGCCCGTGGGACATGGAACCAGTTCCTGATAACGGTAGGTAGAAACTCACTTAATAAAACAGATTAATGTGCTTCTCCCTTTCCAGTTCCTTCATTTCATGCAGGCAGTAGACCTTAGATGATTCCTATCTTTCTTGTGACTCTTGCCAGTAGGTCATCCGAGTACAGTATCCATTGTGTGTATCTACTTAACAGGTGGAACTGACATGATAATAGTTATCCTTTAAATTATCGAGAATGTCAGCAGGGTGTTTTCGTGCGTTGAGGCAAAGTTCTTAAAGACAGTCTTGCTTCAGATCTGGTGACATACTTTGAATATACCTACATTTTTTCCCTTTGCATCTTCCAGAGCAATTTTGAAGGAAATACTCTAAATGTGTAGCTTTGGCTTATGCAATAAAACCTGCAACTTCCAAATGTCAAGTTGCAAAAACATCTCAAGTTTCAAAAAACTAGTTTGTTGTAATACATTTTAGTATAAGGGGGTGGGGGAAGAATATGTATAAAATAATTTCCAGTCAGCAAATCCTTACTGCATGTAGTTTAAAACCAGCAATTTATAAAGTTTGCTGGTCAAATCCAAATTAACTGTAATTAAAACGGTTGGATTCCTGGTTTGTCTTACTCAATTCAGTTTTCCAATGCTTGTCAGTACCAGCTGGGTGGAGGGAGGAAAATTTGTGAAATACTGAGAGGGTAGTTATTGAATAAGCTGTCAAAAAGATACTAATTTTCTTTGTAACAAGCTAGGAGTTAGCTTGTTTCCCAGACACCCGAAAGGCTTACGCTATATTTTTTTTCTTAAATACGAGTATAGTGTACACATGTGGATGTTCTCAGTAGCCACCTGACTGCCTAATCTTTGAAGTGTTAGCTGGCTGCTTCAGTGATACCTTGTGATGACAAATTCTGTAAAACGGTCTGAAATCAAAATGTGAAATTGAAATCTTTATACATTTTAGTTTATAGAAAACAAGTAATCAGCAGGATTTTGGTTTTACACACACACACACACACACAGAGATTTAATTGAAACATTCCATTTTCTCATCACCAACATCTGTCTCCTCCTAGCATACAGAAGCTTTTCTTACTCATTGTGAACTGGTTAATGCTTCCCATATGTGTCATTGAGAGACAAGTCATATTGTTAGAGGCTCACAAGCCTTACATGTGAACTTAAGTCAGGATTTATTTTGCTAACAGGACAAATTGTATCCATTTCTTCTGAATGCTGTATACTGTGGTTTAAGTTTGCGGTTTATATCAGTGCATTAGTTTATCACCTCTTCCTCCTGTGGATTGAAAGAGTAGTGTTCTCAACCACTTAAGTTTTGGTAGCATAAAGGAACTAGAATTCTTGAAATAGCTACACTGGCAATGTAATGAGGGAGACATACTACAGACGGTAATTTAAATCTGGATAGTATTACATGTATAAGTCATCATTTACTGGCTATATCAGAGGCAAATTGTAACTTCTTTCTTTGGCGTAATAAGTTGTTACTTTGCCATATTAAGAGCTTAAGGTTTGTTTGATCTGAGGAGCTACAACTTTACCATAGGAAAACTGGGGAGGGACACAAAAAAAAAAAAAGCTGAAAGCTAGCGTGTCTTTTGTGGACAAGGTCGAAGAATTGAGAACATCATCCTCTGAACAGGTCAAGGATAAGTACCACAGCAGCCACTAGGCTAGAGGAAGAACAAAAATTGTCTGAAGGCAATCCGGAACTCTTTATTTTCTACCTTTCTTTCCAGGCAGAAAATGGCAGTCTGTAGGGAAGTAAAGCTGTTGCAGAAAGGCTTTGTGCATTTATAGAAAGCGTTATTACGTTAACAGTATAGTATAAAACAGGGGTTAAACCCCTTCTCCTTTGCTTTCTCTTCCTTTCTTCAATTGAATGACGGATCAAATTGAAATTGTACCTCACGTTTGCAACTCTTCTTTCAAAATATTTCTTCTTCATTCAGTTTACTAAGATAGATGTATGGGAGAACAACAGCACTGAAGTTGGACTAACTAGCAGGTCACAACTTTAAGTTGTTACCTTTTCTGTCCTCCAAGCATAAGTTTTGTCTCATGTTACCAAGATACAGTATCAGATGTCAAACTCTTGTCAGGGACAATGCTGTCAAGACCAGGAAAAGCTGGTGCATATGGACCTGAAAATTCAGTTTTCAGCAGTCTGCTTACTAAACCACTATTGGTGTGGACTGGCTGTTGTATATATTAACTGTCTGTACCTGTACTGTAAGCACTGCAACCCTCCTCCTGGCAGTTCAGCTTTCTGTGACCTATTTACTCCTGAAGATTAGACCATATGGTCATATATGTGTGTGTGTATATATATAAAAAAAACATGCCAGGAGTGATGGCAACTCTTCTGTGTCACGTGTGCCAGGGTGCTGCAAAGAACACAAAGCAGAGATCTTTACACGCTTGTTGCGAAGGACAGAGTTTAGTCTGTCTTTCTGCTTTAGTTGTTACTCCTGCAGGAGAAAATCCCTCTTGAGCGCTTATGCAGTGGAGTACCAGGTACCATATTGAGTTCTTCTTGACGCAACCCTGCGTAAGTGTAGAAGCATTACTTGCTGCTTTCTCTTAGTGTTGCCTTCAGGAAGTTTGGTTGCAGAACTTGTTTCAGCTCGAAGATGAGTTAGAAGGATCATCTAAGTGAGTCACCCTTCAGCTTTTCCTAGCACCTTTTTTGTATTTTATCCATTTGTTTCTTGAAGAACTGCCTCATCTTTAGTAGTGTTTCAGCAGATAACAAATACTGTTAGGGCTCCATCAATGCAATAATGAACGGAGAACTAGAAATTACTTTGGGTCATTAAGACTAACCCTGTTTGGCTGAAGGAAAAAATAGTCCTTTTCGTAAACTTAGAAGGTCCCCTATTAAAGCTTGGGTTTTTTTCTCTACAGTAGTTGTAGCTGAAATGTATTTTAGAATTTGTATGCAACATATTCATGGATTACAGTCATCGTAACACTGACAAGGACCCTATCCTCTTTCTGGCTTTCATTTTTAATGGACAGACTCTCGAATGCTAATGGAAGTTCTTACTGTTAGTGTATAGGCTTATAGCTAGAAACTTGATACTGTTGAATTTATCTGCTAATAAAAAAACAATTTATCTGCTAATTCCAGTTGTCCTAATCAGTACAAAGAAGTGATCTTGCCTACCCACAGTGTCTGATCAGGAACCTTCACATGCTTGTTCCTTTTCAAGTGCTCAAATGAAAAGAGGAACTTAGCTTTTCAAAAACAATGAAAGTAGAGAAACTGCAGATGTACTAAAAACAATCTGTGGAGTTGAGGGGGAAAGATATCCAGGGATAATACTTTATCTACTGAATCATTCTGCATTGGCCAGATTGCATTAGTCTTTGGAAGCATGACTCTTTCCACAGAACCATACATCACAGCTTTATATTTCTGCTAGTTCTTATTGCTTTGAAATGATTAATCTGCCATGTTCAAAACAAATATTTTTAAAAATGTCCAAAAGATCACAGTTGTTAATACCAGGAAGGATGTCACAAAGTATATTGCCTATCTTGCACATGTTTAAAGGTTGGGGGCACAAATTGACTCATTAAGTTACGATCCTGTGAAGTTCAGGGCATGCATTTAAAACAAAAGCATATAAACAACTCTTCTGAGTTTAAGTCCTCTTTTAAGTCTAGTGCTTAGATGAAGAGAGGAAAGAGTCTTCTGGAAATTCAGGACTGCAGAAAAGGTGAATAAAGAATATCTTTGTTGTATGCATTTTGTGTACTTTTCCCCATAGTCTTAGCATCAAACTCCGCTTTAAGGCAAGAATTTTTTGTCAGTTTTAACGAGTATTTAATAAGCGTGAGTACTTAACAATTTATCTTGTTGTTTTGTGTTCTCACTTCTTACCCTTTTCTATTTGCTATCACTCTTCAGTTGATCAGCCTGAAGAATTAGGAGCTAGTGTTTCCGTGACTTTTGAAGAGGTGGAGAAGCTACTATACAAACCCCAAGAAGGGGAGTGGGGGATGAGATCTCGTGATGAAGCATGTGAACGGATTATCAGTGGTATTGATCAGCTTCTGACTCTTGGTGAGCATGTAGTCTAAGCTTTTAGTAGTTTCCTGCTAACATTGCATTTATAAACAGGTCCCCGGAATATCCATGGCATCCTTTAAAAATTCCCTGTGATACAGTACTGTAAATATTCATGCATTTTTATGTGCAGTTCTTTCTGTTTGTCTGTACTGAGATTTTTATATTTTTATACATCATTGGTTTTATCAAGAATAATTATACATAGCAATTGAACACCTGGCTCAATTGTCATATGCATGCAAGCCTTGAAATAGTTTAATTAATCTTGCTGTTTCTTAACAGACATTTCGGCAGCTTTTGCTGGTCCCGTTGACCTGTGTACATATCCCAAGTACTGTACCGTGATTGCTTATCCAACAGACCTGAACACTATTCGGACAAGACTGGCTAACCGATTTTACAGGTTAGTACTAGCAGTAGAAACAAGGGACAATGTGGCCTTGAGTTTGTCCGTTGTGAGAAGATCTAAACTTTTTTTAGTAAGAGCAATTACTCTTTTTACAAACGTTCTGAAAACCAATAGTCCAGTACCTGAATTCAGCATTACTAGTGTTTTGTAGCAGGGCTCTGATGCTTGATAACTGCAATGTTATATTCATTTTTATTAAGTTTCTTAGTTCTTAAGGAAATTGATTTCAGCCTATATTAGTACTGTTTTCAGAGTTACAGTAAACACTGACATTCTTTCTTTGAGAAATTTGCTATTTGAAATTAGTAAATATAAAAAAAAATTGAAGTTACTTCAGTGCTGGAGACTTAATTCAGATTTTGAAGTGCTGTACTTCAGTTACTTTGAACTTGAAGAGGGTTAAGCTCTTAAGCACTTATTACTTTCAGAAATGGGCTTAAACACAGAGGGTGAAATGTTAAATATTACCACCAGCATTTTAAATGATAAAAACTTACGGTAGAGAAAGAGGGAAGAAACTGAAGTGTAGTGATGATAAAGTTCTGATTTTCTGGATGTGCTGGGTATCCGTAGCTCTAAAAGAAATTGAAGGGTGTTCTTCATCTAGACTTGCATTCAGTGTGTCTGTAAATACAGTGAGGCGAAATTAATAGTTGTTTTCCTCCTACATAAGACTGAAATAATGTCTTGGGAAATAGTTTGAAATTCTGTAGGTGAAGAGCTGCAAACTTGGGGCGTCTCTGCTTCACAACTATAAGGAATTGGAAAAATGAATGATAAAAATGCAATTACATAGTTGTGCTACCTCATTTCTATCAAGTTACAATTTTAATTTGTAGCAGTTTTTACAAATCTGTCGTCTTACAGGGGGTGCTGCCTTGACTGGTCAGTTGGCCTCGAAGCAAGGTATTTGAGGGAAGGAGAAAAGAACATCATAGCTGAGATGTCTTTAGAAAATGCAGACTAAGCTTCTTGTCACTCTCTTTTTTTAATTGCTTGTGCCTTGTGTTTATTAGTTAAGAATTAGTAAGTTACTACACAACTTGTGTTCCATTTGACAGGGCTTTGTGACAAGCAACTTCTGATGTTTCCAGAATAAATGTTATAATTTACAGTGGTGGTTAAATAGTACTCTTTTTCCCTCCTTTTTGAATAAGGTCAGATGTTAGCTTTTTAAAAAATGCATGTGTTTTTAAAGAATCCAGGGAATCCACAATCCTCAGTATTATTTCAGTGATATTTTATAATTTAGTGGTAACAAATGCTAGTGCTTACTTGGCTAGTTGTATTAACTGAATGTTAAGAATGAAACCAAAGAGTGCTAGAATTTCACAAACTTTCTGAAGGTGAATTATCAATGAGTTGGAAAATGAGTGTTGGTTTTCCTTCCTTGAGTGAGTGTGTGTGTGTCTGTGTGTGTATACATATATATACACACATACTTCAGTTTTCCATGTGAATGAAAAGTTTGAGACTGGTCTAATGAGACTTAAAACAAAGGACATATATCTTAATCTAACATGGACAGAAAGATACAGACATAACTTTTGCAGTTTTTAAGCTTTTCAGCTTAGTATTAAAGGTGCAATGTTTTTCAATTTTAAGGAGAATCTCTGCATTGGTTTGGGAAGTAAGATACATTGAAAGCAATGCTAGGACCTTCAATGAACCTGGGAGCGCTATTGCTAGAGCTGCAAAAAAGATCACTACCCAGCTCTTAAAGTTTATCAAGTAAGTGGCATTTTGATCTAAGTAGTGCTTGAATACTCATGGTCTTAAACGGTGGGAGAGTATAAGCATCTTAATATCCCTTTGTTGTGAATCCTGCTTCTTTTGATTTCTTACTATTTTTCAATACGCTGCAGGACAGTTGTCTAATTCTTTTTGAGTATTATCTTAACCAGGGAAATACTTAAATGTTCAGCATAGAGACATTTTAACTTTTTCCCTTAGCAGCATTCACTGGTATTTATAGTATCAAAATGTCACTTGATGTGAAAGTAGCTCAACCTATAAAGTAAGTTCTGTGCTGTCTAGCACATGTGTAGAAGTTTCTGTTGCAGTGTGTCTGACTTAGTTCAGTTGAGAGGTTTATTTTTGAAAGAGGTTAGTGTAGGCAGTCTTCCTGCAGGTAGATCAGGTGTGAAGGCCCCTTTCAAATCCCTAATGCTAATTTCACCCTCCTCCCCTCACGTCTTCTGAAATGCACAGTATAGCAGTTTTTCAGACATAACATTACTTTGTTCATATTATAATCATCTTGTCATTTTTATATTTCATTTAATTCTTAGTTACTGTCTTCCAGTTTGTGTGTAGCTTTTGGTTGTGGCTGGGTTTAATCTAGGAAATAACTATGGTTTTGCTATTCCAGTAACAGATATTTAATTGCATTACAGTGATCAGGGCTGTAGAAACATTTTTGAACTATGCAGCACAACAGATGATGAACAAGATTGTCTTGATGCTGATCTGGTAAGCTTTTTTTGTGGATAATTCTAATAATGTATGGTGATAAGAAAATACCACCACCCTTCAAATATTTTTGGTAAAACTGCTCAATTATTTTTATAGAGATGTTTGTGTGTATTTATACATTTACATAGCTAATATAAACATTGAATATATTATGAATGTGGGGAATGATGTGAGGAGATGCTTTATTAAAATCATGTTGAGTTGTCAATATTCATTAAGTATAACAAATATGCATTTTGTGCTATGACTGTGTGCCATCAACTAGAACAATTCTTCTGTGTTTTGTGAGTGGCACTGTATTTCTGAAGCATGTTTATGTGCAGTAATGTAATATAAATATTTCAAGAGTACAGGAATAGCTATCTTTCATTGTATTTTAATTATATGCATCTGGTTATTTCTAAGGTCAAAATTGTCATTCATATAGTCATAAATGCTAAAAGCTGACAAGCTGTATAACTATTGCAGTGATGCTTTGGCTCTCAATTTCTCTGTAAACCACAATATGAATCATGCATCACATTTGCATGCCTCTGAGAATTTAATAAAGTGTGTTTATCTTAAATCTGATAGAGGTAAATATGCGCTGTTACGCAGTGAATGCTATCTGCAGTGCTGTATGTTTATTAATAGTGTACCCAAAACTGCCCAAACTTGATGTCTTTTTCACATTGTGGTTTCTAATTTGTCATTTACTAACAAGACTTCATGAAGTTGCAAAGTAGCTGCTCTCCCTTGCAGGTTAATATGTAGGGAAGAAATTACATTGAGTCGTATAAGTTCTTTATCTCGCTACTTCAGCATCACCTTAGTACTACCACATTGTAAGGTTTTTCTTTTTACCAAAAGTCACTTGATCACAAGATGTCTTTTCCTGAACTCGGGACAAACAAAAATCAGAAAGTTTTATGGTGTTTATTATCAGTGAATTGAATTACTGATAATCTTTAGTCATTGAGGTTCAAAGCTGATGGGTATCTTCTCATTGCAATTTCTGGTGGTGGTTTTTCCTTTGTATTAAGGACAAGTGTTGGAGTCAGGAATCTTCAGTGGTGGTATCTAGCATCTTGCTTTCCAAGTCTCTCAAATGCTGTGTTGTATTTTCTGATATGCTCATCTTCTGTCTTATTGAGAGAAATTAGAATAAAAATCTATTTTTACCACAGTATCAAATCTAATGACACTTTGAGCACCCATTACCTATTTTTTCATACATAATTTTTGAGATGATTGATTTATTTTGTGCAGGATGATGAAAAATGTCTTCCGAAAACATCATATAGAAGAAGAAAAGTGAGTTGGCTAATCTTTACCATATATACCCAAATCAGGTCTGGCAGGAAAAACTGGTTAACAGACTATATTGAAATTCTGTGGGAGTGATGCTTGGTTTTATAACAACCATAGAACAGAATTTTTCTAAATAGGTCTTGGCTGTTTTAATGCTTCTATACTCATTCTGTATAGTTGTCTAGGAAAATCTTGCTTACGAGTTTGATATCAGTGCTGTTCAGTGTAACAGTTTGCAGTTATCTGTGTGATACAGAAATAAAAGCATTATTCAGCTGAGATGCTTGGAAAAAGATATTTTGAGTGATGGATATTACTCAAATATTTTGAGAATAATTTGGTATCAGAAGGTATATTTTTGTGTGCCTTAGTTGTGTAGTATAAAAAAACCCTTGAAAAATAGTAAAAGAAAATTGTGTAATTTGTCAGATTAGGAGAAAAACCTGCTAGTAGTAGCCCTTTTTGTTATAAAACAGTATGTTTGGAGGTGCGTTTTTCTGCTACAGAAATAATTCCAGACAGATTATCAGGTTTAGTTTTTCTTGCTGTATTTCAGTAATTCTTTTTTCTAACTTTTTTCCCCAAGGGACGGGGCTTAAAAACAAGAAAAAGCGTGAAAACTGGCTATGATGAAAACTGTTGGAAGAAGCAGTGTATGGAACTGGTGAATTTAATTTTCCAGTGTGAAGATTCTGAACCTTTCAGGCAGCCAGTTGATTTGGATCAATATCCTGTAAGTTGCTCTTATTAACCTTGTAAGATATAAATATTATTTGTTTTTTTCCCTCTTAGCCTTTGGTACTGTAATAAGATCTCCACGTTGCTCTTGGAGCTCTTTGTTCTCTTTATGGCTTTAGTCCCAAACCACCGAAAGAAACTTGCTTTGCTCTGTGCTGAGAACTATGAGCTGTATGGTCTGCTGCATCAAGTTAACATCCAACAAAATACTGACACCGAACACAAAACAATTGTAGAGCAGTGGTGGTGTCTACAAACATCCTGATACCTTTTATATGGTTTGAAACCACTCAGTCTTTTTTTGCTTGCTTTCTTACTGTCCCTTACAGGGAAATAGTTTTAGATAAATGTCTATGTTCTTAATTAAAACTAGTTTCTTGAGGGACAATCTACAAAACCTGTTTACTGAGCCTGAGCTATGAACTTGATTTGTTCCTTCTGTTTCTCTTAGCTGTTCATGGTATTCTTTGGGCTCTTTTTGTCTAAAAACCCAACAAACTTTAAAGGAAAACCTCTTAACAAGCATGCAACTGTTTTCCTATGGGCTTCACATCTAGAGTTTGGGTCTCACTAGAGGTTTTAAACATCTTGAGGTTCTCTTAAAACTCATTAACAGGAGAGAAAGATAGAGGTGTTTTGATTTGGTTTGTGTTTTTCTTTTTTGTTTTGGGGTGGGGTTTTTTTGGTTGTTTTTTCCACCAGATCGGTTTGTTTCTCATAGTAAAATGCATTAGGGAAAGGATTACATGATGATTTACAGCAGTCTCATTTCTCATTTTGTTTAACAATAAAAACGTTGACGTGCATGTTAAGTTACTGGGTAGTTTTTATTGAGGGAACTCAGGAGAATTGAAACTGGAAATCTGCATGTGCAAGCATGTGATAGTGTATCAACTCACGATCTTCAGAAATTCTGAAGACCACCTTGAAAATGAGCAAGAGTTTGTATGGGATAATGTAGTGGAGACTTTACATCAACTAGTCTCAGCAAAAGCGTTGCTGTCTGCTGTGGTAGGTGCTTCTGTTTTCAGCTGATGGTGAAGATAATCTGTGGTCATCTTAGCTACCCTTAAATTATAGAAATAAAATTAAAAAGTGTTGTTTTTCCTTTATACCTTCTTGAATCTTTTTTTCATATGTTTTATCTAGGATTACAGACATATTATAGACACTCCAATGGACTTTGGTACAGTGAAAGAAACTCTGGAAGCTGGAAATTATGACACTCCAATGGAACTGTGCAAAGATATAAGACTAATATTTAGTAATGCAAAATCTTATACTCCAAACAAAAAGTCAAAGGTAGCTGTTAATATTGGGGGTGTTATGTTTTTCTTAATGAAATGAGGTATTATTTTGGAATTAGTTTGTTTATCAGTACTTTTGATAAAGCTGCTGGTTGGATAGAGAGTGGGGAGAAGTATAACAAAAATAGTTAATATGTTCATTTCTTGTTTATCTAGTGTTACATAGAATTGTGTGCCGTGCTTTTTCTATTTCTTTTCTGTAGAGTTTTTAATTTTAGAAATGTTATTCTTGGATGAAAGGTTCTGTTTTTAATACAAGCCACTTCCTTACCTAGATTTATAGTATGACCTTGAGATTGTCAGCACTATTTGAAGAGAAGATAAGAAGAATTGTTTCAGATTTCAAAAATGGTCAGAAACAGAATGAAAAACTACGAAGAAACCAGAGGTATACTAGAAGATTTCATAATCAAAGCTCAGTGCAGCATCCTACCAAAATGCTCAGGTAACCAAATTATGAAGATGTAGAGATACATCACAGCTGACTAATACTCATATTGACTGTCATATTTAGTCTATGAAGAAGAGAACAATTGGTTTATTAAATGGTTAGCAAACTCCGGTGAGACTTTTTTATAATTACTTCTCTTGCAGTAGGAAAGACATGCAAAAAAAAAAAAAAAAAAGCGGGTTTTTTTGTAATATAAAACTGGCTGTGAAACAGTGACGGGACTGAAGAGTAGAAAAAGTTGGGTTTTTTGCTTTTGTTTTTTTTTAAATATTTCAGTCAGAAATCATGAGAAATGAAACAAAGATTTACTTGCTGTATATATTACAAAGATTACAAAGCTGCATAAATTACGTGTTTTATCATGTACAGAAGAAAGCCAGTCCGATGGACTTTATTGACATTTTCACTTACTGTAGCATTCTGTTGGTAGCTAGATATGCCTTTTCTCTTTTGAAGGAAAACAAGCTTTTGACACAACTGCTGGTTGACATGATTAACTCATGTATTCTTAATTTGCATATGGGATGAAGTGAGACAAAATACAAAAGCTAAACATGGTAAATTGTTGAAACTGAGCTTATACCTTTCTGCTACTGCCCAGCCTTTCTTCTCTGGCAGTAAAAGGATAGGAATAAGAGTTTTAAGAACAAAAAAATCTAAGAATACATTTCTTCACTACGTTTGGCTTTCTTCTCTTAAAATTTCAGTGGATTACTTCTATGTTTTCAAATTTTATTATGCATACATGTTGGATGACGCTACAGGCATACCTGGCAATGAGCTTTAAGCTTTACTGGGAGTATTCCTTGGGTTCTCCTTTCTTCCCAGAGAAATAAACACACATCAGGATAGGCAGACATTTTCCTTTAAAACAACGCTTCTGCTCATGTCTGAAGAATTGTATGTGACTTGTTTACAACTCAGTGGTGCTCAGCAGGACTGAGGTTTGGGACTATTTGGGAGAGTGTTTGGATAGCAAAAAGAGCATATACATCTTGTGCGCCTAGATGAATATCTGAAAACCCGTGACTGTAAGGAAGCAACTGACAAAATAGTAGTTCTAAGTGTGAAAATAAGTGACTTATCAGGACTGCGTGTAGCACTCTAGCATGTATAGGAAGGAAGAATCGAATCAGTGAGTTTCTCTACAAACACACGTTTTATTTTAGACAGTAAACTTTCTCTAAAGATACACCTTCTTTGTGTCTTTGGAACTCAAGTTTATTGTGGAATAATGTGAGTATGCATACTACTTAATTTGAGGCTTATGCGCAATTAACAAGAGACTGGGAATTCAACAGAAATTGAGGCTGTTGTTGCAATTTCCTGGTAAACAGTAAGAGGACATTGCTGTCTAGAAGGCATTCAGTATTAACTTCTTTGTTTCTCAGAGCAGAGAAAGAATGTCTCCTCTTGTGTAACTTCACTAGGAGTCTAGACTATTATTTTAATGAAAGTACTTAATGCTTATCTTTGTCAAAGTTAAAATTGTCCTACACCATGTTAGCTCACAAATCTAACTACCCTTCCATAAATCTAAAATCGTATGACATACAGTTAGTTAAGCTTTCAGAGAGAAGTATTGTTAAAATACGTAATTGCCTTTAGTTCTCATAGTTTTACAACCTGTGTTGCTTTTACTTCTTTCCCCTTTCACTAGAAATTTGAAGCAGAAACCATTAAAGTCTCAGGCAAAAATTGAATCTGAGCAGGAAGATTCTTTTACTCAACCTACCTCAAGCAGAGCTGCCTGTGTTGCAAGCCATAAAACGAATGCTAGCAATTACAACCATAGTTCTTCTGGTGAATCCTCTGATTCTGCATGCCTGGCATCCTTTGAAAGGAATGGAAAAGCTAGATCCACAACACTAACGAATTGTTCTGCATTATCATCAGGTCAGAAATGGAATCTGTTTCAGATGAGGATTTTCATCTTGGTCTTATCTGAATTGTCCACTAATGTTTCCTTTCCTTTATAATTGCCATAATTTGCAATTGCATTCTAAATTGTTAAGCGAGGTTTGCATTTTTAATGTGAAATTTTAGACAAATTTTTATGCGGTTTGGGGTTTGTGTAATACAGAATTTTGTGTATTTTAATGAATTTTGGACACTTACTACATTATCAAATGTTATAAAAACATCTGTGTACTAAACATTGAAATTTCTGCTTTAAAATCCCATAGAATGCAGTAAGTTTACTCAACTTTGTTTAATGAAAAAGCTTGCACCCAAGCGGAAGTCTATCAATAGGATAGTTTGCTTCTTAGAAGCAGAGCTGTCTTGGTTGTAGATCCATTTTGCAGTCAAGTGGATGGTATTTTTTTTGCAGCTTTTACATGGGGATTCACAACAAAGCTGAATTGGGTAAGATTGATGATAAGAAAAAGTTGACCTGCTAACTACATGGTTACTTGATGCTCTTTAAGTCTTACCAAATAGAATAATAGAATTTCTTCATTTCAAGCAGCTGTTCTAGGAAAGCGGTTGTAGTGAATTAATGTCTCTTATTTGAGAGGAAAATGTAGTGTATTCGATAAATGGTACTATATAAAATACAGGTTATACACCCATATATGTTACATAAAAATTGTCATCCAAAATTAGCAGAAGTGACAGAAGTTCCCCGAGACATAAAAAACCTTCCTGTCTTTTCCTTCTTTCCCTACACTGCACCTTGACAAAAATTCAGCTGCTTTCAAAGTATAAGAATGCAAGTCCTGGTAAAAAAAAGACCTGTCAGAATATGTTTTGTGTTGTTTTTTGACATGCTTTTCTCTTAATTCTGTTATTTGGAAACAGCTGTGTTATTTTACTTGAAACTTAAATACAGGTTAAAGAAGCTTCCTGTCACTGAACACTGTATAAATATGGAGTGGTATATTTTGTAGAGCTATCAATTTCATACGTGTAAGACATTAAGGCATGATAGTGTATTGTAAGATAATACCGTGAGGAAATTTTGAAGGTTTCCTGGTTCAGCAAAATGTAGCTCTTAACCGGAAGCTAACTGTATGTTTAGAATTTTAATTGACAATTTTTTTTTTTTTTTTTTAAACAGAAAGTGAGATAGAAGGTTCTTTGGTTTCTTCATCTACTTCCTCCTCATCTTCATCCTCTGGAAGTAGCTCAGAAGACAGCAAAGAAAGCTCTGCGGCTCTTGTCTCACCTCCACTACACAATGGTGTATGTAGAAGAAAGAACAGCAATCGCAGGATAACTAGAAATCGAGCTGCTCAGAGAAAACAAATAGGTAAGATTTGAGTAGTTTTCTTGTGAACGGCAAATAACACAAGTGTGTATATATATAACTAAATGTAATTAGTATTTTTAAAATTGTTGTATATGTAAGATACTAACTTTTTGATCGGTGGTAGTTCTGAAGCTCTCAAAATACTACACTCAACTTTTAAAAAGATTTTTTTTTTTCCAGTGCTTAGGGGAGGAGGGCAGAAACCAAGAGCCGAATGAGACGGAATGTGTTGCAACATTTTATATCTTAATGAAAGCAAAAGCAGTAATTCATAAAGAAGTTCTGATTTTCACAAAAATTAGAATGAATTAGAAATTTATGATATAGCTAAATAATTTTTCTTGGCAGACAACAAAAGCACGTAACTATTACTAGGAGTATATTTCATTTGTCATGTCCGTGGGTTGAACCTGTTCCAGATTTGACAAGACTTAAAAAGCTGCTATTTTTTTGTTTAAGATACTAATCTATCCTTTCCTTTACAGGAACACTTCTTCAGGAAAATGGGAATACAAGAAAAACTGTCAGGAAAAAGTTATATGGAAGTGACTCTGAAAATACTTCGGTGGTGACATCCGAGTCACTCAGTAATAGTACTGGTAGACATAGAAAAACTCCACGCAGGAGTGCTGCTGTGGCTGCTAATAAGTTAAGGCTAATGAGTGATGTGGAGGAAGAGGTTTCAAGCTCAGAAAGTATTGGCATTGGATGCAAGAACAGGAAACTGCCTCACCGAAATGCCTCAGCTGCAGCCAGGCGAATGTTACTGGAGGGGTCTGAGGATGATGTAGGCTTAAAGTCTGAAAGTGAAAAAGAAATAGAAGAGCAGCTTACCAAGAGGAAAATTCTTTCTCAACCTGGTTCATCTGCTGCACGAAGAAAATTTGTTAGCGAATCTGAAAATGGAACTTCAGATTCGGAGACGGACACACAGATGAAGCAGAAAAACTGGCAAAGCAACGGTCATAAACAGTTACGTGGGACAGTCCATTCCGTATCTCCCAAAATGAAAAGTCCCACCCTAGACTTTTCGGAGGAGGACTCCAAAAGCCGTAACTCAGAGGATGGGAGCAGTCAAAAAGTTTCTGATGAGTCAACATCAGCACATAATAAGCCTGCAGTGAGCAACTCTGAGGATGAAGTGGATTCTGAATCAGATAGATGGAATGGCAGAAAAGCAACTGGTCTGCAGCTTGCTGCTCCTTTAAAAAAAGCAAAAGTCTTGAGTGAGTTAGAGGACACAGCAGAATCTGAAACAGAAGACAGAGAGGATGGGAGAAGTTTTGTGTCAGAGAGCTTGGTGCCAACTAGAATTGCAGGGAGTTCAAAATCTGGACCTGGTGCCAGCTTCAATCACTCTTCTGATACAGAATCTGAGACAGATTCCAATAACAGTAATTACTGTGAAACTTCTTCAAAAACAAAAAAGAGGAAGAGAAAAGGAAAAACAAAAATTGTTAGAAAAGGTAAAATTTTTAAAGTTAATGTATCTAACTCTTGAAACTGATTAGATGAAGGAGGCAGCATAAGATTAATGACTGGGAGGATTTGGACTATACCAAGTGTAACAGTGTTCCTTGTTGTTCTAAAATAACTATAAATGGGGGAAGGAGAAGTGTAAGGTGTGATGACGGTGTCTAGAAGTCTAGACAGGTTTGGAACTGGGAGGTTAGCAAACAGCACTGAGAGAAAACTATTACAGTTTGGTGTAGTTCTGTGGTATTTAGAATTCAGACTGAACGCTGGCCGTTCTTGTGCAATTCAGGCGATACATTTCTCTATGAAAAACTTGTCATTAAATCATGATTGCTCTTTCCATATTTAACTTGCACTTGCTTATCTATGTAGCAGTACTAATGCTAAAATACCTATTCTGAAGTAATATTGCTGTGCGTGCGTGTTGTGACAGTTAAATTTGAGAAACGCTGGCTTTCAGGTTGTTGGCACAAAACTAAGCAATATTCTGAAGGGTGCTTTGAACGAGTTCTATGGTATGTAGCTCAAGGTAGCAGAAAATCTCAAAAGGAGCAGTACGTTCTCTTTCTTTGGCCTGCTCCTTGTTTTGAGAATTTCAGTAGCAAAAACCCTGTGGTTTGTAGTCCTGTTACCTTGAGTTTGTGGGTGAAGTAATAGTTCTTACTGTAGATTATCTTAATTTTCTGTTGAAATTTTCTGTGCTAAAGCAGGCTTACAACCATTATTTTCAGTTGAAGTAACTTTATAGTCTTTCAAAATGAATTTGATTGAAGGATGTTTTATTTATTCTTACTTCTGTGGTGTACACTGGAACCTGTAACTTGATTCAACTTTTGGATTTTATTCGGTCAGTGATGTGTAGTGTCCTTAAGACAGAGAGGCACTTTGATGGTGCATCGGTAGTGTCTGGCTTTTCCCAGATTTAACATAGAGGGGTTTGGGTGGTTTGCAGGGGGGTGCTGTTACCGATGCAGTGGTGACCCTCCTATTCCTTGCTTGCTTTAGTTTCGTAGGTCCATGGGTGTCTAAGCAATGTTGTATCTAATTGAAGCATCATGTCACATGCTCTAACTACATTATCGTACTGATAAGACATTATGTCTCTGTAAAGCAGTTAACAACAGCCAACTGAAGGGCAGAAATTCCAGATAGTTGCATTTTTATTTTCAAGACTTCATTATATAGCTTTTGTTTTATTATTATGGTGCAAAGACTAATCTTTCCCAGCGGTCTTCCTCACCCACCTCCCTCAAACAAAGCGGTCTGCATTGTTTAGCCTTAACACGTGGGTTTACAGGAATTTACTTATCAAAAGGCTTTAAGGGAATTAAAGAAAAAAGGTACTCAAGCTCAAGGGGGTTGGTTTGGCTGTTTTCCATACCAAGCATACAAAACAGAATTGAACTTTCCTGGTTCACATCGTATTCGATCAGAGTTGAAGACTGTCATGTTTGGAGCAAAAATTCCTATCAGTGTTTTCAGTTACTTCCTACATCACTTAATTTGGCAATTGAGAAAAGAAAGAGCCATCTTCAGTACTGCGTTATAAAAGAGTAAAATCTTTCTGTGTCTAAGCTGCTTCCTTTCCACTGCTCAGTGTCAACTCAATGCTGCCTTGCCAAAAAATGAGGTGGGTGAAAGGATTATTTTTGACAGCATTTTTTTTTTTTTTTTTTTTTTTCCTTCCAGACTGAGTAAATTTTTAACAGCCTCGTAAGTTTGATTGTCTCACATTTTTGTGCCCTCTCAGGTAGTGGCTTTGATACACACTTGTAATGCAGCAGTTTAAGAATCTTGAGGAGAAAATGATTGTCTCTTAAGATGAATCTGTCTTGACAGTTTTCCACAAGGAATACTTACTACTTTTTAGTACAAAAGATCTTAGTATTTATAGCTACTAAACTTACTGAAAACATTTCTTAACGTTTTAACATTAGCAATGTGAAAGGGTGCCAGGTGGACCTGAGGAGCAGCAATAAAGAGCTGCTGAGTTCTGTAATTGGCTATTGAACTCTAGACTTGTCAGAAGTATGATGCCATAGTCACCTTCTAAAACTTAAGAAAATTGGGGCGGGGAATCTTTTAATAGCTTTATAGAATTGAAAATCTTACTTGAATGTCTTTCATATGTAAAAACTCCCAAGTCAAATATAAAACTGTTTTGGGTTTGGGTTTGTTTTTTTTTTTTTTCCCCCCAGACTTGTGCCATTACTTTGAGACGATTTGAAGAGACTTTAAATATGGCAAAAAGGGAAGGTATTTGTACAAATACTTCATCTAGTGGGAATTTGTAGCTTTTGGAGTAGGCAGTTAGTAACATTTCCCTTATCAAGCTTGTGTAACACCTCATTTTTAAGGGGAAAACAAGACTGGTTAATTTTAAAAACTTCCCTTACACTTTCTGTGTAAATGTTTCAAGTTAAATGTGTAGAAGCTGTCACACTGGGTAGCCAACACTGTGCTTTTGGTCTCTTTAGCTTGTCCTTTGAATGTAACATGGATGTTTTCACTGTTTATATTGTAATGTTGTAAAGCTTGATGAAAATCTGGTTTCTCTTCTTGCCAGTTCTTTAACACTGGTTAAACTGTAGCTTCTGCTGTACTGTACCTTTTATGCCCATGGGTGTGAAATGTTAATTTGTCTTCCAGCTCTAACTTGGAGCAAAACTCCTCTTACTCACATTTTGTCTCTTAAACTCTTTGGATGATGTCTTTTTTTTGGTTAATTCTCATCCTTTTACTTTGGCCATAGCTTCTTTAGTAATCAATGTTCATCCACTAGGTAGAACTGCCAATCATAAAAGCAAATTCAGCATTGTTTTCCATGTGTGGTTGGTGCCAGATGTTGGCAAGTATCAATATGTGTTATCAGTTAGTTGCCAAAGGCTGCATTTGCTTAATGATCATAACAACATTACCGAAGATTTTAATGAGAATCAGTAAGAAAATAGTATATTTTTTACTTTAATATCTACCTTTTTGCTTTAAGGGGGGCTCATTTATTATGGAACAGTCTTACTTTGCACAAAATGTTTAACATCCCCTGCCCTGTATAACCACCTGAATGTTGAGGTGCGCGCACAGCAGAATGTCGGTTTTTTGTTTTACCAAAATTTTTAAGCTAATGCCCTTTTAAAACTCTCAAATGAAGAGAACCCATCTAAAGGAAATCCTTAAGGGGCAAGAGCGAGTATGACTAAATTTCTACAAGGCCATGAAATATGCTCTTTAAAAGTCAGTAAGGACAAAATACAGTAATGAATACTTGCATTGTTTGGGTCTCATTGCACAGTCGTCTGCCAAGAGAGCTCAGTATACTGTTAACTTAGTGAAAAACTTAATGTTACGTTCCCAGTATGTACAGAATCAGGATGGTTAAGGACATAGGGCCAAGTCTGAGATTTCTTTCATGCGGAAGGTGAATAGGTCATTGTCCTGTACAGTGTTCCTTATAGGCAAGTAACTTTCGGGCATTCGGTTTTCTTTACATTGTGAGTTATTCCCCCTGTTCTGTTGAAATGCTAGTTGTCCTGATAGCTAGCTTTGGACAATGTTTACTGCAAAACACAATATTTATTTTCTGTTTCGGTTTATCTAATCTTTAATCTAATTTGGGATATTACCGCAGATCGTCACATAATTATTTTTAAATTAGCAGATGCCCTTTTTAGCTCTTTTTTCTCCTCAACGGTCAATAGATCCAACAACAGGTGTGCTATTAGCACAGTCTAGTTTACTGTGGTTTGCCAAACTGATGCATGTGTTGCTCTTTTCTAAAGAGACTGTAAGTAGGAAGCTAAAGTTGTTTGTACTTCTAAAAGTTACTGTTAGGTACTGCTGGAGTATATGCATGCTTTTATTTAAATACATACATATAGACACATATGTATTTATGTAATATCTGTTTTCAAATAAATATATATTATCTCTATATATAACTCTATGTACTACACAATTAACCAGCTAAGCAATTTATGTGGAAACTTTGCTTTGGTTATTTTTTTAATATAGATACACTATATATAAAATAGAGTATATTTTAATATATAAAACATATAATATACATTACAGTACTATATATACTATTTTATATAATATACATTATGGATATATAGTATATAGCATGTTTTTGTATATATTTAAAAAAAAACAAAACTAAAGCAAAGTTTTCACATAGATTGCATGGCTGGTCAGTAGGGGTTGGGAACTACTTTGTGGACTGTAGTACACCCTGCAGATCAGCTGATGTCGTGGTTTAACCCCAGTCAGCAACCAAGCACCACACAGCCGCTTGCTCACCCTCCCCCTGCAATGGGATGGGGGAGAGAATTGGAAGGGTAAAAGTGAGAAAACTCATGGGTTGAGATAAGAACAGTTTAATAATTGAAATACAATAAAAATTAAAATAATTTTTTAAAATGCAATGAAAAGGAAAACAATAAAAAAGAGAGAGAGGAATAAAACCCAGGAAAAACAACTGATGCAGTTGCTCACCACCTGCTGACCGATGCCCAGCCAGTTCCCAAGCAGCGGTCACCGCCCCCCAGCTAAGTCCCCCCACTTTATATACTAAGCGTGACATCGTATGGTATGCAATATCCCTTTGGGCAGTTTGGGTCAGCTGTCCTGGCTGTGCCCCCTCCTAGCTTCTCACTGGCAGGGCATGGGAAGCTGGAAAGTCCTTGACTAGTGTAAGCACTGCTCAGCAACAACTAAAACATGGGTGTGTTATCAACATTGTTTCCATCCTAAATCCAAAACACAGCGCTGTACCAGCTACTAGGAAGGAAATTAACTCTGTCCCAGCCAGAACCAGGACAGCTGACTGGAGGTATGGCTAGATATTCCTGCCCAATATTGCAGCCTGGACTTCCAGGTTTAGAGTTTGATGGCCTGAACTCCAGGACAGCTTGTCACAGTGGTAAACTTGGTGGACAAGGCCTTCGTATCTTGGTGCCTTTCTTTTAAATGCTCTCCCAGTTTTTGTGGGTAGTGGAGTTTGTTTAATCCTCCCTCTTCCTGCCTGTGCAATCTCTTTGTACCTTTGCAACATTTAATTCAGGATGTTCGTTGTGTAGTTTCATTAAGCTTTAATTAAAGCTTTAATTGAAAAATAGGGTGGACTTTATACAATTTTCCTCCCAATTTAAGATTTGGATACAAAGTATAGATTTAATATTCTGGGAGCGTGTTGCAGAAAGGCTGGACTCCTTTTAGTCTTGTATTCTATTTTATGAATTAGCTGCTGAAACTTTGAAAATATACATAATCTGCTTATTATGATACAGGCTTTTTTCTCAAAACATGCATCTATAAACAGCTGAGCACCTATCTGTGAAAAACTGGCTAAAATCATTGTGTGCATTCTTTTTTTTTTCTATTTTTTTATCTGCCTTTCTTGGAATAGTTCCAGGTGATGTCTTTAAGTTTTAAACATTTAGTTCTTCAGATGGCCAAAGGGGATTAAGTTAGCACTCAGCATTAAGGCTGGGCAGTCTTTTCCACCTTTCCAAACTGCCCTTCTAGAATGTGAGTGTAGCTCAAAGCAGATGTAGGGGAATCTTAATCCTAGGGTTGGGTTATACATTTCCACACTTACTAACTGGTCAAAATGTCGCTTTATACCAGTAACTTGTGTGCTGCTGGTTGCCACCACTAGTATGTTATGATGTACCATTATATTTACTTACAGTATTTTCCTGTTTCAAGTGTAATTTACCATGTTAAAGTTCTTTGCTCCTGCCCGTTCAGGCTTACCTCATAACAGTTATTAGCAGCAGCCGTATGTTGTGTACGTGTCTACTTGATAGTATTGGAGGACAGAGTATAATTTAAGCTTTAGCTCCTCATTTTTTTTATTCTGTGAATTAGTTCACCTTTTATACAGCATTATGCAGTATTCAGCAGAAATGTGTTATGTTTTGGCCATAAAATCACAAAGTACAAATAGTAACAGTAGTAGTGTTCATGTATAATTTCTGGAAACTGTTAGAAAAGACAGTAAATTAATTATCCTTTGGAAACATCAAAATAGAAATATACTTGAGTAGTACATAAAAGGATTTACATTGAAATAATGACCAGATTTGGTGTCTGAAGAGTTTTAATATTGGTACTCAAGCTGGACATTTGAATTTGTATCCCATAACTCTTCTTTTTACTTTCTATAATACATCTTCATTGCATTTATTCTTGTCAGAATTTAGGGGAAATGTTGCCCTGTCCTTACCTCACAGGTGAGGAATTGGGGAACAAGAGAGTACAAATGACTTGTAGTGTTAACACTTCTGGTTAAGCTGGCCAGAAGGAGCAAGGAACTGAACCTTACCCAGTTTTAAGTCTCAGGCTAGTGTTCCTGTGTCTGGGTGGCTGTCGTTCTGGGAAGGCATTTGGCCATTAGCAGTTCAGACAGTGGAAACAAAGTTAGCAAGGCAAGCTTGTTTCATCCCTCTGTAAAGGAAGACGAGAGAGCATGCCCTCTATAAACTCCTCGTTTCCCTAAACAACTTCTTGGAAAAAATAGTCAGTTGCCTAGTGTTCTGCAAATACACAGCAGCTGCCATGATTTTTCCCTTTGCTGAGTACAGGTAGAGAATAATCAAAAGTAATGAGTTTAAGCTAGAACAAATTTGACTGTTATCAGGAGATAATAGGCTAATATAATGTAGGGGCTTTAATGGAGCACGTTTATCCATTTTGCTCATGAAATCAGTAACAGCTACAAAGAAATAGGAGATGGACAACAATCTTGGGAAAACTCGCTATTTTAGCAGAAATGTGTTTTGCAAAGTTAAATTTGGTTGTTTTTTTTAATCAAGTCTATGCAAATAAATCTACTCCAAGAACAACTGCTTTTAATTTTTATTGATACCTATGAGTAATTCTGTTTTATTTAGAAGGTAAAAGTTTAAACCATTGAACTTAGTAGCATCATTCACATTATTTACAGATTGGATATTTGTTTTAAAACCCTACATAAGAAGCAAGTGCTGTATTAAAAATACTGAATGAAAGATTCACTGTTAGAAGCGATCTTACTGTTAAGTCGCTAAGGAACTGAACGGTTTAAATGTTTTCTATGTATGTGAAACAATTCTAAAATTGTGAAATCCGTCCGGGGCTTATGTCTACTTAAAATATTATCATCTCTTTTTTAGAATTAAAAAAGTCTAAAATGTGTAATAATTCATTTTGAAAGTTCATCCTAGTAAGAAAATGATAGCTTCTAACAATGTAAGCGTTAGCAAACAACTGCTTTCATATTACTAAGTTAGGTAATTTGTAATTTCTAAGCTAATTACTAAAGTGATGCTAAAGAATGTTACTTTCAAACCCTTTCGTTATCTCAAAGCAAGAGAGTAATCCTGAGAGTTAAAAATAGGCCTGGGACTGGCTGACTGTATTTTTAGTAAAGGCTTAAGGTAAATTCCACATAACAGTTGAAATTAAAAAAAAAAAAAAAAAAGCTTTTGTGTATTTTGTTACAGGTGGTAGGTTTGTGCTTAATAAAGTAATTATTTCAGGAATGTCAGTTATTAAAAAGAACTTTTAAATCTTTATTTTGTAGAATCAACACCTGAGGAGACTGGACAAAGTGCAAAAGTGCTCAGGAGCAGGACATGCATCATTAACTACAAGAAACACATAAAGCTGTCTAATGTGACTGAGAAGAAAAATCCACGCAGATGTGCCACTTTGGCAGCTAATAAGATTAAAATAATGAGCAATACAAAGGAAGAATTATCAAGCTCTGAAAGTGTTTACACAGTAAAAAAGAATAGAAGGCAGCTTCATGGCAATGTGTCTGCAGCATCCAGGAAGAAACTGATTGGCAACTCAGAGACAGATGCTTGCTTAAAGTCTGAAAATGAGAAAGAACAGCTTTCTGGCAGAAAAAAACTTTCCTGCCCTGATTCATCTGCTCCTAAAAGGAAATACATTAGCGAGTCTGAGAACGAAAAAACAGAATCTGAGGCAGAGATAAAAGTGACGCAAAAGGAGAATGATGATAACCACAAGCAGGCACACAAACCAGTCTGTGCTGCAGCTCTCAAAAATCTCGAATACGACTCTTCAGAGGAGAATTCCACAAACCACAAGATGGAAAACGGGAGAAACTGGGGAAGTTCTGGTCAGTCAGCTTCAGCCCCCAACCATCGTACGAGCAACTCTGAAGAGGAGGTAGGTTCTGACTTAGCTAAACACGAAACTAAAAATATCAGAGAAGTATCAAATAAAAAATCTAGAGCATCTTTCAAAAGATCAAAATTATTGGATGACTTCAAAGAAGCAGCAGAATCTGAAATGGGGGGGAAGAAAGATGAAAAAAGCTCAGTATCGGAGAATGTGGAAGCACCTGGGATGGCAGGAAGTTCAAAAGCCAGTTTCAATTGTTCTTCTGATTCAGACTCTGGAACTGATAACAGTATCTACAGTGATGCCACAGAAACAAGAAAGAGGAAAAGGAAATCGGAAATCGTTAGAAAAGAAATTACCAATTCCAACTCGCCTAAGCCTTCCAGAAGACCCCAGCGAAGGAAACGTTGGAAACCTAACCAAGAAAATGACTCTGAAGATTTGGATTACACCAAATACAGAAGAGCTAATCGGCGTTCTAAGATAAGAACTCGGAACGGCGGTAGACGGACTGTGAGATACGACGATTGTGACGACGACGACGATGACAGAGGTTTAGATGATGTAGATTGCGAAACGTAACCTTAAAAGGAAAAGCCAGCCCACTTTTTTTTTTTATGGTAATAGCACTAGAACTCACAATGGATGCTGGCTCTTCTTTGTCCTACATTTCAGGGAATATATTTATATTTTTCTATGAAAAAGTTATGAATGTGATTAGATGATGACTTTCTCCTTTTCATATTTTGACTTGCACTTGCCTGCCCATGTAGCAGCATTTAGCACAGATGCCAAAATGTGCCTCATTATAGGGGCAATTTTTTGTCTTTACTGGTATTTTATTACATATAACGAGTTAAAAAAATGTTAAAACACTGCGCAACAGGTTAATAGCAGTATGTTGAGTATTATTGTTATGGGTGCTGCAATGGAATACTACCTAGGTCATACAACATTCAAGAACAGATTGCAAACATCTCTAATGCTGTACGAAATCAGACACAATAGCAACAGGCTTATAAATAATACTGTACACTATAAAAATCTGGCAGATGCTAGCGTTGCATCAAAAAAGTAACGAACGGTCGCTAGGCTGATAACTTTACAACTGGTGTGAGTACAGATGTTAAATGTTCTGTACTTCCATTATTGCTAACATGCAACTAGAACCAGTTACCAGTGAAAAAGCATGTTTGCCAATTAAAAAGGCATATTGGTGCTGGTGAAGAGAGAGTTTATGCTGACAGGTAGTACTATCATCATTAATGTGACTTCTATACTGTAAACTTAAGAATATGAAATGCAGGTGAACTCTTGGGCCTAAGGGGTTTTGTGTGTTTTCTTTATAAAATAGAAAAACAAACAAAACATTTGTTCTGTTTTCTTTATGCGTGAAAAGCTTGAGGTGCAGGATTCTTACATTCCAGACCTTTTTGCTACATTTCTGTTGTTCTTCCATATTTAAATTTTTAAGTGCTTTAATGTTAGACTTCGCATCGATTAAACCTTCTCAGTTTCTGATTATTGCAGTACATCTCCTATTTTTGAAACGTTTGAGGTGGCTGTTGTTGACAAGAAATAATTCTTGCATAGAAGAGGGGAGAAAGTTTCCCCAGGAAAAATGTGTACGTTCTTGGTTGGCCGCGTATCGACCGCAAGGACCCATAGCGGCTCTCAACCCTTCCCTTGCTTTTCCCTGCAGCTGTGCGGGCGGAAGCCCCACCATCGCTGCCTTCATTCCAACACCAGGCGCTTGGTGATCTCCGCTCCTTCCCCACGCTCCACTACAGGTTTCCTCCCGCTGCTCTGCTGGTTCCCTTTCTCACGCTTAGTAAGACTTAGTGATTCCTGGCCTCGTTGTTCAATAGGAGATATGTTAGAATCTTAGGTTTATCCTAACCCAGCTCATTTCAACTGAAATAGCAAGTTTGCAAATTAGTTTTCCAGCAGATTGGACTTGGTAGTAGCATATGGAAGGGGTTTGGGTGGGGGAAAGAAAAAAGTTAGTGCAGCTGCCTGATCGCAGTCGTTAATGCCAGAACTGCTTGTACAAACAGAAGTGAAGGAATGGAAAAGGGAGTCCCACACGCTGCCTACCAGCGGTCAGTGAGAACCACTCCTCTGACGGCGTCGCTGACCTTACGTGCCAAAAGGTGTACTTACCGTCACGTCATTTTGGTATCAAGAATGTTAGCATAGAGAAATAATTCCCCCCACACACACACACACTTAAAACTTCTATATGAACTCTGAAAATAACCTAGTTTGTATCATTCTTGCCCCAGGAATTTTCTTTCTTTAGAGCATAGTCCTCAATATGATAGGGTAGAATTTTGTAAATTCAAGATACGTGTCTGTCTGAATTCTTTAAGTTGGTTTCTAAAATATGAACACAGTTATGTTTAGTGATGAAACTTCGAGGTGGCTTTGTGTATCTTACCTTTTAGGGGCAACTTTGTTAAAAGAGACTATGTCAACTGGTATTTTTATATTATCCATAAACTGAATGTGTTGTTCAGCGGCTGCTTGTGATCAATGTTCTATGGAGTATAACCTCCAGTATAGGAATAAATACTGGTAAAATAGGTCTTAAGTGAACGTCAAGAGTTTTCATTAATCTTAAGTTTAAGCAGCTAAAATTGGGCTGGTAGGTTTGTATTTCTAATTCAGGCTTAGACTTAAAAAGACTGTTTTCTTTCTCGCCCTTTTTCAGATGCTGTATTCTCTGTCATACCGCACTCATGCACTACGTGTTCGTGGTGAGCCCTGAAAGCTGGGAGAAGGTCCTGGCCTCTGCATTTAAATATCTGAGAGGGAACTACCGGCTTAGGGACCGGAACGCTTTTATTTTATAAGCAAAGCAAATGCTGTTTTGTATTTCCTAGTTTTATACATAGAGACGGGTTCCAAAGAGACGGGTTCCAAAGAGCCAGTAGGAGGAGACATGATTAAACTGGAAAGGGACTTGTACTCTTTTCACCCTCCGAGTTTGGGAATTTATTTATTTATTTATTTATTTATTTATTTATTTAAAGGCGCATGCTTACTCTTTCTTACCGGGACCAGCTCTTTCAAGCTTTGCAGAAAGCAGTTCTTCCATCTTCCTTGTAACTTTAATCCTTCAGCATTCTTTATTTGGTCTAGCTGTACTCAGGGAAGTAAAGTGACTTAGACGACCTGTAAAAGTAGTGTCTTTATTTAAAGCTGCTTAATGCGATGCATTTGTAAGCCGGGTTGGTTGTTGGGGTTTTTTTTCGGGGGGGGGGGGGGAGGGCCGGGCCGCTTTTGTTTCGGGGTTTGTTTGTTTTTTAAAGCAGGACCTGAGTCTGGTACAGTGACTAGGCTAACGGGCAGCACGGAGAGAGGAGGATACCGAAAGTGCAGGACAGAAGCGTAGGAGAATCAAACTCTTTAGTATTGAAGACTTTTATGATGTACTTGTAGAAGTGGACCGAAGTAAAGCTATACATCAACCTGTAACGTCGCTGTACTCTTATTTGCACACGTCTGGTACGTTTTCCCTTGCTGCGTTGGGGTTTCTGTCCCTGTCCCCCGGCCGCCCGCGCCAGCCCTCGCCCCGTCCCCGGCCCGCAGGCGGGGGCCGGGAGGCGCTCTTCGGGCCGCTCCGTCTTGAAGAAGGTAGAAAATGCCTCACGCCTGTGCCGCCTCGGGCCCTTCGCCGCTTCACCAGCGGCGGGCAGGGGGAGGCCTGCGGGGCGCGGAGGGAGCGGGGGCTGTGCCCTCCCTGCTGGGGCTCCTCCGCCCCCGCTCCTGTTCCGGGACTTCACCACCGCATCGCAGGCTGCGCCGGAGGCACGAGGCCTGCTCTGAGGCCGGGTGCGGGTAGGCGGTGGGAGGCCGGCAGAAGCCGTGCAGCGGGATGGGGGTCAGCAGGCCGCCCCGCCGCCGGGCGGGCCTTCCCTGGGGGCCCGGCGGCGGTAGCGGCCACCGCGGAAGTCTCCGGGGGCCGGCTCCATGGTCTGCGGGGCCAGAGCGTCACCAGGCGGAGCGGAACTCGGTGGTGCCGGCGAACCAGAGTGTCTCGGCGCGCAGGCGCGCTGACCGGCGGCGTGAGCGGCGGGGCGGCGGCGATGGCGACCTTCTTCGGCGAGGTGGTGGTGGCGCCGTCCCGCGCCGGCGTGGACGACGAGGAGTCGGCGGAGGAGGCCCGCGAGGAGACGCTCGAGGACCGAGAGATCCGCAGGGAGCTGGAGAAGAAAAGGTAGCGGTCCGGGGGCGGGGGGGCAGGCGCCGTCCTCGCCGCTGTGGTGCGGCCTCCCCCGCGACGGACCTCCAGGGGCGGCCTCGGCCTGGGCTGGGGCTGGGGCTGGGGCCGGGGCCTGGGCCTGGGCCGAGTAGGGGGAGCGCTGCTCCACTTCCCTCTTCCTCTTTTGCCAGGGAGATCGACGTCCTCTGGACCTTGAAGTCGGGCGCGTCTACGGAAAGCTCTGCCGACGAGCCGTTTGTGTGCTCTAAATTTATAGTAGCGATAGGACATAACGCTGCAGGTGGGTGGTGCAAACCGCAAAACCAAACCGTCTGAGACTCTGAAACGCTGTTGTTCTTTTGCTGTTGCCTAAATTTGAGAAGGCAGGAGGCTGGAAGAAAGCGTAAGTGTGCTAGGACGCTCCCTTTGCCATCGTCTGTTTTGACGTTGGTCTCTGCTGTAAGAATGGTCTTCAAGGGTATCCAGCTCTTCATTAGGGAGCGAAGTTTTAAGCCTGAGGCAGCTGAGCTGTCCAGAGAAAGCCAAAGTTAGTCTGTACACGTAAAACACAGTTTTTGTTACAGCTGCTTATTCCTCCTGTCAGGTCGTGGTAAAACGATATGTTTTCAGTTGAAGGGCAGAAGCAAGGCATGTTTTGGTTTTGGATTTTAGTTGGGACAACCCCCCTTTTCCTTTATCTGACTTTCGTTTGGTAGACTCTCCTGGATTGTTTGTTAATTGGCAAAAGTTTCCTTCTATTAGTAGCAAGTTGCTCAGTGCAGCCTAGTGTTTTGAAATAGGGATCTGTCAAAGATGTAACATGAGTCAATAAGCTGTAATTTCTTTAAATTCTAATGAACGGTGATGGGTTTGGTTTGGGTTTTTTACTTTTTTTCTTGATTAGTCAGTCCCTTTTTCACATTTTAATTCCACACTTGTTCAAAATGCCCTCCTTTGAGGTGGTTATTTACTCATTAGGCCTAGAGTCTTGAAACACCCTCTCCCCTTCCCACACACACCTGCCAAGGTCTTGAGTTTTTTAATAGCTGTTTCCCTGTGGATATAAAGAAGTTTTAAGTCTTCCTTACATTTAGGTCACATCTAGATGACATTTAGATGACATCTAAGTTAACTTTGCTAACTTGTTTTTCCTTTGTTAAGGCATTTCCTTGAAAAATAGTTACAGATATTTTAGATCTGTCTTCTGTTTAACAGTAACTTTTGACAGGAATTTGATTTATGAACATTTGATTTAGGATCTCTTTGTGCCACTAAGTCATGCATACTCTTGTCTCTGCTTCCTAGAGCCAGTGTAATAGTTCTGCCTTGCTGGTTCAGTGATTATTTTTGTCTGTTTGTTTGTTTGCAAGATCTGTTATATCTGGTATGTCAAAAAGACATATTAGAGGCTTAATATTTACACCCTTAGTGTATACTAAAGGAATCAAAGTTGACCGTAGTGATATAATTCCTAAGAATACATGTCTTTGATGTTAGGGATCTCTATATGTAGAACTGCTCTTTATCTTTTAAGTCTTGATACGGTGAGGTTACTCACATTGTTGATCTTTTCTGGATTTGGTCAATAAATGTATGTCGATAAAAATAAGTTATTACTTTTTTTTTAACTTGAGATTGCAAAGAAGTAATTTAATTCAGTTCGGGTATTTATTTGTAGAACAGAGATTTTATTCTTTACAAATTAACAGTGTTTATTGTTTTTTGCAGCTTTCCTGTCTTCTTTTATTCTGGATTCTGTATGTTGGGAAGTAGTTGGAGTTGCGAAGCTGTGGAATGAGTGGTGTCGAACATCCAACACAACAAATGTCCTCCCGACAGATTCTTTCTGTTTGTTTTACCGATTAATATCAGATCCGACAGTAAGTGACTTACACGTGAATTCCCCTATATTTTAGCTTTCTGAAAAAGAGAGCAACCTTCATCCACCCCCTACCCTGCCCAGGGCAAACAAAGCATTAAGGCTGCGGTATTCTGGATTAATGTCATCAAAAATCTGAAGGGTCATTATGCTCACTAAAACTAGTTGAAGTTCTGGCATGTGAAGTTCAGTACAAAGAAGATGTATGACAGCCTGCTTGCTTCATGTCAGTTGTGAATGAAAAATTCTTGTTGAAACAGAGTTGAAGAAGCCCAAGAAGACTGAACAAATTGTTGGCTGCAGTCACATCATCTTCACACGTGATTATGAGCTGCTGTTGTGCTCTTTAAACCACTTGCTTATTCAACTTTTGTTTTGGTTTTTTTTAAGGTTTTGTTGTGCCAGTGTAGTTGCTACGTTGCTGAGGATCAACAGTTCCAGTGGCTTGAAAAGGTAAAACTGGCAAGGCAACAAATTGAGCAATGAAATCTTAGGGGTGGGGATCTTCAACTTGGTGTAAGTGCCTCTTCCTCTCTGATATTCTAAACCTGACAGCATTGTAAATAACTGTTTTCCCTGGGGCTTTCTTTTCTTAAATATTCAACAAGTGAAAAAATTTACTATCTGCCGATTCTGTGAAATTCCTTTCTAGATGCTGCCGGTTGTATCTGCTGTAACTTCCCAACTTTGCGCAATTATTTCTTTTGGGCAGTTTCAATTTTGTTGCCCTTAACTACTTTCAAACCTCTTTCCTGTTTGGCTTAAATTTTCTATGGCTTATTTCAGCTCTGGGAGAATCCTTCCTTAAAAAATAATAACATAACTGCATTTGTACATCTGCCACAGGATCACCAGACAAACCTGTTGTGAAACTCATGATGGATGGTATCTTTACCAATCGGTGTGTTCTGTTCCTTTCACAAGGAGGAACTCTAAAGGAGGGTGCCTCCAAAGCAGTGTCTGTCTCATTTGTTCGTAGACTTAGTATGCTAAGTGCCTTACCCCAGCATCGTTCAGGTACACGAGCGCTGCTAGGTCATTCAGGTCCCTCCAAATACCATGTTGATTTTAATAAGATAAAGCTGGGGGGGGAATGCTCTGGCTGTTGATTTTCTTTATGGATTTGGGTCACTGCTTAGCCTCAAGGAAGTATGGCTTATTTTGTCTTGCTGTCTGTCTGCTAACCTGCCTTCCTTTAAATCTCTGCTGATCTGATGAACAAGCAGAGATTCTAAAGCTGTTATGTTACGCTGAAGTTGTGTAAGGCTGTGGCTAGAGACACAAAGAGTGAGACAAAAAGCGGCGTGTCCACTGAGAGCGAGTCCTGAGCCTGAGCTGAGTGATACCTGCTCAGTCTAGCCTGCCAGCTGGCCCAGCCAGCGCACGAGAAGGATTACTTGGTCGCGAGGGAGAACCATATGAGCATCTCAGTGTGAGGGAGCCAGAGAGATTATGGGAAGGCAAAGAGGATGGAAAACTGGGGTAACTTCACTGAATGATACAGGGTTTTCAGACCCAAGTTTGTGGAAAACTAGCCTTTTGTGGTTCCTTGGCTTGTTGAAGAGTTTAATTCGCTTTGGTGGGGGGTAATGGTTCACTTTGAAGTTTAGAAACCCTAAGACCTAAACCATTTGGGTTTTGCTGTATTCCATGCATTCTTGCACTTCATTTAAACTGGGATTACAAAAGAAAGATGATTGTGGTTTTGCTGTCTTCCCCATTTGTGTTTTTCCAGCTGTTTGCGCATATGTGTTACTTCAAATGTGGGTGTTCGTGAACAGTAGGAGTGTACAGTTTTACCAAGTCAATGTTCTTGAGTATTTTTAGACTTCATGGTTATTGGTATTTTTAAAAGTACAGCAGAAACGTTGTGCTGGTAATCTCTTGCTTTTAGTGTGAGTTACAGACCTGTTCTGCATGCTTCATAAATTCTGATTCACTGAGCATCTTCACAGTCTCCATGAGTGAGATTTTTACTTCTGTATGTGTTTTCTCAGTAAGTGATCGCTGACAAAATGAGAACATACAAACTTAAGTTTCGCAGTAATGCATACCAGCCAGTGTTTCCAACAACGTAAATTGAAAATATGTGTGCTTCTGAAAAGTTATATCAGTTTATATATTACAGTGGTAACACACTGATGTGAGGGAACGGTCAGCTTTCTTTCTGTGATTGGTACCATATACAGAAACAGGCGAGTTTCTGTAATGTTTACCAAATTCTCTGTTTCCTGATTGATCATAAGTCTGAAGAGGACAGTGTAAAGGGAAGGTGCAGGTTTATCATGCTTCTGCTCATTTTGACATGTTCTTCAAAAACAATGGAACACTGTGCAGCACGTTGGCGTTTTGTGACGGCATGCAATGGATCCAAAAGTATGTTTTATACAATGTTTTTGAAACTCTCTTCTTTGAATTTGAGGAATACTGTGGAAAAATTAAGGTTCTCTTGCTCAATTTAACTTGAGCAATTTATAATTAAATAGAATCTGAGTATTTAAAATGAAGACTCTTTTTAAGTACTGTAGAACATCTGGGGAGCACGATTTCTATTTCAAATGTCTTGCAGCTTAGCAAGCTGCCTTCCTGTCAGAAGCAGCCTGGTTTTATTTTGAGTCCTTTTTCTTTCTACAATCACCATTAGTAAAAATAGTAAGTCTTAATATATTTGCAGGTGAACAGAAAGTGCTGAAAACCTAAAGCCTCTCAAGAGAATCAGTAGATTTGGTAAATATGTTAGCTGTTCTTTTGGTTTTTTTAATCTCTGTCCCAAGAGCAATGCACGTGAAACTTCTACCTGAAGGTTGTGATTCAAATTTTACTTAGTCCTGCAAACCTGAATTACGCTGCTGTTTGCCATCTGCACTGAAATTGAAATGAATCTTTGTGGTTTTACACTGTTATTGTGAGAAGATAAATTTCCCTTATGTATTAACATTTTTATTTCAGGTTTTTGGCTGTATGCGAAAGGAAGACTTGCAAGTAACCATTCTTTCAACGTGTCCTGTAGCTGATTATAAAACTCAGGAATCCACTTTAACACTTCCGTCTCCATTTCTGAAAGCCTTGAAGACAAAAGAATTCAAAGAGGAGGTCTGCTGCCCACTGCTGGAACAACCTAACATTGTGCGAGATCTTCCTGCTGCTGGTATTTTGCAATTCCAATTATTTACAAGGCTGCTGGTGGCAACACAAAATTCACTTCAAAAAGCATCCCATTGCAATTAGAATTTTTACTTAATTGTGTGAACTGGCTACCAAGTTAGCTTTTTGAAAATTAATTCCTAATGGTTTGACATCTCACGTGTTGCCTTATAGAATCATAGAATCATAGAATCATTGAGGTTGGAAAAGACCTCTAAGATCATCGAGTCCAACCGTCAACCCAACACCACCATGCCCACTAAACCATGTCCCTAAGCGCCTCATCTACACGTCTTTTAAATACCTCCAGGGATGGGGACTCAACCACTTCCCTGGGCAGCCTGCTCCAATGTTTCACCACTTTTCAGTAAAGAAATTTTTCCTTACATCCAATCTAAACCTCCCCTGGCACAACTTGAGGCCATTTCCTCTTGTCCTAAAGGATAAGAAATGCCTTGTAAAATAGGGACAAATTTCAAAACCACCCACAAATCTTTTACCCCTTATGTGCGGAACATAAGTACTAGCAAATTCTTCAGTAGAGCCTCACAAAGTGTATTGTATATTGGGGTTTTGGGGCATTTTGCTTATGAATATGTTTTATTAAAAGTTATTTTCATCTAAGCATCTAAACTGAGGCTTATAAAGTCCTTTCTGCGTATCACAGTAGTAGGTTTCATAGTGCTACTGATTGACCTCATGTAAAAGTTAGGTTCAGTTTTATTATGTAATGTAATAAAAACCCGAGGCTTTTCATTATAGAGTGCCAAATTAGTGGTAGCATCATGAGGAAAAACTTGTCTGGCAGGAGCTAAAAGTGGATGATTTTTCTAGAAAAAGTTTATCTTGTTTGCACTTTGAGTTTTTATGTTTGGTTGGTTTGGGGGGGTTTGTTTTGTTTTTTTAACAGAAGCTCATATTATTTTTGTTTACCAGTAGTATACAGTTTCCAGTTAAGGTATGTGGCAGGACGAAATACCAACTGCATTTTACTAATTTTTGGTGGTTTGTTTTCTTGTGTACCTGAGGAACGAGGGATGGCTGGTCTAGCAGTCAGGAGCCTGAGTAGTTAATTTATAAACTTTCATGCTTTTGAAGTTCTGGCCAGAACAAATGTGATTTTACACACAGAACTGAGATTCCTTCTCTGCTGAACATAACACACGTTTTCTTTTGACTTGTATTTAGTTTTGAGTTATTGTCAAGTATGGCAGATTCCTGCAGTGTTGTATCAGTGCTACACTGATGTCATCAAACTGGACACGGTTACAATTGAAGCGTTCAAGCCTCTGCTTTCTTCTAAAATCCTAAAGAGTTTAGTCAAGGTAAAATTTCATATTTAAAAATTAATGGGAGGTTTGGTCTATTGTGGTCTGCCTTTCATCTCTTGCATTCTGCTGTTGATGTGCCCCTATGAGGATTCCACCTGAAAAGGCTGATGTATGTAATGTACAGAGTTTATTGGCAGAGGACAATGATTTCTGGGATAGTACCTGCTGTAACTATTTACATCTGTTTATAAGTTGCTTAGAAATAATGAATCTACAGCTTCCCTCAAAACTTCATTTTGACTTTTCAGGCTCTTGTAGTGGTATTAGTATATCGGGGAGTAATTTCTTGTGATTGTTTAAGCTGCAGTTTTCTTGGAGGTGTCTCGTGTTAAAACCTTTAAGTATATTTATTTTTTTTAACATTCTACATTCATATGCAAGATGGCTCTGTTCTAGCTCTGTATCTACCTGTCTTGTGCAATACATGAAAGCTTCTTAAGAAATTTATTTTGACCTGTAGCTTCTTTCTGGAATTAAAAGACTGAAATTCTAAAGATGATTCTTAGCAGTTTTGCACTAATCAAGCAGCTCTGAAATCATGGCATTGTAGCTACTAAAGTGAATGTTTTGCTTCTTTCTGAAACATTTCTAATTGAAGTATAGTTGGTTCAAAACACTCTCCTCAGTTTTGCCTATTGAACTTACATTGAAATGACAGAAGAGGTTTGTGTGTACTGAAGTATTTATTTCAGCTTTAAATGTGGGAATTGCGAGTTAGTTTTCATTACAGCTTATACTGGTCTGCTAAACAAGTCTAACAGACTAGTACGTAAATGTTTAAACTCTGAAGGAAAACAACAGTAAATATGCAGGCTCTTCCTCTCATATACAAGCGAGGAGGAACGCAAATTAACAAATCCCATTCTGTGGTTGAACTGCAAGTTCGTTTGGAGCCTTTAGCAGGTCTCTGGATACCTGCCTTCGGAAGACCTGAGTTTTGTTCACAGTTAACATTTTAATCAAACTGATATTCAGAGTAGTAAGAATCGGAATAGAGGACAGTGAGGCTTTTTTGTTTTGTTTTGTTACCAGCAAGGTAGCTAATGCTGATCATCTCTTCCTTTCCCTAGGATGTATCTGAAAGCACAAAGATTTTGAAGAAGTTACTGACAACCAATGAAACTCACAATAATATCTATATCTAACGAGGACATTTATGACGCAGACTGCACTTTCGTAAACTCCAGTTTCTTCTGTAGAGAACATTTTGGAATTGTAGTTGTCTCCTTAAAAGAGGAATAAATTCCAGTGGATTTTTACTTCTGCACTCATTTTTGTTACTTTCAAATTCATCACTACAAACACACATTTCTTCTGCATGGCTTGAGAGACTTTCTTCTGGAGCAATTTTAGGAAAGTTATCTTGAGTATGAAAAGCAACTTCTTTTTCTCCTCCTGAAGGGATTGTCTTATCTAAATGTATACCTTTTATATGTAAAAGAGGAAATGCAGTTAAGGTATTCTATCTATATCTAATGAGAACACCTTTTTTTTACTTTATTTTGAGATACAAAAGTTTTCCTAATATTCGATTCTCTTTAAAGATTTGTCTGTGATGGAGAATATATGCTCTGCATCTTTTTACATACATAAATATGTATAATTTTGTGTGTATGTATGAATGATACATATATATGTATGTGTGCACATAGATTTTTTTGTATATGTGTTGATACAAAATATAGTAAGTAAAGTACGGTAAATACCTTTAAAAGACTTACTGGTGGAAAATAATCTTAAGTTTGCTTTACAAATTAGTAGGAGGCAGGAATGTGGAGCTGTTTTGAACTGCATGGAAGGGCTGTGACTTGGATTCACTGAGTAGATAGTCACAGGTGTTTAAGGTGCTGCTGCCTGCAGATCTGGCAGGAAGAGAGATGTGCCCACACTCAGACGCTGCAGCTCCCATTTGCAGTGCCTTGCTGAGAGCTCACCTTTGTTGGCAGTTTCAGCTTCGGACCTTGAGCAGGAGCCGTAGAGGCACGGGAGCATTCCCTGCTGTCAGATCTCACAGTGGTGGGAACCTCTCCCAGTGAAACAGGGTGGTAGGCTCGCAAGCTGCTTCAGCTGGGTTTGCCAGGGCAAACTGATTTAATCTATCCACTTTAAAACTCCAAACTGCTGGCAACAGTAGGAATAGTACGAGATCTCTTATGCAGAGTATGTGATTTTTAGAGGAAAGTAAAAGTTCAAGTTTTAAAGCGTCTCAAAAAATTCTCTGAAAGTTGGTAACAATTTCAGCAGTGTATTTAAAATATTTATTAGGATTGGCATGCAGTTCTGACTTGTATATATCCTCTGTCTAATTTAACATTTTGTTTAAGGAAATGGTGTTAAAGATAGTATTTCTGTTGCTACCAGGTAATTCGCTGGTGTTGTCACTGCACAGAGGTCTTTAAATTGCACGTAGCTTATCCTTTTGGAGCAAAAGGATAACAGCTTCAAAGTTCTCTATTAAGTTTAACTTTGACTTACACTGGATGCCCAGTGGACGTTTTTGAACAGTGTATTCCTTTAACGGAACTATCATCCCTTCAGGTTTGAACGTGGTTGGCTTAGTCAACATCCACTGAAGCAAGTAACCCCTGGCTTCAGCAGGCCCACTACAACTTCTGCTTTGGGAAATTCTTAACTGCACGCTGTATCACAGTTTCAACGGTAGTAGAATATTCTTGATGTGGATATCAAGTTGCGGATCAGTTAAGACATTGATTTAAATTTCTGTTAATATAATTACAGATAAGTAACTGTTTTAAGTGGTACTGTATTTTGGAACAAACTCTGAAGCATGAAGTGCAGGACATGGTTCCTTCTGGGTTTTTTTTTCCATTTCTGTGCAGCATTTTAATTAAAACCTGTTTGTATGCGTGATCAGAGCTAAGAATTCTGTTGCTCTGAAAGAGTTGCACATTGGCTGCACCGTTTTCTTACTTGTGTACTGAATGTGTTTGATTCATAATAAATAAAGTACATAACAAGAAATATCTTCAATAATAAATATGCAGGCTCTTATAGGAACTGTAAATACACTTCTAGTATTGGTTTTATCACCCATGCACTTTGCAATGTTTCAAAACAGTTATCCATTAGAAGTATAATTCAGTTTTTACTGCCTGGGTTTATGCTGAGGTGTGAGAATACTCTTAAACACTTTGAATAAAAGTGGCAAACAAAACACTTCAGCAACTTGGAAGATGAAATTGGAAAGACTGAAAATTGGTGTATTGGCAGAATGCTCCGAAGGCCAATTATTCTTGCTTCAAAGGATGTGATAGCTCTCTGTAGCTGGAAATGTTTATGTAGGATGTGGTGCTTTTTCTGTTGGATACTACCGAGCTAGTGGCTTCACCCAGTGTATCCAGGTGTATTTCCGTGATCCACATTACAGACGAGGTCAAGCTTTGCGCAGTAGCAGTTCTCTCTGGCGTGAAACTATATAGGCCAGGGCACGTGCACACCACGTAGTCAGTAAGAATCTCCTTCATCAGTGGTCAGCTGGATTGTGCTGTATAAACTTGAAATGCCAACCTTTTCCAGTACACAGTAAGTACTATAGGGCAGTGAAAGAAGATATTTTCATTAAAATTCCTTCTATGTTCTTCCATAATTTGATGTATGAAGTAGCTCATATTTGCCCCTTAAAACAAATAGTTCTGGAAGCATCAGAACTAGTGATGCCCGAGTATCTCATAAGATGTGAGCATTGGCTGAAGAGTTTTTCATATTTGAACATTGTGAAGTTGTTGGGGGTTTTTTTTCTGTTCTGTGCTCTCCAGTATCTAGTAAGAGCCTGCAATAAGGTTTTCTTTGTTTCTGACAGCTGCTGGTTTTTGTAATACTTGTAGGAGCATATAAGCTTAAAACTCTTTTGTCAAATGTGGCGGATGGCTTCAAAAGCTTTGGGGGAAGAAGTGCATTCCTGCCTGCATGTCTGAAATATGATTGTATAAGACTTGTTCCCTTAAGGTATTGTGCTAAATGCAAATAGTGAAACCAAATAGAGTAAACTATTAGACTGGAATAGTTTTCTTCTTCCAGTTTTCAAATCATTTAAGCCACTTGCTACCCATTTTTTTTTTTTTTCAGCTAACACCGAGCTGTCTTCTGCTGAAGAATGTTGTCTTCCAAACCAAGGGCACAGCCTCTTCTCAAGTCTAATCTGCTTTATCATGCTGCAGAATATATTTGGTGGGCAGACATGGTCTGTCTTTCCTCGAAGGCTCTGACTCAAAGGTGATGTGCCTGACCTATTTCTTAAGTCCTGGAATCTCGGTGCTCTTTAATGAGGCTCCTTAGCTTTTGGCTTGTAATGTGTTGGTGTCTGTGCAGTTCAGGTCACAGAGTACGAGTACAGGACTGTACAGACATAGTTAGAAGGTAATGTCCAAGCCAGGAAACTGGGTTTTATTTGAATTTGTTACAAAACCTCCACATTTGAATGCCCAAACCAGCAATATTGCTGCTATTCTGCTTTCATTTTCCCTGTGGCTGTTGTGGTCACATACAGTGCAATGACTCTCCAGTAATAAAATCCTTGCAGTCTTTTGAAAATCCAGCATGAAAACGTTATGCCCTGCTCTGCTTCCTGAGCACTTCTCTATCCCATTGCATTCCTTCTGGATTTGACATGAGGTACTGGTTCTCCTTCCTGTACAGTTTCTCTTTCCTGTGTACCACCAGCAGAAACACTGGTACTGTGCACAAGAGCGTGAGCCCGAATGTTCCTGTTGGAGCCCAAGCCTTTTGTGGCACTAAAGCAGGGGATGTTGGAGCTCATGTTCCGAAGGTTGCTTTCAGTGTCTGCCTGCCTCCTATCCAGTAACGTGCTCCCTGAACCTTGTTCATGTACCTCTGTGTTCCCACTGCACAACAGAGATGAGGTAGAAAAGAGCTTTATTCTTTCGTCAGTCCATTGTTGGCGCCGACACATGATGCACGTCTCTTCCCCCTTCCTATGGGAAGGTCTCCTCATCTTACTGCATGGCTCTAGCAAACAATTTAAGTCTTGCTAGACTCCAGCCTTCTCATACTGGCAGCAAATATCTTAGGCTCCACCCTGCGCACTGCTTTGTTGCCAAAGCCTCAGAGGAAGAACCTCACGACATGTAATTTTACAATTTCTATGCCAAAAACTGTATTAAAACATTTGGGAAGTCGAGTAGGCAAAATTTAGGAAAATCCTGGAAGTTTGCCCTGCGAACTTTAATTTGTCCCCACCCAATGCCTGAAGACATTTGCATCTTTAATTACAATGTTACGCTCTTTTTCCCAGGTAAAGCTACCCTGCTAAAGGGCAGTACTCAGTTATGACAACGTGGAGGGGAGGAAGCTTAGGATGAGATTGCTGGTTTCATTTCTTCTCCATGTTGGAGAGTGTGATAACTGAGCCAAGTGAGTACTCTAGTGGCCCATAAAGGAGGAATTTGGTTTTGCCTCAACTTCAGGCAAGAGTTTCTTTAGTAATGCTAGGCAAGCCTGTAAATGGCAATTTGACATGCAGCTGGTATCTGTATATTTTGTGGGTGAAAAAGCTGGGGTACCCGGAACCTGATGTCCTGACATGTTGAGTGCTCGCAAGATGAGTTGGAAGAACAAAGCTGGATCAGGATGCTGAAAGTAGAAATAGAATTATTATAGTGAAACTTGAAAGTGTTTGAAATGTTGCAGGTAATGAAAAAGGTTTTCAAAAAAAGGCAAGCATTTTGTTCAACCTCGGATGTTCTTTCTGATTTTTTTTAAACGTTCTGTTTTGTGTCTAAAGCATTGAAAAATCTAAATGAGCTAAGAATTAGAGTAGGAGAGATAAATGATTTTTTTCAGTGCAATCAGAACTGCATTTTTTTTCCCTTTAAGTATTTTAGACTAAAAGTTTTGACAGCTGCTGCAAATAGCAGCAACCAACATCAATGGGCACCTCTATCTAGTAGAGTGAGATCAGAGCTTTGAGGTAAGACCTTCTTACTTTATAGGAAACACTGAGATGCTGTTGATGGATATCCTAGAACAGTTGATGAGCAAAAGTACTTGAGAATTCCATACAATAAATACCGTGGGAAGCCATTAACTCGCAGGGATAATAATGCAAAGCATTTGTTTCGCTTTGATAGCAAGGTATCCTGAGGTGTCTTCAGTGAGGGAAGAACACCACAGACCCCAAACTATGTATGTGGAAGAAAGTTCAAAGGTTGAATGGCAGGCTGTAGTCTCAAGTTTTTTACTTTCAAATAATTGTATAACCAAATGTTTAAATGTTCTTTGTATGGGATGTTACGTATTTGCCTGGGTAATTGCTTTAAAGTAGAAAATGTTTTGTAAGAATGGTGATGTACCTTCAAAGGGCAGTTTCTTAACATAAGCATTTACTGAAGAGACCATGGGTTCTTACCCTGTGTTTTAATCAGAGGATTACAGCGTGCTGTCACATGCTAAAACCACTGTATTTCTTATGTTCAGGATTGATACTTGAATTCTTCTGTTAGGTCTGATTTGGACTTGGATCCCTTTTCATGGTCTACTGAAATGAAAGCTGTCTTTTTTCCATCGGCTCTATAGACTTTAAAGCCAATCTGCTGCTTTATAGGGAATTAACAAAAGGGGGAATTAACGTAATAGAGTCACGATCACTAAAGGCAGCAATTTGATTACTGAACAGATGAATGGTGAATGTACAGCCTTGCTTAAAAAAAAACGAAACCAAACCTGTGGGTAGAACGGTTGTAGCTGGAAGGTTGTATGAGAACAGAGGCAGCCAGTATGGAAAGGTGAGAGCACGGTAGAGAAAACCTTAGCGCTGGCCATCCTATAAAATTAGGGTTTGAGACAGTTGTTGTGAAATAAAAGTAGGTTGTAAGGTGGGTTAGCTGTTCCCTGCTGGCCCGAGTAACATTCTCGCAGGTCACAAAGAATGCCTTTGTGCTGCTCCACTTAACTCGCTTCCAAACTGGATTGAAAAAGATATTTTTTGTGCAGAATAAGCACAGTGAGCAAGTACAAAATGCTGTGCGTGGTTATTTGCACCCTTAAACCCTGGAGGACACTTGCAAGAAACCCTGCGGATGCTGTCAGAAACAAGCAGCTCTTCTGTTAGAGAAGAAAGTGCTGATGCAAAACTCTTCAACCCGAAACCAGAATTAAGAGTCCCTAACGTCCCTCCGTCAGGTTGTTGGGTTTTTTTCCCAAGTGGCAGGAAGCAAGCACGTTTGAGAGAACCTTGTAGTGCAATGTGTGAGGAGATGCTCTGCAATAGTGCATTCAGCAGAAAAGGCGATTCGGCACCTGCCCTTACAGTTTTTACTTTTTTATGTTCTTCCACTTCTCTATGAGCTGTATGAGAGTGTATGTGAGGAATATTTACTTTTAACAACTACTGAAGTTTAGTAGGGTTTTTTTAACAAAAAATAATTCAGTCGGAGGAGGGGTGTGTGTGTGTTATAAATAGGCTTATACCCAGGTGTTGTGGTAAGTGCATTTTCTGTCTTTATGAACGTGAACTTCGTCTGCTACAAGGCTTGTTGCAGAGATCTTATGAGTAAAAACCAAGTATGAATCCCCACAGTTGCCAGCTGACACCCTGTCTGGCAAGTAAAGAAATTCTGGATGGTGCAGGTTTGTCTAGCATAATTTTCATTGAAGGTTTTGTTGGCTCTAACTGCAGATGCTCTGTTTTGTATCCTACTGGACAATGATCCTATTATTTGCTTTTCTGAGCGTCCCAATATGGAGGTGATTGAGAGGTCAGATAATCAAAACTGCAGCTGGTTTGTTCTGTGCTGCTCATTCGTGGCGACGCTGCTTTCTAAGGCTCATGTAAATTTTAGTTTTTCACTAACTTTTTCAATTAATTCAATTGTCTTTAAAAAAAATCTGGTCGGAAATATTTCTACAAGTCAGTGCCGGAGATCAAATTTCCTCTCGGCTCAGTTCTGAGATGGTTTTTGACTCTGTTCTGATTCCGGCTCAGCTGTGTCTGACATTCTACTTCAAGCAGTAAGAGTCCTGTACTTGATGTGGTTACTCTGAATGTGCTCAAAATTATGTGTGTTGGAAAATAAAACATTTATGAATGGTATGGCTCACAGCAGGTGGGCCCGCAGCATAAGGCTCCCCCTTCTCTGAGTGTCATCCCAGCTCCCCTTCGCATATGTGCTGTTCCCTTTCCTGACCGTGGATTGTGCCTTTGCAGGGATCGCCTGGAAGCACAAAGACATACGCCGGCTCTTAGGAAGTAAAACAGCAGATGTGCTAGCTGAGATCTCAGACCCAAGGAGCTCAGGTGGTGCCGTAGGGTGCTTCTCGAGGTAACGGCATCCACTGCTACACCATGGGACGGAGGGAATCGAGTAAGGCAACTCTTTTCTGTTGCAGCAGTATAGCTCATGCTTCCCCCAAAGAAGGCGCAAAAGTTCCTACACTAAAAACCACCTTCTGTGGTCTTCAGAGCAGCCCAGTAAAACCACAGGCTGCAGAAGTGGGTTTCCATGTTGCACATGCTGGTGTGAATCATATACTTCCTTCCAGCCAGGACCCAAACTCCCCAGCTGCGTCCCCAGAGCTCTGCACCATGTCGGTGCATCAGGCAAGAGGTTCCTGTTCATTAAGAAGCAACTCACTCAAAATAGGAATAAATACTGAGTCTTACTCAGTAAGAGTAAGTAGGGCTCTTTAATATGACATTTCTTTAGCTTTCCCTCCTTTAGCTTTCACAGTACTTTATGAACAAAGAAACAGGATCAAAAGCAGTTGTTTGACTTTGTATGTCTCAGTTTTCATTCCGCATTACACTTGCAGCGTGCACTTCAAGTTAGACGTTAGAATTAAGACCAGTTGGTAAAGGTCTTGACTTAATCAGTATGGGGTAGAGAAAGTAATGCTGTAACGCTCACAGAAACGGTCACCTGTCTGAAAGGAAAGTAGCTTGCCTTAACTTTTTACATCACCTCTACCTAGGGGGTGCTGCTAAGTGTTTCTGCAGAGCAGCCTGCTGCCACAGCTGTGACGCTGTGTAGCAAGTCTGTAATGTTTTGCAAATGGCTTCTAATGCTTGAACTTCCAGCAAGCCAGCCTTGTGTTTTCTAGTGTTGACATGTGGCTTCCAGACTTTAAAATTCAATACATGTTATGAAAATGCATGAGTGTTGAATTTAAACCATATTTTAATAATTTGGCCACCTGTACAATATCCTAATAATCTTAAAATAGAGAACTTGAGATCCTCTGTAAAATTATTTGTAGCAGATGTTAAATCTTTGGTGTATTCTACACATTTACACGCTGGGGGACAGATATGAGACATTACCCTTACAAAAATAACCCAAAACATATTTATTTCAAAGAATTAGAATGGTTCATACCAGGAAGTGGATGCAGGAAGCTTCATCCATTGTGGTTTGTTTTAAAGGTGTGCTCAAAACGAGATGAAAAAAAGTTTCAGTCATTGCTGCAGTTGGACAAAATTATTTGAGTGTTTAAAAGATAAAAAGCCTTTTATTAATATTTTGTTCCAGCAGCTTCCTCAGCTGTTATTTTTCTAGCCCAGCTTTCATTATTTTTTTTTTAGTACATTTCAACTCTCTGACCTTAAAGACATAATTATGGGGCACTAAATCCTACATGTCAAACCCATTCTCTGATGATTGAAAAATTACCCTTTTGGTTAGAACTTGAAAGCCAGAAATTAAAAACTTGCTGGCAAGAGGCAAACTGTGCTGGTTGTGGCTGGGATAGAGTTAATTTTAGTAGCTGGTATGGGGCTATGTTTTGGATTTGTGCTGAAAACACTGTTGATAATACAGGGATGTTTTAGCTATTGCTGAGCAGTGCTTACACAGAGTCAAGGCCTTTTCTGCTCCTCACCCCACCCCACCAGCGAGTAGGCTGGGGGTGCGCAAGAAGTTGGGAGGGGACACGGCTGGGACAGCTGACCCCAACTGACCAAAGGGATGTTCCACACCATATGACGTCATGCTCAGCATATAAAGCTGGGGGAAGAAGGAGGAAGGGAGGGATGTTCGGAGTGATGGCGTTTGTCTTCCCAAGTAACCGTTACGCGTGATGGAGCCCTGCTTTCCTGGAGATGGCTGAACACCTGCCTGCCCATGGGAAGCAGTGAATGAATTCCTTGTTTTGCTTTGCTTGTGTGCGCAGCTTTTGCTTTGCCCATTAAACTGTCTTTATCTCAACCCACCAGTTTTCTCACTTTTACCCTTCCAATTCTCTCCCGCATCCCACTCGGGGGGAGTGAGCAAGCGGCTGGGCAGGGCTTAGTTGCTGGATGGGGTTAAACCATGACACATGTTATAGTGTGACGTGACTGGGTAACTAGTCTCTTTAGTAGCAAAGTGAAGTGCTGTTTTTAAAGATAAAGACGTTGTTGACAAGCAAACACGTATATAGAGGCTCCGTTGGTGTAGCTAGCTCCAATTGTGCAAACTCTGAATCGGCTTCAGAAACCATGCCACTTTTAAAATCTGAGTACGTTTTGGGTTCTTTTTACTTCCTCCTGAGGTTCTGAGTTTACCCTGTAACTATGAGGGCTAGACTTTTTCTTTTCCTTTCTTTCTTTGCCAGAACCTTAACTTTCATGACAAAGTCGTATGTTTCCTGGAGCTAGGCCTTTTGGAAAATCAGTAAATGTGTCTAACCCAGCAATAAAAGGACGGCAAGCCCCTACCCACTCCCTCAACTACTGCCCCTTTCTCTGCAGGAAACACCACCCCTGGCTTCTTCAGTTTGGAGTAAATATCACTTTACACACTTGCCCCACTCTTCTACTTTCCCTTCTCCAGTTGTCTCTCTTGTCCACCTCCCAGCCTGCCCACTCTTCGCTGGCATCCTCCTCCCTCCCCTCCCATCCTTGCATTTTGGATGTTTTCCAGCCTCAGGTGTAGGGGCAGCCTCTAGACTATGTTATTCTATGGGAAGTCTCCCAGCCTTTCCCCTGGTGCTGCCAAGTTTATTTGCGCTGGCAGCAATGGCAGTAAGGACAAATTCTGGAATGAAAAAGTTGATGGAGGGCTGTTAAATGCAAAGATTAAATGCTAGATTGCCAGCAACTGGTAGGGCAGACCCAGGGGGTGTTGCTGCAGGCTTTATCTGAGCATCTGCTTGCTCTTTCCCTCATCATCTGCCACCAGCTGCTGTGAGATGGGGTGCTGACTGGGACCTCGCTTTGACCAGCTTCAGCTCCTTTAATGTTCCCAATGATGAGGAGCAAGTGGTGGGCACCACCTCTGAGGTGGGAGCCGAGCAGTGCCGTCCCTGCCCTATCGCAGCCTGTTGCTAGTATTTCCCACAGTAGGAAAGCGTGGTACAGTCACAGAAATGATGTTGTGGCTGTCAGCTTGAGACCCTAACAGGGTTAGGAAAGAGAACCAAATTTTAGAGAAAAATCACGGGTTGTAGGGGCTTCAGTTTTGCGTACATTTGTCCAAAGACAATTTGGCCATAACTTTTGGAAAAGCAGGGCATGCACAGGTCTAGCTGGGTCGTCTCACCTGCTTCAACCTCAAGGAACTAATCAACTGATCCAGGGTGAGGAATGAAAAGGCAGGTGCTCAGTCTTGGGCCAGGGTCGATGTGCTTTGCTTAAAGAGCAGAGTGGAATACTCTAGAGGCTGTTGACTAATTAAAACTAGAAGTTTTGCTACGTTTTCTGAGTTCACAAAGAAAATAGGAGCATCAGTCAGTGAACTATGCTGCCTGGTGTGTTTAGGGGTTGCCAGTGAAAATCTGGCTTAGGGAGTGAAAAGTATGAGTGCCATTGCTGCTGGAGCTCATAAAGGTACGTCCGGTTGGCTTTTCCTGCAGCATATGTCATGTCAACCTGGATGTGACCTTTCTCTTTCTGGAGGAGACTGGAGCATGGGTGTTAGGCATGCAAAAAATGTTTGCAGCTGGAGATAGGGATGGGGCAAACTTTTCCTCTTTTATCATAAATCAGTGCAAAACTTTTTTCATGATTAGAATAAAAATGCATTGTGCTGTAGCTTTGTGGTGCCTGAGGTGATGTTGAAATATGTGCTAACCTGTGCTTTATCTTGAAATAAGCTAAAACTCATCCCAAAGGCTTTTTTTGGTTCTAAATTATAGTGAATGTGACCATACATGTGTCTATATGGACTTACATACTCACTTATGCACTTCTGACATGTAAACATTAATTTGCAGTTGCTGAGATTGTATTGAGAGGCCTTTGGACACTTCTGATCCTCCACTCCGGGGAGGGGAGGAGTGGGCGAGCGGCTGGGTGGTGCTCAGTTGCCAGTTGGGGTTAAACCACGACAGTCCTGACCGAGAACTGCCTGGCTTCTGCCCGGTCCAGTCAGGATTCAGCAGTTACCCTAACGTAGTCTGGGATCTCTGATGGATGTGTGGCATGTCCGGGTTTCTCTGGACATCTCTCTTACCCTCTCTACCTTTGATGTTTCTTGAACGTTTTGGATCTGGTGCTGTCATTGTTTAACCTCAGCTGGCAACTAAGCCCCACCCAGCCGCTCACTCACTCCCCACCGGTGGGGTGGGGGAGAGAATAAGAAGGGTAAAAGTGAGAAAACTGGTGGGTTGAGATACAGACAGTTTAATAGGTAAAGCAAAAGCTGCGCACGCAAGCAAAGCAAAACAAGGAATTCATTCACTCCTTCCCATGGGCAGGCAGGTGTTCAGCCATCTCCAGGACAGCAGGGCTCCATCACACGTAACGGTTACTTGGGAAGACAAACGCCATCACTCCGAACGTCCCCCCCTTCCTCCTCCTTCCCCCAGTTTATGTACTGAGCATGACGTCACATGGTATGCAATGTCCCTGTGGCCAGTTTGGGTCAGCTGTCCTGGCTGTGCCCCCTCCCGGCTTCTTGTGCACCTCCAGCCTTCTCAGTCGGCGGAGCATGGGAAGCTGGAAAGTCCTTGACTAGTGTAAGCACTGCTCAGCAACAACTAAAACATGGGTGTGTTATCAACATTGTTCTCCTCCTAAATCCAAAACACAGCACTGTACCAGCTACTAGGAAGGACATTAACTCTATCCCTGCCGAAACCAGGACAGGTGCTTATGCTCAAACCCTCTGAGCAGGACACGCACAGGCACCTGTATCCAGACAATCATGGACCCAAAAGGTCAGGGCCCGAAGTTCACCAACAGTACGGCTGTGGGTTAAGATGGTGCTGTTAGGGACTCTGTGTTTCAAGTAGCGCCAGCCCCGGCATTAGCAGTAGGAAGGTACGCAGGGTAGGAGCACGCAGGAGTCTTCCTACAAGGGTCTTCCAGGAAGAGTGAACGGCGTGTTTGGGGCTAGTCAAAGCTGTAGTGAGATATATTATTTTCCCAAGAGGGTTTTTCTCAGAGTCAGCATAACTGCCGTTGATTTGTGTGGGCTTTGGAACAGCTTTCCTTGTGTGTAAATTGTATATGAATTTAATAAACGCAAAATCACTGCTTTGGTCTTAATATTACTGCAGACACGAACTGAGTATGTAGAAATACACAGTACCGGTGAAACAGTTCCCGAACCGTCACCGGCAAAAGGGAAAGCTGTAAATCTTGAGAGGTTAATGTGGAAAAGCTAATGCCTTTTCCACAGACAAAGGTTTAGAAAAATCTGTACCCTATATCTTTAAAATCATAAAATTACGAAATGAAGAATCAGTTAGTAGCTCATGAGATGAGAAAACAAGGGATATTATTCCCGAAAGACCATGGTAGCGTAACCTATATCTAATCATGTGCTTTAGCTCTCTGGATACTGCTTTTGCACAAAATGCTTCTGTCCTGGAAACATTTCAGCAGCTAATTAGCAGTACGAAATGTGGCCTTGGTGACTGTCAGGTTGCCGGATGGACCGTGCTTCGGCACGTTCAATTATTTCCTCCTTCTTTTGCCCTCAGAGTTGAAACTCTTTTCTGCTTTACTGACTCAAGCAAAATAACCTTGGAAACGTGACTATTTTGGGTCTATAAAAAGCATGAAAAAATTCTGCTTTCTCAACAAAACGAAGTGAGAAAAGGAATTTAAAGTTGGGGGCTTTTAATAGAAAAGTTTAATTTGTTTAGCAATTAAGTATCCATTTCCAGTGTTTTTTTTTAATTTTGGTCTTTAAATCCAGACAAATTTGGGCTTATTTTTTGTTTTACAAAGAAAGCAAAACTAAAGGCATCAAAGCAGTCCAGGCTGAAATGCTCTAAATGTGTGTGTGTGGGGTAATGTCTCCTCGCTCTCCTGTCCAGGCGATGAGTAAATTCAGGCATTCCTTTTGATTTCATTCCTGCATTGTTTTGGTCCCCCCTCTCCGAAGGTGCCCCCCCCCCCCCCCCCCCTTTCGCTCCCGGGCGGGACCCCCCCCGGGTGACACGGGGGCAGACCCGGCCGAAGCCCCGGGGGGGCGGAGCCGGGGGCGGGGCGAGGCTCCCGGGGGGGCGGTGCCGTGGCCCGGCGCCAGGCTGTTGCTGGGCAGCGCGGCGGCCCCGCGGCGGCCGGCCGGGGGCTGCGGCCGGCCCCGGGCCTGCGCGCAGGAACCGCCGCGGGAGGAGGAGGCGGCGGCGGGGCTTCGCCGGCACCGCCCGAGGCTCCGGCCGTGCTGCCGCAGCAACGGGTCGCCCCGTTTCCCCGCGGGACGGCGTGCCCGGCCGCCGCGACTCGGCGGCTGCGCCTCAGCGGGCGCCGCCGCTGGGGCCGCGGTTCAGCCCCGAGTAAGGCCCGGGCGCTCCGGAGCTCGAAATTGTTTTCCCCAAATGTAAACGTTCGCACTTTGGGCTGGTTTTATGTCACTGCTCTCAGGAGACGAAACGATCGCAGGTTTCTTCAGTAAGGTCACGACCGTTTGGGATTTTTTTTTTTCCCCCTTTTTCGGGGTTTTAGGGGCCCTCGGTTTGTGGGACCAACTGCAGCGCTGAACCAGGAGAGCGCCGCAAATACATCTGACTAGTAATGCCGGCCTTCGCCCTGCCGCCTTCCCGAGTGCATCTCATCTGCGCGTTTTCCCTCTCCAGCTCCTACAGTATTTTATCTAAAACCTGCTGGTACGTTAACTCTGTTAGTTGTTTATCAGCACCATCCATCAGCAATTTGCTGCTGTGATTGGCACCGGTTTTACAGCGCTCCGCTTTTTCTGTTGCCGTGCTAACATATATTGTGCCATGTTTTTAGATCCTGGCCGATTTCCCCATATGGTTTCCATATGGGAACATGCTGCTCTTGTTAGCCACCTTCGAAGCGGCCCGTCAGCCAGGTCCCCGCTCAGAAACAAATAAATTGTCTAGCGTCTACTGTATTTCCTTTCAGGCCGCACTCTCCACTTTAAACTTGGCAGCGTTTCAGAACAATCAAAATCCAATCAGCGGCCGTGCTAACTCCATATGTTTTATTTCCAGACTACGCGAGGCGGAGGAAGCTGAAACTATTTTCGGTGTGTAGCAATGTTTAGGGTGACGTGCCACAGATCGCGCTGCACGTTTTCCGCTGACTATTACCCAAAGCCTCATTCAGTGAAGAGGTGCTTGGGTTTCGTGCAGAAAGCTGTGGCCGGCCAAGTGCTGCAGATCAAATTAGTTTTCCTGGAAAGTGGAGCACCTCTAATAGAGAGTGAAACAAATGTAAACTACAGTTAGTTCGATGTGTTGGAAATACGACGGAGTCCTCTGGGGCTGAGCCTTACAACATAAGCAAACTTGACAGGTTACCTTTCTTTAAACGGTGTTTTAAACACGGTGATTACCCCTGTCGCGGGTCTGTTGGCATGTTCTGTTGGGCTGTGAGCTGGATCCCATCAGTCACGCTCCTTCTGCCTCTACAGACGGTGCAGCCTGCGTCTAGATGTAAAATAGCATGCTGGGAGGAATGCGTGTGCACAGGCAACAGTAGTTGCCTGGCATCCCTCCGGGATCGGAATTCTCCCCGCGAGTTTGAGCTGTGTCTGTTTATTTTGCCCTGATGTGTACTGAAATAGTTGGCGGGTGACGACTGCCGTGCCTGACCTGTGTTGGCAGGATCGCCCACGTTCGCAGCAGCTCACCTGCCCGTGCTTCGTGGAGGTGGAAGCTGGATGTAACAGGGTCAGGTTAGTGCCTGCGGTCTTGCAACACCCCGCATCAGAGGCGGGGTTGGTCCTGTGCAAGGCACCAGACACAGCAGCAGATGGCGAAGAGGGACGCGGAGCTGAGGAAGGATCTTGCTTAAAAGCAGGCAGGAGGTACGAGGTGGTGTTGGGACTTGTGCTTGCATCTTTGGAGCGCAGGCACCGGGAACCAGCTCTCAGAACAAATTGTTCCTGCTCGGAGAAGTGCTCATGTTACGGTGCATAGAGGGAAAAAGTCAAGCAAACATAAGGGAGACTCACCTTGCACACAGGAAAACCAGTCCCGATCCCAAAGGGATCACAGTTCTTACTTAGGAGCATGCAAAGAGGAGAGAGAGGGTAGGTTTGGGTTGGTAGCAACTCAAGCACATGTTTTGCCTTGGGCTAGCCACGTAAGTAAAGAGTTGCAGGCTGATTTCACAGAGGCTGAAAAGCAGCAGCAGTCTCATCTCCCAGCCTGTGGTCCTGTTGCATTGCTCCATTTCCCTCTGGCTGCGTGTTGCGAGTCTGGCGTAGTGCAAGCGAAGCCCTCCATTTTGAGATTTTTTTCCTGAAAGGGAGTTGTAGCCCTTTCCGCAAGCGTACGACAGAGTGGGGAGAGCTTGCTGCCGAAGTGCAGGAAGCACCAGCAGAGCTGTTGAATGTTAATCCAATATTTAATGTTCAGTGGGTTGCCAGTAGTTATAAAACCGTTCATATGGTTTGATGGCTGTATACAGCTTTCCGTGGTTACTTTACATCTGGCTTCAAGAGGGATGGATTTGAGAATACCACTAGGATGTCTGTTAGGAAACACTGTGAGGCCTTAGGAAAGGCAATAAACCAAAATTTGTCATTGTCAGGGAGCTGGCTTGAAGGATGCTTTGAAAAAGCACTCTGCATGACCTCTGAGTGCAGAACAAAGTCGAGCTCCCAGGCATCAAAGTAATGCCACATGTCAGGAAGACCCGACACGTATGGAAAGCCTAGAAGGTGATAGCCAGCATGAGGCAAATGTGCAGATCAGTGCTAATTAAGTGAGTAGTCATGTTCAAGTGACAATAGCTGTCGGACCCTTCAGCTGTGGTGTTCGACGACGCAAAATGCCGGCGAGCGTGGGGGAAGCAACACACAAGCGAAACTCCCAGACCCCCTCCTCTTCCCCAGGCTCTCTGGAAGGAAAACACGGTGCTGCGCACGCGGCTCTCCCATCAGGAGAGGGGAGACCGACACAGGGGTGAGAGGTCTCCGTGATGCCTGTATGGCGCTCCTGGAGGGCGTGCGCTTGGCGGGGGCTGCGGGCTGCACCAGTGGAGAGTGTGGCCGTGTTGATTCCTGAGTGTGCTCACAACCAGAAAAAGCTTTGTCCAGGTCAACGATGAGGGAGGGTAAAGGAGCTGTGGGAGAGAGCGATATGCTCGAGTGGATAGTTTGGGTATCCGTAAATTGGTAATGTTTTGGGTTCAAATCAGAAAACCGTAAGGGCTTTGGGGTGACAAAATAGGCAAGACTAGTGCCTACGTCTGCTTTTTCTAGAATTTTTTTCCTTTGCAAGCAGAAACGTCCTTCCTCAGGCGTAGAGCACACAGACAATTTTTACCGGGTAAACCTTCACCTTTTAAGTGTGAACATTTATGTGACAACTGAGGGGAGTGCAAAGCCAGCTTTGCACTCTCGAAGGAGGACAGAAGTCTGGGGGAGTTTGGGACACGTGAACACCAGGGGCTCAGATTTGTCAGCAGCAGTACCCAGTTCTACAAGAACACAGAAATAAAACAGAGGGGTTTTTTTTCTTCATAAATCTCCTTTATCTGGTTTTGTTACTCAGTCTTGTTCACCTCCTGGGTTCAATAAGCCTTTTCAAGCTTTTTTTTCCTGCACCTTTTGAGTCTTTCCAATCTTTTCTAAATCCCGACCCACGTCCTCTCTTTGTGAAGCATTTTCTGTTCCTTCCTCATTACCTCTGTTATTTGTTTTTCACAATCGCCTTGCAAGCTGTTCCTTCCTTCCCTCCAGTTTTCTTGGTTTATTTGCACATCCCGGCTTGTTTTTGTTTCTGGAAGGAAAAAAAGCAGAGGCTCACGTGAAGTATTACACAAAATAAAAGGTACGGTTTCCATCATTGTTTTCCTTTACAGTAGTTAGCTGCTTCATCATACGCTTAAATTAACCCTCTGAGTCGTCCCGTTGATGTGCTCAGGCTTCACCCGTTTCCTGGAGCAGCGTTAGCTGCAGGGCCTGTCCTCGGGCCGCGGGACGTGTCCTCTCTTCTTTTTCTTGCTTTCCTCGGTAGGATCTTTGCTCCGTTGGCCTATAGAGGACGGCTGTTTCAATAGGAGCAGATAGGAGCAGGTCACAGGGATTAATATCTTTCACTGCATTTTAAATTAATTAATTTTTTAAATTTTAATCTGGCCAGGGTTAGAGTATTGCGCCTTTCCCTCCCTGCCATCACCCAAACGCCGAATGCAGAAAGAGCAGGATTAGTCCGGTACAATCCAACAGTCTATTGCCCCAATTTTTTTAACCTTTTCCATTGTGTTTAACCTAGTGAAAAGAACAGATATAAACCATTTTCAATTCTAAGATGAATTAATTATAATTTTATTGTTTGTTGTTAATTCAGTTATAATAAATATAAATAACTAAGCTGAGTTCTAAAGCCTGAAGCTGAACCCAGAAATCAAACAGTGGATTTTGAGATGATTTTTATAGCTGCGTGTATTTTCCCTGAGAAAACCAAGAAATTAAAGCTTTGGGCTTTTATTATCCTCTTTTCCCTAGCGAGATGTGTCTTTGCTGCCTGCACAAGGAGATTTGAATAGGCTGAAGGAAAAGCAGAAGCCCCTCAACACTTTTGTGGTGGGAGAAACTGCCCGGGACATCTCTTAGCCCAAGGTATGTTGAATATGAGAAAAGGGCAGGAATCGCGAGGAAGCAGGAGGGCAGTGTTGCCACATCGTACGAGTTTAAGTGCTCTGGTGCTTGCTGCTTTACTTTAAATCCCTACATCTCTCTAAGTGGCGGTATTTACTGCGATGGAGCACCGTGTGGGGGAAACCACGCTGCCGAGCGAAGCCCTGGCGTTTGCTCCCTGTTCCTCTGCTGTAAGTTCAGCTTTGGGTCCCTGCCGGGGCCTTTTCTTTGTGAAATGAAATCGTGGTTTACGACGCACGACCACAAGTCAAAGTTTTTCTTCCTGGCAGCATTTGAAAATGGAGCCATGTTTGTTTTTTTCTGTAGTACAAAATGATGTTTTTACCAACAATTTTGTTCACGCTGGATTTTTGGTTTTACAGATTATGCTTTTGAGCAGCACTGCTGTTAGCCTAAGTGCACTATTTCTAATTGTGCCCCAAATGAATTTGGTGAGTTCCTGCAGAAAATACATTCAAAATAGAAAAAAAATTAAATAGGACCTACTTCATTTATATGCTTTTGCCAGAGGCTTCATTTGGGGGGGGGAAATAAATAACCTGCTGTTCAGTGACAGCATTTTAACTCACGCTAAAAATAATATATTAATTCAAATAGCTGGCCTCCAGCCTGTGCGCAGGCATATACGTAAGCACGCTTGTGCATACCTATTATGATAAGGCATATTAGGCTGATTTATAGAATTATTTTTTTATTTTTTGCTTGCTGCAAAGTGTCAATTTTACAATGACTCACATCCTAGAGAAACAGAAAGCCAATATTTTAAATTATTGTTGCTGTCTTCCTGCTTGAATTCCCTTCAGCGTCGGTGAAATCAGTAAGAACTTGTGTTTGACCAAATGATCTAGGGTTGGGCACTCAAGGTCCCAGTGACTCTAGCTATATTTTCCTTTTTCAAATGGGTCCGTGATATATTTGATATTTAATCCGAATGTCCCACAAATTTAGACGCAGAGCAAAATACACGTGCAAATGGGATAACAGTAAAACCTGGGAAATGCTTACAGCTTATTTAGTGCCTCCAAGTGTGTAAGGTGCACACTGAGTAGAAATAGAAAACTAACAAGCAAACCCTCTTGGCGCCCAGCCCTGTGATAGGATGTGTCTTGATGCTTGAGGATGTAACCGCTGCCCTCACACCACACAGGCGAACCAGTCCTGCACCTGGTGAGTGAATTTTGTGGGGAGCACGAAGAATGAACTCTGAGTTGAAGTGGCAAAAGGTAATTTTCAGCACCAGCTTTTCCCCCCGCGGGTGCTGTCCTTCTGGGCTTGGCGGGGGTGTTGGCACCTCCAGAGGTTGCCTGGGTTTAGGACTTCTGGTTGTTGCTTTTCCAGGTGTGGTGAGAACTTTGGAGCGACTAGCCTGGCAGCCAGGGGCTGTTAGCAGAAACCATTGAAGGCTGTGGCAGAATGTAGCTGTCTGGGGAATCGGGAAATTTATACGCAGGATATAGAGGGAGAGACCAGAAGTCCATTACAATGACAGGGTGCAGACAGAGTGGAGGAGAGAGGGGGAGAGCCAGCCATAGCAGCTGGGTTTTCTGGCCAGGACATTTCAAGCCAGAGGAAAGTCTAATGGGAAGGGCAGGATCAGCAGCTGAGCTTCAGCCTTTGTTGACCAGGCACTTGTGCTGTACGCACCGCCTTTCCCTACAGACCCTCAGACAAGATGATTTATCTTAATTTTCTCCTGATTGTGTCCCTCTGTTTTTAAGAGCACAGTCTTCGTGGTAACCCCATGGTTCCTTGCTCCCCTAGGGTCCCTCCATCTCCCCCCGTCTCCCCTGGCTGCTATTTGATATAAGCACAGTCCGAATGCTTTGCTGAGCTGGGACCTTGCTGTGGTGGAGATGAGGGGTGGCTCCACAGAGCTGAAGGAGCGACTCTCGCAAGAAAGGGTCTGGTCTGAGGTACGGCAGGTGGCACTCTGCGTTTGTGTAGCCCTTCCTTATTTTGCACACTGGAGTAAAGCACGAGTCGTGTGTCTCCTTCCCGTGATGGCCTAGCCAAGAACAAATAACGTGAGCATGAACGAGGGCAAGGGAAGGGGTCGTCTATCCTTGGATATAAGGTTGTAGCAGTTGCACTTACTGTTAGTGAACCCAAACTGTAAGAAATGGGTGAGTCAGTAGCACAGCTGTTGAATTGTTCCTTCTAACATTTGCAAGTGAGTGAAAATTTTTGGAAAACCAGGGAGGGCTCACTCTTGTCTTTTGGGCGTCTGCAGAAAGCGTCTGAGGGGATTGGCACCCCTGGGAGAAGGTAAACCTGATCCTGGAAGCGTACTCATCGTGCCTGCTCACTGGAAGCATTTGAAGGGGAACCTTAAGAACACAAACTGTTTTCAGAAACCAGGAGGAAGGTGGCTGTGGATATCTCAGCAGAGACGATGTGTTTGGTAGCCTGTCCTGACGGGGAAGAAGAGCTGGACTCACTTGGAGGGGCTCAGTGTTCAGCACCTTCCTTGTCCTTGTCTCTGTGAGACAAGGATAGGAGAAATCATAAGGAGAAAATGGTTCTGAACCTATTTTTTCAAACTTTTGTTCTTGGTTGTGTTTCTGTGGCTTCTCGTCACAGCTTCTGGTCCTTACACAAGTTAAAGTGATGTATGAGCCAGAACTGCTTTAATAAAAGTGCTGTTAAGGGTCTTTTTTTTTTTTCTGATTCTCAGCTGTTAGGACAAACGGACAAACAGCGCCAAGGGATCCTAGTAGACTCGTATCACACCAAATATCATTATGTACTGTCTCCCATGCAGCCATTTACGCCACTGCCAAGCGAGCAGCAGAGGCTGGGTGTCCCTGGCGCCACTGAAAACGAGCGGGGGATGACTGGCCACTTTCCCGAGCCCCCGCAGGGCTGCGGTAGGGTGGACGCTGGGAGCCGTGGGTGTCTGTGGGGCCCCGAAGGAGGCAGCCGGGGGCTCGTGGATGCAGCTCTGGTGACCGGCAGAGCTGGCTGCCTCTGGCGGTGCGTGGCTGGGCTTGCTGGGGAGGCTGCCAGTGGTGCGCTGGCAGCTGCCTGACGTCGATGGGCCCCTGGGGACCTGTGGGATAATTTTAAGAAGTAACTTGTGAAAAGTGACTAAGAAAAGGAAGCCCCGTGTTCACTGAACGAATGAACAAATGAACGAATGAATGAAAGAAGAGGGTGCGTAGGGGCTGCAGCCACAGGGGTCTGAGCCTGGTCTGTGAAAATTGATCGGGTGGCTGCTGCCTGGACTGAATACTTTAGCAGTGACCTTCTGCAAAGCTATGGCCAAACTATCTCAGAAATACTATCCCTGATGTTTTTGGGGTGTTAAGAGAGGCTTGCTAAGGAATTGCTTGAGCTTTTGTAGTCCGCACCCATGTGCGGTTTAGAGAGGAGAGGGCAGAGCCAAGAGGATGCACACAGCGGAGGGATGCTTTTGTCCCCGCAGCTTTGTGAGCAGCCGCCAGCTTTGAGGATGCTGCCAGGGCGAGGGGTAGGCATCCAAGCAAGGGTGTGGACTCCCAGCCCCAGAAAAGGTTACGCCGGCATCATCAGCCCTCCGCCCTCACCCCAGAAAGGGGGAGGCCAGCAGTGCAGGCATCAACTTGTGCCCCTTGCACCTTTCTAGGATAGAGAGACACCCGGCAGCGGGAATGAGGTGGCTCTGGGGGCGGGAGGGTGTGTGGCTCTGCCTGCCTCAGGGTGCAGGCCTCCTCTCGGTGACATTCCTGGCCACCTTTTTTCCCCATCCCCTTCCTTGGTTCCCCGTGCTATTCCCAGTCCTTACAGCTGCCCTTTTTGTCTTGTCTTTTTCAGCCCTGCTGCTAAGCCTGGGGAACGGGGGTGCTCACCCCGTCTCATCTCCAGAGCCCGGGCTCCCCTGCAGGGCTCCTAGGGGCTTACAGCCTCTCTGATGGTTTTGCTGTATTTTTGTGTGTCTCCTATTCAATGTGAGCAGCACTGGGCCTGTGGGCTGTAAAAAAATTTTAATGGAAAGAATGTGTTCCACACTGTTGTTTATTATTATTTTTTAGTGCCTAACATATGCTATTTTGAATAGCAGCAATATTTTTGAAAGTGTGTGTAAAGTGGGGCGGAGAGACATCTCATTTTGGTGCTGTAAATTTGCCTCTCTGTATAGAAAGAAGAACAAACAGCAAAACCCTTCACTGGTTTAAATCAGTGCAACTTTTTGGCGTCTGTGTCAACTCTTCTTCCACCAGAATTTGTACTACAACCCTAGGAGTAAATACAGCAACAGAGGACAGGCATAGCATGAAGCACGTGTATTCGACACAGCGAGTACTGAGGGTAGCCGAATAGCGCTCCATGTATTGTTTGGGTGGCTTTCAAGATCCCAACCAAAAATAAACAACAGTCGTGCTTCTCTCTTCGCTGTGTTGGAAAGCAGCCTGGAAAAAAAAAAAAAACCCGATGCTTGCCATCCTGTACAGCTGTGGCACACGACCTGCGAGTCAGAGACGCTACCTCATGGTACAGGGGTCAGTGACAGTAAATCTGCTGGAGACGTGATGAGTGATGGCTCTGAAGGGAGAGCAGTCTGGCTGCCCCAACCCTGGGGGCCAGTGGCCTTGGCAGGCGGGCCACGGTCGTGCCAGCCTGCGGCAGCCAAGCACGGCCAGCCTGGAGCCAAGTCCTTCAGGCTGGCACAGGAGGATGGCCGGGGGGGCTCTACCTTGCAGCTACAGAGGACAGCGGAGGTGGCAGCTCCGGAGCAGGAGGAGGACAGGATGTATTTTGCAGCGAGGTGTGGACTGACGCCATGCAGCCGGACAGGGGGACACAGGGAAGGAGGGATGAGGAGCCCTGCAGCTGGGAGGGTTTGCGAGTGCTGCTGCATGGCGCTTGGGGTTTTAGCCCTGGCTGGAGGACCGTGCACGGCGTTTTGCTGCCTTGGTGTTCCCAGCGAGTGCGGTGGGACCGGTGATGCGGACCACTACTCATCTGTGATCAGCCCTTTCCGTGCTTTTGGGTACTTTCCTAGGAAATGGATGACATGTCCAAAAGGCTTCGTCGTTCAGATGAAATTCAGGAACAGAAACAGAAAAAACACATGATAAGAAACTGAAAGAAGAAACCAGGAGCGTTACCTTGTTATGTTGTTTTATGAATATGAAGCATCAGCTATGAAATCACTGAGGCTGATGGATGGTTTTTAACCACATAGAATCACCATCCCAAAATTCAGTATGTGCTTTCAACAGCAAAGGAGCATTTTATATTTTACAGGTAGATCTTGTCACTCAAGGATTTCAAAGGCCCTAAGCTGAACCCAGGTGAGGGATTGAGCTATTTCTTTTCATAATTGCCACTCTTCTCAGTTACGTAGTCATTTATTGGGGGTTGTTAAAACTCCGATACTTATTCTCAATTCTTCTAAGACCTGACCTTATCTTGCGCTTCTGCAGAGTCACAGAAGCAGCATAAAATTGTTCCCAGCTCTGTCAAAATCAGGCTCCAAAGGGGGCGCCACATCTATGTGACAAGAACAAGGTTGTGCCCCCAACCCTCCTGCCTTTTATTCGTTAATGGATTACTTTTTCAGAGGTTATTTTAATAGACTCAGTATTTGGGTGTATGATGGAAGAACAAAAGTCGCAATAAAAGCATAAATGCTCAGGGAGGGAAAATAACATGTTGTGGACTGGTTGATTATTTGTCACATAAGCAGTCTGTATTTAGAGAGTTACATAAAAAGTATAGTTTCCACAGCGAAAAGTGAGAACACCCACCAGTGTTAGGCAGTTGGGAACAACCAGTTTATATGCAAGCTAGAAGGAGGAGAAACATGAAGAATACCCTTCAGCTTTCCTAAGCGCCGTTTTACTTGGACCGCAAGTTACACTAAATGTTGCTGAGAAAACTTAAAACTTTCTCCAACTGAAGAAGAATGATCTTCTTGAACTGAAGAATTCAGATCCACGTCTTTCATTGTCACTGGCTGAGTGCACATACTTACTTGTAGGGCACTTTTAATACAGTGTGATGGAGACACTAAGCTTGAGCCTGGTCTAGTATTCCGAAAATAACTCACCATTTGGGAGGAGAATAAAGGGTGTTAATCTCAGCTCCTTGGCTGAAATTCCTAGTAAAGTTTTTACTTCTTCATTCCCAAGAATAGGCGCAGTGTTTCTCAAGAAATAATTCATATTCAGAGTGTTACTCTGTATATAAAATTTCAGTGCACCAGTGCACAACTAATCCTTAGAAGGAAAAGTTGCCCTCAAAAATCTAGCCAACTCTGCAATACTTAATGTATATGGACTTGAATGATAGGCAAAATGTTGAAAGAATTAAGTTAAATGTATTTCAGGGGGAAAAAAACATTAGGAAAACTCTTGGGCAAATCTTTTACAGATGGTAGACAGCTTAATTGCTGTGGTAAACTTGTCTGACATTTTTGGAAAAATTTGGGTGCTGCAGTAATCCGTAGAACCCAATGGGCCCAGGTTTAAATGGCTTGAAACAAAGATGTGTACGTCTTCGTCTTAGCTGGGTTGCTAAAGTTTCACCCAGGGTTTTGGGGATGAGTTTTTTCCTTCCTTTATTTTTTTCGATTTAACTCCTTTTAACCAGTTTAAAAGTTGTACACATATTATTTGGATGGGAAAGCAACAGAGGTCTTAAATGAAGTGAATAAGGCTACAGTATTCCTCTGTACCAAATGTCTTCCTGGAAAGTTTTATGCTGTACACAGCTGGACAAACTTTAGGGAAAAAAAAATTTATTTTTTTTTTTTTTTATGGAGCATTGTGCAGGACAGAACACTAACTGGAGGAGCACAGCCTCAGGCTGTTGGTGGGAGTGTAAGGGCTCAGGTGTGATTTCTTGCTCCGCGCTCCCCAGTCCGGTGACCGAATCAGCATCCGTTGCCGGCGTGTAACACAGGCACTTCAGTTTAGACATATGTGTGGAGCTAAATTGTAGTGTTTTCTTTATTTGCCAGTGAGCAGGTACGAAGAGAGAGATGCAAATCAGTGTGATACTCAGCTCTTATTCTTTCCACGACATCTACTTTCTTTATCATCAAGCTACAGCTGAAAGGTAAACTCTTATCTTCTTCTGCAAAATCAGACCATGCTTCCCTTTCTTGAGAAGCTATTTCTTCTAGCGCTCTCTTTTTATTTACACAAATAGCAAAATTTCATGTCATTCCCATAATTTGAATGGTAATTAGTATAGAATAGAACGATTATTCAGTTATATCCCTTTTTATTTAAAGCCTACATTATCTTGTATGCATGTTTGATTTTTCGTCGTCTCTTTTTCTTTTTCTTCTTTCAATTTCTTACTAGGCAAATCCCATGCTCTCCTTGGGTCTGGGCTCACCGTGTGGCCTGGGACTGAGATGCCCTGCATGTGCCATGCCGTACACGTGCCAAAGGGAGTGCAAGCGTGTCCCGCGCCGGCTGCAGACCTCCCCGTGTGGCTCATCTGATGGCCCAGCGCTTTGAGGGTCTGTCCCAGGCACTATCAGTTACTGGTGTGATGGGAGCGGGGTTCGCGTGGACCTCCTGAGGCCTGTGGTGCTTTTGGCATCTGTTGCTGATTGCGTAGCTGAGGATTTCTTCCTTTCTTCTGTTCTTCTGCTTCTCCGTTTGGTTTGCCATGTCTTGTCTTTGCCTTAGCAACTTTGATAAACTTTCCCCTACAGAGAAGGTATTTGTCATAATAATGGGCAGCAGAATACAATTCCCATGTCTCTCAGAGAAATACAGCCATCATGAAAGCTCATCTGTCAGTGGGTACGGTGCTGGGATGCTCTCTGATGTAGTGTTTTGCATTACAAGTGTTGTGTTTCAGTGTGTGATATCTAATAGTATACTTGTTTTACACTGCATGATTTATGCACAGAATATTTTGCATTTGCTGGAAACTTTGAGTGAGACTTGTACCAAATCAAGTTACTGGTGTGCAAGTGTTTGCAGGTTTAGAGGTAGAGGAGTCTATTTGTGTTCTGGTTTTATATCTTTTCAGATGCTTTCTGCATAAGCATTAGCCAGGCCGAATTAATTGGTGCTCAATTCTTCCAGCTCTTAAAAAACCAAAAAAAAGTATCTTATATGTCTCTCAAACGTGTTGCTTTTAAAGGCTGATAAAGTGCTGCGTATGTTGTTCCTCTAAGGGTGGGTCTGGGACTGGTCTCTCTCACTGCACATTTCTCTCCTTTAAGGACAATCTTCCTGGGAGTGAGCGATCCCCCAAAGGATAATATGAGTTCAAGATGAAAATGTGCCTGGCAGGGAAGTGGGATTAGGATCATACAGTAGTGTCATTCCTCAAAAATCATAGTATTTAAACCACGATACCCAGCAAGGGGGGACCGATGCTGGGGCACTCCAGGAAAGGGTCTGTGCTACTTTGTGATTTCTTTAACAAGGCTTTGCCGAAGCCCCAGGGGTTACAGCCACAGCGAGGGGGCTGGACGGGCTGTGCAGGGTCACCGGGGGGGAGACCTGGGTGGTGGAGACAGGGCAGCAGAGCCAGCTGGAGGTGTGCCGGGGGAAACCCCGTTGTCTTGGGGGCAAGGCAGTGGGAAACCCCACCATGACGTGGGTTGAGGAGCTTTGGGAGTTCAGGCTGAGGAGGGATAAGGGCTGCCTACAGGGACCCTGCGCTGGGGGTGTGCGCCGTGGGCTGGGGAGAGGTCAGCGTGGGCAGGATTTCCAGAGGAGACAGAGGTGGGTCACCTTCCCCACCAGCCTGGCAGAAGCCCCACGTACATTGCAGTGCGTGAGGGACTAAACTGCCAGAGGCAAGCTGGAGAAGTGGGTCCGACACCGGCGCTGGGGAGGGGCTCTTCCCCACCGGGTTTGATGATTGCCCTGGTGAAATCCCTCCAAGGTGCCGCTGCTTTGGTTGCGGTGCAGTCCACGCTCTGCTGACGTGCCCATGACACCTTTCATTAAAAAGCAAAGCAAACAAACAAGAAAAAAAAAAAGAGAAGGTTCAGGACAGGTGCTGCTACCAAGTTGCTTTCTGGTTGAACGGGGAGATGTTTTCTGTCTCTCCTCTTTACCTGTCTCTGCACACAGACCCTGCCGCTGAAGGCACTGGTTTGGGCCTCCCCGCATGCTGCGGTGTGCTGCATGTTTTGGTTTCCCCGCAGAGTGTGGTGTGGTGTACCTGGAGGAGGCGGAGGATGGTGTTTGGCACGTTCGGTGCAGCTCACAGGCTTCAGGAGCGGAGTTATTTTTTTCTCTATGAACAATCTCAAATAACCAGCACTTTTCTGGATGTGTTTTTTAAATATCTTAGCAGCCTGCTGTTACATCTGCTAATGTGTTTTCAAATGCTTTTTGCAAGGCTGGCTGTCCCTGCTAATGAGCTGCAGCTTCTGTGAGGAGAACGGCCCTGGGCATCTTGTGGTCCTGCGGGAAATGTGTGTTTCTGTTTGAATATGCCATTTTTTTTGCATTTTTTCCCGGAATACAAAGCATAAGCTTCTGCAAAGCAGCTGACAGAGCCATCTGAACTCAGGCACCTGGAAAATCCCACCTGTGACCTTAGTCCTGCTGCAATTTTCCCACTGCCTTACCGGAGGGAGGTGTCTGCTCTCTAGAAGAAATAGGGATTCCTGCACGGACCTTCTGATTAACTATAACCCTGCCCCTGTATGCCTGAAAAAGGCAGCAAGTGCAGGCTGTGTGAATGGAGTAAGCTTTTCTTGTATTCCTCTTGCTTTTCTTCCATCGGTATCTCTACCCAACGGTGGAGGAACTCTTCTGGCTGGCATTTCTCTCTCTTCCCTGCACGCTGAAAGACAGCGCTGCCGCTGAGCTCGTGGGTGGTGCGAGCACCACACAGCCTGCCTAGAAAGGAAGGCCAGGGGAGAGTGGGATGGGAAGTGCAGATTATACCCATAAAAGGATGAGGAAAGTGCCTCTTTGGCCATCGGGTTGCAGGGGAACCGCTTGATGAGCAACTCTTTGGCTCAGCTGGAGCCCTGCAGGAGTTCCCGCAGAAGTGCGGCCATCCAACCCTCCTTCAGGCTGTGACAAAAAAACACGGTTTCCCTGGCAACACTGGGTGAAACCCTCTAGTCACTGCAGTAAACGGGTGTTTTGGTAGTGTCTCGAACGGGTCTGTGCTGTCACAACAAAAAGCTGTTGTTTACTATGATGCCTCGCATGAAACCCCCTCCCTAGCCAATGGAGGGCGACAGGAACTTCCACAGGGTGATTAATCCCAGCTATTTTAGACACTGACTTCAGGATGGGATGGTTCATCCACTATGATTTGTTTATCTCCCTCCATTGAAGGCTCTGCTGTCAAGATCTCCAGCTTGCCTGAGATGAGATGAGATAGATCGGTTGCTTTATCCCACAAACATGGGAGCAGAAGGATCTCATTCCCTCTATGAGACCATTTTATATCTTCCTGTTTTATGTCAAGGTTGTAATTTGCTTAGTGGGACACACAATGGAAAGATTATTGTCTCCTCGAGAGAATTTGGTCCCATGTTTGTGGAATAAGTAACAGAATCTTAATAACTGGCTTTGTTCATCATTCTTCCTGAAAATAGAGACAGCAGGTACCTCCAGAAGGGTGCATTTGGGTTTAAAATGGGTAACGAGTCCATTACAGGAACCTGGGAAGGGTGGGTTCCTTTGTTGTGCAGATTAGCAGAATTTATGTAGATTTTTTTTTTAAGGAAGTAAAGAATGCTGAAAAACTAAGAGAAATATGAAAGTAATTCTACCTGTTTTTAAAAGGTTACTTTGCGATTTGAGAGAAAAAAAGGCAACATCTCCACTTTTCCTCCCTTTTATAACATGGAAGAAAATTGATCCAAGTGCTTGGTAAGCGTTGTTTGAGAGTTTCAGTAGCCGAGATGTCACAGTTCTCCGGGATCACAGCATTTCTTTCAGAGACAGAGGGAAGAGCTGGACTCTGTGAGCCAGGTCATCTTCTTGCAGTACCCTCTGATCCCCCTCTTTCCTACTTATGGGCCAGCTGATTTAAACAGCCCGCTTTATTTCAGTGTTTCAGTTTGCACGGAGCACATCTAAGTGCAACACGCAGCGTGCAGACAGTATTTGTCTGTAAAAGATGGCAGAAACCCAATGTCTTCGCGGCTGCTTTCAGAAACGCAGTGCAGATCCTGGCAGAGGGTTTGCTGCTTAATGGTGGGGTGAGCAAAAGTTGAGACGTGACGCATATTGAAGGGGTGACGGAGCAGGAGGCTTGGCCGGGGAATCAGGGAGCCTCGGCCGTCCTGTTTCGGTCTGGCCACGGTGGCAGCCCCGGGGACATTAGTCCTCCCATTGCTCACAGGGTGACGGTAGCAGTGGGGAGCAGTCGCACAAGGTCGGCTGTCCTGCGGCGGCATGGCACCGTGTCCTGCTCTGCTGCTTCTCTGCTGAGCCCGCTCCTGGTGCGAGCGATCGGATGGAGGCAAACACAGGATGTCACCCCACTCAGTTTCCTAGCCTTGAGCTGGCAGAGTTCGCTGGCTGCGTTTGAACCCATGGCGAGCCGTGGGATTCCTCTTTGCTGTACTGCCATTCAGTAAAAAGGGATTTTTCTTTCTGTTCTAATGCTAGATGGCAGTAACACAGTGACGAGTCTCTCATAAGTAGAGGCAGATTTTCTTCCCCACCATCTTTTAAAAATTGTGAGGGATGTTAACTGCTGTGTAGTAAATTAATTAATTTTCTCAACTGACGTTGTAGATGAATAACTGCATTGAATAATATATACATTTATCTGGTCTGTTGGTTTAATCTGCTGAGGAAGGTCTTTGCAGCAGGTGACACAGCGTATGTCATTCCTGCTCCCTGAGCATGTTATAAAACCAGGTTTGCTTGAATCTTGAAAATGCTGTATTTCAAACCTGACTGCTAAGCAGCTGCTGCTCAGGGTGACTGAAAGCATTCTCCTGCATGTACCCTCTGGAGACCTGCAAGCGTTTTGCAGAGGAAAGCCATGCTCTGCTCCCTCTTTACACTGAGGATGCGGGTGCGTGGGGGTACGGTCGGGCATCCTCAGAGCACAGTCTCGGAGCAGGCGCAGTGCTGAGCCCCGCTCTGCAAGTCGCTCAGCGCCAGAACCCCTGCTTTAACAGCGATGTGACAAATAATCTTGTCATCCTAACAGTGCCATAGGCGTGGCACGGGGACGCTGGTAAGGAGAAGTAAGACCTTTCATTTGGAAGAGGGATAATAGGAGAAAAGGTCGGAGGCTTTCCAGGCTCGAGATCCTTTCCCCTTGCTTATATTCTACCGTGTGCCTAACCTGTCCCATGGCATTTATGCCTGAAGCCTTTTGCAGCCTGTTGCTACAATATCTGTAGTTACGAAACAAACCCCAGAAATAGGATTCCTGTTCTGCCACCCACCCAGGCCAGGGCAAAGCAGGGAGGCAGTGTCTGCTGGAAAGAGGTGCTTTTAGCAGCACTTCAGAGGGAAGCTGGAATGCTAACAGTGAGGAAGCAGTGAGATTAGTTGTGCTAAAAACAAAAACAACTTACCCACGTTTTACACCTTGTGGGAGAGATTTAATTCTTTACTTTTGTATGTATGAGCTGAATTTGATTTAATATTGAGCAGATTATGGGTAGGTGGAAACCAGCCCATAGTCACTGTAATGTGCAAGTGGAAATACGGGTATAGTGTGCTTAATTTACCAAGGGCAATCAAAATAACGTATCTCTGCATGTATTTCTGTTGCAGGGGCTCTTAAAAAAACCCCAACAAAACCAAAACACCAAAGCAGGAGATGGCGGCAGAAGATTCAAGTTCTCTGTTGCTTTTCCTTTTGATTCTATGTTCATTATGGCTTCTAGTCCACCTCGCTCTGCTCTGCTGGCAAGTTGCAAAACGATAGCGTTTCATCCTGCTGTTTGCCTGTCTAGCAAAAGTTCCTTTCTTTTTAAATATGCACTTCCTGAGCATACTTGACTACTGAAGTGAATAGGAGCTTTGTAAATGGAAGCACAATATGATTCAGCTCTCAAAGGTGTGGAAATTTCATCTTTAGATACTCGGAGGAATATGTTCTGAGCTGTTTTTTTCCTGTATGTACCCAAGTCGCATTTAGTTGACAGCTAACGTTTCTAGTCAGATAATGAGTGTATTTCTCAGAAATTGTACACAGAGGATTTCTTATGGGTTTTCTTCAGTCCATTCCTATTTTTAGAGTTGCATGTAATTCACAGTACTTCTCTCTCCATTATAATAAGGCAGCAGGTGTTCAGTTAAACTAAGTAATTGTCAAATGTTGTATTCCTCTTTTTTACAGGTAGGGCTGAAAGACAATTTTCCAGGGTTGATTTGGGAAAAAAACAAAAAAGAATTGAACATAATGGAAGCTTGCTTTGAATAGGGGTGAAATATTAATTGATTCAATAGAAAAAATGCAACATTTTCATGGAATTGTGGAAAGATTTGGCTTGGAAGGGAGTTCTGGAGGCCTCTATTCCTGTCCCCACATCCCAGCATGGGTAACTGCAAAGCCAGATCGCTCGAGCGCTTGTCCAGTTTTGACATTGCAGTTTGGAGACTGCTAGAGGTTGCAGAGGAGTTTGTTACAGCTGTCCAAGATTAATGCAAGATGAAACGTCAGTCGAGTGAATGCTGTCCCTGGATGGGCGCTTTGCACAATGCAGAGCCTCCAGGCCCGAGGAGTGGCCCGGCATGGGCAGCTGGACCCTTTCATGACCTTGTTAATCTCTTTTAATGCGGAGGTTTCAGGAGCTCTTTCTTTAACAACCCCGCACTTTCACGTGGCTTCAAATGGGCAGAGTCATCATACTTTGCTGTGTGTTCAGAGCGAAGCTTCAGTACTCTATCAAATCGTTAAAATGCTAAGAAACATGGGCTTTTTCTTTTTATACTCCATGGACAATAGAAAATGCTTTCAAGCAGGATTTCAGCAGCCTTCTTGCTTTGACATTGAAAACATTCTTGCGCAGAGCAACAATCACGCAGAAATTGCTGTAATAAACTGTTCCATTTATAGAAATGTAAACAATATTTATGTGCTATTGGTAGTACTTTGGACAAAATCGATGTGTGGGCTTGTGTTTAAAAAAAATAACAGTGGAGGAAGAACATGACACAGAGAAAGAACAAGCTGTTGACTAAAACTTTGCCTGTCGCAATGGTCTCAATAAACCCATGTACTAATAACTGATTTTAAATGATCTTGTGTTTGAGACTGTAGAAGAGCTCCTGATTTTTGGCAACTTCTAATCACCTTTTTACTTTCTGAGAGTGATTTTGTTAAAGCATCTTATGCTGATCACCTCAAAAACAGTGACTTTAAAAAATGGTCCTTATCCACCACTTTTCTCCGCAAAGTGATTAAGTTACAGTCTGTTTTTATCCTGGGTCAGTCTCCAGCAGCTGCCTATGCATAATGATTGATCAGAGTAAAACTATTGATTTTTTTGCAAAGGTTGCTGTGTCTTGCAATAGATTTATCAGTTAAAGAGCTCTTTATTTTTCTCCCCTCTTTTTCTACCTGTCACATTTTTATTAGATTCTTCCCTTTCCTTCCTGATTTCATTCTCCTGGTTTGTGGGGACAGTGAGCTGTAGAAAGAAATGCTGCCTTCTGTGGAAAAACAGAGGTTTACTTTTGAGCAGACATTTTTATTGTCTTCTTAATGAAGTGATTGATCTTTTAACAGATCTATGATAGACAGAACTCCAAATGACTGTGAGTATAGTTACTGGAGGACATAATTAAGCTTGCGGTTTAATTGCCAGTCGTACCCCCCTTTCCCGATCTGTTCCTAGCTCTGCCCATCTGTTTTTTTTTAGCAAAATGCTCAGTGCTGGTCTCTCTTGGCAAAAGGGAAATTTTGCTCTGCGAAGTTTGAGCAGAGCAGACACAGCTTATCCTTTCTGTTGTGTCGAAGATGGCTTGTTGAGAAATTTTATGTGCGGCTATCACTTAGAAACCTTAGGCAGAAATACCACTCTTGGCTTACCTTGTGAAGATCATCAAACGTGTGGTCCAGCTGGAAGAAGATCCATTCAGAAGCTTTTTTAAATTTTGAGTGTGTAAAGGTGGCAGGTTCTTTGGTCTTTCTCAGGGCCGCGTGTGTCCTGTTGACTCACACTATACACAAGAAATTACAGCACGAGGTAAAATGCTGAGTAGGTCCTAGCATTCAGTGGGTTATAATAGAGGATGGTGCAGTGATCTGCCCAAAGGAGCTGGGGCCAGAGCCAGGGAGGAGACAGCTCCTGTGGTGTTGTGGTTGCCAGAGCGGATATTTAAGAAAAAACCTGTGGTTTGGTCAAAGTGGGGTGCGAAGAAGCAACCCGTTCCTTAGTATTTCCTGAAGAGCCTAAAGAAGTAGCTAAACTGGAAGAAGGGGTTGCTCATCCTATGGATGAAAGCAGAAAGTCACAGCGTGAAACTCAGACCCAAAGTTACGAGGAGGAAGAAGGAGACCTCTGACTGGAGGTGTGGTGAGTTATGAAGAAATGAGAGAAACCTTAGTAGAAGGAAATTTGTGCATTAAGTTAATTGCAATTTGAGCAAGTGCTTGAAGAGGCACATCACTGAAATAAAGTATCTTGTATATTTAGAGGTGGTGTAATGGCCCTGCCACAGTCCCACCTAGCCCACGAGTGGCAGCTGTAACCATCTGTGTTGAATGACCTAAAGACCAAGCCTGCATTTAGGGAGAGGAGAAGAGTGGAAACCATGGGTGTCTGTGTTCCTTAGGAAACAGGCTTTTCTGTCTGGGTAATTACCCCATCCAGCTTTTCAGTGGTCCCTTTCAAGTTAAGATCTCATCTTCAGAAAAAGCTTGACTTCATCTCTAACATTTCTGTATATCTAAAGTCATGAAGGGCTTGTAGTGAGAAGTCTTTCTGAGGCCACCTGTGTACCAGCTAATTTTGCAGTGATTTTGAGGAAGGAAAAGTCAGGTCTTTCAGTTCTCCACAGTGATCCCAATCTGTTCTGTCCAGGCCATCTTTTTAGATCAAACTGCCATGGTCTCTCAAGAGAAGAGTCAGAGAGGCCAGGAGAGATTAGTGTTAAAAATCCAAAGGTCGTTGATCAAGCAAGGCTGATATTAGTAGTCCCAGCTGGTTTTGAGACCAGAGGGTCCACACAAAGATCCTTGTCCCTACAACACCTAATGGAGGACCTGATCTGAGCCTGCTTATAAGCCATAACCTTTAGGATCACACATTTGAAATGAGGGAGAGGGAGGAAGGAGACACCTCTTACCAGGTGTGGAGGGAAGAGGTCTGTGCATGCATTAGAAAAGACAGCAAAGCCTTGTGGGCAGGTTAGTACCAAACTGCAGGGCCAGTGACAGTTGTGACATGGTCTCCTGATCTCAGTGGGTCAAGTATGAGATGTTGAGCCAGTTTCTTGTGACTGGAAGGCTTATGGCATATGGTCATGGTTGCTTTCAGCACATCTTGCTTACCCAGAGGATGGTACAATCATCTCATTGTTCATGGGCCTGAAGAGAACAGTTAGTCTTGTAACATGACAGGACAAGGTGAAGAGGCAGGGCCAACTTCATGTTTGAAATTATTGGGTAACAACTGTAAAAAGTTAGCCATCGCTCCAGATCATAAGTCTGTAAAGAGAGCTTGTTATGGAGTGGCTAAGTACTTTGGAATACAGCCCGTAGAAACTGTTGTTGAATTTGCACACTTACAACCTCAGCAAGTTGAATCTTTCAGGTTTCTGAGGGCTGGCAAAGGTGTAGAAACAGGATTTTCTCGTGTCTTGCAGTGGGTTCTTTTTGTGTTCTGGAAGTAAAACAATTATTTGTTATATCAAGCCTGGCATGCTTGATGCGTGAAAGTCTTCAGAATGATGGAGACACATGTGGACAGTCAATTATAACTGCTGTCAAACTAGGGAGACAGTAAGGTGCTGTGCCGGTTTTCTGAGAACCTAATGAAAATACGGTTTGTCGATCTGAATTTATTTCGTATTAGGACTACGACATAAGCTTAGAAATTACTGTGTTTCTGGATGTTAACAATGGTATTACCAAAAATTATCCAGATTTGTGCCTGAAACGCTGATTTGTCATGGTGGCCGCCTTTTCCAGCAAGGTGCTTGGGTTCCCAGGTTGGATTAGGCCTCAAAGATCAATGAGTTTTGCAGTCTCATCTCCAGGTCTCTCACCTGCAGGTTAGGAGAGGAGCCTCCAGACAGAGCTGAGGGGTTGGTGCAGACAGGAAAGATGCTTGCTGACTTCGGGGGCTTCAGGTGCTAATGCCCAAAGGGAGAACGTGACATAAGACTGGACCAGGACCTGCTGGGCCTACGTTTCATGGACTCCCCATCTCATGGTTGGCCCTGGGTGGTGGGTTCACAAACGTCACGGAGAGTCGCTAACTAGCCTTCACACAAAGCCTTTGCAAGAGACATCCGTGGTCGGAAACAGCCAGGCTTGGACACCTCTGAGATGCTTTTGGGTACTGGCGGTAAAACGGGGGGTGAGTACCGCTTTCACAGCCTGTACAGGAAAAGGATCCTGCTACAGCCTTTTCTCTGACCTGCCACATAACACACGCCGTTAAACTTCACCCCAGCTAAGGTCTGGAGACTGTAAATGTTTTTCCCAAATAGGATCTTTTTTCCCTACTTCTTCCTGCCTGACTGAGCAACATGCCACTGTTCGTCAGCAGGCTCTAAGGTTCGCCACTGTGGAAAAGAAGGGGACGTGCCGCCGAGGTAAAGGCGATCTTTCTTTATTAAACCTTTTAGCACGCAGCCCCCTCTGCACGAGAGGAGGGCATGGACAAAAAGCTGAAAGCAAGCCAGAGCCATGGCGGCGAGTATCGTGTGACCACCCCGTCGGTGCTTGCTGTGTCGGAGGCATCAGCTGCTGTGGAAGCGCTGACTCTTTGTGAGAGAGCTCTGTGAAAATGTAATAGTGGGTGCTGTACGCTAACTTAAAACCTAATGTGTTATTCCTGGCTTTTATATACCTGGTTACCCATGGATAAAGCTATATGAAATTTATTATAGCAGGGCAGAACTGCTTTGTAATCTGAATATGCTGCATTCACACCAGTGACTTGAACAAAGTGTTTCTTCATTTCTCTAGCCATTAATGGTTTTCTCATAAGAAACCATGAAGTCAGTTTTGTTGTGTTTGTCAGCTGGGTTTTGACTGCGTGTATTTTGTTCCACAAAGGGGTTATTCAAAACCTCCCCTTCAGTCTTAATTAATTGCAGACTGAGTGGAAGGCGAGCCCGGTGGGGCTGGAGAGGTTCCCGTCAGGTTTCCATTTCGCCCGCGGGCCACGTGTGGAAGCACGGCTGGCTCCCAGTGCTGGGACCTCGGCCGCTTGGCACGCTCTTGCCAGCCTGCCACGGTGAGGGGCGAGCGATGGTATTGACAGGCATTACATATTTACTGATCGGCCTCCAGCCTGCAGCCCAGGGTGCTCATCAGGGGCGCCTGTAGGCAGAAAGTAGCTTTGTGCTGGCAAAAGAGGATGAAAACCCCAAACAACCCCCACCACCTCCAACCCTATCATCTCCTTCGGATAAAGGCCCGTGTGACTCTTTTGGAGACAAACTCCCTATTCACAGCACTTAAATCCTGTGACGTTTAGCTGTGCTTTCTTTCAGCTCTCGGTCTGTTCCAGAATTTCCTCTCTGCCATCTCCCAGTGCCAAGGTCTCCTACCAGGGAACCACTCAAAGCGAGGGGTTTCACAGCGGTCCCACCGCCTTCAAAAGCCACCGTGTATTTTACCACAACTGTGAAAGTCAGACGTGAAACAGTAATGCTCCCTGTGAAAAAAACCCTATCCTTAATAAACGTACACAGTGTGTGAGTACCCTGGCTGGCTCAAACTCTTCAGAGCCTCTACCTATCCTTTTAATTTATGCATTTCATCTGCCTGCTGTAAATATACACAAAGCCCGGAGAATAATTCTGTTTCCCCAGGAGAATATTTTTTATTGAGTTTGGCTGCGCAAAGCGCTCTTTTGCAGATGAGTTATGAAAAGCAGGAGGCTTCTCCAAACATTGCACAATGACACGTCGGGATGAAAGTTGGGCCTGCGGTCGTGTTGCCCTCCAGGAAACTGAATCTTGTTGCAAAGCATCAACATTTAAAAACTACTACAGAGATAAGCCCCTTCCAAAGAAGAGTTTTATGGAAATACCATCTCCCTTGGGCAGAAAGGGGGTCTCTTTGAATGAAGTTTTGCCTGCTGGGTAGTACCCATGGGGAGAGCGGGGTACGGAGAGCCACACGCTGCAAAACAAGGAGGTGAGAAATCCTGCTCTCACCACGCATGGCTCCTCATGGTTACACAAGGGCTCGTGCTGTTTTGGGTGCCAGGGTGAGAAACGAGGGCAAACGTGCTTTCTGCTTCAAGCAGCTTTCAGTATAGTAAATTAAAAGGCAGACATAAAAATGCCTCAGGAAATGCCAAAGATGGTCCTAGCATAGCACGTAACAACAACAATTCATTATGTGGCATTTTAGTGTCTTTTGCACAGACAGACAGGAGGATTTCTGAGCTTTGCAGGAAAAGTGGATGCTGTAAGAAGGATGAAACTACAAAAAGGACTAGAAATTATCACAGCAGGCAAGCGGACAGCAGAGGCAGAGCACAGAACTGAGGCAGGATTTACTGACTGCTAAGTTCAGTAATGATGTTGCAGTAGGACATGCCAGGTCAGAACACTTATTCCAGCACTTTCCTCTGATAAGTGATTTCAGATGCTTTCAAGGACAGAGCGAGAAATCCCATGGTAAAATGGAGTGAAATGGGGAGAGAGGTGAAGGTGTTACAGAAGAGCTGAAACAGGGTAAGCAGCTTCAGGTTGCTCCACAGGACATAGGAAAACTGCATGTGTTGGGTAGGATGCAACTGTCTCCCATCTCACCCTGTGCAGCTGGGTGGGTAGGCGACACCGGGGGCAGAGGGCTCTTGCACCAAGGGTTGCACAATTAACCCAAGCCAGTGAAAGCTGGGCTGTATCAGTAACATGCATACTGCAAAGGACCTAAGGAGATGATAGGCTCTTCACATGTAAAGACAAGCAGGAGATTATTCCTGCCACGTGGCATGGTTATTGAGGGAAGCTGACACCCACGTCTGTTCGGAGAGCTGTGCCTACGCTCTCCAGCGTACCGTCAAGGGTACCGAGCAAGAAGAACTGGGAAAAGGATGTTCAGCTATACGTTGCCGTGGCGGGTGGAGTTCATCAAGCTGAGCATAAAAGTGATGCTGCCAGGAAAACTGTACCGATGCCATGTGAAAAAAGGCATTCCTGTGACCAGGAGCTGTGTGACAGGTCAAGCTGCTTGGGCTTGGTCTAAGAGTATTTTGGGGGCCAAAGCCTTTTGGGTCTTTATGCACATGTCTCATTGGCATCCTGACTGCTCTGAATGCAGACTGTGCTACTGAAGGAAAGCAGGTCCCATCACGTTGATGCTCCATGACAAACTGCTCACTGATCTGTTGGCTTTTGAAGTTAAAGGGATTTCTAAGATAAATGGACTTTCCATATATTGTCTACTTAAATTACTATGCAGCTCTAATTAATTATTAAGTAAGCTATTACACAAACACCTATTGTCACAAACTGGTGAAAAATGAAGGAAAATCTTTCAACTAAAATTCCTCTAAAAAGAAATAAGGAATACAGTCCCTCAGTACAAGAGGAGAGTGAACTCCTAGAAATCATGGCACAAACAAGATGTAGCAAAAAAGCGCACAGGAGCCTCTCAGTTGAAAGGGCTATAGTGAGTGTCTGACACTCGGTACAACAATCCCTGAAGGCTAGGCACTTCAGAAAAGATGAACCTGCTACTTTCCACCTCCACCTTTGCAAAACAAAGGGAAAAACCAAGCAGGAAAAATTACAGTCTTCAGCAGAGGCATGCTGTTTGTCTTCTATACATGCTGCAGAAAAATATTGAGCATCCACTTGAAATTACTAAATTCAGTGGGGAAAAGGAGCCTCCAATCTGCTCCTGTTTTCTGAAGCACCCACCCACAGAGTTCAGGCACACGAGCTCTGTTGATGCCACCAAGTGATTATGGGAGCTGAGGGGTTTGGGCACCATTTAGATGTAAAAGTTCTGCCAGAGTAACTACCCTGGCCAGCCCTCTGGTTGCCGGCAGCGCACACAGGCAAAAATGCTTTGCCAATATATATTGCAGGCATGGTGAGCAATACAAGACAGACAAACGCAAATCTTCTGTATGCTTGAAGGGATGATTCTATATTAAGGCTTTTGCTGTCATAAAAATGTTGTAACAACAATAACAGCAAAATCACAGCAGCTATAACTGACTGCAATTATTAGGCAAAAGTTTTATGTGACCGTTTAGCTTAAAAAAACATGTCTCACAGCCTCAGCATCAGTTTTTGCGATGTGTTTATGAAAGAGTTGTGGCAGGTGAGTTGCACGTCGGCAGAGCTTAAAGGTTTGACATGAGAAATATGAAAAAGAAGAAAGGCTGGAATGATGCTGGTGGCACCAACATTTTAGTCAAATGAAATAAATTTTCGCCGTTGCAAGGCTTTAGGAGCAATTAATAGAAACCTTACCTCCTAGCTTTTTTTAGGAGCTCATTCCACTCGCAATTCGGTATATCTTGTACTGAATCAGGAGGACGCAGAGGCATGAGAGGTCTCTCTCCACATCTGGCTCAGCTGGGCTGGAATTGCTGGGGCATAATAACAACTTCTGAAACTGCTCTTCCCACCAGCTTTCCTCTTCATCGGTAGCAGCCTCGAACAGTTGTTGACGTACTGCTACAGAAGAAGAAATGTTTTCTATCTGAGAGGCAGTTTAATCAGACGTGGGGCAGAACTCTAAGCAGTGCTGTTTGATCAGTGTTTGCAGAGAAAGGGAGAAGCACTGTAGCTTGTAAATTCTTTTAAAGATCAGGTGAAGTGTCTCCCAAGCAGGGCGAAGAAGTGGCTCCAGCCTCAGAGAGATTGCCTGAAGAGAAGAAAAATAATTCCAGGGCTCCTACAGAATACACCTGAAAATGTTTTAAAGTAGATGTCAAAGTGACAGTATTTCAAAATGGATCTGAAGTCCGTTGCAGTGCTGTTAACTTCCACTAGGTATGGGCCAAGCTTTTACTGCAGACCACGGCACCCAGCAGGCGGCTTTGGGGAACTCTTACAAGCATGGTCGTGAACCTCTGACGTTTCAGGGAGGAAAGAAGTCCAGCTAGAAAATTGATAAAGTGAAATAGTCACATGTAAATAGGACACCCCAGGATATCAAAAGCAATTAAAACAAATTTCTGTAATCATGACTGTAAGCCATTTGCCAAAGCTAGTGAAAGAGAGAACCGAATTATCCTTTCAGGTCTGTGTTTTAGACCACAGTGTCACTGATAATGCCCGGCTGGAGGAAGAACAAAATGATGGAGCTGAGACGCCAAAGAGAAAACACGGCCCCATCTATCTGACCCAGTAATCTCTGCAGGATTTGCCCTTCTCTAATGCTTGAGAAGTGTCAGCACAAGCTGAACCTGAAGCCTGAGTGATGTTTTTCTTGCCAACCTGTGTTAGCGTCTCCTTCTTTAAGACAAGTTTAATCATGTTCCCAGGAACAGTCATGCAGAGACAGTGCTGAAAGCCTGGGGAAGATTTCTGTAGCAAGCTGCCCTTGAACTGGGACCATCCTTGTGGTACGGCACCAGGACTTTCTCAGAAGCTGATGGGACATGGAAGGCCCTCACCTGCTCACCCAGAGACCTTCAGAAAGTCGGAGCCAAGCCCCACCACAGTCGCAGCGTTCCCCTTATGACTTTCCTGGTCATTGCTGATTTGTTACTGGAGTATTTGTGTGTGAATGCTCAGTTTGTCATGCTATCGCCAGCCCCCTCCTCCTACCAGCAGCTTTTGTAATGATGAATCTTGATGTCACCTGCGGAGCAGATAGATTGTGCAGCATCTCTGATATAATTGGGCAGAGGGATAAATCCAGTTAAGAAAAGAGAGAAATTTTGTTTCCACACAAATCCTTTGGGAAGCAGAGATGATTAATGGAAAAAACCATCAGCGGGACTTTAGGAAAATACATATTTCAAAGTTTGCCAGTGTGTGGCAGTGGTCCTTTAGTAATGGCAGTCACACAAAGCGAAACACGGTTAAGTTGCACGCTTCACTGTGGAGGCCAGCTTGGAAGAGGACCCAGACAGCCACTCATAGGGCACGCACAGGATTCAAAACAATCTTAGAGACACCAATTAAATAAAAACATGTTTAAAAAAAAAAAAAATTGCTGCAAGATCTACAGTAGCTTGACCTGAGGTGTGACAGAAATGAATTGCTAATAAAACTTGCCAAGGAGAAGCAGTTTGAAGGATGCCTTTAACACTTTTCAAAATAAAATAATTTTCAGAAACAGCTCGTATATCTCCCAGGCTCCCTTGGATGTGTTGCTGCTGAGTGATTCTGCAGTCATTAATGGATTGCAAACTCCCCCCACGCCCTGCAACCAACGTCAAATAATTAACAACTTAGTCCCTTTCCAGGACGATAGCCTTCTTTGAAACATGCTTTGAAATGCACCATGTTTGAGTAATGGGCAGAGCTGAAGGCCACCGAGGGTTGGATATCTCATGGCTTTTTGGACCTCTGGGAAACTCCCTTGGAAAATCTGCCTTGTTTACAACTCGAGCTCTCAACTGCAGGGGCTTTGCTTCAGTAGCAGCCTATAAAGCTGAGAGGTAAGTATGAGGACAAGCCCAGATCCATTTAGGATCTGGACTAAGTTTGAAGCTGTGGTCTTGGAAACGTCCGTTCAGCTTCTGCCTCACCCTGGAGGCACCTGGTGTGCACCATTCATGGGGCCCGAGGAGTGGGGCAGTGCCCTGCGTGGGAGCCACCATGGCTTCTGCTCACACGTGGTCCAGGGATCTCTGTGCTGACCCCAATGTTTCCTCTGGTTTTTATCCAGAGGCTGTTGCATGTAAAACAGAGACACTGCTGACATCTGGGAGTAGGTCTCCCTTTGTCTACGTGACTGTCCTAACCATTGGGAAATGGAGAAAGAAGCAGAAGTAGTGGGATCAAGCTGGTTGCAAAAGTGGCTGGGAATCAAGACAAGGAATTGCCAGGAGAGTGAGACAGAGGAGTGAGGAGCTCTTCTTGGAGCAGGGGAGTGAAGGGTGACTGGTTCTGCTGGCCCTTATCTGCTCTTCTAAGAGGTGCCTATGTTGGACACCAGCTGGTGAATAGGCTGCATTGTAACAGTAAGCACGCTGAAGCTGACTTGTTTTACATTTTGTTCTCCTTTTTGTAACTACTCTTGAAAATGCTCTGATGTCACTGTGGGGTGATAGGGAGGGGGACATGACTTCCATGGTCATAAACCAGAGCTCCATGTGCACTCCCAAGAGGTGCTACCACTGCGTGGGGGAGGTGTGTGCAAGGCAAAGGGTTGAGTGTTAAAGGCACAGCATCAGAGGCAGAGCAAAAGAATCGCTGAATTCAGAGCCAGGTTCACACTCAGCCTGCTAATTTGAAGGCAAAATAGTAGCTAGCTGCATGCACGGTGTTTACAAGCACTTCTGGGTGTTTGCAGAACCCTTTGCTTGCCTGAGACAACGAGCTACTCTGTTGAGTGCAAATGCAGCAACTGTATTTGCAAATGGTTACCTTGGCATTTGGGTGGTATATGCCAGTAAGAGACTGTGCACATTTAAAATGAGGCATTGACAGGTAGCATGACCTGAATCACCTCTTTTTTAGGGTGAGAACCCATTGGAAAGCTTTCCGAAGAAGGAAATACCCAAAATGCTTCTACTGAAACCCTTTCCCCGCTCCCCAGTCATCTGATTGGAAGGACAGCATGTACCTCTGCCGATAGCAGTGCTGCGGCAGCGATTCCTTTATCTTCGACACGGCTTTATTGCAGTGATATTAGTTCAGCTGTGAAGAGGACAGTAAGGAAAAAACTGGACTTCTGAAATAGGGACACCTGACTGTGCAACGCCTGGCATTTTAGAAAAGGGAACATGAAACCACACTACTTGAAAAAGCAAGTGGTGAGAAGGGTAGTGGTTTGAGAAAAAAACGCATTTGGGTGTCTCTTGTTTTTGAGGAATGACGAGCTGATCCTCCTGCCAGCTACAGCCAGAGCTCCCTCAGTCTTTATTACGAGCTTTCCCTTCATTGACCGAGCTGTATTGTTTATCTCTTGCGGATCGCCAGACACGGAGCCTCATGGACCTTCCCTGATGTTGGTCCTGGCAACTGAATGGAAATCACAGCGTCAATGAGACTTGCAAGTTTGCCCACCCAAACGTGAACACAACTGAAGTGCAAGGAAGGTGCCCCGCAGGGGCGTCACCCCCTTTGCCGCACGGATGCGGTCAGTGCAGGCACGCCTGTGGCCAAGAACTTGAACTTTGGTGGGAGGTATCTCGCTGTGCCGTTTCAGGGATGATTGAGCACATTATTAACACAGGACATGTCTAAACATAGATGGCGCAACAGTTTAACTAATCATTATACTGTTAATTTTAAAGCTGTGGCTCTAAAGCTCTACAGGCTGCTCTCCTGAAACTCGGTGTCTGCGTAGGCACAACCACCCCGGTTTGAAAACGGTGGCAAGCAGCTGGGGAGTAAGGTCACCTCTAAATCCACAGCAGCTCCAACCCGAACAGCGTGTCCGACCGTGCCCTGAAACAGGAGGCTCTGCCTGACCACAAGCCTGTTGGTCTAACCTGCGCCTGCAGATGCAGTGGCGAAAGCAGTGTTTAAAATCCAGCGAGAGGTTGCCAGAGCCCTCAAAACTTCTCATTCCTTACAGCAATTAAGCGATTTTACCTTCATAATCACCCTCTGATAGGGAAAGCATGCATTCTCCTTCTACCAAGTGTAAACAGATCTACAGGATTAATTAAGTGACTAGAGTAAGGTCATGCAGGAAGCTGCGGTTGAACTGGAAATTTCGGTGCAGGCCTGTGAGCCCTGGCCTGGCTCTCTAGTCATCGGCTACCTGCCTGCCTGAACGACTAAAAGGCAAATTTGCGTCTTCTGAGTGCCTATTGTATTACTGAGATCGGGGATTTGCATTGCTGTCTCAAGTTCCTGATTTCTATTATTACGTCTGTTATATATTTCTCTGTGTTGAGTTTGCCATAATAAGAGATAATAAAAGATATAAAGAGATAATGTTGTATCCCCAGACACTATTTCAGTGTGTCTGTGACAGTAAGGGTATGAAAACTGTGCTTAAACCAGACTATTATTTCAATACATCTACCTTGCCAAGCTCTAAAATCCAGAAAGGAGCTCTAACTAGAGCTGGTTACAGTATATATATGCATTGAGTTTCACTGTAAACGAATTGGTAAAAAATTGGGTAGGAGCATGGCTGAATGAACAGGGGGATAAATTACTGTTGGGTAATTTAATTTTTATTTCCTTCCATTTGGTGGATGTGTGTTCCTTTAGCTGCCTGTTATCAGTGAGTATTTCACAACGCAATTTTTTACTGGTGCGTGTGCAGATCTTTTTCCTTTGATAGCACCACACCAGAGGTTTGCTTGCCTCATAAAGTTTATTTTGAGAGTGTCTCATCTGAATGAAGAAGGGTATGCCACAAACTCTTACTTGTTGTACGGGCAGAAAATGTAATTCTGCTGGGGTGTGCCAGGAAAAAACGGCAGTGCATGTTGATAGCTCATCACAGTGGCGTTTATCTGAAGGGCATTCATTCTGCAAGTCACACCTCTTCCCATAAGAGAGAGAGACATTTCCTCTATAGTAATGTTTAACTCTTAGTATTCCCCTCCGCATTTTTTCTTGAAAATATCCAGGAAAATTTGCCCCTCTCATCTTTACAATCGTCCCCTGTGAAAAGGTCAAAATGATCATAAGTGTGGACACATCAGACGAGCAGCTACTAGGCATCAAAAGAGCGGCACGACCGCTGCTGCTACGCCGAGGGCAGATGTCGAGTCCGCTGTAAAGAGCCAGCCAGACCGTGCAGGGGTTAACCAGGTGGCAGCACAGATCATTTGGTTACACACCAGACGTGCCTTCTGCCCTGCTTCCAAACCGTGCAAAAGCAGAATGGGCAGTGTCACAGGTTTGCTGTGTTACTTTTAATAACCGTTTTCTTCCTTAGCATAAAATCTCTGATTTTATTAATGTGGCAGCTGTCCTATTTCAGAATTTTCGGCTGAGGTCTTTCACAACTAGTTAAAATGTTTTGCTAAAAAGTGTGCAAGATGAATCCCAAGGGAAAAGCAAGACCCATCCCAAACAAACTTTGCCAAAGAGGAGATTAGATTTCAAGTAATAACAGAGTATATAATAGAGAAGATTTGCTTAAAGGGTTGCCAAGGATAAGTCATTTCAGGAAGGAGAAAGGCTCACTAGGTATCGGAATGAATAGAGAAGGAGATCTTATGAATAGGGGAAGAAAAGGAAATGGCCATGAAATGAAGCTGAAGAAAGGCAGAGAACACAAATATAGGAAAACAGGCCAACAATTGTAATGGAGAACTGGGTAAACAGTATTAAAACAAAAATCCACTCATATTCGTGCATATAATTAAGGGAGTTTGCTTAACTGTTCTTGCAATCCATTTGCATGCGCCTGTTACGACTGTTAGGTCAACTGAGCCGTACTATATCATGGTGGTTCAAAGAATGATTATTTCAAAGCTGCAGGTACAAGTACTTGTAAAAGCAAACAGAAAATCACGCCGTGTTAATATTAGCACTGAAATGACTTGCCTTGTCCTCCAGTCAGGAAATGGAAACAATGGCACACCACTTTATGTGACCAACAAAACTTAATTGCCAATAACAAATAGTCCCAGGGAACTGTTTAAGAACAATTGATGGATGCCAACTGGGAGATTGCATCACTTTGAATCACGAACGTGTGTATGGAAATAGACATGTTGTTGGTTATTCCAAAGATAGAAAATCATGGTGTCAGTGGATAAGCTGTTTGACATAGAAATGCAAGCATCTTCAGTTAGGGGGAAGTGGGCTTAATGGTGATGTGGAGGGAAGAAGAACCAGCATCTGAAGCACTGTGTGAAGGCAAAATGATTGATGAGGGAGGAAACAAGGGAATTCGGAAATCTGATAAGAAAACTGGCAGCAGAGTTTTGGCTGTGCTCTTTATAACATTAGAAGTGCTCAGAAATTGAATAGCTTGTTATTTCACCAGTATTAGTGTTAGGCTAGCTGGCCTGCCCTTTCCTCCCTGATGGATGAACTTTTTATGATGTTTATTCTTTCCCAGCTCTGCTGCATCACTGCATCATTTTCTCTGCCTCCTCAGACGATAGGTAACTAAAGATAGCAACTCTTTCTTATGCAGTTCCTTGACAGTTGGCAGTAAATGACCCATGTCCCTGCAGATATATTTTTGGTTCAGTTATTGTGTCATTTGTGTTTCACTAATCCTAACTCTTATTATCTCCCAGGTGCATTTGCCTCCCAGGCTCCTGCTCCCTTCACCTGTGCAGTGACTGTAACTGCCCAGGGTTTCCCTCATGCCCATAATTTACCATGACCTGAACTCTTACAGGGGTCTTGTGCTTTTTTCTCTGTCCTCACTCCATTTCTTTCACTTCTGTGTATTTGCATTGGATTTCTAAGGCCTTTTAAAAACTCCTCTTTGTGATCTGCCTTGCAGCAGTCTTTGCCAACCCTACTTCGGAGGCGGTGGAGAGAAGTGCTGCTCCTGGGGTGTTTTTTGGATTGGTTCTGCACAAAACCTTCAAGAACACCTGGTAAGTGTAGCCAAAATGGTGCTGCTTATTGGCGGTGAGTGCATACCAGCAAAACATGTGTGATACCTCCTGCTGGTGGCAGAAAAAAGGAAACCACTTTGATGAAGTATTAAAAGATTGTTTTACTTTTACAGATTCCACAGAAAATTCCGTACAGCCAGAAACTAAAATACCGCTCTGTATACAATGGCAGTACTGACGCTGTTTTACTTCAGGCATGTAACGTGGGCACTTTGGATCACACCCCTGTCTTTCTTGGTCTCTTTCTTGACTATATAGGGAATTTGGTCAGCTAACTTGGTCTTGAATCACACCCACAGCAGATGACTAACGCTGCCCTAAACAGAGATTTGTAGTATAAACCCTCATCATTTCCACTGAATGGATCTGGTGCTTTTCTCTTGGCAGACGTGGTGCCGGTGGTACCCAGAGGCGTAATGCAGGTGACCTTGGCCAGGTGGGTGGCTCCCACCCGTCCCTGCCACTGCAGGAGAAACAGCCAGACGAGGAAAGCTCTCTGCTGTGGGACAGCACGGCTGGCCAGGCAGCTAGGTGAGCAGCCGCAAGACTGACTACTCTTCCCCATGGATTATTTACTGGTACCCTCCCCCCTCAGGGGCTCCCCAGGTGGCCAGTGCTTGTGTGAGCTGGCTACAGCCTGGCTTCCTCCTTCTGTCCCCATGCATTTTTTGGGTATCAAATGGTGCAGAGCAAGAGTGGCTCCATGCCGGAGAGGCTGGTGAGAGGGAGGGGAAGAGGCGGCAGGGCTCGCCGGGGCTCCCCCAACACGCGGTGTACAGCCTGGGGGCAGCAGCCGCTACACAGCTCATGCTGCCGGGGGAGGCTGATGCCCTCCCCTGTGCCACCTTAGCTAGTATTTATCCCAGTTTTTTTCAATGTCCACCTCGTAGTTTCCATTTTTATTGCATCCAGATCTTTGTCTTTTGCTTATTTGTCCAGTTTTCCATAGCAAGCTTAATGCTTGTGGATTCACATCCTTGGCGGAGGAAGCCCTTCTCTTCAGCCTCCCCAGGACGGGCAGAGCCCTGCCCGAGCACTCACCACTCCTTTTCAAGCCCCGAGCATAATTTCTAGAGAGGAACCAGGTGCAAAAAGGGCTTCTGCATGGACGGCACCCTCGATGTGCCCGTTCAATGCTGAGGCTGCCCGGCTGCTGGTGGTACCAGTGGGGAGGCATTCGGGGGGCTGCTGGGAGTGCAGCTGAAGTGAGATGCCCATTCAGCAAAGATCAGTGAGCAGCTCTCTGCCAAGGGTGTCTCCCAGCCACTTCTGGCCCACTTCCCCAGCTGATCGCTTTTCCAGCAGTGTTGTCACACCTTCCCATTCACCTTTCGTCCAACTGACTAGGTTTTCAAACTCTTTGTGGCAAGGATGTAATTATTTAAATTGCTCTCTGTAGTTACAAGCAGGCTATAAAACTAATAACTTGAAACAGTGCCCTAGCCTAGATAATATGCCCTGGAATCTGAAACGCTAAACTTCAGTGCAGGTAAATTTGTAGCTGGCTTAGATATGCTACCAAATTTCTGCTGAACCACCAAAATGCCTGAAATGCTCCTGAAAAACTTTCTAATGCACTTGGGTCCATCTCCTTCTTTCTCCTGTTTTGTTTTAATGGACGGGGCTGTGGCAATGCTGCAGAAACGCGTCCAAAACTTGTGTCTGACCCAGGGGTGGGTGCTGCAGGGGAGTGGTGTGAGGAAAGGCGTGATTGTTGCTCATTAAGCACTTAAAAAAAAAAAGAAAATCCCTTGAACATAGATCCAGAGCGAGCTTTTGAATTGAAAATGAACTCAGTGTAAGTTAGTTTGTTGAGTCAAAACTCACGTGAAGAGAAAAAAACCCTAGAAAGTCATTGAAGTGTGGCCTGTTCAGACTTTCCATCTGTAAACCGCTTGGAGTTCAGAGTCTGACAGGACTTGAAAACATTGGCAGTGCTGCCGTCGGAGCCACAGTGCCGCCGGATGGCACAACTTGGGCCAGCCGGGCTCTGCTCACCTGCGCCAGGCCAACGGCAAGGGGGTTTGCCAGAAATAGAAGCCTTAATCTTTTGCCAGCTTGTGTAAATGCTGACCCCGACAGAAAAAGACTAACGTTGTGCTTTTCCCCCCTCCTGCGACCCATTAGGGAAAGTCAGAGGCACTCCTTTTACAGCTGTTCAAGCTATGCTTTCCTTTGATGGCTACCTTCCTTATCAGCACAGCTCTGCGAAGTGGCTGGTGATACTTGGTGTTTAGTGTTTGAGGCTCTGGCCTTGAGATCACAGAGATCAGAAATAAATACGAGTGCTTAAGAATAGGTGAGACGGCAACTGTGCCTTTCTTCTCCTTTCATTGAGTCACCTGGTACCTGATCCTTACGGCAATGAGAGTTAAAGATTCAAATGGGCAGGCAACTCAACGTGCAAAACCCCATCTATTCTGTGTAATAGCAATCAAAGACCTGGCTTTTTGGACTAGATCCACCTAATGCTTAGAAGGAGGGCTGGAGGAGCACAGGCCTGGAGATGGGGAGGTTGTAAATCCCCACTCCTGCCCCCGTTGCTCAGCCTCACTGTCCATTTCTGCATGGCAGCTAAACCACCCACGAGCTCTGGAAAGTGCTCTCGCCTTTTTCACACTCGCCTTTTTAAAAAGCTGAGTTCCAGCACTTGCAGCCTGGCCAGCAGAGAAGGTTGGGGCTGCTCTCAAGAGCTGGGTGTTTCCACATCATGTGTTGTGGATGTGAAAAAGCAGCCCTAACCCAAGTCCCCAGCAGGAAACGTTTCTTACTCATGCTCTGTTCACATGATACTCTGCCCTGGCAGCCAAGCTCACGGAGAGCAAACGCCTCTGCCAGCCATAGGGATGGGCTCCAGGTGTGAGAAAGCCTCTCCGTGGGCTGCGTGCAAACACAGCGCTCTCGCAAAGGGAAAGGAGGCTCGGGAGCTACCTGGTATGTCTGGGGAGGCTTAGCCATGTGGTCCGAGACAAGCTGCTTTCACTTTGTTTCAGTCTTCCCACCCGAGAAAAGAGAATAATATTTGCTCGCCGACCTTGCCGGGGTGTTGGGAGATGGCAATGAATGTCTGCACAGTGCTGCAAACATAGAAGGTGTTATAAAAATGTGAAGCCTCTAGGTGCCAAGCAGTATATTTGAACATTGCAGGAAAGGGAAATACGGCGCTCAGACAGTTGTGGGGTGAGCAAGACAGGTTTATTGCAGACAGGAATGTTTAAACTCGCAAATACAGGGGGTGCCAAAATGCATTTATTAGGAGGTGATGGACTGCAGGCACTCCATAAAGTACGCCCCTGCTGACCAGTGGCAGCGGGCTGCAGACCCAGAGAGCTGAATGGTTAACCTGCGCAGGCTGCAACATCCGTAACCTGGCCAGCACGGTGATCTGAGGCACCAAATGTTTGGGAGGGTGCAGGGCAGAGGTGAAGGAGCGTGGAAAGGAGGCTGGTGTTTTCTACAAGTCGCCTATGAGTAGAGCCAGAGTGGTAAAAGCGGGTGCTGCAAGCCCTTGCCTGCAGATACTTATCAACGCTGTTATCAGGCATATGCGAGAAGCATTTGTGATCCTGCAAGGGTGATGAATGCTGGAAGTGTCACCACTTCGCTGCCGAACACCGAACCCTATGGGGCAGGCGTGTTGCTGCTCCCGTGGGGCATGCTGGCCACTGCGCTGCACCTCCAGCCCCGCCGCGAGGCATGCAGTGGGGGACAGGCGCTGTTCCCCTGTCCTGCTTTCCCTGGCAGGGCCAGCTCTGCAGGGTTGGGGTACCAGCACACTCATGGCCCGAAGCAGCAGAATTTGGCCTAGGGTATTTCTGAGGGTACCTGGGTTGGGCATGGCCATGGGCATGTTCTCCTCCTGTGAGGGGTGATGTGGTGTGGACAGCGACTTCACGGGGTGGATGTCAGCTCATTGCAGGGAGTACCCCAACAGCAGTTCATTGATATGTACGTGCCTTCTCCCCAGCCACCCCAGCTCTTTTAAAAGGGTAGAAAATACTTTGTGAGGAGGGGAGATGCGGTGATGCTCTGTTGCATCAAGGTACACTAAGTCAGATGTTCAAAGGGAGAGGGAGAAAGTCTGAGTTAATGTTGTCACAGAGCCGTTAGCCCTGGGTCGGTTCGTTAGCAGAACAGCTTTTCCCCAGCAGGGCTTGGCAGCACAGCCTCCCCATAGCAACTGACACAAACAAACCCCAGGGCTGCAGAGAAGTGATGACTGAAAGGAAAGGGTAAGGGAACAGCCAAACTATTTTTATATTTCCGAACTACGCAGCAGCTATTTTTCACTTTTGCATGCTAAATTGTCACTGTGGTGCAATTGCTTGCTGGGTGATATCCCTTTGCTTTCCTCTGCTTTTCTCTTAGCTGAAATCCCACCTATTTGACTGAAGAGCTTCACAGTTTTTGAGTGAATGCATGTCTCTGTGAGCACGTGTAATATTCGTTTCCCTACTGTGCATATTAATTAATAGCATAAGTGTGTACTGTTTGTCCCTCACCCGAGCATCCACCAGGTGCCTCCCGGCAGAGCTGGGACATGCGTGAGGTGAGCGTGGGCACCCTCCCTCAGCTACTACGTCCCTCTGAGGGCTGGCGTTTGTTACTGGGCACAGCCTGCCGGCCCCCAGGCTGCAGGGGATCCTGCGTGGCTCCGTGCCACCAGGTGCCATCTCGGACATCTCTGGTCCTTCTGCCCCTTGGAGGCCTTCTCCCCACAACCAAGCTTGGGCGCAGGCAGTGGGGGTGGCAGAGGGGAGGAAGGAAGGCCATCGCCCTGTCCTCCTCTGAGCCGCATGGGCCAGAGGACACTCGGCCTCTGCGCCGGCTTATCTGGGGTGCAAGGATTGCTGGTAAGCGTGATAGCAGTTACAATAGCAATTAGGTGTAATAGCCCTGATCAATGAGACATTGACACTGAAAGCTGAAAAGACCAAGCCCGTGGACTCAAGCGAGGGCACCAAATGGTCCGTGGCCAGTTTGGAGAGGTGAAGGTGCGAGCTGGCAGCCACAAGCATGTGCAGCTGAAATCCCTGTGGCAATACCGGTGCTCCAAGGCCCCAGCACCTCGTACCAGCAGGCAGGCACTGGAGAGCACCTCAGCAAACCCTGCTGTGAAACAGGTCTTCTTCAGCAACGAAGGGCAACGATGGCCTGGGTTATGAGTAGCAAGAGCTGGGTAGGAAACGGCTCTCCTCTCCACACAACTCCTGGAGGTGATGGAAATGCTCTCTTTGAGAAACGAGGACCCTCTTGCTGCTTTTTATGAAATGTGAGAAGGGAAGACATCGGTCTCCTTTTCCAACCCAGCTCGGGGGCAGGAGTTGGACCAGGCACCCGAGGCTGAGGGCTCCCATGCAGGGGTGGGATTTGACTCACCTACCTGTACATGTCTGCGTTATGGCTGTCTCCATCAGCACATCACCCAAGGCTCTCTTTACTGTCAATGGGAGAAATGGGTGTGTTTTGGGCATGAGTCAACTGGCCTAGTTTTGCTTTCTGTCTTAGGGTAAGGTGAGTTGCTCTGGATTTTCCTCTTCCTTTCCGTTGGCTGTAAAGGGACAATTAGCTCAGATGAACTTGATGCCTCCAGCGGGTCAGATGAATTGCCATCCCAAGTTAGTTACTGAGCATTAGCTGCTGATGTGCCTTCCCCTAGCCTGGGCAAAAGTAAGGTAATTTCAGTTAGCTTTACTCATACTGCAAGAAAGCATGTAGGGATCCCTGAGTTATGGTAACTTCTTTTTTATTTCAGTGTGAAGAGAGGAGAAATTCAGTGGCTCAGAAACCAAAGGCCAGCTGTGAGGAAAACAATGCTGCCATACTTCCCCCTATTAATCTGATTTTTCTATTATATAAAAGATTCTTCAAGTATTTTGGTGCAAAGAGTTTCACAGTAAATCGCAAAAACACAAGGGAAAGTGAAAGAATTTACTTAAGAGGTAGCTATCTTTTTTCTGCTTTCAATTGCTTTTACTTTTCCACTGGCTTTAAACATCAGGCTGAAAGTCATAGCTATAGCGCAAAGAAATGAGGGTGGTATCCATGCTTACTTGTGCTGCAGCTGTAGTTTCCCATCCGGTAAGCTTGGGTTAGGACACCACTGTGTCAGGCAGCCCGCAGATGGTTCCTATCCTAATTCATCACAAAAGTAGCAGCAGTTGCTGGTGGTCATCATACGTTTGATATTTTTCTTCTGGAAACTCCTAGGGGATCAACACCTTTCTTCAGTAAGCAGCCATCGGGGCCTCACGTGAAGCCCTGCCCTGGAAAGGAGCCTTCGCTGGGTGGCAATTTATAGCCAAGTTCGTACAGCCATCGCTGGTGTGATGGATGTCATACCAGCTCCTGCTACAATCATCTTGCAGAAATCTTTCTTCTTACTGGAAATTTTTTGTTTATGCAGATGCTAATCAAACCAGTACTTCCCTCTGGGCTTATAACACGCTTGGAGGTCAAGTTTCAGCATGCAGTATGTTACATGCTAACTAGGTAACTGAACGAGTGAATCAACAGAAAAATTAATGAGATTTCAAACGCGGAGACAAGTTAGAGCCACTTCTTTACACCTATATGCAAATTTGGTTTAAAAAAACCAAACCTATGTACTTGCCAGGGGTTATAGCTGCTTGCTCAGTGCTTGTTAAGCAATCCGGTAAAGTACTTTGCGTTCCTGCCTGCCGTGGCAGAGACATATCAGCTGAGACATCCACAGAGTGCCTGCAGCCTGGTGTTGTTTCGAGGAAGGGCTCATTTCTATTTGGGTGGGTATGCATAGGAAATAAAAGAACAATAACGCCATTCTTCACACGTCTGATAAATCCGGCCTTTGTTCTCTCCTCCTTGATGTGCTGGAGTAAAGTCACTGCAAGTGCCATTGTTTTCCCAGAGTTTTTGAAGGGCTTTAGTGTGTTTCTTTCCTCTGCTTAATTCAATGGATTTACTTGTTTCCAGAATATTTCAGATGGAAATATTCAAGGAGAAAGCTAAGATACTAATTCTGTTTTGTGGCTTGCATTGGGAACCACTTCTGGAAGCTTTCTAGGCTCATTTGTTTGCATAGTAAGACACGTCTGAAAATGATTTGTTAATGATTTCAACCTAAAGAGCCTATAAAGAGGCTGAGGCAGTCGGATGGGGAAAACCATCCCTTTATGCCTATTAGCCTTTGCTCTGTAGGCCAGGCTGGGGCAGACCGCCTGCCCGCTCTCCCCTTGGCACAGTTCAGATGACCAGCACCATTCAAGCAGGCTATAATTAAGCAGTTCCGAATTTCAACAGAAGAGTGCCACAGAAGTGAAAAGGGTGGTCCTGCTGGAAAGCTCACATTCATGCTAATATCGCTGAAGTGAATTTTTTTTTTTTTTACTTACTTGTGCTGTACGTCCGTTACACATCCTAAAGCAATTATAGGAGAAAGAAGCCATAAAAAAGGCTGTGTGCCCAAAACCTCACCTGTGTTTTCCAGCTATGTTAGGGAACCTAAGAAAAGCCATTTCCCCTTTCCACAAACCATCTTTCTTTGAAGGAAGCTATGTGTGGAATAAAAGGTGTTTTTTCAGTGCCACCGCATAGTATTTAAGGAAAGCATTAATAAGACGGGTCTCCTTCACAGGCCAGCTGAAGAACCGTTCAAGAAAAGTCTGCCCTCCGCCCTTCCCACACCATGGTATTTCAGGGAAAGGCGCAGTGTTGTTTCCCTGGCACAAAAGCCATCTGTGCAGAGGATCACAAAGGATGAGACAACTTTACACCTCTGGCAGTGTTCCTGTTGGCACTGTCAGCGCAGTGCACTCTTGCTTTCCTAGCTAGTCCCACCTGGGGCAAATTTCTCTTCACTTCAGTGGCAGAAAGACAGAGGTGTGTTTCAGAGGGAGAAAAGCAGCGAGGACATAGTTACTGCTCTGTGGAGCACTGGAACGAGTAAGAAAAACTGGTTTAATATCTGCAAAGCGATGGATCCTTCTGTCTGTCTATCCACATAAGCCCTGGCTCTCAGCATAACATAGAAATGTTTTCTGTGTAAAATCAACAGGATCGGCAAAGTGGTGGTTGCATGCGATGTTGATCGGGCACAGCAAAAAAAAGGATCTGAACTAAATCTTTTGGGAAAGCGTGGGTTTGAGCTTGGAACTTGGAGTCATGAACATGTGCGGGCATGCTGGGATGTAATGTAAGGTGCGATGTGAAAATACACCTAAGGTATTCGCCGGGAGTTTGTTAATTGTTTATTGTTCTCGGCTATGATCTCGAGCAACAAGATCTGTGGAGATAAGGAAGGGCTTGCTTCCAGGAGAGCTGAGCGAAGAGCATGAATAAGAATGTGTTTCAAGAAGTCATTGACGTATCCATTCAAAAGCTGCAGCTCTTGGAGTGGCAAAAGCTTGGCAAGCTGCTAGCCTAAGGAGAGCAGGCCTGGAGGCTATTGTATGGGTGTAGGAAAGTCTTCTGAGATGACGTGTCAGAACCAGACTCAGACAGCCTGGGGTGAAAGACAGGATGTCTTGGGGGAGGGAAAGAAAAATGAGACGTATGACTAGGGATGACTGGAAGGCAAAACAGCTTGCATGGGAGTTGTATATAGGTAACAGGAGGCGTATTTCCAGGGTAGGTCTGTGAATGGGAGTTAAGTGGATACGAGAGTCGTGTGGCTGAGCTGGTCATGCAGAAACAGCCCTTAGCTAGGGTCAGTGCAAAACCTAGCAGCTGGCCTCTCTCTGTTTAACTTTTGCAAGGCTCCAGAGATGCAGGGGCAGTGTGCTGTGATGCAGGGAAGCAGAACCGTATGCAGAAAATATGGTAGAAGAGAGGAGCCCATGAGGTGGAAAGTGCTCAGATGGAGATGCTCTGGCTACTTCTCATTCCTGCTTTAGTAGGAAAGTGGGAAAATATGAGCAGGGAGGCATTAGTCATGCCCTTCCAGGTAGTCCCCAAATACATTGGGTTACTGGAAAATTCACTAATAGAGAGATGGATGATGACTTATAAACAAAGAGCTTTTAGGGCAGGAAGTCCCAGTTGTTAAATGATAACAATTCATGGGTTTTTTGATTATATGTTTTAAATAGAACCCTGTGAAAGAAAGACACGTGCCCTGAAAAGCCGTGCAATTCCCTCATGTTGGATGGTGCTATAGGCATCAAAAAATGAATGCTGTCCAAGGAAAAATGTCTTCCCTGCCAACTCTGCCAGCCCAAGAACCTCAGCTTTTGTGAGTCCAGATGGGGAAAAATTTCTAAAAATCAAATGGTTTATATATTTATTATCACCACTCTACACCTGTAGGGCTCTGTGGAACCAGAGTGACCGGACAGATGGGAAATGCCTGTCTTTTCTGAGCCTCTTGCAGGTGTCTCAATGGGGAATGGGAAACAGGAAAAATCTGTTGTGCTCAAAATTTGCTGTAGAAAAAGACAAAGGATAGCATGCAAAATAGAAGTATTCAAAGTCTTTCCTACTTCCAGTTCTTTCAATGGGGTTTTTAAAAGACCTTGGTGTACTCAGATTTTTTTTTTTTCTTCAGAATAAGTGGTTTGGACATGTCTTTGAAATCTCACTTTCATATTCTGTGTGCTAGAAAATGAAACCTGAGTCCACACTCTCTGAGTGGAATCCTTTGCAGGCAGAGCGTGGAATGTAGGCTAGCAAATGCCTTCAATTATCTTTCGAAACCTGAGAAAAAGTTGGCGCTTCAAAGCTGCCCATACATCTCTATGTTTTACCATTTATGTTATTGATGGATAGCACTGAGGAAGCGTGCTAGGATAGGACAAGTGATTAGAAAAGACTTGTTGAGTCACCCAGTCCAGGTATATGATCCCTTTTCTAACTTATCGAACTCCACATTAAGAGTAGGTGGATTATTTGACTCCATGATCCCATAGGAAGCCTTTTCCAGAATCTGGTTATCCCAATGATTTAAACATTTCGTCTAATTTACAGTCTAAATATATTGATGGCTAGTGTGTATCCATATGTTCTTATGATGAAATTGTCCTGGTGCTTAAACAGGTCTTCTTCCCAAGTGCTTGTGCCCAGCATACTTACAGACAGCAGCTGTCTCTCTTCTGAGCTTTTGTTCTGCTAGTTTCCCAAGCCAAAGCTTTTAGCAAAAGTATTCTGGTAATACAGCCTTTTTTCTTCTGATTATCCTGATAACTCTCCTCTGTCCCTATTTTGTGTCCCTTGGGAATTCATGTTGGGAACTGGAAGCAAGAATTGTTCCTGCTATTGCAACTGAGAGCTAACCGTAAGCTTGTACAGTGGTATTAGTATGACCCTTCCTGGGGCATCGCTAACAGATACACCTCTTTGGAAGCATTTTAAGGCTGAAGTTCCCTCTTCGCAGCTGCATCATGTTATCGTTCATGACTGCCCTTCGCTCAGGGGAAAAAGATCTGTGCTGTGAGCTGATGAGTTTCTTGCTTACAGCAAAAAATAAGTGGTTCCCAAATGTATGACCTTGTTTTTTGTGCTACTGAATGTCCTCCCTTTTCTGTTACTTTGGTTCACGAGGTCCTCCTGTAACATGTTCTAACCCTCTGAATTGATGTTGCTTCCCAGTTTTGTGTCATCAGCAAATTTTATTAGCGCATGCTGACGTTCTGAGCCAAGGTTATGAGAAAAAACATTAAGATCAGTCTTGGAAACAGTCCTGGGGAAGGAGCCTCTATTGCTCCGACTCTTCTCCCCACTGCCTGGGGCCCCATCCCCTTAGCCAGGGTTTTCCCCATCTCAACCTCCTCCTTCTCCAGGTAAACTCATACCTTGCCCTGCAGCCTTTTCGGAAGCCAGAGAGGAAAGGTTTATCTCAGATCTGATATCTAGAAAATCAGATATCAGATTTGACAAGAAAAATCTACCCCGTGGTGAACCTGTCTTGCATCTTACCGCATCTACCTCCATGCTTTCAGCTGCGTGTTTGTTTTCCTCCTTTGAAACACACGCAGAGGACTTGCTTGCAAGAAGATGAGTCCATCACGCTCACGGCTGGACACGTGTGTATTTTTACCTAGGAGGGAGGATGGGGAACAGCCCAGGCATCGGCTTCCCACTGCCTGCGTGGCTCTGCTCTGGGTTGTGGCTGTGGTCATGCAGCTGCATGGCCGCTGCCTTCCCCACGGAGGTCCACCCTGCAGCTGCACACATCGCCTTGTCCCTGTCCTTCACAAAGGACTTCAGTTGCTCCTGTTTAATCATACGTCTCCATCCTTGGCTAGATGGGCATACTCGAAATACGTACTGAAACCACGGTTTAAGCAATGCTTGTATGAAACTGCTTCGCTGGTGCCTGTAATGCCACAAGCTGCACCGTTTTCCCTTCATTGCTGAGAGTCTTCTAGGAAAACTTCAGGTAAGAGCTGACTTTTTAGTTCTTAAAAACAAGCAGAAATGAGACAATTAAGATGAGTAACTGCCAATTGTTTCCTAGAAGACACAGTAAACAGAGAACCACAGCTTTTTCAGGAGGCATCCAGCACAGTGATTTATTTCTGTATCAATTTTCATCACAAGCAATCCATCAAGCAAAGAATCTGAGGAAATTTACTCTCAGAATTCTTTTGATTTAAAAAAAAAAAAAAAAGCCAAACCCAACCTCCAGCCCCAGTCTTCACTGTAACATGAAACAGAGACAAACAAGCACATTGCAAGTCTTCTTGCAACACGTGATTTTACATTGCAGCATCTTTTACCACAACAGGGGCACCAATCTCCTTCCAGTGGCAGTGCACCCATCTTGATGTTTACTCCCATTTGTTTCGTGCTGCTGCAAAGACAGAGTTAACCTTTCCCAGATGTATTTCCCAGCGTGCAGACACACACAAATGGTTTGCCATTTCCTAAATTACCGGCATCACCCTGTTGCTCAGTGACAGTCTCAGGTTGCCTGTCTGTTGGAGCAGATGGGGAACAGGGTCGGCACAGACCCCAGAGCACACATGTACATGAGTGCCCCCACGGCCAGCCTGGCTGCCCCAGCAAACTTGCTGGCACACAGCAGGCTGGCTGAGATCCAAGTGGGGTTTGGAGCCGGTGGATCCTGCACTTTCCCTCCCATCCCCATAGCAATACCCTGGATTGCAGGAGGTCCTGGTCAGACGGCACGGTTGCAGCCCTGCTTCTGGGTGGGGATGTCACCTGGATGGTGGCTGCGCAGGCTTTGTGTTGGACTATGCCCAGGGAAAACAGCCCACAGGCATCCCCAGGGGGCTGGCATGGGGATGCCAGTGCTGTAGGTCATTCTGCTGCATGAGCAGCATCCCCGTTATCTGGGTGCGTGCCCATCCCATCCTGCCCAGTTGGTGAAGTTGTGAATGGCTTTATCCTTTACAAAGAATAAATACTTTTAAGTTACGGTTAGTGAGTAAAAGTTTCATTGGCATAGCTATCAGGAGCATGGAGAAAAGTTGCTCTCTTGCTTAATGGAGTGGTAGCCGTGAAAGGCCAGTTGAGATGCAAGTTTAGCCATAGTAGCTCTATAGGGTGTAACCAGCTATCTAAGGCATAACCTGCCTTGTTTGAGGACCCATATTAGCTACGCCGACAAACACTTCCTGGCACAGACAAACGCTGGCTGTGTCAGGAAGTCCTGTGGTGGCCCAGGGCAAACGCCAACAACTGCTGGGTCCCCTGGGCACACAAACCTCCTCTTCTCCCACCACCATCACCCTGAGGTGGCACCAGCCAAGCCCTGGTGACTGGGGACTTGCACCCCCTGCACAGCTGCGGAGGCCGTTTCCTTTCCAACCCCAAACCGACTAGCAGTAGAACAGTGAGGAGATGTAGTTTGCCGTTTTCCAAGTGGTCGGCATCTTCTTGATGCTCGGTGGCAGCAACATGTCGCCGGTCTGCCAATCCAGGCACAGCATGCCACGCACACCGCTTTCCCCGCACGTATGTGCTCTGCACCACTGTCACCCTTCACCTCCCTGCTGACAAACCCAGCACCATGCTGTGCTGCCGCGGCTCAAGCTGATACCCCCCGGAGCACTTTCCCGCAATGCAGCTGGCTTGGTTGGTGCTGAGTTGTCCTCTGCACACGTGTGCATGTGTGTGCCCGTGCGCGTGTGCTGCCTGCTGCTCTCTGCAAGGGAAGAGCGAGTTCCCGTGCAGCCCAGGCAGCCTCACGGTGCCAGGCTGGGGCGGCCGGGGCTGTGAGTGGGCACAGCTCTGCCGACGGCTGGCTGGCTGAGAAACAGCAGGGGAACCCGCAGAGCGACTGGTTGCTCACCCATCCTTCGCTTGTAGACTTATGCTTGAGCAGCGCGGGGAACCCAAATTACTGCTCACCGAATCACGCTCACCATGTCATTTTCCTATAATCAGTGTTTACTGAGAGATAAATACATCCCCAATCAAAGGAACTGAAGCAAACCCATTTGTTTCAGCATTGCTTACTACTGATTGCCTTGTATTAGTGGCAGGTAAGAGGGACATAACTTGTTTAAACCTTCATATCAGGGTAAACAGGGGGACTTCACCCAGAGGGAGTGCTGTTTGATGTCTGGTTAGGAAAAAGGGCAGGGAAGTAAATATGATAAAATCATCAGGCCTAGCTGGCACTATAATACAAGTCCAAAATAATTTCCAAAGACTCAAATCAGTCAGGAATGAAGAGAAGTAGGAAAAGCTGCTTATGTCAAGGAAACAGGAATATCAACAATTATGGTTTTGGAGAGGCAGAAAATAAAAACTCTGTTCCTGTTACTTCTAATTTGCTGATTTTTTTATAAATGTGTCATAAGCAAAAACATTTAGTACATATGCAGTCCTTTTATTACCACTCTTGGGCTACATAAAGTAGCATTTACCTCACGCGTAAGGATGTAGTACCCTTTCTAAAGGAATACATCTATGTCTACACTTGGCATCTCCCTCTCCTTGTGTCTCCATTATCAGGTTATTTATGAGTATGTAGTATATTATCTAAATAGGTACATGTTCTAGTAGCTGAAAGGAGTGAGAACGGCTTTATTTAGTAGTTGGTAATTAAAAGTGAGTCTTTCTTTGAGGAGAAAGAGGATTCCCTTGAGCACCATTGCTTTTTTCTTAAAGATGCAACTAGGAAAGGTTCAGTGAGATGAGGCAGCAGTTCTTGCTAACACCAGATATAATGTTTTTAGGGCACACTGAAATTTAGATGTGCAAGTCAGCTAATGGAAACCACAGTGACTCCAAAAGCCAGGGTAAGCTACCTGTTGTGGTGAAGCCCACCATCCCCAGCAGTGCTGGGCAGAGGTCCCTGGGAGAGGCACGAGGCACCTTTGTTCACAGGCATGGGGGATGTAACCCCCTGGGACCCCAGCCTGCACCATGCATGGGCTCAGCTCTGCCAGAGCAGCGTATTGCTGTGGTTTGAATGATTATATGTTGATGATGATGATATTTGCCGAAGTAAGATGACAATCTGAGAGATGCAGCTTGAAAGACATAGCCCCCAAGATACAAAGTCCTGAAAGCAAGTAGTCTTTATCACTGCTCTCTATAGCAAGAATAAATCCCAGCTGGCTGCTGTAGCTGTCAGGCATTAACCTACTATTCCCCAGTCTCTGAAAATAAATCCGGTGTGAGGGATCACGAATACAGACTTTCCATGCTCCTCTTCCAGCTGGAGACCCCGGCCTCTGTGACTCCAAGTCCTTGGATGGTGAGAGAGGGTGGAGTGAGATGTGCCAGGAACTATTTATCCCATCCTGTCTTAGGATTGTTAACCAAGTCAGCATCAAAGGAAGCTTACAGCTATTCATTTGCGACATGGGCAAGTTGCGAGGCTTTGATTGTACACTGAGGCACTTGTAATAAGAGAGAGACACAGTATTCACAGCAACTTCTTTTAAAAGTGGCTCACTTCTTATTCCTGGTAACATCCTAAATCCAGGGAAAGGGGCAACTTCCTGCAAAATAAATCGGGGGATTTACAGCAGTGTTTAGAGGCATCCTTCATCTACTGATGTTCCTGAGTGCAGGTTCAGATCAAAGAGTAGAGTGCAAGTCTGCTCCTAAAAAACTGTCTTCCATAGGACGGGAGAACACGGAGACTTAATTTGGTTAGCATGCACATAGGTAGCCTGTACTTCAGTCAATGCTTAAGTTAAGCTTTGAGAAAACATCATAAAAGATGTCGTATAGCAGTAGCACTAGCATGCTTACGAGTCAGACGTTATATGACATAATTTGAACACATTGCATAAGCTACAAAACAAGAGAGAGCACCTAAGCAGTCATGAGAGGCAGCCAAAAGTCTACTAAGAAATGATAATGCATTCAGTCTCCAAAGCTTGCTAACTCTCTATCAATTTTACCCACACCTCATACAAATTTAGTGTCTGTTCCTCACTCACCTGCTCCCTTGTTGAGGGGACAAAAAAAAAAAAAATTCCGACTGCGCTTTCTAGCTATTTGCCAGGAGCTCAGCACAGCAGTAATGAGTTGAACTGATGCCTAAATTAATCTCTTATTGAGGTATTGCAGGTGTTACCATTCCAGTCTCAAATGAAAGGGGTTCTTAGGAGTTTGCCTTTTGGTGAAGTTAAATTAGAGCTGGTGTTTCTGAAATTTCTGTGTCCAGTTGTGGAGTGCTCTGGGCAATATGTTATTTAAACACTTATTCACTGAAGGAGGGTGGGGGGTGGATATTTCTGTTTTTCTGCTGACCCATTCCAAATTCCTTGGGTTTATAATTTCTTTTTTTTAAGTCTTAGCATAGGCTTTTTCACTGAGTCCACTGAATATGAGCCTGTTGAATAGTGCTGCTCCACTCGTGTCGCTGAGAAACAAACCATTTGCTTTGTCGTTTCATTCTGCAGCTGAATCCCAGTATTTACCTTGCGTTGCTGCTGAAGCAGAATATTCATGGGGCAACTTCTTCTTTGGAAAAGCTTAATGTATTTATATGATTGATAGCTGGAAATAATAAATAGAGTATATTTATGAGTTTTCAGAGCTTGGATAGTTATTCTACTGCGAAGTAGTGACCTTAGTAGGTTTCATTATCTGGCTGAGAAGTCATAAAAAAAAATATTGCAGAAAACAAGTCTGACTTGAACATCTGGAGGACGAGAAGTAGGAAAACAAATGAAAGGGCCTGCTGTATTCTGTGCCAGTAGGATTTGGAATCCAGAAAGAGATGCAAATGACTAAGGCTGACTGATCTACTTTCTGTAAGCAATCAGCTTGACAGACTTAACCCCTTTTCTTGTTTGGAAATTATCCTGAAGTAAGGGCTGCTGCTTACAGATGTGTTTGCTATTTGCATACACTTTGTGAATAAACTACTGCTTGTGGGTTAGTCATGTGCTATTCAGCATGACTATTGCTTGAGTGTTGTTGTTTGTAGGGTGTGACTCATCAGACCTGCAAGAGAGCTGTAAGGAGGGCTGCGTGAGCATTACTAGAAATATGTGTATGAATGCATATTCACAAATTGTGAGCATGTTTGTGATGCTTTTCATCTCTCTGCAAACAATCTTATTTCCAAAGAAGATTTTGTTTGTACCAAAAAGTACTCTGTAATTAGTAACTCTTGGAATGGAAATGGTCATGGAAAACTTCTTGAAACCAATTACATCTGTCTGTATATCTCTAGTAATCTGTCTTGTATCGAGCAAAGTGGTAAGTGGCCAGCCAAGCGCAGAAAGGTGTATATGACAGTGGGTGCAACCTAGTAATATGCTTATATGGTTCTCTGTGTTGGCCCCCTGAGACAAGTTCTTGAGCCTCAGTCACAAGGTGCTTCCGTGTGGGATCCATTATTTTTTCTTACGGCTGCAGACATGCCTTTAGCCTGAGCAATGCACTGTCCTGACATGGTCTTGGTCTCCTGAGGGATCCCTGCCCTCGGGGTTGCTGCAGCAGGGTTTGCTGTCCTGACGTGCCTCTGGCGTGGGGGGCAGAGGCTGTAGCATTGCCGGGTTTGCAGACCTGCGGGGCTGGGTGGCCTTGGTGCAGGCTGCAAGAGCAGTGTAGATGTGGGAAATCTTGGGTCGTATGGTATCAGGTCTAGTTGCAGGACACGTAGGTGCTTCAATATGAGTGCACTGGATATCCTAACTGCTTCAGGTCAAGTTATAATTAGGTTTGCACTGAGAAAACGCCCAGTGTCCACATATTGTGTCCTCAGAAAAGACCCCCACCCCCTAAAAAACCCCAACCACAAGGTGAAATGAGAGCTGCTTGACTGTCCCAGTCAAGGGCAAAATGGCCCAGACCAAGTTACTAGTGAGTACAGAGTGGAAGCTTTTGCTATTTGAGTGCAAAATAGTGACAAAGTGACATTTTGCTTCCCCTCTCTTGGAGTACCTGAGGAGTGACCCCTTTCTCCTGGCAGAAGACCTCTGGCCTGGCGAGGCAGCGGTCGGGGAATCTGTGGGGTGCGGGTGCCCCGTGTGTCAGCTGTCCCCGTGGGGAGGGGGAGGAAATGTGTGCAGGGCTGATTTCCCCGGCATGGGGGCCAGTTTGCACAGATGGTGCCGTGCAAAACGGTTCTGCTGTTTTGGGTGAGAGGTACTGGTGCCAAAGGTGACCTCTGGGCTGGAGCAGCACCGAGCAGCCACCCCAGCCAGGACCGGGTCCCCGCTGTGCCTCACAAGTGTGAAGGTAGATGTGGTTCCCAGCCCCTGGGAGTTTTCAGCCTGGTTGGGGACGTGATGTAACCAGGGCTCCCAGGCCATTTATGAGTTTAATGATGACTTAAAAAAAAATACTTTATATCAAATGCAAACTGTCTGCGCTCCTCAGACACCTCCCTTCCCTTGGCCTAATTTTCATTAAGAAAACATAATCAATTCTGCTTGAGGGTGTATTTCTGGGGCAAAGGGAGAAGGCAAAAAGAAACTGAGGAATATCCTTTCTTCTTCAATTTTAAAGCATGAGACGGCAAGAAAACAAAACACATGGGTAGGGGATTTGTCCTAGCCCCAACAGTCCCCTTATCTTTCTTTTTCTGCTGACTTCCTGTTCTGAATGCTTTGGCAGCTCACAGGACAGCATCTAAACTTTGCAAACATGAAGGAATTCAAATGGAACCCTAGACGTCATCGCATTTTCCAAGTTGGCCATAAATCACGGTTTGTTATGATTATTCTCTTGTGAGGCAGAACATGTGCAAGGAGATAAGAGCATGGAGGAAGGAGAGGCAGAGGGTATCTCAGAAGAAAAGAAGCACCAGTAGGAAAGACCTAATAAGAAATGTTTTGACAGTCTCGATTGAGCTGAACAGCCATTGAGGAACTGGTGTGAGTTCTCATTGTTGTGGGGACATCGCCCCACCTAATTTTAAGTAAGTTTGCTTTGGAGCTGGAAGAGAGCTCTCTCCCTTGCCATTCAGATTTTGTGTCACTGAAAGTGGGATTTTCCCAGTGAGGCAGTATTTTCCAACCACAGCAGTACGGTGATTCATCAGCCCGATCCTCAGGTGATATAAATAGACATAGCCTCCACCAGCTTCAGTGGTCTTGCACTGACTTACATCAGCACAAGAAACGTGGGATGGAAAGTTCCCATCAGTTTGCCCAATCTCTATCCCAGCCGCTGCCAGCTGGTCTCTTACCATACATCAGTCCTGGCTAGAGTTAGGAAGAGTTAGAGAGCTATCCCAAGCGAACTGGAAAACTCGCTTTCTCTTAGTGAACGGAAGGCATAGGTTAGTTTCCTCTCAGGAAGCCTTCTCTTATATCCATCATGTATTTTCCCTTGCTTTGCTCTTGGTTTGACCCCGTTTTTCTCTGTTGCTGGTGCTGTTTGGACATTTGGGGTGTGGGGTGTTCTGCTGGTCCTCCACAACAAACCTGGGCATGCAGGGGGTCCGCTGGGGAGTTGCTCCAGAGATCTGAATCATGGATTTAGCTGTGGATTTAACACCTTTAAATATTAATCTTTTTAACTGGGGAGGTGGCTGCTTGGCTAGTGGGAGGTTAACCTGAGGAACAGCTCCAGACAAGGAGGTAATTATATTTATTCCTTGGCTGCATTGTGTGGAATGCAGATGAGGGCTAAGTGGCTGTAATTACCTATGCAGTGTGCAATATGTCACTCCTATTTTACAACAACAGGAGCAAGGTCGGCTGAGGCTGGACCTGTTGCTTTGGCTGTCCTTGGGTTTCCAAGCAGCTTCCACCCTGCCACTTTTCTCCGCTTGGCCAGCATATTTCATAAGAATAACACCCAATCACTGTGTTGAATGGTGTTCAGAGGTGTTTTTACTTCCCCTGGTACGCTATTATTTGCTCCGTTATGATGCCACGTAATAAACAAGGGTAAACGACTGGTTAGGAGGTGTTTGGTTTTTTCAGACATATTCAATGAGGCATTTTTTGCACCTCTGTTATGCTCAGGCCTCTCAGGAGAGGAGGGATACCTCTAATTTGGCTGAACTTGTTTCTTCCCAGTGAATGATGGCTTCAGTAATCTCCCTGACTTCCAGAAATAAAATACAGTGAGACCTGTTTTCTTTATGCTGGGCTTGGAAAAAAAAGAAAAAAAGAAAAATAGGGACATCCTTGGATCACCAGCAGGAATTTGGATTTGGGGAGAGCGGGCAACTACCATCTATTCCAAGTATAGCCAGCATGTGATTAGTATCAAGAATCCATATCAAGAATGCAGTGGTTACATTAGATGGGGCCTCATCAAGCAGCTCTCATCCCTTCACGTGCTCAGAGCTAGGAGCCTGCAGCCTGGCTGCTCACCACCTGGACTGAGTGCACTGATGTGCTGCCTCCTTACTTTGGGCATTCTGGGCTTGACAGGGAAGCCGATGCCAAGGATGAGGCAGTCCCAAGGCCTGGCCACGCTAGAGGAGCAATCTCAGTGGGGACCCTCACGAGTGATGCACCAGAGTCTTCAGTCCTGCATGGTCTCTGCTCTGCACTGGGGTTGCTTCTCCTGTTGAATGCCCTCCATTAAACATCTTCAGGTTGCCCCGCACCAGTGGCGCTCCTCTGCTACTTTTTCTCATTCACTTTGGTAATCTTATTTCTACCTGCCAAAACCCTGCTAAGAAAATTGAATCAATGGGGATGCCACTTTAAAGGGGTTCAATTGCTCTGCTGTGTGTGCACTTCCTTGGCCTTTGTCCTGGGTCCACCTTGCTTGGTGAGGTTGCCTGCTCTGTGCGATGGAGACAGAGCAGTGCTCTGGGCAAGCTGAGCCAAAACAAGCATTGCAGAGCTGTGAGCAGCTCCCAGGCAAGCAGCAGTGACTCCCTGCAGTGATGCAAGTCTGGAAGTTGGCTCATAAGCAGGAAACTTTGGGAGCCTACTACCAGGGCAGTAACAGTTGTGGGGAGACAGTACAGCTGCCATGGGTCCCCCACCAGCGGGGCAGGGCTGGGAGGCTTGGAGTGCTGCGGGGAGGAGGAGGAGGAGGAGGAGGAGGAGGAGGAGGAGGAAGAGCGGTTCACTAGGTGGCAGTCTGCCCTCCGACTGCCAGTGGGAACATGGGCGAGCGGGGTTGTAAAGGGGCCTGGGAGCAGCTTTGCACAAGAGTCCTACAGCCAAGGGGCCAACCCTTATGGTCATCCTGGGAGCCATGGCGTAGCTGGTCTCGTTTGCCGGGAGCTCAGGCAGTTGATTGACCGCACAGGAGCCTCTGCTTTCTTCAACACATCACAGCCTGTTTCTAGACCTTGTATTTGTGGGAGAAATCTCAAACTGATGACCAGAATATTCCTGCAGGGTTAATAAACCAAATTAACTGAACAGTATTAAGTTTTAGAAAACTCAAGATTTGAGCTGTGGGTCATGTTTTTTTTGTTACTACTGTATATTTTTTTTATGTGTCTTGGAGCTGGCAGATCTGCTAGCATTAGTCCTTGCCTCAGTCCAACTGGTTGCATTGTTGCTTTCAAACTTTCTGGTTGCCTAAATCCCTGTTATTTCAGTTGGACAGCCTTCTCCTCTGGTTCTGCACTGCTGCACAGGGCAGCTGTGCTGTTTAAAGGCTGTCAGGCCTGATTCTCATTTACACTCTGGCAGCACGAACCTTCACACCCACTTGAGGGTCCTTTTCCTCTGCCGGAGTGTTGGAAGGAGGATTTGTCTCTGCAAAGCATGGATCCAGGAGGCGGCCATCCCCGTCGTACAGGGCTGTGTGTTATGGGATTTCTCTGGTCTTGAGTCAGCTTGCAGAGTGCTCTCTGATCCTGCTGGATGAAAAGCAGGGTACAAAATGTCAGCTGGGATTTATTTTTGCAGTTGCTAAAGTCTTAGGCCCACCGACTGTTCCCATCTGCTGTGGGACTCCCACTGATGCGAGAGGTGCTCACATGCTCTGGTTGAGGGTAACACCTGCTTGCAGGTTCACAGCAGATTCTGCATCGGTTAAAGAGCTGCTAGAAAACTTTCATGTGTGCTCTCTGTCCAGCTTTGAGTAACAGTCTAATAGCATGCTAAGGGTCTGTCCCTGAGAGCTCCAAGGAAATGTATGATTGATTAATCAAGTTATGTTATGTGCAATGCTAGTGTTTCCAATGTTTGTCACGTGCCTGTGGTTCATGATGTATGCCTGCATCCAACATAAAATTAGTAGGTGTGTCTTATAAACAAAAAATAATAATCCTCTGAGTCAGAGTTAAAAATTTTCCCTTCTGTGTGAAGTGCTCATTAATCTGGAATTTTAAGTGAGGGGAAGGGCAGCCTGGAGATGGTTTGCGCTCACTTGCTGCTTCTTCCGGCAGCTGGCGACGTGGCTGGCGATGGCAGTTCTGATGAACCATCTTCTGCACACGTGTGTGCTGGAGCCACTGGCCAGGCTCCATGGCTCCTTCAGTGCCATCTGCCCAAGGGGGCTCTGGTAGGGTCACTTGTGATGTTATCAACAACAACAACAACAATAATGAATAATAGATAATTTTTAGGGCTGCTGCTGTTGTCTTAAGGCGGCAATTTCACTTCCTGAATGTGAGGCTGAGGGTAAATGGTTTTGTTGGGGTTTTTTGGTTGGTTTTGCCCATCTTGGTTTTTAAGTGGATCGGGAAAAAACCCACAATTTCATAGTAGACATATTTGCCCAGAGATGTTGTCATCACATTCAGGCATAAGCCATACGACGGGCTTCAAATACCTCTCTGCTTCTGGGGACGCTCTACTCTGGAGCCCAGATTGGCATATGTATATTTGACCCTTAGTTGTGCAATTCCCCTGAGGGAAGGTGCTGTGTCTTTATTATGCACAGGTAAATAGCTACAGCAGGTCAGTATCTAAGTCGGAGGAGAATCCCTTTTATAACCCTGAAAAAGGTATGTCATGCTATCAGTCCTCCAGAAAAGGATCTGGCAGATTAGACGGCAATAGCTTCCCTGCCAGTTCGACCAGAAGACCCGTGGAGCCGTTTGGTAGAGTTCCTGATGTGTTAGACCTGAAATGCTGGAAACATCACTGTGTGCTTTTAGGCTTTTTGTCAGCTGGAAGCCTCTGCCAGATCTCCAGTGTGGCAAGGAGGCTGCTTCTCATCTCCTCACATCTGGACTCCATGAAATTAATAGCAAAAGCAACTTTCTCTTGCAACTCCTTCCAAAAACTGCAAGCATCAGCCCTCCGCATCTCCTAATGAGGACTGAACTGGGGGAGCATGTTTCTCTTACAGCGCCCCGTGACAAGTCAGCTGCGTGCCTCTTGAACCATTTAATGATACTCCTCATGGAGACCTCACATAGGCAAAAGTAGAGGGATTTGAAAATAGTATTACTCTTGCTTATTTATCTTGCAGTAAATTCAATGTATTAAATCATTGCCCTGCTAAAAGCCTGTCTTTCTCCAAGAGCACTTCCTATGAGATCAACTTCAGCAATTAAAATGGCTACTAAATCTTTGGTTGTCATTACAACACTTTTTTAAAAAAAAAAACTACACAACAAAACACGCCAGTGTTCATTTTAGTGCCATAAATATGTTAAGTAATTGAGTATTTATCTGAACAGAATGGGAAATGTGGAATTTATTTTTAGAACTTGAGCTTTAAATAAACAGGACACTTTTAAACATAAGTCAATTTTGGATAATGAGATGTTTTCGTGGACATAATGGCTATTTTCAGTATGTTCTCCCAAGGCTCTTCTTTTAAAATGTGACATTTTACATCTAAATTGGAGTAGTACAGAATATTTGTGCATTAAGAGAGGTCAGCTCTTCTTGAGAGTAAATATTTGGATATATGTGGGTGTGTGTGACATGTCTCATGCAAGAACTGTGTGTAACAGTAGGAGTTAATTTGGTTTAATAATCAAGCTGTAAAAATCTAACAGATTGATCAAATTCATAGATTGGTTTCCTAGCATAAAAGGCATTACTTAAGTATGTTTCCCTATTACTATTAAATGTTCTTTATGTAAATATGTATATACACCAAAGGAAACATTAGCTGTGATGTATATGTCACCAAACTGCTGTTTGTCCCCTTTCTTAGCTATGGAAAAATTCGATGCTGTTCAATGAAAGTGATACAACATACACAGACATCAGTATTTTGATGCTGTTGTGTGGTACTTTCTGCTTAACACAGACTCCATGATTGACCCTCTGCGCCGGTGGAAGGAGCAGCTCTTTACAGCAACGAGCAGAACCACCTTATGTATTAACGTAAGCACGAAAAGGGAGATTTCTGGAATCTGGCTAGAAAGGGGTATACAACATTTCTGTTTTCCAAAGGCATGGTACCTTTTCAGCCATGCGTGTGTCTCTGCTGAATCATCCCTGACACACCTACACAGAACTGTGATTTGCCTTGAATAAGTACGGATGCCTGAAATAGATCTAAGCAGACATGTGCAGCAGTGTTTGTCAAAAGAGAGAAAGACATTTTATGTTTCATTTTATAAATAGCACGAACTGCCAAGCTAGTCCATGTCGGAAAAGAAAAGTTTCAGTAGTTGTTTTCCAAGAACTGATGTTTTTTTCTCCTTGTGTTTGTCCCTTGCGAAGACCTGCAGAGAGGTCATGGCAGTGCTTCCCCATCCTATATACTCTGATGCATGAGACCTGATGCTGTTGAATGAGAAGGAATAAAAGCGGGGGGGAAAAAAGATGTCATGTGGTGGGGGAAGCGCATAAAGGTATGGGATGGAGGTAGATGCGGTGACTTCATTCACACCAGACATAAATCAAACAAAATTGAGCCCTGGCATTTGCCACTGCATGTTCCTGTTTGGCAGGTGCTCCTGCTCCTGCTCCTTGGTATAAAGACCTGTCCTGTCTTCCCATGCTGCAGGATGCCCAACAGCACTGTGCCTGGGCAGCAGATCCCCACTGGAGATGAGTGGCCTGGTCCACTTCCCTATATTAAATAAATATCTGTTACGCTGGGCTTTACCTCTCGCGTATTGTGAGTGACCTTGCCCAGTTACAACTGCTGGGTAAGTGAATTTTTGTTTTTGTAAGGGCCTGTCTCCTCCCCACCCTCTTGCTAACCCATTTATGGACAAAGCTTCCCACTTGGAAATCAGCCCGTCCTATTAACCTTTGCAAGCAAGGTGATGATTTCAAATGGTGGAGTGTTTGGGAGCCACTCCCAGGTGATGGCAATGCCTGCTACTTAAGAGGACATCTCTCTTGGGCTGTTTACAGCTCAAAGCAGGCAGGGAGGGGAAAAACCAGCCTGAACACAAAGAGGGTCAAATGCCACCTGCTTTGGCATCCTGCAGCACTAGAGACCTGGTTTTACTCCCAGCCAAGTATCCTGGTCTCCAGCGTGGAGAACACGGTGGCAGGAGCAGAGGACGCTGCGTTTATTCCACGTGTGGCACTGGTGGCAAACTCCCGGATAATTGACTTTGCTCACTATGCATGCTCTCTGTTTTGAGGCGATATTGCCACACACATTCAGGTCCAAGATATTCACACCTCTTATCTTCTGGTTTAGTGATGCAGCTGTACAAATAATTCCCTTGCAAACCTTCTCAGTCGCAAACTCACCCCTTGAAGCATGTAAGTGCCATTCGGTCACTAAGGTCACTCTGTAGGCTAAGTAAATCTGTGCCAAAAAATGTGCCAGACCCACATTGCTCAGGAAAATCCAGACTCGAATGGGAGCAGGGCAGGCTGGTGGTGATGGGATGGTGTGAGTGCAGTGGAGGCGGAGCAGGGTTTTTTTCCCCTTCTCTTTCCTTGAAGATGAAAGAGAAGCATCAGAAGTGGATTGAATCCATCACATTACTTGTGGGTGTGTGTATCTGGTATATGTTTACGCTGGTGTCTAGGTACAACTGGGCCGATAAAATGAAAGAATTTAGGACATATTTGACATGACCACACACTTTCAGAACACAAGATAAACAATAGATGATTGCATGTTTAAAGCATTTTCCTTGATAACAGATTGAATAATTTACCAGTAATGACAGGGAATGATAGAGCGGTCAACGAACTGCATTGCACTACAATTGAACTACATGAACTGCATCCATGCTGTTTGGGCTATTTTGTTTTGCGTTGGATTTTTTTTGGCAACCATCTGTTGCCTTTGCAACAGAACAGATCCAGTGGAAAATACCCCTGGGGAAACATGGAATGGAGTGTGTGTGTAAGAGCGGTGTGGGGGAAATTTGAGAATTTATTATGTGCTTGCTTGAAGGAGGTGCACTGAACTTGAAAATGTGAACAGGCACATCTGGCAGAAACGGACCCAGGAGCAGGATTATCCTACCTGATCCCAGCAACACATTTGCTGGGATCCCAGCAACACAGGAAGCAGAGGAAGAGCTCTAAACTCACTGGTTTCTTCCCTTTCAGGATCATCTAGCCTATCTTCTGCCCATCTGCTAGTTCTCCTCTCGTTGCATTCTCCTGCTCCATCTCCTTTGCTGTATTTCAGCAGCTCAGTCTTCCCTGTGACTTCATATCTGCCTTGATCCTAGTGCACGATGGTCTAAAATGTAACCACCACTACAGTGAGACGGTAGGGAGCAAAACCTCGCTTGCAGGTGCTCCTTGAGGGAAAGGCGCTTTGTCCTCCGCAACCAAAAGAAGTGGAAGACAGGAACGCTTCTTCAGCTGCCTACACGTGCTCCTCTTGAAGTCTGGCCATGCTCAGGACCTCTGTCTTGATCTCATCCCCCCCAAAGGACAGTGCTGGTGTGCTATTTCTTCAGCTTTGTTTGCCATAGATGAAACACAGGGCACCATGAATTCATCGATTTGGTGCTGTCAGCTTAGTTAGGTGACACCAAGCTGTGTGAGCTCATGGGTTCAAGACCTTCAGCTTGCTGGAGCTGATAGAAAATCACTAGCTTCATCTAAATTACGGCCTGGCCCTCGCTTAAGTGTCAGGGAGTCAGGTCACCACGTGGGCGCCGCTGCGTGACCCGGGTCAGTAGCTGCCTGCACGCTGCAAAGCTCGGTGACATGCTTTTGGGCTCCTTCCTTGTGGCCAGGCTCCAGGCTCGAACCTCAGTGACCCAGTTTTCGAGGGGTTTCCTCATGATGGACACCATGTGAGCAAGCCTGGCCTCCGGATCTGACTGGGGAAAGTTCTTCACAGACAGGCCAGACTTGCAAAATACCCACCCCACACTGAAGAACAGGATTTATAGCATATCAGATGTGCGTAGGACTATTTTTGTTCATGTTTGGTTTGGTTGGGTTTTGCTTGACTCTTAATTTGCTTCTTTCTGGTTTCTCCATCTTTGGGAGCGTCCCGTTCCAGCTCCAAGTGGTCTCAGCAGGGAAATCAGGATTTCCCAGCTCTCCTCAGCTGTCCCAGTTGGGCTTTTGAGATGCTGCCCAGAGACACCTTCCCCCTATCCCTGCCTGAAAGACAGAGGCAGCAGCCCCTGAGCAGGGCAGAGGGGCCAGCGGGCAGAGCCAGGTTTTGTCCAGGTGCCCTCTCACCGTTGTGGGGTACAGCGCCACACACAGGGCAGGCACGACACCCTGTTCCCACCCCATGGCTATGCAGGGGTCCTCCCGTTGCCTGCCCCGTTCCCCTTTGGTCCGGGTTGTCACCCATCACTGTACGCACTCACCCCAAGTCCCAGTGCCATGCGAGACAGCATGGCCGAGACATCGGCTAACCCTCCTGCCACGCAAACACGTGCTGGACCATGGCACTGTGTTTCAGCTTATAAGTGATTCTTCATGGGGATCCTCTGGTAGGATTTGGCTGTGCAACAAACAGGTAATTTTACTGTACACAGCTTCATACAAACTTATTTTACCATCTGTTTACAAAGACCACGTGTGGGAGGGAGAATTTAAATGATGGGGAATTTTAAGAGGGAAAAAGTTTCTGTGGCTTTTAAAGCTGAGATCGCAGGTAAAGAAGGGAAAGGCAACGCAAGGCTGCAGAAGATGAGCAAGTGCATTGAGAAATACATGCATGTGAGAGCAAGAAGGTGCATGAACAGGTCTGAGATCTTTTATTTTCTTCGCCTTTCTCTTCGAAGAGAGGAAGATGGTTTTGAGTTACACCGTGCCCTCAATCCATCTCACACGGGATTTCAGTGTGAGTGTGCATTTCCTCACCGGTATGCTTAAAATGTGAAGGGCTCCATTCAGTCTAGCTGCAGCAGTCTGAGAAGTTGTTTGCTCCTTCACCAAAAGTTACTATTCCAGTAGCAGAAAAGCATGCGGGCTTATGACTCATCCATTCAAGCTTATGTATTAAATAATAAGCTGGACTTTGACCTGTGGCAGCTGAGAGGCAGCACGGGTTTGCCTCTGCCAGCTCTGTTACAGGGGTGCTAACCTGGGGCGGGTGGTGGAGAGACCAGTGCGTGCCAGTCAGAGCCCTGTATGGCAAAGCTGGCCATATACACAGTAACTGGTGGACTAAGAAAAAAGCCTCACCTTCAGCAGGAGCTGGGAAAAGTAGCTGAGCTTATTATGCAAAACCGTTGTGTTAGCATTAAAAAAAAGCAGTCAGAAATTGGGAGATTTGAAGGCATCTGACAGTGTTTTTGCTGACCTGTGATTCATTTTGCATGTGAGAGAGAAAGAGAAATCCACGCTGAAACTAGATGGACAAAACATCACTTGCAGAGCAAATGTGGTGAGGACCACTGCTCCACTGTCCTGGTCTAGGTTTAATTAATCGATATTCCTGAAGAGGAGAGCTGCATCTTGGTGTTTTGTTTCTGTTGGCTAGGTCATGGCCATGCAGGCATATTTGTTTCTGGCAGAGCTGTCTTCACCCACAGCAGATGAAACTGTTTCACTGTGGCTTACAAGGCATGGGTTTTTCAAGTTTGCATTTCTAATTTTTTTGTGGACCTTTTGTTGTGGCTTGGGTGTTTCCCATAGGCATGTTGCATGCAGGCGGTACAGCAACAATAACCTTCATTGCTGTGGACCTGTTGATGGTTTAGGGTTAATTTGTACTGGAAAGCAGTTACAAAATCAACCAGGGCATGAATTTGTAATACAATAGTGCTTTTGCTTCAGTGTACCACATGGGCATGCCAGGCTAATGTTATGCCTATGCTGCAGATTCAATTTGAACTAAAGCTAAAATGGCAGCGAAGACAAAGGAGCCTGAAATTTAACAGTTTAATATAAAGGGATTGAACTTGAGTTTATTAACCAGTGTTTTTTTATCTTCTTTTCTACTCCAATCCAGATGAATTCTGGCTATCCATCTGCATTATGATCATGCCTATTCTCTCTGCAAACAAACACTGAGCCTCATGAAGTACCGTTTGTCCCATGACGCACATATGCAGTGGTGGGGTTTGCTGTTGTGGTCTTGAAATTAGACCGGCAAGAAGGGGGGAAAAGTTAGTGTCATGATGCTCCTGTTTGTCTACGTTATTGCCCTTTATAAGCAAGAAAAAAATGTGTGCTACAGCTGCTGAAGTTGATGGTGTTTGCCCCCGATGACTTGATGCACGTGATGCATTTTGAGCAAGTATTTGCTGCTGCCTGGCAGCTGTGGCTTAATTGTTCAGGATGATGCTTTCTTTCTCACTTGTGTCTGAGACAGATGTTGGTTAAGGATGGTTCCTTGTATACACATCTGTGCTGCTGCGTGTCAGTCACGAGATCTGCTGGGCTTGTGTAAGCATGTGGTGAGCTCTTCTGGCATCGGATTTTCTATGTGCAGATCATTGCCAAGTATTTCAGCAAGAATGAGGGCTCTACACTTTGACAGACTGTTCCCCACTGCTCACACATACGGTTCCAAAATCATCTGCGCAGATTATTTTCCTCCTTTGACAATGCCAAGTGTCATTATACCATGGTACTGGTAGATTTTCAGCGGAAGATTGTTTTAAAAATAAATCTTAATGTTCTTTATTCACTAGTTGGTTTTGAAAAGAAACTGAAATTTCTTTCTGAGTTTTATTTGGCTAGAATTTACTCTATAGCACAGCAGCAGAGAGGATAAGTATTATCATAAAATCATGTTTATAGTAAACTTGGTGACCTGCATTGGCGAAACTCCCATACCAAAATTCCACCCTGTTACTCGGCAGTAGGTGCAACCAGCGAGTGACGTTAGTTTTGCAGTTTGAGGCTTAAAAAAACCCCCAAACAAAACCAACACGTAATAATTTGCAGATGTTGGCAACCGGTGATGATGCATGAGTTGAAGCTCTCTTTGGGTGCCAAACCACAAATATATATCATTTTTTATAGTCTATCATTCCTGGAACTGAAAGAGGCTTCAAAACAATCAATATGTAAACACGAATACAGAGCACTCCCTTCTGAGCATCACCAGTGCTGCTACTGCTATGAGCTGTCTGCTAGATACAGAGGGCTTTTTCTTATTAACTACGTCCTTCTTCAAAACATGTTTGCTTTTTGTCCTTTATTTAGAGGTATATGTGTGCAGGGCTAGTACAACTCCTACAAGAGGAGGGGAGTTATTCACACTTTCCAAAATTATTAAGTTACTAACCAATGCAGACTGCTTCAAGCTGAAACCAGAAAAGGTTATATATGATACGCTGCTATATTTCCTTATGTGCTTTCTACTGGACAGTACCATGTCCAATGGCTTTGAAAACTGAAGTTTTCTCTTTATCCCTTGAACAAGAGTGCCCTTCCCCTCCACTCCCCTCCACAGGTATTTTACTTCTAAACCAAAGGGACCACCTTAGAAAATGAGCTTTCCTTTCACTTCAGGGTCATGCAGCAAATGCCATGAAACTTGCTTTGAGAGCTACTTTCAGTGTCTTTTTAACAGATTTGCTCACTGGGAAATGAACTGATATCATCACCGTGCTAACCTAGGGAGTGCCAAGTTGCGGTCAAATGCAAACAACTTGCAGCCACTTGCTATCAAGGTTAACTTCCCGGTATGGTCTGCCATGACTTAGGAGTATTTGTTGTTAGATTGTGTCTAGGACACCAGTCAGAAGCTGGGACACCACTGGACTAAGTCTTGTACAACTACATATTGGAGAGAGAGGCCCCTTCCCAAAAAATGTGTGATAGAAGTGCAGGACAGCAGCCAGTGGGTGAAGGAGCGAGATGAGGGGGCAGTAAGGAAGCAAGAGGACACTGCCAGTCAGGAGGGTATTTGGTGTTCTCAGCACACCAAGCATTTATTGTTGTATCCATTTCTGCATTTATTTATTGTAGCCTTCCTGACAAAGAAGAAGTTTTTAAGAAGAGTTTGAAAAGGGTAATGAAGTTCCTGGGTGTTTCTTTGTTGTTTCTGGAAATCTGCCCTGAAGCATAAGGGGAACTTAGGAGAAAACCCAGAAATGCTGTTTGTAACGTGGCAAGCTGAAGATGGAAGGGACATTGCTGGCCAAACACAGTGTAGGCTGGAAGCTCAGCAGCGAACAGGGGATGATGTGTGAAGTGGTGACAAGCTGCTGATGGTGTGATATGGCAGAGAAGGTGGGGGGAACTCACCAGGGACAGGGTGTACCAAGGTGAGAGCGCTGGTGAGGAAAACCATTTTTCCGGCAATATTTGGGATGTGTGAAAGTAGAAGTTGTTTTTATTTATTAAGGCTAAAGAAAAAGATGCTGTCTGAGCATCGACATGAGGTATGAGACATGATTCTATTGAAAGCCCACAGAGGACATTTTTAGCTGCCTGGATGGGTGGGAGACCACATAATTTAGAGAGATGATAGAGAGAGAGTGTATAGGCTGGACATAGCAAGAGACCTCAGTGAGATAGAGGGGCCTGTGATCATATTGGTTAAATCCAAATGATACAAAGGTGTTGGAGAAACTAGGTGAAAAATGGGATGCTATTCAACAAGGTCTAATGTAAAGTACTGGACTTAGCTGAGAATAAAGCAGCCATGTAACTATCGCTGCTCTCTGGCATTTCTTCAGAAAATGGCTCTGGAAGTTGAAGTGGAAGAAAGTGAGACAATATCATGCTATTCTGGAAAAGGCAAGCATCATACTGGGCTGTGTGGATCAAAAGATAGTCTGCAGGACATTTGAACCAATCTATTTGCTCTAGTGAGCACTAGTAAAGCTGTGTCTGAATTGTGATTCAAGAAAGATATGCTGCTTGAATGGAGACCAGAGGAGAGCAACATGGGTGAATGGGGATTAGACAAACATGGTCATGTATGAACTGGGGTTGCTTAGTCTAGAGAAGAGAAGGATGAGAGAGAATATCATAACATAAAAGGGTGCTGCAAAGTTGAAAAGAATAATCCATTCTCCTCGTCTGTGGTCGTTAGGGCAAGAAGTCCCAGGCTTAAATTGTGGCAAGAATAACTCTAGTCAGACATCAGGAAAAAACTTTCTACCAGTCTGAATAGCAAAATCAGGCATAAATTGGCTGGAGAACCTCTGCAGTCTCTGTCGTTGGAGGTTGTTTAGACCTAGGTAGTCAAAAACCTTTCATAAATGATAGCTGGGCCTGCCCTGTTCCCGGGGATGGGCCAGACATTTGCCTGAGGTCTCTTCCAGCCCTTGAGGTTCTGCTTCCTGAAGATGAGGTTGCCCACAAGAATTAAGATGAAGAAGGATTAAAGACAAGGCTACATATGGGATGGGTCCTCCTTTCATATGCTAAAAGAAATTTAAAATCTAGGGAGAGAACCAACAGAGGACTACAGCTCAAGGTAAAGGGGTGGTATAAGAAAAAACATTGGCTGGATGAAGACTTGGAAGAGCTCATTTAATGAGACTGAGAAGCATATCCAGTGAGTTACCATGGCAGGAAATTGTTAGAAGAGGGCCTAAAATGAGATTGGAAGAAAGGAACCACTGAAAATGGTGAATTCAATGGACTTAGAGATGGAAGAAAAAAGAGACACCAGTCAACAGTTGGAGAGGGAGCCTGGTTTAAAAAAAATGGTAGTAGTGGAAAGACTGAAGTGCATTTGTAAAGTGAAAAGAAAAATGTTGGAAGACGCATGACTGTTTTCAAAGGAAATCAGCAGATAATTTAAGGGAGGGGTCACATGCAGATAAGCCACCAACAAAACTCATCTCCCTTGTACTCCATCTCATGGTACAGTCACAGAAGAAGTGGAACCAAGAGTGGCAGAAGGGTATGTGGGCTTCTTGTTCATCTTCTGTCATAGGAAACTGGTGCACTTCCCTGTAGAGGGAGAGAGAGAAGTGGAGACAGATGGAAGAGTGTAGTGATGAGTCAGAGGTGATGAGAAGAAAGCTAGGCTTTCTGGTGTGGGATCTGGAGTTAGAGATGCTGTGTTCTCCTAGGTAGGAAGTTGACAGGACAGCTGGAGGGTAGGACGGGCTAATAGTGGAGGGAAGTCAGTGGAGTCATGGGACCTACCAAAGGCATCAGTAGTATGAGAAAGAGAACAGAGAAAAGAGGTGTCAGATGTGAGCAAGGGCTGATAGTGGGCAGGGTAGACCTCGTGTTGGGAAGGAGAAGCCAGCAAGAGCATGGTTTGGAGGCATGTGTGAAAGAATCATAGCCGTGCCATTGAATTAAAGGAAGGAAGGAGCTCAGAGTGGGTCCCAGCAAAATAAAAGTAGTCAGTGATGACAGGTTGGAAACTGTAAAAACACATACGTACAGTGACTGGGTGTGAAGGCAAGGATTGAAAGATGATGCATAAAGGAACTCGGAAACAGATGGAAAGCTTCTGATCTGGGGAAAGAGATGGGAAAGGGCAAAATTAAGTGACCAGCCTTTGGGCGAACGGGACTGTAGATCCAGGGGTAGGGTGTGATGGTAACGAGAGATGAAGGAGATGGAGGACGGGATGTAGACGGAGGGCCAGGAATGGAGCAGGGTGAGGGATGAAGGAGTGGGGATGTAGCCTCTGGAACGAGGGTTAAAGCAGGTGAGAAAGGGAGGGCCAGTGTGCAGAGCTGCGTACCTGCAGAGAGATGAAGGTAACTAGGAGGAGCCTGTGAATGAATGGCTTCTGGTCAGAAGTACGCCTGGTAGAGCCCTGTAACTCTGCAATTACTCTTCCCCAATGCATACCCCTTCCAGCTCCTTTATCTTCCTCCCCAGTTGCTAACCAACCTCTGAAGTCCAGACTGGAAGCTTACCCAGTGGGAGCAGCCAGCCCCCTCCCCACCTGGCAGCAGTGCTAGATGCTGCTGCTGGAGACTAAAAGACACTTTGCCTTCTGAATTAAAACTACAGATACTTGTCCCCAAGGTGGATCAGGGGACTTCTGTATTTTAGAAAGAAAAATTCACGCCAGCTATTTAAATTATGCGCATGCCTCAAGAGACCTGTATCTCTCTGTGTATTAATGTGAGCCCAAATAGCGCATGTGTTTCAGCAAAAGGCCATAAAGGCTTTCTGGGTAAATACTACATACTTTATAATAAGTTTCAATGGCTGCTGTGTTCCTCTCCAGCTGGTGGGTGAAGGCAGGCCTCTGTACATACCGGGTTCATTGCCTGGAATCTGCTGGCACCTGGAGCAACCTTTATTTGGCTGTACCCAAGTGCTGAGCTCCATCCCCCGAGGTGGAGAGAGCTGGCTGGGACGCCCAGAGGGTGACACTTCCTTGGCAAGTCTTCTGCACAGCCTGTGCCAACGGGGCTGTGGGAAGCTTGAGGAAGCTGCAGCTCTTCTCCTCCGGCTGCACCACAGCCCTGCCTCCAGGAAAGCAGTGCCACCTCATTGCCAGGGGTGAATGTCGGTGCCATCGCTTCTCTCCTTTCCCCCAGCTTACTCCAGAGAGAAGCAGCTCACTTGAACAGAAAGAAGTGCCCTGTCTAAGGGATAAACCAAGGCATCCCTCTGAAAAATGGGTCCTCTAGGGATGAACCTGACTGAAGTTCACAGCACCCGAGAGCACCAAGGTGTAAGTAAGGGCCAGGTGATTCGTATCCAACAGACATTGCCACGCTACGCTTGCCGCAGATGTGTTTGAAAGAATGGGAAGTAATCCAAGCCTGAATCCCTTTCCCATGGCCCACTTCTGAGAGAGACTGTGGGATCCCAGACTTCACCAGCAGTGGAACTGTTTGTAAAAATCAGGCTAATTTCCTTTTTTTTTTTTTTTAAATGAAACAGTATTATTAGGACTTTGTTTCTTGCTCAGGAATTCTATCACATCAGATCAGTGATGTCTGAACTATGCAAAGATGATGCATAATCTTACACAATGATCTCTTGTTCTGGGACTAAAAGCTGTTTGTTTACATAATATAAGATGGCCTTTCAGAAATACAATGTTGGTTCAGTTTAATGATACTTCTGAATTTCATAAGATCACGATGCAGGAGAGCGGTGACGTTGTGCAACCAAGAGCAAAGTTTCCCATGCCTGCTGTGACTCAGTGTATTACTGGTGTCTTAGAAATAGAAATAAGAGAGCAAGGCATGAAATCCTAGCACTAAGTAAGTCAGGGTGTTGTGGTTTGTTTTCTTTTTTTTAAATTATCTTCTCCCACAGGGCCAACAACCTGCTAATTCTTATGCAGAACAGGAGTGTTCTGTGTTTCCATCGAGCAGCACCAGGAGACTTATCAGGCAGGATTCCTCTGAACTAGTCACCCTTAACCCCTTTTACAGGAGAGAAACAAATGCAAATAAGTTGCAATTCCCCTCTTCTGGAGTGTCTGCAAGGTGCTCTGCCATTAAATTCAATTACAGAGTGGAGCTCAAACCCAGCAGCTCACACTCCCAGCGAGACGGCGTGCTTTACAAAATAGGACACGGGAGCTCAAAGGTCAGCCGCAGTTGTCTGTTTGCTTCTCAGCTATACTGAAGACTGAAATGTAAGGAGCGTTGACTCCTATCTCCGAATACCTTAGTTGACCTGGGATATCATCTGGTTCCTCCCCGTGCCTTGCGTCTGCGCGTGGAGGGGTGGTGGGGCAGCTCGCCTGAGCTTTGGCTTCTTCCTCCACAGACATGGGGGCTGCTTGAGGCCAGCCCTGAGGGCTCCTTCCCTCACTCTCTTCAAAGCGTTTGCCCCCCGGGGCTGCTCCACTGTGGGGCATGGGGAGATGTGGGACTGGGGTGAAAATGTGGCTTTTCAGAAGAGGAAGGGTCACACGTTTGTTTCTGCACTGTGCTGCCATTTTGGCTAGCATGTTTTCAATGCAAATTACAAATAGCTTATTTTAACAAAAAGCAACATTGCCTTATAACGTGTTTTGGTTTATTTTATTGTTTTAATGTCTAAATAACAATACAGAACTCGTATGGAATGCATTTAATGAGTTGTCATTAATCATAAGGATTCCGTACTGTCAGTAAGTCTGTGTATTTACAGTACCTAGTGTCACAAGACGGTCACATGGAGAAAGCACTTGCGAAAAGGCTAAGAGCTAAACTGACAAAAGAAACATTATTATCACTATTTTAGCAAAGCAAAGCAAGCCTCTTGGATATTGGTTACACAAAAAGTCTGTGTCGGAGCCAAGAACTGAAAGAAACAACCCCTCTCCAGTTTTAGTGAAATTCAGGCCATTATATCACAATAATGTCTTAATCATGTCTTAAACACCTATAAAACTAAAATCTGATTTACCTGAAAAGACAATCAGTAGCTTCTCAGAGCTGTGATTAACATTTGGGTCCTAAATTTAAGTCTTTGCTTGGACTACTACAAACTTCTGGAGCCTGGAGCGGCCTCTAATTGTCACAGTTTCTTCTCAAATCCATCCGTGGCAGGCGGGTATTTTGTTACTGTGTGTCTACCCAAGGAGGTTGGGTGTGGATGTCAAGTAATTTAGGGTTTTTTCTTTTTTTTTTTCCTTAATAAAATTTGATGTATTTCACCAAATAAAATTCACCATGCATAATCATGCTGAAGACCTACACGCTATTTGAACTCAATAATAATGTAAATAACTAGGTTAATTCTGCAGCAGCCTTCTCAGCGGGTTAGCACTGATGCTTGAAAATGCATTTCCCTTTTGTTTGTTTTCCTCATTCTTTCTTTAAAGGATTGTTTCTGTAAAAGCTTCTCCTATACATATATTTGTGTTTTTTTCCAGAGTACAAAAGCTAGAGCTCTATTACAATTTCATCTAGCTGCTCTTTTCAAGTACATGTCCTGGCGCTACAAAGCAACCGCACTCCCTGGAGATCCTTTATTGTAATTGTGTAAAACATTATTAAGTGTGGGAAAAATCTTGATGTTTTGTTGTTGTTGCATTTCTTTGTGGAGGAGTGCCTTTTTCTTTTTTTTCCCCCAGAGACAATTGATTTATGGGAGAGGCCTCAGCCAGCCCTTCTCATTAACTCGCTGTTCTTTTATGCTTCAATATGAAATACAATCAACATTTAAAAATCTCTCGTTGGCTTTCCACCCACTGGTACTCCCTGTGCTGGAGGACGTTTGCTCTTCCCTCCTCTTCTGTCCTCGGGATGTTTGCCTCCAGGCTCGCCGCCGGCTGGGGAGTTGCTCCTCCGTGGCTTTGGATAAGGCTCACTTGGCTTCACTTGCCTTTGTAGGTTGATGTTGCCATCCCCTTCCTCATCTTGCTTCCTGCACTTCTAGCTCTCCGGTTGTTTGGTTTCTTATTTGATTTTCCTTCTCTCTTTTTATGCTTCTGAAAGCATATTCCCAACTATTGGAGAGAGTCAAAATGCCATGCTATCATTTTTCTCACACATGTTTTTTTGTCGGAGGTCATGACTTTTTGACTCTATGAGTCGAATAACAAAAAAGGAAAAATGGGATATGAGAGAAGTTAATATGTTGGGCTGGGGTTAGGGAGCTGTATTGCCTCTCCTGATGGGTCATCTGGTATGAATGCAGCTGCACATATAATGGGGTAGGTACTGCTGAATGTCCAAAGACTGAAATACCGTTTAGATACATTAATGTGGAAGGAAAAATTAGCAAGGGCAGTCTCACCAGCTGGTCAGTGTACAGTGACAGTGTTCAGTGCTCTTCTCTTCAGAAGAACATTTTAGAAACTAGGCTTCAACTGTTCGTTTGAGAGGGGATCTATGACCACTCAACCCTCTTAAAAAAAAAAGACAATGTTGCAGTGATCATAGAATAATATTTTAAACTGGTGATACTGGAGACTCCATATGACCATCTCATGTGCAACATACAAGGCTGATGTTGTCACACTACAGCATTGCAAGCTGCCAGAGCCTAAATTAGGTCTGAACTCAGCTCCATGAGACAGAGAGGTATAACTGTGATACCTTTATCAAAAGGTTTCAGTTCACTGAGGTCTGGGTCCCTCTCCGTTCCTGGGGGAGGTTGGGTAGAGGATGATTGCAACAAGCAGAGGGGCCGGTGCAGTTTTAAAGTGTGATTCCAGCTGCAAAACACCTGTCAGCTCAGCCAGCTGTGCCATGTCCTCGGGGCAGGCTGACTGGTGCCGCTCCTGCAGAACAAGGCAAATGCTATGCAGCTTGGGGCCAGCCAACCTGGTAAGTGACAGTGTCTGCCACGTGCTTACAGTGCTGTTTGCGCACGTGCCGTTCCAGCCATGGTGTTGCTGTATGCCAGGGGCACAGCTGATTGAGGTTTGTTCTGGCAGGTATTTGCAGTGTGGGAACTATATTTTCTTTGACTGAGTGTCCTCACTTTTTCTTTCTCCCTACCAATGTGGGGACACCTGCACCAAAGGGTGTGTAAATCTGTGTGTGAGTAAAAGCCCTGTTCAGCATTACTCTTCTGACTTTCCTGATTACAAGGCTGACTGGAAGACCCTGATTGTCCTCTGAGCGGGGACGCTGAGCACAAGGATAAGCTTGCCCACCCTGTGAATTTCGTCAGCCTTCTGGCATGATTTCATCCCTTTCCTTTTGGCATGCACTTTGTTTCTACACTGAGCATGCTTATCAATCTCAGTTTTCAGATATGACCACTGAAAGCAGGGCAACCAGCTGGCTAAATGCCCCTTACCAGTCACCAGTCTGGTCCCTGTTGTCTTTCTGCTCTCCCTGCCTGGCACCCACCAGGGCGACCCATCCTTGCAGGGCTGGATCCTCGTGGTTCTGGTACCCTAGACAACTTCTGTTTGTCTTTAAAACCCAATTAAATGCTCATTTCATATTTTTTTCCTTCTTCCTTCCTTTCAAATTTCCATGGGTTTTGCAAATTCTGTATTTGAGGAGCAGGGAACATCCCCAGAGAATAAACTTCATACTTCTCTGTGCTGAACCTCCAAAGTCCCTTACAGACACTTGATATGATACTTCTGACAGATGGTAGGATGAATTCCCACAGGTTCAATATATGTATATATATATGCTGCTTTAAAATATGCACTAAATGTCTAAAAGGCCTGTGAAGCTTGACTTTTCATTCTTATAAAAGTTATCTAAGATATTTAAGACGATGGAGTGATTCAGAGTGAAATTCAAACCTAAGTGTAAATTTCCAAGTGTCACCACTGACTTTACAAGCTCCGCTTCCATTCGTCCAAGCTCAGCACAGAAGTTTTTTTTTCTGACCTACTGATGAAAAATGGCAAGCAAGCAGGATTTCTGGTTCACGGGAAATCTTGTGAAAGTTTTGATTTAATTTAATTTTATTCCTATTTCCCAGAAACTGGAAATTTACTTTTTAAAAGTACTGAAACACCATGTTTACTAATGAAATAAATAATAGCAGCTGGGAGGCCGAGGACAGTGCCAATTTCACAAGTAGCTGCCAGGACAACGGGGAGTTGTGGCTCTGGAGCAAGGCTGCTGCCAGCGCTTGTGGGGCAATGAGCTGTCAGGGTGGATGCTGGCTCTAGCTCAGCATGCTGCAGCAGGGAGCTTGGGAGCTCTTGATGCTCTGGCTTTACCTTGAAATTCAGGATTTCCAGGTTCTGTAGGAGAAAAAATCAAGCCCTAAATAGATCTGGGTCTCTCTAGGGTTGTGAGTTTGGGCTGTGATGGCAGAAAGCGTGGGGCTTCTGGTGTCTCTGATTGCCCCTGCACATGGGAGCCTGGGTCCTGGTCCCTGCAGGGCTGCCCAGGTTTACGGAAGCTGGACGAGTCATACAACTGGCTGTGAGAGAACCATCTCCAGCCTTGGCCACCCCAGGCTCCCAGGGTTGCATTTCTGCAAGGGGAAAGGCCCTGCTGGGACTCAGCACTGTCTTGAATCTGAGCTACATCCAATGAACTTCTTTGTGTCCTCAAGTCTTTGATTTGTTGTTGTCTGTTGCCTGTTGTACCCAAGGCAGCTCTGTTTTTAATCACGTGGCAGGTTGCAGGAACAGTCTTTTATCAAAATTAGTGTAGTTCAGCTTGCGACGTTGTACAAATACAGCTCAGCAAAGCCTATGGCAAATTTCAAAGGTCTCTTGCCTTGCTTTTATTTTAATTATAACATTTGGAGAATGGAGGAGAAGTTTCCCCCCTAATCAGTGCATTTATTCCAGCTTCGAAAAAGCACTTTGACGTCTTAACTGGTTGTGTCAACCGGTCTCTCTCTATGGGGACTTGGAACAATCAAGAGCAAATGCCTTTTTATAAAAATCCTGAGCTAAAATCTCATGGCACTTTGGCAGAATTGTGTTACCCTCTGTAATCTAACACTATTGCAAGCTTTTATCCACCCAAATTCAACTCCCAGTTCTAGCTAAAGACACTTTTCCCTTTTCATTGGCTTATTAACATTTTAACAGGCTATCTTGTGTGTTATTATGTTATCAAGGTTTGCCTCTGAATCTTTGAGAAAGGCTGATAGCCAAAAAGCACACCCTTGACATGGCCTGTTTTTATGAAAAGGTGAGGTTTAAATAATATTTTGTTATGACTCCTTTCCCCCCGTCTGACGGCTTAAGGTTTAGAAACGATAAGATCAACCTGCTTCGAGTCTTGCTCCTTGCTCTGGTCTCTTAGACCTAACACATGCTAATTTTTAACTCTGTGTCTCTGACTCATGCTAATGGCCCATACAAAGATGAGCCAGCTAAACAGAAGTGTCCCCTACAATGATGCCAAATATTGAAAACTGTTTCTGCAGCAATGAAAAAAACTTTTTGGTTTTATAGGGACACTTTCTTCAACCATTTAAGAAATTAGGCTTTCATTTCGGAGGGCTACAACAACAATATATCACTTCCTGCTAAGGGCTGGTCAACACAGCCTGGGTTTCCATTATTTACATGAATTTACGTAATTTACAGACCAAGAATCATTTGACGCAATGATAAACGATTAAAATTAGACAAGCCGAAACAATATTGCAATTCAGTTTGTGGCTATTCTTGAGCAGATAGAGGCAAAATTTATTGTATTTTAAATATTTACCTCCAATTATTCCCATAATTCTCTTCAATGTGTGCTGTGCTTCCTATCTATCCTTGGTATCCAACACTTCCAGACAGGTCTGTTCCACTGCAGAGAACAACGTTGCTTATGGCCCTTTTTAATTAAGCGAACGGTGTGAGCATGTGTTGGTAAATTTTCGCTTTAAAGGTACCGTGGCAAGGTTTGACTTCTGGAGGTGGAATGCAGTCCTGCTTTGCTTCTGTCCCACTCGGAGCAGGTTAGTGCTCCGGAGGCCTCTCCGCTTAGATCTCCCTTCGTTACCAAAGCCCTGCCTCTGGTGTGAAGTGATGGATGCCTGGAAATGAACTGTGTGGAGATTTATTCCGGGAGAGGAGATAAAAATAATTCGGCATGTTTTTCTTTGTCGTGAAACATTGAACATTTACGTGAATTATGAGCAGCCAATATGTCTTGTTCTCAAGAGAGTCAGGTAGGTAAAGAGTTTATAGCTGGCGAGATAAGCCTTCCCCAGAAGTTGTTGACTTACGCATCTAGAAATAACCCAGAGTTTTCAAAGGCTAGGGGGCTGTCCAGCGATTTAGGAAAAAAAAAAATGCTAGAACGTTAAATACAGACAAGAAAAGCTGGTGCTTTTTCAGCACAGCTAGATTAAGAAGCGAAGAGAAAGAAACAGGAAGGGCCATTATAAAATAGTGCCATTGGAATTAAATAGATAACTTGTGAGGCGGGGAATTTCCCCAGATAGGATTTGGCTGCATGCCTGCTCCAGTTAAGCACTTTCTGACGGGAAGGCGACAGCAGAGAGAAACTGGGACTTTCAAAGAAAGTTTATCTTTAGTTGTTCCAGTCTTATTCTCTAATTGGCCTGGACTCTGGACCATTAAAAGAGCTGACAGATGCTACAGGACTAAGAGTATTAGTAACTAATGCAGTTAATGATCTTGAATAGGCTTATTACATGAGAGATGAATTCTCCTTTATTTCATGGGAATGTAAAGGAACCTTGCCATAGGCATTAATTGCATTTAATTCCATGTTAGGGCCCATTCATCCTACCAACATCTTGGATAACAGCCCAAGAGTAAATGTGATTCTCTCTGGAAGTGTTTCTTCTGATGAAGTACTTTAGACACACAAAACTGAAAACACTTTTGCGACATTGCTTTAAGGATTTTTTTAAAAAACGTAATATTAAAATAATCTGCTTTCATGAGTGTAGAAATTGGCTAGGAAAGACATGTAGGAGTACAGATGGGTGCAATATTTTTATTTTGTGCTTTCGATAATACCATATGCCAAGCCTTAGGAGGCGCTTAGTTGCCAACAAGGTACAAATAGAGATTTACAAAAGGTGAAACCAAAGGCTGTCTCCTTGCCATGTTTTCACACAGCATGCCCCGGTGAAATTTCAGCCTGTCCTGAGAGAAATAACAACTTCTTAGTTCAGAAATTCTAGTTTAACTTTTTGTCACAGCGTTTTCTCTTGAATTACTTCCTCCATGATCCCTCAAGATAACTGAACACAGTGCTCAGTTCTAGCTGAGCGAGGAAGTGGGCGATATTTTTGAAGGTGGGTAATGTCACTCACTGCTGGTGTTTGAGAAGAGAGCAGGAGGCTGAGGTTTCAGAAGGAGCTTAAGGACCTTCATTGTCTTTTCAGAGCACATGTCCTATCAATTAGTAGCCATGCAATTAGCTATCATAAGGTATTCACCTCTGATATCAAGCCCATGGGCAGCATATATTGTGCCATATCCCAAAGCAGTCTCCGAGCTGTTGGTATGGAAACACTGTTCAGAAAACAGAGGGGGTCAGACGATCTCTTTTGGGGCCAGCGTGCTCATTCAGCTTTCCCATAAGAGAAGCTGCAGACAGCTGAGCTGTTTCCATAACACTTACCTTCATCTTGCCAGCATTCGCCTACCTTGCCATTTTGTGGGGTTTGTTTGTAGCTGTTTCCCATGGCTGTGATGATGATGATGGCAGGGCTTGGGAAGGCAGCTAGCCTACAGTTTAGTGCACATTGACCAGCATGTGTCAACTCAAAACCAAAACCAAACTTGTAAACTGCTTCAGCCCCCCCACTCCCCCTGCATTTTTTTGCAATGGTTTCACGTGCTTCAAACTGGGTCCTCAGCCTGTGTAAACCAGTATGGCTCCACCGGCACCAGTAGAGCTGCACTGGTTTACACGAGCTGCGGATCTGCTGGGCTTTGACAGCAATACTGGAGTGCTGCAGACATCGTGCACCAAACAGGGTGATTTAAAAGGCTGCTACATCACTGAGCACTTTTTCCTATTGATCCCAAACCTAGTGTATGTGGGTCCTAATTTCTGCTCCTACTTGCTTCGGGATGTCACTTAAATATTAAACCCCTTCGCCATCAGGAGAGGCTGCCGATGCCTGTCGTAGTTGAGTTTCTGACATGGCAACCTACTGCTCTATGAATAAGGCTGGCAGGGAGCGAGACTTCCATTTTGGGAAGAATTGTGAGGGTTTAATACTTGTTTACATTTGCTTTTTGTGAAAATACAAATATGACTCATCTTCAGAAAATAAAACCCTAAAAAACTGTGCTGCAAGCCCTGGGTCAATGCTCCCTAAGTCAGGAGGGAGTCAGACATTTCCAGTGAGGATCCCCTGTGCCCCGCGTGAGTGTTGCAACTGCTGCTAGTGCAGCACAGGGAGCGGAGCTGTGGCTGGCCTGAGAAGCATTTTCTAATAGCGATGCATTTTTGGTTAGGGGGTTCTTTGGTTTTTTGTAAATTTTTTTTGCCAAATTGGTTAGTTTACTTCAGTTTGCTTTTTCATAGGCTCTTTAAAAAAAATTAACCTAACCAAAGAAACCAACACATTCTAATTTCCAACTTCCCAGGACAGGGAAAGCGCCAAAATACCAAAAATGCATGGCAAGGCTCATACGGTTTATTAAACATGAAGCAATCTCATCCTAGCCTCTGTTTCATAACATTAAACTTCTGTGTTTCTTCTTTGAATTGACAACTCTTATTTTCAAAGAGGTTTGGGCTACATTAAATCATTAATTAATCTGAGCAAATAGTTTTTGTGGCAAACTGGTTTTCCCCTCCCTCTTCAATATTCACTCAGTTCATTGGAATTTTAAAATCATCCCTCTGCAATTTATTGACAGGTTATCTTTGGAAAGACCTAGAATGGAAATAGAATAAAGAAGTTAGAATTATAAGTTAAAGAACTTTACCCTAAATTATTCCAGAAAGTGTTGAAAAGTGCAAGAGAAGTAGTGCTATTTACTAAAATATGACTTATGAAAACTTGGGAAAATGTCAGGCTGACTAGACAATTAGGGGGACCCAAGCTTTCATAACTTTCTTGGCAATATTGCAATTATTAATTAGGAAGGATATGCTATTCACAGCAATATAATTCTGCAACTGGAGATAAAATATTTCCACGGTTTGTGATTTGAAAGCCGCATGCAGGAAACCACATTAGGTGGTTGGACTGGCGCCACCGGGACACAGCAGTGCAACATTTTAGGGCTGTCCGGTGCCAGTGACCAGAAGGACGCTGATGCTGAGCACTCCCGTATGCAAGTTGAGAGAAAAATGTCAGTGCTGTCACGGTGAGCCAGCTGCCACGCTGAGCCCCATCGCCCACTGGGAGGGCGAGCTGCCTGCTGACCTTCTCTGGGTAACTCGCACCAGCTGAAGTTGTAAGGTGACATAGTCTCCCTGGAGCTCGGTGCTGCACCAGGCAGTCACAGTAGGTAGAGGAAAGGAATATCCCCCGTAAATTATTTTGTGATATTTTGGTGCTACCCTCAGAACAAACTGGTCTGTAGCTGTGTGGCTTTGCTGGACAATTTGTTTCCAGAAAAGATGGAATAATAATTGTGGTCACCCACAGAACCATTAGATGGTACACTTAATGCTCTTGCTGTTCGTTGTGGGTGTTTTCCTTGTTCAGCTCACCATAATTCAACAATTATTCATTCCAGCCATTTAAATGCTGCCCAGACAATGGGCTTTCTGGTGGTATGAACAATTACTGCATCTTCCCAGGCCCCACCACGGGCGGTGACCAGGGACCTCCCCAGGGGCTTCTGGCAGGAATTGGGCTGATTTGAGGCAAAATGGCCATTCTCTGGGCCGATCTCACTGCTTAACCTCTGCTATCTGTGGTACGAGTGATAGGCTCCTCTCCTGTTACCTATTTATAACCTGCATTACTCCCAAGCTTAAAAATGTAAACCCAGACAGAGAGGCAAAGGTTGGGACCCTGCAGCTCCCTGCCTGGAGCCGGGATGAGATGCTGTAGGGAGCACAAGGACACTGGATGGCTTGCTGCGGGGCGGCAGCCTCGCCAGGGTCTGCAGGCAGGCTGATGCCCATGCTGGAAAACACCTTTTCCCCTGAACCTATGTGAGCACACAGCTGAAGCACATCTTTCAGCCACCTGCTGGCTGCATAGTCCCCCTTGGCCGGAGACCTGACTGCTCCCAGCAAAGCCAATGGGTCCTCTCCGTAGCGATGGGAGCAGAGGTAGGCATGGACGTCTTGGGTCTTCATTGCAGTCGTCGGAGCTTTATGAATATGTGCTACTTGTTCCTTGAATTTATAGTATCTCTCATGTTAAAGTGTGCCAAAATGCTTCCCAGCCTCTTTCAGACAATAAAAGGAGAAAGAAAAAAACCCCAAAACACCCTGCTCCTGCTCCTGTTGAGGGTGCTGGTGTTTTGGAACAGCAGCGTAAAAGGAAATGTTAATAATGCCTGAAGGTGGTACCCAAATGAGTAGCGCCGGGAGGTGCATAGGCAGAATAGACTAGACCCACAGCAAGACTTGAGCCGTCTAAGTACTGCTGGAGGTTACATCTACAGCAGCAAACAAAAATGGACTGGTGCTTGTTTTCCAGTGCCGAGGGCAGGACTTCTGCTTGTGCAGCTTAACTCTCTTCCCTGCACCCTTGCGAAACATGGTTGCCTTGTTTCTGCTGCATCCTGGGAGAGTCCCCGGCCGGTGCTCTTCCCATCAGCAGGGGCTGGCTCAGGCCACAGCTGGCCAGGGAATGGGCAACCAAGAGTGAACACAAGGAGAGAGCCCCACAGGCAGTGCCGGGGGCCAGGTCTTCTTGGGCAGGAGCAGCCTCTGATTCCCAAGTCACTTGTCACTGCTGACAGGGAAAAAAAAGCGCCCAAGCAAAATTCCCTCACCAGTGGTCCCTCTGTCACCTGCATTTGACTTTAAAGTCCTGGAAAATGAGGGAACAACCCTGTGGACTGGTTAAGGCTCTCACTCGGGTTTGTTTCTTGCATTCCTGAGCAGGTCGCTGCTTTACATTAGGTGCTTTTTAGACTAAGTACAATAATTTCAGACTCCCTTTTGGAGGTGGTGGCCCTCACCCTGGCCACAGGCTGTCATGCTCACCCCATGCCTTCTCTTCCATCTGCCTGGCCCTGTTTTGTTTTGTGTGCAAGGCAACAGGCTTGGGGTTCAGAGGTACCTCATGGCAGCAATATAATTCAGTTAACAGCAGTGGCTGTAAAATGCACTGATAAAGCAGAGCAGATGTTAAAGTGCAAACACTGTTTCTGGACATGCGTGCACAGCTTTCCCCAAAGTGGCCCTGCAGGGCAGAATTGCTATCGATTCAGTGATGTTGTGCTGACTGGAGAAAGTCTCCTGTAATCAGATAGCTGAGAAATGCCACCGGCTGTTTGTCACTTGAATGCTTTTCATCAGCATCTCCTGCTAGATATTCCCTTTCATTTGTAACATAAATTACCTGCAGAAATAATCTGGCACAAACACGATGCCCACTTTTTCCAGTCTCCAAACTTCAAGAGAAAACACTATGCTGGAGCACAACAATGTGTTATGCACACATTTGTATAATGCATATTCTCAGCTTGGCGCAAGGAGCAACCTTCTTCCATGGGGTTAAGCCACAGAGAACAGAACGTGTGATGAATGGCTGGGGGATATTGTTAGCACGTGTGCCTGGCACATGGGAAAGAAAAGACGAAATACCTGACTTGTATTTTCCAGTCATTTTCATCCTACATCAAAACAAACTTTTCCTTATGTAAATGGAGATAATTAGTTAATCCATATACTGCCAGTATCTACTTTGCTACAAAATCAAACACTGCCCTGCATTCAGGATATTTTTCCTGCGACAAAAACAACAACAGAAGTGATATATTCAAGTCTCGTGAAATGGACTGTAACATTTGGCGATGTCTGCAGGTCTTGGAATATGTGTTTTACTAAGACTAAGCTGTGCTGAATATCATCCTTTGAATTCCCCATCTCACACACACTCAAAAAAAATAAACAGCAGAGTGTTTATTGAGCAACTGTCTTTGCCCCTCAACTCAAAGGAGGCATTGTGCTGTCCACCTGCAGATCTTCTTAACTTTCCTCCTGCTTTCTCCTCTTTTGTAATGATGAAAGCTTTCCCACTTGGTAGGACAGAAAGGCATTTATTGTGTTTACACTTAATTGCAGACCTTCATATGTGGAATTTCCAGGCAATATAGTTAAGATACAGAAGGCCTTTAATTTTAAAAATAAATAGGATCCCCCTTTCTTTGACACAACAGAGTAACCTCAGAAAAGCTGAAGGAGGAAATCAGTCAGTGCCTCTACCCTACGGTGTCTAGTTCCTATGCAAATACATGATACCGCGTGGTAACACCAGGGTGTAACACTTCTTGCCCACGCTACGTGGTTGTGTGCACCTCCTGCCATTGTACCGTGTTGCTCACACACAAACCTTATTATCTGTATGCTCATCAAGTCTGAGATGCAGCAATGATGTATGGTACCCATATGGTTCTTGCTGCTTCGGTAAAGTAACTGGGGAGTTACTCAGCTGTACTTTAGTAGCTGTGATGGTTTAATATAACTCTCTCATTTGCACTTTCCCTCTTTTGTTGCTCTGTTTGTAGTAGAAACACTGACTACTTTGAAAGGCTTAGAATTAGTCTGTTAAAGGAATTTCTTGCAGAAATGCAGGGCCCAAGTGAGCTCATTGCTGTTCCCACTTGATCTTGGGTTGCCACCAGCACTGAGGGATGCTGAGGGTTTGCCACTGGCCCGTGGGTGGTATGTATGCTTAGCCAGGCAATTGCTGGGGTAATGCAAAATTCAGTGAGTCATATAAGCTACTTCTTAAGAAGATCTGAAGTCTTTCAAGCATCTCTGGCTCATTAAAATCCAAACTGAATGGGAAGGACCCAGACCTGACAGCTCGATGAGTCATATGAACCCTTACGACATTTATTTTGATACCGTAAAAACTATGTCCAAAAAGTGATGCCGAATCTCAAACTACAGCTTTTTGGGGATATTTGTCCTAATTTCATCTTGGTAACCACTAAAAAAAAATACAAATGAAACTCGTCCTCCTGCTGTAGTACCTCCTGCACGTGCCTCTCTTGGCCAGCAGTCTGGACAGAAACCACATATGTTAACTTAAGTCTTATCTACAGGATTGAAAAGTCTGCTGCTCCTACAACTTTTTGTTGTTTGTTTTTTTTTTTAATAGGTGTTAATGTTTCTGGATACACTTTAAAGGATACTTTACAGATGTGTATGGATAGTACTCACCAGTAATGTATTGTAAACCAGGCATGCACTGCAAATTGCACAATACATCACTGCTATTACTAAGCCCTGATAAAATGACTACTTCTGTGATAAATGTGTTCTAGCCCTTTCATATGTTACTTGAGTAAATGATAAAAGCTGCAGTTAAATTTTAATAGGGTATGTTTACAAAGGCATTTTTTAACCAATGCCAAAATATACAATCTGTAGTCTGTATTTTTATACAACCCAAGGTGGAGTCTAGGTTACTTTTATGGTAAACATATGGAAACTTGCTTTACTTACTATTTTTTTCCAAATAATTTTTTTTCATTAGTCTGGGCCATTTTGTTGATGTATTCAGGCTGTTGGAAGAATTGGGAATGATGGATGTATCATGACTAAGTTTCTCCCCCTTTTTGGGGAGGATAAAGGGCTGGCATGCATTCACGGCTTCGCTTCAGTTAAAAACAAACAAATTGTAGAAGAAAAAAAAGAAAATTTGGGCATATGGCTAATGATCTGAATCTGATGAGCTTTTTCGTGGAAAAGCCATTGTTACCTGCTGGAGAATTTCTGAATCTTTGTCCCAAAATAAAAATGTCTAGGAGCATTGTAATGGGGGAATATCGTCTGTGGTGTGCTATTCCTGTAGCTCTTTTTTGGGGTCCTTGTACAAAAGGATCCACAAAAACGGTCCACAAAAATACCTTCTCCTGGGGCTTGATCCAATGCTTATTTCAGCCGAGGGAGGTCTTTCTTTGACTTCAACAGACTGGATCAAGACTGAACTCCTGCAAAAGCAAAAACCTTTGAAACTTTTTGTAGCTGTAGAAATGGGAAGAGACGTTCTATGGAAATGGGAAGGAGTGTTCACTGAGAAGTGAATGGTTGTATTAGATGCTTTGGATCTCTCAAATCTCACTCAGCTGTCTCAGACCTCAGTGAGAGCAGGTAGCACCTGAAGTAGACACCTACATTAAGCAGTTTCTAACCCTGTCTCAGGATCTTGACAGTCCTTATATAGTGCGTGCAAACCTTTGTTCCGTGCCTGATTCTTAAACCCACTATATGCACAGTTTATCATAATAGTAATGGTAATAGTAATAGTAATAGTAATAGTAAGAAAGAGTAAGAGTAATGGTTTGTAGCTGAGTGAATTAGTTCACAGGAGATACCGTTAAGTCAGAAGAAAGTATTGTCTGTCCTAAGTGCCATAAAATGTTATAGCTCAATCCTGGCTAATAACTGTGGTGATGGATGAATGTTAATATGCAGGTACAAGCACTGGGATTTATTTATGGCTTGATCCCATGCCTTGTGCGGGCCACTTCTTTTGCACCAGGATGAGACTGGGAGACATCTGGCTGCTGGGTTTTACAGCTGTGCTCTCTGTTCCTTTCTCATTTTGAGGGTCGGTCCCCTGAGCCAGCCCTGTACTGAGGCTTTGGAGAGGCAGCCACAAGACCCTACATATTTTCCTGTTTTCCCTGTTTGTGACAACAGAGCCTGCTGTGGGACTCAGCAGACCTCCAGGCCCAGCTGCAGTCGAAAGGAGTCTAACCAGCCCCTTCCCTTTCTGTGGCTGTGAGCCTCTGGGTTTGTGGGCACGTGCTTTCCTTCACACATGGGCATAGTCCCAGCGCAGGTAGCACCACAACTCATGCATACAATTAAACAAGTATGTGCGTGCTCATAGAGTTGAGGCCAAAAATCAGATCATACTGGCTTAGCAAGGGGCAAACTTGACCAGCGGTTTTGCCAATCCTGTGACATCACATTTGCTTGACCTACTGTGAGTAATTTAATTACAACCTGGGATGAGCAAGACATGAAAAATAGGATACGAGAAGGAAGAAATTACAAGGTAGTGACAAGACAGAAAAGTCAGCTTTGGAGGCAGGTCCAGCATGAGTGAAGTCCAGAGATCTAGGCAGATGGTTGCAAGCATCGAGAGTTGTGGAGAAGAGGACTGAGTGGCCCGGGTGGGTTTCATTTCCCTTAACAGCAGCAGTCGCTGAGCGAGCTGCCCATACCAAGTTCGTCCTGCCAAGACGTGGGGTGAAATGGATACCTCTGGGGCCCTGGGCATCCTACCAGTCCTAGATGACTGTCTATTGATTTTATGGAGGGTCTGGGGGGCCTAGCTGAGACTAGACCCTTCTTAGATGATGAAATTATTTAGATGAGATAAATTCCATACAAAATCACATAACATAGGAAGGAGGCAGTGGCTGGGACTAAGAGCTGAATCTATAGTCACTGGAGCTCCATAGGTCCCTCAAACCAAAGTTGCTTGGGACTGGCCTACAGAGGTGCAGAGGGAGAAGTGAAGGGGGAATGAAAAAGGCCATATTTGAGATAGACAGCAGTTAGTTATGTTATGCCTGGGGTTGCTTTGTGCAGGGAGGAAGATGGTGGTCATCTGCCTGTGTGGGAGCTGGTCTCCTGGAGAAGGAGGTTGCAACAGCAGCAAGGAGAGGTGGTGGTGGCCTGGAAGGAGGAGGTTTTTGGACAAGGAGAGGTGGAGTGGAGGAAGCACCTTGCCTGGTTAAGCTGTAGGGATGAGCAGGGAGGCCGATGTGTATCTCTGGGGAAGGATAATCCAAACTTGAGGCTCCGGGTCAGTGATGGTGATGGGGAGGCATCAGCCACAGAGGGTATGGGAGAACCTGAGCGAGAGGTAGGATGGAACAAAGTCCCAGCTGCGTGCTGGCGTGAGAGGAGATGTTGAGCTGGAGGGAGACTGCTGAGGAGGGCTTATTCCTTCCACAGGCAGGACAAGGGTGCCTACAGGTGTCCCATAATAAAGGTCCTCTCCAGGAACTGGTGGTCTGGCAGCTCACGCTCACTATCTACATCCCAGAAACAACCTGGGTCCTGAGGGTGCATGAGAGGAATCCACTGAGAGGATTCACAAAGATTTCCCAGAGGTTAAAAATTTATCAGTTTGGGACCAAGAGTCTGGCATTGTTTGTTCTGCCCACAAGTGAAACAAAACTGACCAAACGCCCTCTCTCCTCACCATCAAGGGGAGTGGGCTGACACACATGTTGCATCCTCCCCTCACCCATGCCACCATCACTTCAGCTAATTTCATGCTGCTGGGGCTGGGCTAGGACTCCCCAGAGCTCCCTTTTGGGATGGATATCAGGGCTGGAAGTGGGACTACTGGAGCCATTAGCAAGAAAGCAGGTCCCAAAAGACAAGGAAAGCCCCCAGGCCACTCTCCCGTGCCCCACCATCAAGTATTTGAGAATACCTGGCCAATTACATTAACTTTACGTGGGAATGGGATGGACCTGGCCAGAGAAGAGTTCTGCAGTTGTGAGGACAGTGGGGAAAGTGTGTAAAAGAAGATGAGGATTCAGGCACAAATCACTGTTATTATTGCATGTATTGAATATGTGGCAATATTTCAGAATATGAGTTACATGGACAAAACCCATAGGTTTGTTATATGCATTTGTGAATTAATCTTTTTTATGAATGTGTAAATAATGCTCTGGTAACCAAGGACCAGTCTGAAGTTGTGGAAACCATAACTGAACTAAACATAACTGAAATACTACAACTTCAGAGGATCATATTCCTAGGGCTGGCCGCTTCACTCGCCCTGACAAACCGTAGCATTGAGTCCTAGAAGAACTGAGCTGAGGAGAGCTACTTGTCCTGGTATCTTGGTGAATGTATAAACAAAGCAATCTTGTCCCACAAAGACTGAAAGCCACAGGCTGAGAGTCGCTGAGAGTGAGCTTGGCGTAACTCTGGGATGCCTCCCTTTGGAAAGATGATATCATGCTAGTGGGATGGTTTGGTGCAACTCCCACTGGTTAGTTCTTCATTAGCAACCATTACACACCTGATAAAAACATCTTATACTGCCTGTAGCAGGATGTGGCCTTAAGTGTCACGGAATGAGGCAGGTTACATGGACGCCCCTGTGTAGTGGAAGTTTTGTAGGCACGTGCTCTAGAAAAATGTTGCAATCTCTGTCCACCCGTAACTTGTAGGCAGCACTGATGGGATATCAAACATGACGAAGCCACAGTACCGCTCAATATGTTGAAAGGGATGTTGTGATGAGCAACACAGTCTTTAGTTCGCTATGTAAATGTAAGCATAGTTGTTAGATCTAGGGAGGAGGATATGGTCAAACTGAAGGTATGTGCATGGTGTTGGGAAGGTGCTTGCCCTGGAAATAAGAGTAATGTGGAATTCAAGCAGCTATAGAGGATGGTCCCTTCTTGGCATTGTGTCAGCCTCCAGGGGCCCAAGTGAAGGCTCAAGACATCATTGTGCTAGTGGCAGGGCAAGCATGGATGAGGATGGGATAGTTGGTGTAAGTTTTCCCAGCTAGTGTGAAAGATATTTGTACCTAGTGGCTGGTACCTGAACTCGGATGACCTGGCCAAAAAGGAAAGACTTAAAGCAAAATAATCTTTGTTAAATATTATCTATACTTTTGTTTCTGAGTTAGAAAATGGGCCTTGTGTTATTTTGAAGATTACTGCATTGACACTGAATGATGAAGATCCATCCACCTGTAAAATGTACCTGTGGCACACCGGGCTCCTAACCACTGGTTAAGTCCCCAAAGCACAAACTGTGTTAAACATTGTGGGCAGACTCCTAGCAGGTGTCAGTCTTTCAGTGGACAGATTATGCATCAAAACAGTGCAGTGAAGATACCAGATCAAGCCACTGCTCTTCAGTACGATACTTCCAGGTCTAGATGCTACTGTTTGTTGAAGCGGCAGTTCCAGGGATGTGACCTTCTGAATTACAGAGTGGCCATTGACTTAGCCAAGCTCGGGACTGGACTTTGCATATTCCTGCATTCCCATGGGCTGCGGTATATGTGTGGCAGCTCCAGTTCAAAATTGTTTCCACAGGTGCCAGCCACTCATGCTTTTTTCTCTGGAGTGTCTCAGGTTAGTCTTTGGCATGTTGGCTGGGATGCCAGGTACAACATAAACTCTTGTGACTTCTCTTGGATCTTGCAAAAGTGTATTTCTTTTTCTTTTTTTTTCCCCTGTAGTGCTCAGCTCCCAGTTGCAGGAAGAAATTTCATGTGTGTATGTGTCTGTGGGAGGTGGGTTATATATACAGTAAAGTTTCTGGTCTTCATGAGATCAGACAAAAATGGGAAGTGCACACTCTGAAGGCCAGAAAAACAGAAGGCAAATAGAAGGAACATTATGTTAACATGAAAATTAAAAGGTTCTTGAAAGAAAAAATGTTTTGATTTTGGAGCTTTCCAGTACATGTTTTTTTTGTAAGCTTGCAATTGACCATAATGGTCTTGTCTAATGTGAAATTGAGTGATATAGGCCTTTTCCAGTTGTTTTTCCTTTTGAGTGACGAGAAGCAGTTTCCAGTAAATGAACAGTAATCAACTGCTGAATCATCGCTGTTGAGCAGAGGTTTCAAAACCTCAGCCAGATAATTGTGAGTGCTGTTGGCACCGTGTTCCCCCTCTCTGATTGACAGAGCCAACCTTGGGCTCACCTTACCTGGGCACGTGGTTTCCTTGGCTTCAGGATTGCTCTGGCGAGTGAAGGCTGCCAGAGCCGGCCCCAGGAGGTGAGGAATGAGGGACCTGTACGTATTTGTCAGCCCGTTTGGTGAGGCAGTTTAGATAATGTTCCCCTCACTTGGCAGCCTTTCCTTCCATATGCTGAAAATATTTACTCTAAAAAGAGGAGAACTTCAGGCTGGGTTTGGTGCCTGCTGGCTCTGCAGTCAAAAAAACAGACCTTGATTTCAGTTGTGCATTCCTAAAATGTGCAAATATGTGACTAACAAAGAAATAATAATACCTAACACAAAAACATGTGCATTCAAGCCTTATCCTTTAGGCTCACCTGTTTTTGGACAAGAGGGAGGATTCATCCTGCCTGACCTTAGACATTTACACTCTAAGTGTCTCCAGCTCAACTACTCACCCAGGCTCACTTTATAGGCAATGGAAGGAGACAATGTCCTCCTAGAGCAAGATTCACCCCATCCTGTTACGAGCACCTAAAACAGAGCTGAGAGGGCTGCAGAGGGGATTTATCTCCACACTAACTCACACCTGGTGGGCATCTAAAGTCTGGTGAGAGGAATTCCACCGTCAGCCACTGGGAAACAAGTTTGGAGACATCTTCCCACCCACCTTGCCTGAGTGGGAGCTGTGGAAGCCACAAGCTGGTGTGTGGTGGCCCTCTGAAGACCAAGGGAGTGACAGCAGAGGCTCCTGAGCTGTATTCAGAGGACCTGTGCGTGCCCTGCCTTGCCTTTGTCACCTGTGTGCGTGCCCAGAGTCGCCTGCTCGCCGGCACTGTCGCCGCACCGTGCAGACCACTTGCTCAGCAGCTGCTCAGTCGCGGCTGTGGGTTTTTCCAATAAGTGTGAAATGGCCTTGTGCTGCCAACGCGTTGTTCGTGCTGGCCTGCAGCGAGCAGGGATTGATGCTGTGTGCTCAGCACTGATGGATTGGTCACACAACTTGTACCAGCAGCAGTAAGAAATGCCTGGGAAATGGCATCAAAAAGTGTCTACTAGTGCTCTCTTGTCAGGCTTAGCAAGGATGTTTTACTGAATCCAGGATCCACCTCTTTCTGTTGAAAGATAATTTTACTATAGCAACACTGAAATGCATTTTTACAGGGATCCCTTTTCCAGCATTGTCAGTGGGGAGAACACTGTACCTGCTGTCAGAAGACCAGATTTCCTGGTTTTTATTTGTCTTCAAGGGTTGTAGTAGGGAGTTCAGAAATGTGACTCGGGAAAGGAATTTTCCCTTAGAAAGTCTCCTTAAGTGGAATACCAAGGTGTATTTGTTTATTCATTATGATGACTTGGTACCTTTACTCAACCTCATTTAAAAGTTAGTTTTTGTAAGTTGTTATCCACCCACAGGACCAGCATGATTGGTTTAGATTCAAACTGTAGCACGCTGTACACACCTGTGACTAAGCAGCAGCTGGTTTTCATAACTAATTTTTCTGTCTGTCTCCTCTAGAAGACCAAATGAAAAGAAAAAGAATCAATAAAAGTGAGACAGACGCTTTGCTACTTCCAATACTTGGGATTCCTTGAAGTTTTGCCAGAAGTGTAGGAACATAAAAACAAAGAAGGAAGTTGCAATAGCCCAAGTTTAAAATAGTAAGATAGAATAGGGATTTCCAGTTGTGGTAGCAAGGAAGTAAGAAATAATAATAGTTCCAACATAATACTCTGGACAGATAGACCTAAAAAGGCAGGGAATGTGGAAGAAAAATTGATGTGAATTAGGGTGACTACAAAACTTATGGTCTAAGCAGAAATGCTAGGGAGAGAAACACTTATGATACAAAGCATGAGAGAAGCGCAATAAAGTGGCTTTGGCTACGGGGCAACGGGTCAGTTCAGCACGTGAGGGTTGTGCAAGACATGAAATGTCTAAGAGATGGCAGTGATGCGAGAAACACACCAGTACAAGAACTTGCCGCTGTGAATGATGGAGGGAGGAGCTCAACTGAGCATCTCCTCTCCTGTCAGAATTCGAGATTTTGATAACTTTTCCCTGGAAAATGCTTTCATGTTGTGCGTCAGGGTGTTTTTCAAGCTCACCTGTTCGACATATAGGAAAAGTGGGCAAACTTCATATTGCCAAATTAGAAACTCCATTTACTCTCCACAGCTTTGTATGGCAGCGGTGGATCATAGATTAATGAATGAAGATATTTCTTCAGGCTGGCAAAAATTCAGTGAGACTTATGTGCCAGAACAGCATATCTAGACTTTCTACAGATTGCAGAAAGTTTGAATTAATTTACTGTGGAAAAAAAAAACCACCAACCCCCCCAAAAACAACAAGAAAACCCAGGGGTTGGCAATACTGTGGTAGAGGTTGGAGTTAGTGAGATGGCAGCTGTACTGGTGCTGGTGCCTTTTGTACATGGGAGGTGATGTCATTAAGAAAAGGAGGTGAAGCTATTAGACTACAGGAAGAATAAATGATAGAGATAAGTGAGGATTTAAAGCATGTGCTGGAGATGACCTCTGCCTTCGGTAATGACTCACAAACCAAACGTGTGTGTTTAGACAGACGTGACACCATGTACATTGAGAGGGAAAAATACATATCTGTGAGGGGTGTTGTATGCAATTTCCATGAATTGCAGTAGCAGCCTTACTCATGAACACCATTGACAGGGATGAACAAAGTAATCTTAATGAGCGAAAAATCCAGCAGGCAGTTCACCGCGCCCTCGGAGGCATGTGGCTGCCTTTTGCTTCACAGGGGAGGAGCCTCCCGTGATTGCAGTTTCCATTTCAGTGGCATGGGATCCATGCTAAGTGGGAAAGGGTTGTGGGTTTGGCATGAAAGAGCATGTGCTAATGTGGCAAGAAAGGCAGCTGGGTGTCTCTGGGGGGTGTGTGTGGACCTCTCCCTTGCTGCAGCAGAGAGGCGGTGAGCGCTGGGAGGTCTGGCATGCAGGGGTGTGTGACCATGTAGGCTGGAAGGGACCTCTGGGCTCCTCTGGTCAGCCTATCCCCACCCCACTTGGAGCAGGGCCCTGTGGTGTAGCATCAGGGTCAAATAACATGCAGACACTCCTTGTAGCAGAATTAGGGATAAACCCTGTGATGCTGGCTGTATTCGGCTGACCCTTTTGCACTGCTGTTTAGGAAACCTGAAATCCAGGTGGGGACCTCCTCAGCAGTACCTGTGGGGCATGGGATATCCCCTCCCAAAATGCTTCACCCCATCCCCAGCCAACAGTGCTGCTTGCCCACCTCCTGCCGCCACCGCTAGCAGATTTGAGACCAGCACTCGCCTCTGGCTGGTTCACCTGGGACTGTCCCTGGCGATCGCCCTGTTGCCTGCCCTCCTCTGTCTGTCCCCTTCACGTCTGTCAGCCTGTGGGAAGGGGCTGGGGTCCTCCTACCCATCATCTCAGCCCCACCTAAGGACCAGGCTGGGAGGGACAGGGTCTCCATGTGCCGTCTGGTTGCATGCTATTACGCCGGTCTCCCCGTGTGAGGTCCTCAGCACCCACCGCCACAGTGGTGATACCAGCCACAAGGGGCTGGTGCACATCGCCCTTGTCTGTTGGTGTAAGGCAGTCAGCACAGACATGCAGAATTCCTATCAGCCAGACCCAGAAAGCTGTGACAGCTTGAAATTCAGGAAAGCTGCAGTTTTATTCATGCAGTTTTATTCCCTGAGCCTTTGGGTCAGCCCAGGCCACATCATCTCTGCAGCCACTGGAGAAAGAAATTTCTTTTTCTTTTCCCTGTGCTCTCTTTTTGTTTTAAACAAACTCTTGCGTTCTTCTGCTTCCCCGTAATTCTAGGACCCAGGGCTTTATGGTAGGTATTGTGGGTCTGGGAACTCGCGATAAGATCAAGCTGTAAAAAATAAAGGCAATTCCAGATAATTTTCCACTCTGAGCACTGCAGAGCCCTTTCTAAGTGGTGTTTGTTAAAATATGGTCTCCCTTGTCACCACAGAAATTCAGATATATTTCCCCACTCATCTGGCAAACACTGTTTACATCTTCCAAAGTTTCGAAAGGAATGGCAATTAACAAAGCTATTTATGTTCCTAAGTAAATTTAAAAAAGCTATGTCATAACATATTTCTTGTATCAGCATCATCTGCTTAGCCCAGATTTTTGAATAGCATTTGCTGGGAGTTTATTTTGAAAGATCTCCAAAAGATGCGGCGGTGCCGTCCAGCAGCACGGAAGACCTTTCTTCCCGGTGCCGTGGCAGCGGGCTGAGGCAATTCTTCTGCCCTCTTCTGCATTAAATCACCTTTAGCTGATCTGCCCACACTTGCAAATGGCTCAAGTACCTTTTCAGCCCTATCTGGATGGAGATAAACTGCTCCTGGGTGGAGCACTGGTAGGAAGAGCGAACTTCTTCCCTCCCGTAGATGGCTGAAATATATAATCTTTGAAAACTAAAGGCTCTAATTACCTCACAGGGAGCTGTGCACAGCAGAGCACTCCCCACCGTGGTGCAGGAGTGGAGGAGAGCCAGCAGCGCCTCATCGGGGACGTCTCCTCCCTGGGTTATGGTCTGGGTGCCCGCACAGGGGCCAAGACTTAGCGAAAAGGAGGGAACCGCAGGGTTTCATAGGAAAACAGTGGAAATCATCTGGAAAAGGCAACGCAGTTTCCCTTTGTAATTATTTTCACCATGTCCCCTTGCTAGAAGGCCATAGGCATGTGGTGGTTGCAGCATTACTGCTGCACCATCCAAGCTGATGGGAACAATGTGGGTCTTCTGCTTTTCTCCATTTGCTCATCTGAGCTGTGAACAAAAAAATTTCAGCAGCAAATACTGACCTCTGTCATGGCAAGCCAGCTGGAGAGTTGACATCCCCACACTTGTTCCCGTCTCTGCGGTTTCCTTAATGCCCTACGGGGCAAGGTGGTGGCAGGTCCTGTGCCACCAAGAGGGTCTTGTGGAGGCTTTTCCTCTCAGGTCCCCTCTCATGTACATGTGTTTGGGAGGCAACAGAGGTTGTTGTTGGATTATTTTTAATAGAAACACATTTGTAATCATTTAGGATGTGTTACCAAAGGTGAACAGTGCTTGCAAGCCGCCCAGGGTGGGCAAATTGTGGTGAGCTTCACAGGAGCCCTGGCAGCCTTTGGACTTCCATTGAACCTGATGTGCAAACTCACACTTTGGGAAGGTGGACCCGTGCAGGCTGAGGATGGATACAAAAAACAAATAACCCGAGTCCCAACAAACTGCAGCAGCACCCCGATAGCATTAAACCTAGCATGGCTCTTATGCAAAAAATAAGAAGGAAAAAACCCAGCCCACGCAGGGTATAGCACAATCATGTCTCCGGGGCTTTGGCCAGGACTGTGGGCACGCAGGTATGCTTATTCATCGAGTGGCTATTCCTCAACAGCCATCCTCCAGCTGACTGGCTCCAGCCCACCCACTTCCCCCACCCTGGACCAGCTCCCCAGCACCCCAGCAATCTTCTGATCCAGCTTTTTACCTTCATCGAAAAAGCACCACCACCGGCGACCCAAAGGTGCAGGATTGCTTTGAGTTCAGCGCTCCAGGTGCACGTGCCCAAGGAAAAGAAAGGGATTTCTGCTCAGAGAAATTAGCGGGGGGGAAAAATGTCACACCGCAAAGCAAGACTGAAACAGAAGCATCATCCTGTGGGTTATAACTCACCCTGGCTGCCCGAACGGGAAGGGGCAGCCAGGTCCGGGGTGCCCGTGCGTGGGCGCTGCTCCCGGTAGAGTGAGATCCCCCAGTGCCTCCTGGAAGCACTAATGTTTCTCCCCAGTGTAGGTGGCGAATTTGAAACTGGCAACAAAAATGAGTGCTGGCTGCCTGGGTCTAGCGCAGGCATTGGCCAGTCAGCGCCGCTCAGACGAAAGCTGTTTTGCAGGAAGCTGAAAATGCCAAAAATATCAGTGTTTGGGTGAATCTTTGTATTTGCTTGGAGATTTCGTGGGTGTTTTTAAAGCCTCAAGGAGATGCATATGGTCATTTTTACCACCAGTCAGGATAAGAACCACCACAAGAAGACCTGGGTTTGTGTTGTGCTGGACACATATTTTGCTCCCTCCGTCTTTAGCTGAGTCTGTGAAAAATGTAAACAAGCACCCAAAACATGAAACTCTCTGTGCATGGGTATTTTCAACACTCACGCTCTTTCCCCTCTTCCTCCCAAGTCTCCCTTTAACCCTTTTGGCTGGTCTTCTCTGATTTCACCCAAGCTGATTTAAGGATGGGCTATTTTTTCCCCTGGAGTAGCTGAAGAACAAAGGCCACTTTGAATTTTTTTCTCTTAAAGGGACGCAGCATCTGTTCTTAGAGTGCCAAGAGTACTCGTTAAGGTGCTTGCTGGTTATGGCTTTCCAAGAAAAAAAATCACTTACGAGCTAAAATTAATCCTGGGAAATTTCAAACCAACAGGAACATCCTTGAGAAAGACAGAGCATAAACAGGGGGAGAGAAAACAAACATTGCTTTGAACGCTGCTGCTTGTGATGTTGCTCCGACAGAAGGAAACGGGCTCAGACTTTAATGGATCAAAGGAAACAAAGGACTGGCTTGGCTTCACTCACCGTACCCAGCAAGCTGTATATACTCAGTAACAGCTAGAAATAGACTATTTTTTTCCTCCTACAAGTAAAAAGTATGTCTCAAGCAACTATAATTTGTAAACCACAGTATGTAATAGATTCTGAATCAGGGGGCAGGTTCTTTGTTGCAGATTAGGGTTAGCAGGTGGTTTCATTGCATGGCAGGTTTAGTAAAATGCTGTGGGACAGTGGACTGAAACTAATGCCACTTCAAACGTGCATTTTAACAGGGTGCTAAGAGCACAGCAAGTGCATTTAAGGTGTACTCTGACGGAAAAAAAAAAGGTTTGTGCGTGATGAAGGGATTGTGTTTGCCTAAAAGGGCATCAGGCTAAGTTTTGTGGGCTGTAGTTCTGGCATATCTTCCCAGATTTTTTATTTAAATACAAAGACATAAATATATTGTAGTAGTATGGCAAGTGTATAATACAAGAGAAACATATATATCACCTAAGAAAAAAATGATAGTTTAAAAATGTTACAGCTCCCTGTGCAGCATAAGTCTAAACACCTTTTGTTCTGTAATTAAAGAACATCATCATAAATACATTGCTTTTTCCATATGTCTTGGTCTAATTCAGTGCACAGCATGGCTGGTGGTCTTAAAAGATTCAAAGCTGATCTTTAAGAGTCAAGTCCAATTGTAATATTAATTTTACAACTAATATAAACAGTCAGAACACCAACTGCTGCTAAACATGGTTGCACAAGCTCAAATTAAAGTGCACTCTAATTCACCCAGAGCTATGCTATATATCATGTTTTATACTGGTTATCATCAACTACCCAGTTTGTCCAACACTTTAGATGTTATTACTTCAAGGAGGGGTTGCAGCTGCTCTGTTCCAAAATTGCCAGTTGTACTGGGTTGAGACAACCATTAAACTCCTGCAGACTGAAGCCAATTTCATTATGAATCATGGATTTTGTGGATTACCACATGCTTACTTAAAAGGACAAATAGCTTTGCTACTACAGGAATAACAGTCTCGGTGAGATCAAAAGCAAGAGGGAAAAAAAATGCCTCCAGTCATGAAGAACGCTCAAAGCAAGTGGTGGCACAAGGATTATATATTACCCATGCATGTAGAGCAAAGCAAACTGACATTAAATGTTCCCAGGAAGGCAGCTGAAGAGTGTTGGCAAACTCTTTCAGGCAGTGGAGATTTGGAGGCTAGCATTTTTTTTTTTAAATGGGTGCTTTTTGTTAAGCTCCTTAGAGCAGCTAAAAGAAGATGTCAGGCTTGCCTTGGATTTTTATGAACGCATTTGAAAATCAATTTGAAAATTGATAATCTGGAGCTTAAGGACTAAGGAACTCAGCATTGGATAGGAGCAGAAGAAGATGGCTGGATTTTTGATCTGGTTGACACTTCTGAAAATCTAGATACTTACTGGTACTTACTTACCCTAACTTAGAGGTACAAGTCCTGTTTAGAACTGCAAATATTGAAATCCTGCATATAGCCCACCCCTCTGTATGCAGGGGAAGAAATTGAGGAAACAGCTATTTTGACCTAGTGGCAATAAACTCGAGTGAAGACCTATCTGATGTGTTTGCAGAGAGCCAGCTTCCTTTAAAAAAACAGTACCTGTATAGTACAGTGTCCCTTATGTGCTACACACCTGGCTGCAGGGATAACTCCTCCTGTCTGCACAGTCTTCAGGAGCAACGCAAGAGCCTCAGGCAGCAGCTATTTTGCTTTCCAGGGCCTATTTTTAAAAGATTAAAAAAGATATTTCAAAGAGCAAAATAACAAGCGTGACAGTTTAGCCACAGGTTACTTCAAGGCATCCCCTCAACTGCAGTAGGCTTCCCGCTAGCCTCACGAGCTGCCCTGTGCCGGAGCTGGTGGGCTCACACCAGCTTCGGCCACAGCCCTTGTGCCCTCCCTGTGGCTCAGGGAGGCAGCCAGCAAGGCCCCACTTGTGACAGCGCAGCCACCACTCTCTCATCACACTGCTTTCCCCAGGACCTCTCTTCATGTTCATCGGAGCATCAGCACTGCACAGAGACCAAAAGCTACCGGTTAGACCAAGGATTTTTTTCCTTCTGTGCTATGGCATACTTCCCAACTATTTAAGAATAGAGTAGGACGGAATAAGAGAATGGCAACTTCTCTTTTATTTCTTTGCCAGCTTGAAGGAAGAAGGGTTTGAGTTGCTTTGAGGGTCCCCCCCTGAAGTCCAAGTTTGAGTGTGGCTGCAGGGAGGTGCATGACTACATGTACTGAAGGAGAACAAACCTCCGTAAGTGAGATGTGACTTCAGTCTGTGAGTGCCAGCTCTTTCATTTCTTCGGACTGTATGCGTAAGCCGTATCCGTGGGCTTTGCCTAGCCCTTCTAAGAGCTTTGTTTCACACCTTCATAAGCTGTCAGGCATGTAGCTGGCCATTCCTATTCTTGTATGTGTAGAGAGAGAGACAGGCTTTCGGGTAGGCATGAGGAGTTTGGGTAGAGGGCTCATGCCACACTGTGACTCTGGGGACGAGAAACAGGATGGTGTTTGGTGCTGCACTCGGCCTGTGGGATAAGTGTGTAGCGCAACTATTTGGGATTTTTCATTCTAGCTTTGTTTCATGGCAGATATATTTGTTTTCATTGACCCTGGCCATTACAAATGTGTGCTCAGCAAATGAAAGTGCTGGGGACTTTAAAGCGTCTTTCATTTTCAGGATGAAGCAAAGAGAAAAATTTACCTATTTTTTTACATGGGGGTTGGAGCTCCCCTCTGCCAAAGGCATAGAGAAGGAAACATGGGATGTTGTTGTTCAGAGTCATAGGGAAAGGGACCCAAATGGTTCCCATGGCTGTGGCATGGACAGGGAGGCCCCACACATGGCCGAATCATTGGTGCTAACTAGTCCCGGGGATGTGGCTGTGTCTGAGATACGCATCTAGCAGGAGCTGCACCAGGGAGAGCTGCCCAGGTAACTGAGGAGTACTGGTGTGTTGTGCGGAGCCAGACCACGCTTGGCCATGCCACGTCTCTGCAGTGAGCGACCTCAGTCAGCTGCAGGGAGATTTAAGCTCCTTCCCATTCCAGAGCCTTCCTACCCATGGATAAGGGTTTTGATGATCCCATTACATCTGCTTTGCATAGCCCGGTCTTGGATTTTACACATGTAGATTGCTTGGTCAGCTGAAAATAGTGTTGCATCTTGTGGAGAACACTTTCCTTCGGCAATGTGTAAAGAGGAGTGAGCATTTATGTAGGCCTCCTTAGGAGTGAATGAATCACAGGAGATAAGTGAATGAAATGACACAGCCTGTATGACTTAGTGCAGTCCCATGACATGTGCAGAGCATGTTAGGTCACAGTTTCATCTCCTGCAGATCCAGAAAAGGCGTAGACAGTACGTCTCCTGTGTACTTTGGCATGGTCAGCAGCATCATAGTTCAGTTTTCTTCGCAACAGATGTGACAGGGCATTTCTTCCTCAGACAAACCCTGCTACGTGTGGCACTGGGATGGTGTAACGTAACGCTTTGTGATTTGTTGGTATTGCAGCATCAATATGCACAGTACGAAAGGCACCAAACAAAAACTAGAGGTCTTGCTAACAAGCTCTTAGCTTGTCCTCCCTTGCCGAGATGAGGGCAGCCACCCCCAACTTGGGCTGCAGCATTGCTTCAAGCCAAACAAGTCCAGACCGAGAGCCAGGCAGGTATGTGAGACTGAGAAGCTGGACAGCCAAACAGGGCTTAGAGCTGTGCTGGAGCTGTGCTGGCTTCTGTCCCACCAGCTCAGGGCACAGCTGACAGACGTCACTTGTGTCTGGCCATCATACACACAGTAGATGTACCCGTGAGCATTGTGTTGCTATGCTGGATGCAAACCCCTCTGGTCCTTGCTCTGAAAATGACTGTTCCCCATCTGCCCACTTCTACAGTCACTTTCTGATGCCTCCAGCCACCCCTGAGCCTTCCCCAGCCCTCCTGTGCGTCCTGGGGCACGTCTGTCCTCCACCCCGAATGGAGGTTAATATCACTCCATGTCAGGGCGAGCTGCACTGGTGGCTTCCCCTTTTTTGCTTTATAATGGCTCGGCCAGGACACCCCTGCTCGAGAGAGGCAAGCAGTTTGTGGCTGAAAGGACAAAGTTCCCTCTGTAGGTGATATGGCTCATGTGGCAGCCCTGAACTCTTGTACAGAGCACACCACCTACGCTGCCGGGCAGCCGGCCAGGAGCTGCGCCCACAAAGAGCCCGCCCCACCAGGATGAAAGAAATCAGCTTTCTGCTGGCATGGGGCTTCTCTGAGTTGTGGGGTTTTTTTCTTTTTCCCCCTCTCTTTCTCTTTCTCTTGAAAGCAGTTCAATTTTGCTGCCAGATCCCATTCTTACTCTTTTTCTCTCTGCCAGAAGCCTGTCCACATCCTTCCCAATTGCATTTAAAACCTTCTCCTGTAAATAAACATTGAGAAAAGCTGAAGCTCTAATGATAGCTGTTAATGTTTGATTATAAAGCATCCACCAGGCAACATGCAGGTGCTGACAGCAGCTAAATGCTGTCTCGAGCAGCCTTTGCACTGCTTTCCACAATGCTCTCAACACCCCACTGGCCTTAGCAGTATTAACCTGTTGCTACGCTGCTGCCTCACCTGGAAGCCCCAGGACGTGCAGCAGAAGGGGAGCATGCAGCTCAGGGACCCCCCGCCCCCCGCCCGGCCCCGCTCTTTGCCCAGCTCCTGCCTCGGAGGGGACCGGGCAGGGCTGTGGACAGAGCGGCCATCCCCGGGCTCTCTCTACATCTGCTCCCAGCCCGGGGCTTGGACCTCCCTCCCAGGTGTGTCCAGACGGACGGTGAGGAAGGGAGTTCAAAGAGGCAGCAAGCAGGCTGTACGTGACTGGCTGGAGATAAGAGCCCAGACGGTGATAGCATTATGATTCAGGCGATGAATGAGGGCTGCTCCCTATCAGACCACTGAAACCTTTGCTCCTTCAGACAGAGAAATGGAAAGCCGGCACGCTTTGTGCTCCCAATCGCCCTTGGCTGCTCTGAGGACAAGGCTGCTCCCTGTCCTGAATTTACTCACAGGTCAGGACCTCGGGTGCTAAGCCTCACTTCTGAGGCAACTCATAAAATGGATTTATGAAAGGCAGGGAGTATTGTAAAAGTTGACACACCCTTGCCTGTACTTTATGCATCTGCAGGTAGGTGCTGCTTCAGTAATTGCTGCCTTGTAAAGAGATCTGGCTCCAGCCGCCATCCTCCGCATGACCCCTGCTACCCATGGCAGGGGTGCTGCTGGTGTGGGCTCCTTGGTTGCTCACCCCGTGAGCATCTCCTTGGTGCACTGCCAGCAATAGAGGGTGCCCTCCTTCACCACCCATGCCTGCGTCACACGGGTGGGTGAGAGCTAGTCCTGGCCAAGGGGAGCACAAATAGGCTCAGCTGGGTTTTAACATGAGGCTGGGTTTGAGTGGGTTGCAGAGTCCCGCAGCAAGGTCAATGAAAGGCAAACAGCTCTACGATGGACAGATAGTATCTAACTGTACTCCTCAAACCAAAACAGACTTCGTCACCTTCTCTTGGTTATTTTGGAAAATGTGCTGTGAAAGGGCAGCTCAGCTGGAGTGACCTCGCGGTGTGAATCCTCCTCGCAAACCATGGCTGGTCCCAGCCATCATTAGGGAGGGCTCAGCCACTGCCAGCGTGAGGTCAGCCTCCAAAACTGGCTGCCTGGGTGCCTTCATTCTTGCTGACATCTTTTCAGTGCATGATCCGTGGGTGTTATCAAGGGAGACACTCAGAAGGCAGAAATCCCAGTTTGGGGACTGGACTGGCAAAGAGGTCTTCCAGCAGGGAACTGGAGTCGTCTCCAGCTTTGTACCCCTCCATCCCATTTGCTGGCACCAGCAGGGTGGGAGGAGAATAACTGCAGAGTGGAGCAGCTGGAGTCGACATTGATGCAGAGTGTGCCACATCGGCCCCCGGGCCATGGGCGCAGCAGGGGGGGGGAACCACCTCTGGTGCCCGGGGGGTCGGTCTTCGGCCACGCTGGCTCTTGGCAGTGGTCACTGCAGGATGTTAGCACTGGACATCTTCCTTGCAGGGCTCCTGCCTCTTCTCTGCCACTGCAAATTAAAAAGTACTTCTGGACATTATAAATAGCTTGTAACAAGTTTTGTCAGGTTTTAACGATCTTCCGGAGCTTAGCTGAGCAGATAGGTTGGCAAAGATGCAGCGCCTCTCCTCACACACACACACACACACAGAGCTTCTGCAGGTCTCTTTTTGTTATGTTTCGAGTCTCTAGGGAACGCTGATTAGGAGGCATGCTATTCTTAGAGGGCAAGAAACAGGCTCCGCACGCTCCAGAATGGTTTTAGCTTGCAAAGGCTTGTTCCTCCATTACCACTTTCAAGTAAGTTAAGGGCTGATTTAACTGTCAAAGATAATGACTGGATTGGGCTTGCTTTTCCCAGAAAGATTATATTCACTCAAAATCAGCTTTTTCTGAAAACACTTTGCAGACAATAAAAGGTTATTGGCAGCTATTAAGTCCTAAACATGGTTTATCTGCTGCAGCACAGGGACACAGGAGCAACAAGGGTTCAAATTCCATGGCAGGGGCTTGGGCTGCACCTCTCACGCCTCCCCTGGGCTCACACAGCACCTTCGGCCGGGGGGACCCTCACCTGGCCCAAACTCCACTCAAAGCAGGGCTGGTTTCAGCTCTGTGCCAGGCTGCCCTCTGCTCCCCTATGGCACGTCAGCTGCTAGACTCCAGGGTGCCCTCCTTTGCGACCACTTTCCAAAGGAGCCTGCTCGGATCCATTGTTTCCTCCATGTCCTTTTTTGAAGGATAGGAACAAAATCATTAAATTGTGGAAGAACTGGGGCCCAGTTCTTTTTTTTTTTTTTTTAGGAACAATTTTGAAGATCTCAAGGCTTTGATTGTAATTAGGATGAGACCAAGATTCCCAAAACTGAAATCCTACATAGTACGGGATAATCTTTTCTTAGCTGTAAGCCTACATACTATTGTAGAGGTGTTCACATTTTATTTCCTTCACTGACTTTTTAGGTCCTAAAATACTAGACTAGACTAGAATAGTTCAGTGGAAGGGACCTACAATGATTTTCTAGTCCAACTGCCTGACCAATTCAGGGCTGACCAAAAGTTAAAACACATTATTAAGGGCATTGTCCAAATGCCTCTTAAACACTGACAGGCTTGGGGCATCGACCACCTCTCCAGGAAGCCTGTTCCAGTGTTTGACTACCCTCTCGGTAAAGAAATGCTTCCTAATGTCCAGTCCAAACCTCCCCTGACGCAGCTTTGAATAGGGGACATTCACAGGTGGGTTTACATCTCTTCCACCAAAACCTCAGCAGATTTCTTCTCCCAGGCTGATCTCTTTCATATACATTTTTGTGTGTGCTTCTGGTCCTGATACGTGGTGTTCTTAGGGTACATCCTGATTTTCAGGGGGACCTCTCGGAGTTGTGAATGCTGGCTTTGTCCAAACATAGTGGTGTATGGGACTGGTATCCCTTGGACACTTTGTGCCATCACTTCAGAAATGTAGCAGTCCTCTGTTCAAAGTCCTCCCAGCTGTTAACCCAGAGAATTCACTGAAGTTCATAAATAAAGTTGTTTCTAGCAATCCTTGTGTGAGTCTACATTTGCATCACATATGCTATTCCTACTGATGTCTTCGGTTTATGAAAGAGGAGCATGGTCTAAGAATCTTGATTTGGCATCCTAATTTACTCTAAAACAGCCATATAACATTTTATTTTAAATAAAAATATTTTTATATATAATATAGTCATACCTAAATATAAAAGGTGTGCATATATATGTACGTACATATATACTATATATCTTTTTTTCTTATCAAGGCTGTTAGGCATGCTTATTATTTTTATTAAAGATTCAGTCCTTGTGTTTAGTCAATCCTACACCCTTCTGCAATGGCTAAATGAAAAAAGTCTGATTTCAATTAAAAAAAAAAAGAGGGGAAGAAGTTATCCCATTTACTGTGGGACCTTGTAGGCTGGTTGGATTTCAGTGCCAAATTACATTTTTTAGCTAACATGGAAACATTTCTTCTGGCAGTGGGTTGACTGAGACTTTGGCTTTGCTTGGGGAATTAACTGTGCAAACTCAGTTGCCATAAACATTCGTCTCAACTGCTCTTCTCCCTACAAGACAACAGTGTTTGACACTAGCACGAAATGGATGGAAGAATTGAATTTGCTTCTAAACCTGTTTTAACAAAGGAGCAACATAGACTGAATCTATACTGGTAAATTAAATGTGACCAGGAATATTGCCAAACACTGACACCAGAAGGCACAGACCAGCCCGTGTCTGTGCTGGTAAACTGGCTCACTGTCCAAAACAAGGTGGCTCTGTACAAGCCACCTTTTGGGAATGGACCCTAAAATGCTCTACCTACCAAAGCATTCCCCAAAGTTATTTAGGGATAGTGCTAGCAGCAACACCAAATTTAGGTCAGGAAGTATCTCTATAGTTTACCAACATAAATGATTGCGTTGCAGGGCCTGATAATGCTTAAGGGCATTGACTTTGTCATAATGTTGTATCTTCTGACCAGTACGTGGCTTAAATCTTCAGCTGATGGGCAGTGTATGGAGAATTTAAATCAATTTTCCAAAGCCATTTACCCAGACTTCTTGCAGTGCATTGCATAATTGTTTGCAGAGAATTGGTGCTGCCTGGACTGCTGCCAACACAGGAATACCATCAAATCCCAAAATCTATTCATGGTTAGATGGTGCATTTCACTCATCCATCTGAAAAGCTGAAACACCCAGAGTTCACAAGGTTTGTGTGAAAGGCAAGTTGTTGCTAATGCATATCTTCATGAGCTGCGTTGAGTGTGATGTTGCTTGCCGTGCTCTTGCTGCAGTACGAATACTTGGCATTACTGGAGTCCCCTTATGAAACAACACATTTCCCCTGGCCTCTGCAAAAAGTTGCTGTTCTGTGTTAGCCACTTCCATACAGCCAGTATATCCCCAGAAGCTTATCTCCATGATATATTTGTTGAATGAGTGCAAAAAAGACTCTAAAAATTAAAGGAATGTGCTTCTGATTCACTCCTCCATCATACTGCTGCTGCATACTCACAAACCCAGAGGTCAAAAAAAGGACCCATTTGGCTCTACATATGTTTAATATAGAAGAATTTAGTGCAGACAGCAGCACGTACTCTTTTCATCCCCATGGGGAATAAGCGACTGAATTTAGCGTGGGCACAGGAACAAATGCATACAAACTTGCCTTTATTGAATTTAGGCAGGAAACAACGTACTTCTGCTCCATCAAAACAGTGAGGTCCAAAGACAGTTTTCAGCAGGAGTACTGGGACAACTTCTTTCCAACCCTGAATAGTTTCTAGGTAGAGTTTATTATTATTTCTAAATGATATTATTTGAAATGGTAGCAAGAGAGCATATACTAAACAGTCCACGGACTTCTAGTCATATGTTCCTACTGGCAGCCCAGAGATGAAAGGCTTGGAAATCTGTCCCTGAACTGTTTTCTGGATTGCTTGGCACCAAAAGAATTCAACTGGGAAAGTCAAGAGTTTTACTAAACAGCTTTATGGCAAGCTGTTGGAAGGACTCAGTAGACGAAAACCCTGCTTCAGTCAGCAAACTGTACGGCTTAATGGGCATCATTTGAAAAGCACAACAGAAGTTAACCAAAAGCAAAATAGGACGCCCTGACCGGGAGTTCAACTCTGCCCCATAATAGTTTGGTATCATATCTACAGCTAACTTCTGCACGCCACATTTTACCTCTAACTCATATGTCAACACAATTCACTAAGCACTAAATGTAGGAACATTTCTCCTCACTTCTCCATGGGTCTGTGAAAGTACAATGAATTGAAGTTTGTAAAGGAAAGAAGTCTGCCTCTTGTTCTTTAGACTTCATTATTTTTATGGATTTTTTTTTGAGCTGTGTAAGATTCTTTTACTTCTAAAGTAACCACTTGGTAAAAAAAACCCCACTGTTTGCTTTCTAAAATCATACAGTTCTAACTGTAAGGCCACGTCACACTATATGGAAGCAACTCCTAGTAACATCAATTCATGCAAATTGCATGCAGAAAAAATAAAAAAGCATTAGCTCTTATTGTTGCTCTCCCCCTTGCCTGCACTCCCCACAGCTTGACATTTGTTAATGATTTTTCTTGACTGAGTAGTTCTTCTCTTAGGCAGTCTTGGAAGACTTTCAGCTTTGTCCTCCACTGTGCCCACGCAACGCCTCTTGGAGGTGCTTGGAGGAAAGTGGAAGGAGCTCTTCCAGGGGCAGAGGAGCTGATCCAGCTGGGCTGGACTCTGTAGCCTGACACTAGCTAAAGCAAGATTTGTTTGTTCCAGGGACCCTTTCAGGAAGCAGCCACAGAGGTAGTTGTTTCTGAAGGGTTTGGGAGACTTTTAGTTTAATTTCGATGACAAAAGTGTTGTGGTATTTTTATGGCCTTAGTTTCTGATCACTGGTTGACACCTCAGATATTCTTGGCTTCCACCTAAGCTGGCTACCTGAGTGGTGAGTCACAGCCTAGTTTCACCTGAGGGCAAGTTTCAAAAAAAGTCCCTTGTGTGGGTTGGTTTTTTTTTCATTCTCAGATATCACAGTGAGAAAGGAGTTCTCACTGGGTTATGCCAAAGAAAGCCACCATAAGCCTCCACAAGCTGAACGGTGTGCCTTGTGGGTGTAGAAGACAACTAGTACTCGCCACGAGGGACATGGAGACAGGAAAGAGGCTTATTTCCTAAAGATTTTTTGTATGGTTTTGGGTTTTTCCCTCTTGACACACTTGAAGTTAGTTCAAACCATTCATGAGCGGTAACTTTCCTTGGGACATCACATTCACGGCCCAGCCCCTAGGCAGTTGGGTTACCTGTTATTTCATAGTGAAATACTCCCGTTTCACAATGTTTTAACTCACAGGGCTTAAAATGACCTGTTGTTTGTCTTCAGCAGTATTTCATTCAAGCTCCTCACTCTGGATAATTCAGATCTGCAGCCAAGAGAAAAGCGCAAAAGTGCTCCCCTCAAATAGCAGCAGCAAGTTTCAGTAGTGAAGCTCTGAAATGAAATTCGGTGCAGGGGCAAATCTGTCTTTGTTTTGCTTTGTAGGAAGTGTTTGTGACTTAGTAATCCGTTTGATTTGTGATCCTTAACTGAAATGAAACAGACCATGTGATACACAAGCTGCTTCTTTTATTTCCTTGCCCTCTCAATTTTGTGTTGAGGGAACACGACTTTGCCACTAGAAGAGCTTGTGACATGTGTCGTGTGCTGCCCTGACAGATACATCTGTCATAAATGTGTGTTTAATCTTCGTCACAACAGCTGATTACAATTCATTCCTTTATCATGAGGGATTTGTCAGCCTTTTGAATCCCTGGCCAACAGGGGCCTGTGAATGATGCATCACAGTGGCTGTCCATGCCCAGTTCAAAGACAGAGATGTTGACACACAAATTCGTTTTCTGAGAAAAGTAGATTTTTATGGGACATGGAATCCTATTACCTTGATGCGTCCTTCGGTCTTGTGATAGAAATGATCCAGCACCATTCTGACATACGGTTCGGATTCAAGTGCAGCACAGATACTCCTGCTGTGTGTTTTGCTGCCCCAGGCTTGTAAACCTGATGCAAGAGTGAAACCAAAGAGTGTTTCTGCATGTGTGTTGCGGCTTCTGCTGGCTGCTCAGCCCTGTCCAGATGGACCCAAGCGGAAGGTATGTGCAACTGTGCTCACCTGGGAGTGCCACCTTTGCTGGTGGCATCTCTTCTCCCCACTATCAGAAAAAAGAGGGCTTGATCTGTGATTAGATATCCTAATTGTCTTCATATTGCCTGTCCAGGTGAGGCTGGTCTTGAACTGAACAATGGTATAGATACCCAAGTGTCTAGACTGGGCGAGCTGCCTGCTCCTCACAGCACCTGCGGTCTGAATCCCCTAAGCATCTAGCAAGTGAGTAACTCACAGGGGTGATATGGAGATGGGGAACTGGAGAAGGGGGTTTCCGCACATCATCATGCTCTGGTGCAGCTTCGAGCCCCTGGTCAGGTGGCAGGAGGCAACGATGCACTCTGGCGGCTCTACTGCTCACACAGCAGCTGCATCCAGCCTTGAGATCACAGGGATACCTCTTTGCTAGGCTGCAGCCTGCTGCGTTAATGCTAGTTGCTTATTTACATCAGTGCTGAGTGCTGGCTTTGCCTTCCACAGGTATGGCAGGCCCGATTTTGTTGTATAACCGGTGGCTTTCATTATCCCACTTACAATTTTGTCCACGTTAAATTATTGGCTGCAACAAGTATAAGCCACGCAGCTTGTTTCTATGCTGATCATGCAGCAGGCTCCTGGTCTCTAGCTGTTCCTTTCCACTGCAGCCGGGGCGTAGAAGATGAGCTAATGCAGCCGTGGTCTCACACTGATACAGTGTCAGGAGCGCTCCCATGTCCAGTGGTTCAGCTGTAGTTATAATTGTGTGATAGACACCCAAAACACAGAAATACAATGCTGCAGGCATAGTTATGCAGTCTCAAAATTGCACCTATTAAGAGTGAGACTGTCATGAAACTCAACAGGAAACTGAAGAGTACAACCACTTCCAGAAACAAAACCTGACCCTTTTCTTGAAATGTCATTAGTTTCAAAGCATGGAAAGAATGAGGATTAAACAGCAATGTCTTTTTAATGACATGTCAAATGATCTTGAGCAACACCAAGAGGCTGCCTGCATGTTCGGGCATTACTTTGAATGTTTGGTAGGAACAGTTTATAGAAGGTCTTTCCAGGCATCTGCACAAACACAGCTCCATTAAATTGCATACCAAACTGAAGCCTCCATTTGGTGAGCAAAACAAGGAGAATTTAGAGGGATCGGAGAAGCTGTGATGGGTGGGGGGAAAGGACAGCAAAAGAAAGGATGAGGAGGTATTTCTTCCCCACTTTCTATTGCATTACTCCCTAAGTGCAAGTTCCTGTTGAAGGGTTGTAGGTTGTGTCACTGTCACCCCGTAAAAGGGTAAAGCTTAGGGACAGTCACAGTGCCACTGGGGATCGGGAGATTTCCTGCTGAAAGAGATCATGGGACCAACCTGATCACAGAGAATGATCTCAGACATATCACGTCATCGCTTGGATTTCCTTGAACTGAGTTTTCCTCGAACTGATTCTCATCTGAACCTGAGCACATCAGCTGAAAAACCCCCTTCCTATCTTGATGATGGCATTTCTAGAGATAAAGAATCCAGTACACAACATGCAATATTGTTTCCATTGGTTAATTCCCTTCACTGTGAAAAATGTGTTTATTTTCTATATCCCACTCATATCTGGCTTCAATTTTGAGACACTAAGTTTTGTTGTATCTTCATCAGCTATGCTGTGATCAAATTTGCATTTTCCAGGGGTACATTTTTTAGCCCATGGCTCCGCTTTTTTTTTTTGTTAAGAAAGCTAGACTGAGTTCTTGAACTTCTTCAGAGGAAACACCTATTTCAGTTTAAAAGTTTTGGGTATTTTTTTCCTATCTGTAATCACAGTTCTTCTGTAAAGTCTTTCCTAGAAAGCTGGACAGAACTGATACACTTTTCCACCATTACTATGTTTATTTGCTGTACCAGAAGCTGTACCTACATGGTCCTGCCAAGGCTGGCTGTGCATGCCAGCGTAACGGTATCCCACTGGCCCCAGCTGAGGGCTTAGCTGTGATCTGTACCTATGGTGGTCCATACAGTACAAAAGGGCAGCTAGCACCCACCATCATCTCTTCACTGCAGTTGGAACCTAGGACACCGTTGTGCTTCATGCTGTGCAAGTGCTAACTGTGGCCAGGGATAAACCAAGGAGACAAGAGATGGCAGCATTGCTAGCATGGCAGGTGGCTGTGCTGCTGCAGCAGCCGGGACAGACAGGAGCTGGACCTTTCCCCAGCTGCTTGGCAGAGAGCACAGTGGAGGAAAGCCTTACGGCAGGACATGAAGTGGGGTAGAAAAGAAAATGCATGAATGTTTATGGGGAGTTCATCTGTGCACACAAGAAGTGAGGTGTGGAAGAAAGTGTGTCTTCAAGCTTTAGTGTTATGTGGTAATGGGGGCAGGTACAGAGAGGCAGCCACAGGCAGGGGTTGCGCTCTCAAAGCAAAGTGAGAAAAAGGCTGGGCTGGAGACAGGCTGCAGAGGACTAAACAATCTGACTTGACTCTTTGACAATAAGACATCTGACTTGAAGATACCAGCAGTCCTGAGGGGTGAGAAGGCTGGTGCTTTTGAAACCTTAAGTACAGAGGTCTTGTCACCTTTCCATTTTTTATTTTTAGTGTTCTCCTAGCTACACATCCAAAGATGATATTAGCTCTCTGGTCAAATGTCATACCATGAAATTATACACAGCTATGTCTGCTAGAAAGAAATATCATCATTATCAAAGTTCCTGCTTCCCTAGCCTATATTTTTTTCTCCAGGCTTTATGGTTTTACACATAGTTTTCTCAAAATGCACAGAGTTTACAGTGTCCAACTTACCAGCTTGCTCTGCATCAGTAACCTGTCCTCTCTGTTATCCTCTTTGATGATTATCAGATCTCAGAAGTATTCCACAAGGCTGACTTTTCTGCACCAGACTTGTTTCCCTCCTCAGAAGGAAACACAGAAAGTACTACAAGGTGGCAGCCAGAAGCACTGTAAGCAGCCTGTTGCCTAACACCGGCTTTGAGGGCCTGGTGGTGGAAATGTTGGTGTTGAGCCATACCTGCTTCTGCTTCCCAGGTACCTGTGTGGCAACACTTCAGCAGGTCTGTTGCATTCTGGGGTCCTTTCTAATCCTTACGTGGCCTGTGGGACTTGCTCCTGAGGCTGTTGTTTCGGATAGTTCATCAGAGTTACTAGATGCAGCAGGCATGAAACCCAAATTAGAGATGCTAAGGAGGCTACCCTCTTCATTAGTGGACTCCCAGCAGGGTATGAAGGTCAAAGAAAAAGACCTGTTGCTTTTAGCATTCATCTTGAAAACAGGTTTTTGGTTGAGAAAAGAGAGAGAGGCTTCAGAGGAGAACCTGGAGAGGGACACCTCTATATTTCTACATCAGCAGGAGCCGATTTCACAGGTTATGTCCATGCTGCTGTGCAGCAGTTGTTGTATGGTGAACTCAGGGCCACATTAGCTGACCATCCACAGGACCTTCCTTAGAGACAAATGTGGGACAGCCATGTGGCTATTCCCCGGGGGAAAGCTCGGGTCTCTCTGAGCTTTAAGCACTCCCTGAGGTAGCCTCTTCTGCAATATCCGGAGGCCTGGCAGGCTCTGTGTCCCCCAGCTGCCCCATCAGCACCCGCGGCAGTGACAGGCAGGATGCCCAGGAAGGCTGCCCGAAGGCAGCACTACCTGTTGCAAAGGCGGTTTAAAGAGAACCTGCACTCAGGCTACATGGAGGCTGCCTGCAGTGGAGGATACAGAAATAAGGGGGTTTGGAGCCTGGGGTGGCATAGCCCACAGAGCACTTGGGGGGCTGCCACTGCACCTTCATCTTGTAATGGAGGTAGGGCTGCTTGGTCAGATAGGGACCTGGGGATAAGCATGAGCTCAGCATGTTCCCAGCCTCTGGATGCTGGGGGCCGCTGTACCACAGCTCTAGCAGGTGCCCTGTTTGCTCCCTCTGTACAGACACGTGCCATCAGCTCTGGAGGTCTCAGTGTAGCCCCAGGTGAGATGGTCGCTATGCCTGTGGTACATCTTCAGTCTTGGCTTCCAAGATCTTCCAGAACAGGGAGAAGGTAGTTTCATAAGTACTTCCTAGTTGTTGTGTTTGGTTACAGTGTGTTTCATTTCAGGAATGGGATATGTTTTCCAAGCTGATAAACTTTCAAAACCTGGAAAACACTTAAAATGTTTGCAGTTGTGAATCTACCTTTGTCTTCACACACAAAACCAGATAATTTTCTTGTTGGAAATGCTTTGTGTATTGCGATCGAAGTCATGGATAATAATTGGATTTCTTTATGATTCCGCCTGAAGTTTCAAATAGTATAACAACAATAATAAAGTAATCACAAACCTGATTCACAAAGCTAAAAAGCAGATTTAGCATTCTCCAGATCTAAGAAGAAAAAAACAATTAAAATCCTCCTGCTAGTTATCTGTTGAGATTTTCTTGTGAATTGCTACACAGCTGCTTGTTTTTCTTTAAATAAGCAAACAACCAAAGAACAGACTACTTCCCTAAATTAGGTTTATCAGTGTTTGTTTGTCTCTCTCCATAGAAATTCAGGCCTTGTCCAGACTTGGAGCCTGTAACAATGACTGATACTATATCATGAGAGATGAGAACGATGAACACAGCTGAGGAATGGATATGCTGTCAGGACTTTCATGGGTTGAGCTACACTGGCTTGGTTTTGTTTGTCTCTTCCATCAATATGAAAGACAATCTGCATTAGAACTGAAGACATGATGATGCAAATAGTTTTTTTCCATAAATATGTCATATTAAAATGTAAGGCTTAAACAGCTTTGTACATTGCATGCACAAACACCCCATCTCCAGCAAGGGAAAGATCTAAAACACCTTATCCTGGTTTTCATGCACTCCTAATTAATTCAAATGAGAGGATGATAAAGATCCAACATTCTCTGTTTAAAAAATTAGAATTAAAACTATGGTTTTGTTTTGGTGTTTTTTTCCCCCACCCCCAAATACACAGTTTACTTTTGATCAGATAGATAAAACATTTCATTCATAAAGTATGTGACGTTCTGTTTTCAGTTCTCCTTTCAGGCAAAATCGGGGAGGGACAGAAACATTGAAATGAAAAAGCAGATCTTTTGGTAGAACATTTTGAAACATAAGACTTAGTTTTTGTCCCCTAAATATTTTTTTCCCCAGCTGAAAGAGTGATAAGTCTGGCACAAAACCGAATCATCTCAAATGGTTTGTTCATGCATTTTTTGGCAGATGAAAATATTTAACTGAGAAAGGTCTCCAGCTCACAAAGCATCTTCCCTGAGAGTGCTAGCCAGGAGTGGCTGCATTTAAAACCACCTAAACTTCAGAGCCTGATACTACGGGTAAGAAGCAAGAGAAAGTAACCTTAAAACAATTCAAAAACTTAAGATGTTATAAGTAACTTCGACTTGCGATGCTGTTGAATCTCTAGCAATGTTTTCTGAATTCTAACACGCATGGTTACTCAAGAGCTCGGCACTTGTTCCTGACATGCAGGCCTGTAGAGCCAAAGTAGTAGGGACATTTACAATACAATGATGTAACCTTCTCCTGCATTTTGTAAATGTGGTCGTATGTTGCAAGCTTCCTTGGTTTTTAGCAGTAAAGCAGCAATGTTTAGCTCACAGAATCTATGCTGCAACGTTAAAACTCTTTCCTAGCAGCTCAGCTGGTATTTCGTAACTTGGTGGAGAACTCTGTGTTCACATAGTTACCACCCATGACTTAATCTGGGTACAACTTTCTGTTCCTCTATTTATTTTTGTGAACAGAGCTGACCAGCACTGCTCTTCCTTTTCTGCAATGGATGGAGGCTTCATGGCCAATTCTGAAAGCAAAGGGAGCCACCGCTTCCCCAGAGACACAAGGACTGTCCCATCCATGGCCAAAACTCGTGTGTCCCACAGAGACAGAACAGAGCAAAGTATCCACAAGGACACCTTACGTGCATCTTCATGCTGCCTCTGCCCTCCTATTCCAGGGCCAAGAGGAAAGCTGGAGCTATTTTAACTTTGGGCTTGTCTACAAGGGAAAACTAATCAGAAGAGCAACAGTGCAGTAGTCCCCTGTGCCTTCCCCTGGCTTGGTTTATCCCAGTCTGGGAGCGGAGTTACTCCAGAATGCAAACCCCACTTGACATTCAAGCCCTGATTTACGAGAGCATGGTTCTCCCCTGAAGACAGGCCCCTGCACACTGCTCTGCACAGTCCTCGGAGAGCTCTGGGAGCACGGAGCAGCTGAAAGCAATGCCTCTCCCCTCTCCTCCCTTCGTGCCCCCTGCGCCAGCTTGCAAGGACAGGCAGGAGTGAGCTGGGGCGGGTGGGCAGAGAGCTCGGAGCTGGGTAGGGAGAGGAGGGGACAGCCATCAGGGAACTATAACGTGCTCTGGGTATTTCCTGGATTGTGCCGCTGGAGCTGCTCTGATTTATAGCCAGGCCAAAGAGCCCTGCTAAGAAGTGGCTCTCATATTTCTCTTACCACCCACACACAGGAACAAGGAACAATAAGGATCTTGACCCGCTTTCCACTCGCATTGCCAGCCCCTTCCATGTTGTCTGGAAGTGGGGATAAAAGCATTGTGGGAAAAGAGAAGTCAAGTGATGGCGGCCAGGGCAGGGAAAGTCTTTGCCGGGCTGTAGTGGCAAGGCAGAAGCCATGTTCCCCCTTTTCCCTGCCTTGTTTTAATGTTTGTAGATCTCCGACTGGCTGGCTGGGTGGAAGAGTCCAGGCTAGCCTGGTGACTTAAAACCAAGGCAAAACAAGGGCCTCTGTGAGCAATTTGAGAACCGGCTGTCTGCAGAGACCTCTTATGCTGACTTTATTGCTAGACCTCTCCCGCCTTGCAGGCACAGCTCCTGAGCAGCAGCCCCACAGCTGAAGCAGCACCTCGGTACCTGGCACAGCCCCCCGCTGCCATGCTGGATCTCAGGCCTCAGGTTAGGGCAGGACCCTCTATAAGACGTCTGGCTCAGATTTCCGTCTGCTGAGGAGGTGCCAAGGCACGAATTTTACGGGCTCCCTGTCTCAGCACAGCAACCTTTCCTTACGCAGCTGGGTGAAGGCAATGTCAGAAGATGGGCAGCCACTGTCAGCATCTGTTCTCATTGCCGTGCCGTGACCCTGGGATGTCAGAGCGAGGGATGAGTTGGGCCTTTATGAACAAAAGACCGAGACATACAATAATTGAGGCTGGCTGGGACCTCTGGTGCAACCCCCTGCGCAAAGCAGGGCCAGCTTAGGGGTTACATTAGATTGACAAGGAGGCAAACCTGCTGATGGTAATGAAGCACTGCTATAGAGAGTTACACACTGTAGGCACTTTGTGATACCAAAGGGTGAAAGAGGAGGTAAAACCAAAATTGGACAAACCCTAGAGGGTTTGGGTTGTGTGGGTGTCGTAAATGGGTCCCGCCAGTCCCCTGCAGCTCCGTTAGTGAGAAGTCAATCCCTGCAGTGAAGAAACTGTAGAAACACAGCTGCAGTGGCTAGTGCCTTGTCTGAGCCACGTTTAAACTCTATTTCTGGAGAGCAGCTTACAGAAAGAGCTGGGAGAGCTTCCACCCAACACCACCTCTGCTGCTGCAGCGGAGACTTGCAAGAGCAGCAAAATCTCACTAAAATCTCATTTCAGCTGGATCCTCTGCAAATCCCTCTCAAGCAGAGGGAAGCGCAGGGACAGTAATTGGCATGGAGCAGCAGCTCGGCTGTGCTAATGACTGAGAATACTGTGGGACATATTAAGGGGCTGCTGTTAAGGTACTACTAATAATTTTCAGAATCATTTCCGTTCTTATTCTTCCCCTGATGGTCTGAAACTGCTGTGGGTCCTTTTAAAGCCATTCTGCCTGCTAATAGTTTATTGCTTTATTTGATAGGTTGCTTAAGGATAGCTAGGCAGCTCGTGTGTTTTATTTCCCCCTCCCTTCAAATAGTGAGAGCATTGTAATATTTCTTGGAGAAAAATGGATGTAATAAAATATGAACATCTCGGGCCCAATAACGCTGCAGTGGAAAGCTCTACCCTGCGAGGCCATTTTGCACTCGGTCTTCCGGTTGCCGCGCTCTGCAGAGAGCTGGCAGCACCACCAGCGCTCCAGCTTCTGGTAAACATCTTGCTTCAACTAGTGGAAAGGTTTGCTCATTTAGGAAGGGAAGATAGAGCATATATGGATCTCTGTGGTCTCCACTAATGGGTTTTTTTGAATGAGTCATTGCACAAGGCTAACCTGGGTGAAGTCAGATGACAATGGCTAAAATCGCCCAAGCACTGGGGTTGCCACTAACAATTGTCATTTTGGACTGTGGTCTTCAAGGTTTGGTAAACAGACAGGCGATAGGACCACCACCACCACTGAGAACTAGCCGTGCTGACCCACTGGAGAAGTGTGGTGGCTGTGACTTAGCAGCAGGCACCATGAAATCAAGCAGCGTTTGACTTGAGTACGGGTAAAGTCTGCACAAGGCTCCTCCAAGGGAAATGGCAAATCCCCCATTTCTGAGCTGCTTAAGGCTGGAGCGGGCAGAGAAACGTGGATCACTGCACAGGGACCGGCCTCGCTGGCAGCTCTCACTGCTCCTCGCTAGCAGGAATCTCCTTCCCTCGCCCTTGAGGGCGCTCACAAGGCATGAGCGGGACAACCAGGGGATCCGGCCTAGCCAGCACGGGTTCATGAGAGGCAGGTCCTGCTTGACCAACCTGATCTCCTTCTATGACCAGGTGACCCGCCTAGTGGATGAGGGAAAGGCTGTGGATGTGGTCTACCTGGAATTCAGTAAGGCCTTTGACACTGTCTCCCACAGCATTCTCCTAGAGAAGCTGGCGGCTCATGGCTTAGACAGGTGGACTCTGCGCTGGGTCAAAAACTGGCTGGACGGCTGGGCCCAGAGAGTTGTGGTGAATGGAGTTCAATCCAGTTGGCGGCCGGTCACGAGCGGTGTTCCCCAGGGCTCAGTACTGGGGCCGGTCTTGTTTAATATCTTTATTGATGATCTGGATGAGGGGATCGAGTGCACCCTCAGTAAGTTTGCAGATGACACCAAGCTGGGCGGGAGTGTTGATCTGCTCGAGGGTAGGAAGGCTCTGCAGAGGGACCTGGACAGGCTGGATCGATGGGCCCAGGCCAACTGTATGAGGTTCAGCAAGGACAAGTGCCGGGTCCTGCACTTTGGCCACAACAACCCCATGCAGTGCTACAGGCTTGGGGAAGAGTGGCTGGAAAGCTGCCCAGCAGAGAAGGACCTGGGGGTGTTGGTCGACAGCCAGCTGAACATGAGCCGGCAGTGTGCCCAGGCGGCCAAGAAGGCCAATGGCATCCTGGCCTGTATCAGAAATAGTGGGGCCAGCAGGACTAGGGAAGTGATTGTGCCCCTGTACTCGGCACTGGTGAGGCCGCACCTCGAATACTGTGTTCAGTTTTGGGCCCCTCACTACAAGAAGGACGTTGAGGTGCTGGAGCGTGTCCAGAGAAGGGCCACGAGGCTGGTGAGGGGTCTGGAGAACAAGTCTTATGAGGAGCGGCTGAGGGAACTGGGGCTGTTTAGCCTGGAGACAAGGAGGCTGAGGGGAGACCTCATCGCTCTCTACAACTCCCTGAAAGGAGGTTGTAGTGAGGTGGGTGTTGGTCTTTTCTCCGAAGTAACAAGCGATAGGACGAGAGGAAATGGCCTCAAGTTGCGGCAGGGGAGGTTTAGATTGGATGTAAGGAAAAATTTCTTTACTGAAAGAGTGGTGAAACATTGGAACAGGCTGCCCAGGGGAGTGGTTGAGTCCCCATCCCTGGAGGTATTTAAAAGACGTGTAGATGAGGCGCTTAGGGACATGGTTTAGTGGGCATGGTGGTGTTGGGTTGACGGTTGGACTCGATGATCTTAGAGGTCTTTTCCAACCTCAATGATTCTATGATTCTATGATTCTATGATTCTATGATTCTATGATTCTAAAACATGAGTTGTGGGACAGGAACTCAGTCACAGCACGGGGCTCTAGCTGGGGATTTTAAAGATTGCTTAAAGATGTGTAATGAAAAGTGTTCATGTGTATGAAAGAGAGAAGGAGGGATCTGTGAATTCTGGAAGGCACTGCCTGTGGAAAAGATACATCCTGAGCCTTCGGATCCTGGCAAAGCCCCTTTAGGAGAAAGTGGAATTTTCCCTGCATAAACAACAATGCCTATATTTGTTTAAAAGAAAAAAAAAAGTTGGGAAGCCATCAGACGTAGAGTCCTGATGGGGAAGAAAAGGAGTGTTGTGCCTGGGACATTGGGGAAACTGTTCAAAACCAGTTCATCCTTACGCAGAAACTGTCCCGCTGGCTCACCGGCGGCAGCGCTCCCTCGAGCTAGGGCTGGCTGCGGGGCGGGCAGCGTGTGAGACGGGGGGTTTGGGACCCGGTCCTGACTTCAGCAAGAGACGTGGATTCTTGGCATCTCCCAGAGGCTGGCACTCGGGATGGGGAAAAACGAACAAACAGGTCTGTTCAAAGGCATGTAGGAGGAATTATATTTCTTTTGGAAGAACTCCTCTTCCTCCGCAGGGCAAAAAGCACCCTGTAAGAGAACGAAAACTCCCTGCGAATGGAAGGAAGCTAAATGGAAGAACTGCATCTGCTAGATTGCTCTTTGCCTTCTGTCAAGAAAAAAAAAAAAAAGACAGTAAAAAGAAAAAAGACAACTGATTCAAGATTCATCAGGCCAAAGAGAGGCAGTGCAAGTGGGAACAGGTCTCTTTAGCCTAATAATCAGGCATGCAGCTGAAGGAGAGGGGGAATTCTGGTCTCTGCACCTGGGATTGAGTTTTAACCTGCAACCATTTAATGGAAAACACTTTCCTCCTTTTCTGCACTTCACTCAGAGGGGCCAAGGTGGGAGATGGGTGCTGGAAACCCTCCTGTGGCAGAGCGATCCCACCCCAGACCTCTCTGCGCAGGCGAGCGAGTGGTACATGAAGCGGCATGGGAGCCATCGCTCCACCACCATCCCCCTTGGCCATCCTTCAGGAGGGTGAGCCCAGCCCCGCTTTACCGGAAAGGAAGGGTATGGCCACCAGCTTTCCAGAGGGATTGCAGGTTTTAGCCCCTGTGCATGTTGCCTTTGGCCCCATGTGTGTGTACCTGGGATGGGGCTAGGAGAGCGGGGTTAGCCAGCCCCGATACACAGCGGAGGTGGCCTGGGAGGGATTCACCACTCGGTGTAATGGCTCCCTCCGTTTCCAAACCACACGCTTTCGGCTCAGCTTGCCCGCCTCCCTCTGGGTTCTGGATTTCCCTCCGCAGCCCAAGCACTAAAGGTTAATGCATAGACAAACCTGCTTTCTTTTGTGGATCTGCTCACAGTGAAAGAAAATAATGAACAAATAGTTTTTGGATATGCAGGCTGCAGAGGAATTGTATCAGGACTTTTGCATTTGCTCTCTCATTTTAGGTCATGATGCAGAAAATCATGGCAAACCTTCTATATGGGAGTTTGGGCCGTTTTGCCAGCTATCTAGAGAGCATCTGGGAACAATATCTTCCAAAGAACATACCCTTTTGCGTGTGCAGAGATTTCATTATACTTGTTATACTTGTTACTCATATTTTGTTAAGCTCATCATTTACCTCGTCGTAAATGCCAAGAGAGGTAGAGGCAGAAGGAAGAAAAATGGTGAGATCTGATGCTTTTTCCCCAAACCACAGAATTATCTTAAAACTCTCCTATTCATAAACAAGACTTATCACTCGAAAATCTCAATTTGCACAGAGCAAATTATGCTGTCGCTGGCCAACCTGTCTTATTTATTTTTAATAACTTCCCGTATTGTGTGGTTCCAGACTACACATCACATGGCACACACTGCAAATGAGATACTAGATATCTTTCTCAAAGATCTTGCACCCTGGGCTGAATTTTTCGTTCTTCTTGCTTTCAGGGATGCCTTTTATTCCCTCTTTAGCATTTTGAGCATTCACGTGTCTAGCATATGAAGCACTGCTGCAGTCACATGGCTGAGTGAACACAGACGGTTCAACTAGTGCTCCTCTTCACCCAGAGAAAAAGAGAAACATGAGACACAAAATAAACTGCGATGGACAAGATCTGGCAATTCTTTACTCCGGCAAAATTTGGACCATCCTTGGAGAGGGCATCAAAAAGGCTTCCCACTAGTGCTGTCAACATGTAAATTGGTTTTTAGTTCTTGCTTCTTTTTCAATTCCAGGAGGTTTTTTTTAGCAAAAATACAAGAAGTTCCAGTGTCTGGTTGACATTTATAGAGTACTGTAGTTTCAGAGCACTTTACTGAACCTTCTTGAGGGCCAGATGCTGTGTTTCCATATTGTACAAGCTGCTGCTGATCTTGTTCATTGCCAGATGTTGTCCTGCATCACAAGAGTGCTGGCCCACAATCTACTCTTGGAAAGGGAAAGCCCAAAAGAGTTTCGGCAGAACACCACCTTGGTGCTGCTAGTTGCATGCACAAGGGTGAGTGAATGAGTTTTATACTAGAATAGCAGCAGACCTGTCAGAGAGGCTCAGGCTTGAAGTGTTTTACCTGTGGCCACCCAGAAATCTGTGGAAGAGCTGGGAACTGAAAACAGAAGAAGGGCTGAATCCTGCAGCAGCCCTCTTGGTCCTTAGCATAGTAACAGCCGCCTTGGCTCTGACCAGGGCCAGAAATCCCAGGCTGATGAGAGGACAGTGAAACCTCCAGGTTTGCAGATGATACTAAGTAGTTTGAGTAGTCAAATGCCACAGTGCTGGTGAGGAACTCCAGGAGGACTTCACAACATGGTGTGAGTTGACAAAAAGGTGGCAGATGAGCATCAGTGTAGGTTAATTTAAAGTAATACACCCAAAGAAAAATAACCCAAACAAGGTGTATGTGATGCTAAACTCGGAAATGGTAGTTACCAAGAAGTGGATCTCAGAGTCATCACTGACAGCTCTCTGAAATCATCAGCTCAATGTGCTGTGACTGCCAAACCCTGAAAAAAGTGTAAGGTACCATGAGGAAGGGTACTGAGAAGAGAGCTTTGTTTTACTGCTGAGCAAAACCTTGGCATACCCTTACCTCAGACCCTGGGTGAGGTGCTGGTCTCCAATGCTTGAGGACAAGTCAGTAGAGAGTTGCCAAGGGGCCTCCTTATAGGTCAGACAAGGCAAGAAGTCCTTAAGTCAGTAGTAAAAGAAATGGGCAGGGTGTCCCCTCCAACAGGCCAAACACCGTGGCGGGTGTTGAGGGATCACATGGGGAATAGACCAGCAGAGAGTGGCCAGGTTTACTCAGTCCTCCTCCCACTGGTGGAGATATAGTACTGGGGTAAGTGATCCATCATCTGCCCCATTTCTCATGCTCGTAACCTGTATCTGACGGTGGCTGACAGCTAAGACCTAAGGCGAGTGTAACTATAGGGTGCAGCAGACAGATGTTTCCCAGAATAGCCTCCTGGACATTGAGTGTTCGTGGCTCACAGATGTCCCAACCCGGAGGTGTTGTTTTACTTAGGATGGGATTCTACGCTTTTTAAAATTAAAAAAAAAAAAAAGAGCAAAGAGGGCTTTGAAGTCGAACTTTGTTATTAGAGGTGACATGCCAACCATGGGTAGGTGCCAGCTGCAAGATTTTATTTTGACTGCTGTCTCATGAGGAAAGTTGGCATGGGAATGGCAGGGAGGCATGTCCTGAAGAAGGTAAGAAATTAGCCAGGCTGCTTTCAACAGCCTCTTTGATGCTGGGTGGCTGAGAAAACAGAGTGGTGTTTTCTGTGTACGCTGCGACAAAATATCCTTCAATAATTGTCTTCTGGGTCACACTGGGTTACAGCTTGGACTGCCGCGTTGACAGGATACCAGGTTTTGCTTCTGGAAGATGCACTAGCATGGGTTGCATCTGCTTTGTTGCTGTCATGAAATTTCTTTTTCTGCTGAGGGAGGAAAACAAACAACTTCCCTTTAGTCTCTAGGTTGAAGCTGTCACTGATCATTCACAGAAGAGGCAACCAAGCTTTCGGTCTAAATGAAGAAACAGTTCTGTGTTCAGGGAAAACAGACTGAAAATAAAACTTGTACAGATTGAGAGAATAACTAGGGCTTTGCAGCCAAGGCATGAGAAAGACACCCAGGAAAAAAACACATTAATCGTGACAGACCATACATTATTTCCTGCAAATTAAGATATCTCCCCTCGTTAGGATCACAGTTCAAAGGCAGGTCATTTAAGTTGGTAAAATGTAGCACTACCTTTTTAAGAGTGTTACCCAAAGCCCAGGAAAGCTTGTTGAGGTTTTTTTTTTTTCTTTCTGCCAAGTTCTGGCTCAGCTCAGGGGATCGCAGCTCTCTTTACGGCCTTACATCCCCTTCATCATTAGTGTGAGACCAGTCTGTGGGCCAGCACCCATGGAGATGCATCTAGGCCTGCAGCAGTGGCCAACATGAAGGGAGGAAGGATGTGGGAGGCTTCTTTTCCTTCACAGAGTCGATGAAAAGTAAGGCTGAAGGACAATGTCTGCAGATATTCAGAGAAGACCAGGACCATGCTGCAAGACACATGCCTACCTTTCAGCTCCCTCCATTTACAAAGGCACATTCTCAGAAAAACCCCATCCTTTTTCTCCAAATTTTTAATGTGCTGCCAAACCAGGGTGACTACAATGAAAGCAGTATCAAGACATGGCCACAGTTGGGTAGAAAGAAAGATCAAGAAGCCTAGGGGAAAGCCCCAATTTTTTTTTAATAACTACATTTTCTACTTTTTAAATATGTGCTTAAGAGCAAATGTTTCCGTATTTCCTACTTTTCTGTAAGGTGGAGGGATGGAGAAGAGTATGAGCTAAAGATAGTTAGGACAGTAGGCTTCCCTTGTACAGGATAGGATCAGGAACAGTTTAAGCATAAGTAGTCTTAACATGCCTCTGTTCTTCCATATATTTACCTATCAGTTTACACGCTGATTCACAACACAGTGCAGAACTGCTAGTTTTCTCTCAGAGGCATAGCACAAAGGCATTAGCTTGAATTTGTATCTAAACACACAGAGTGGTTGCATACTTTTAGCTTGGTCCAAGACCATCAGCCTATGCACCCTTGCAGAATTTTCTCCAACAAGCTCCCTACCCCCATAAGTCTGGCTGTTGTTTTTCGGTTTTGTTTTTTTTTTTTAATCCTGTAGAGGTTTAGGGTGGTGGTGATAGGATCAACAAGGGTTGAACCAACAAATAAACAAAAGAAGATCTCCTCTGAAACTTTCCAAATTAAAAAGCACACGCGCTATTTTCTTGTTCAAGAGGTTTTAATAAAGACTCGTATTTTTAAACCTCTCACACTGTACAACACATTTAAATGTACATCAAGCTCAGATAAAAAATAAAGCTTTCTTACAAAGTACATTTTTCCAGTGAATTTTTTTCTTTTTTTTTTTTTTTTTTTTGCAGTAAAAATAGCTGCTACATAAATCCCTCCTGATCTTTGAAAAGGAGTCACAGTTATTTCCAAAAATAGAATTCATATTTTAATCATACAGGATAAACTGCAGGAAGAAGAGACAAGTCAACTGAAAAAATAAGGCTTGTATATAAATTTTTTTTAAAAGGACATGCATAGAGGTTGAAAAACAGATGCCATTTATAAAGGAAAAAAGGTAATTTTATCCATATTAATATTTTCATTTTCAGTTACAGAAGAAACCACAAACAGGCCCTTTATGTCCCAGAATATAACATTAGCTTCTTGTAAAAATGCCAAAATGCACAAAGAATTGCCAGCTTCAGTCTTGGCAAAATACTGAGCTAGCTCTCCCTCCCCACCCCCCCATTTCATATCATAGGCATACCATATGCATGCATACTGAGCACTTATGTTGTCTCTCAGGCCAATTAAATATTTGCAGAAGGTTGTATATCCTAGACAAACATGAAAAAAAAAAAAAATTGATAAGTTTACATTCATCCTATTTCAAAACACACATACAATTAGTTTAATTTACACTATACAGTATCTGTTAAATAGGAGCATTACAGAGTTTCAAAAAGAATCACAGAATATATACAAACTGAATATTGAAATGGTACGATTTTCCTTCCCTTCTTTAAAGGGTCTTTTTTTTTGTTAACGGTTGCTACATCTGGTTTTGGACACAGAGTGTTTATGTACCTATGCAGCACATTTCTGGAGTAGTAATAATAATAATAAAACGTGCTTTAGAACAAAACTAATATCGATTCTCCTTACTGCTCATTTAAAATAAATTAGTTTGTTTTGTTTTTTTTAAATAAATTGCATGATATAAGATGTAAGCAAGGACGATGGTATTTTAAAATAGCTGAGCAATAGTTCTGCTGCATCACTGGTTTCTCATCCAACCTTTGGTTTTAAAGCCAACCCATTATTATATGGCAGTGTAAGTAGCCAAAACGTTTTGTACGGCAGTACAGGTAGTCGAAATGCTTAACCCAAAAGCATTTCCATGTCTTCATGACAGAGCTGGGATCTGGTGCTGACTTCCATGCTGCTCAAGTGCCTGACATGGCAACACCCGAAGCCACTGATGAAATAAGGCCGCTTCCTTCCAGCTCTCCCTGGTTACAAAATCAGTTAAGGTCCTTATTTCCCAACAGTTGCACCCATCTGAACAGCCAGAACTGACTGCAGACGGTTCCCAGACGCAGTCCCAATACATGATTTTCACCCCTGCAGCATCACGTCCTCGGGCTCAGTCCTCCGTGTCGGGCTGCACCCCCAGCATCGCGTGCAGCTCCTCCGCCGTGTACCCCAGCAGGTTCTGCAGGTCGCACACGAAGCGATACACATAGCGTTTCCCTGAAGTCTTGTGGATGATGTTCTTGTCGTAATAGTAGCGTAGGCCTCGGCTGAGCTTCTCGTAGTTCATTTTTGGTTTGTTTTTCCTCCTTCCCCACCTCCGTGCCACCTGTCAGTCCGAAAAGAAAGCAAAATGCAAAGGGTTTATTCAAGTCACGTTCTTCTAGTCGGTGGCTGATAAACACAGTTATTAAAACCCTTTCTCAGTCAGAGCATTTTATTTGCTTTGGATGTCCCAAACTCAGAAAAGAGAAGAGCTGGTGACTGACCCCGCAACTGAACATGCTCCAAGACAATTATCAGCAGCAGCTTCAGGAGAAAGTGGCTGATAGCAAGCATCAGTGAAAAGGATACCTATTTGTAGTGGATGGGCCAAAACGTCTTTAAGGAGATCAAGTTTACGGGAAGTATAGTCTCCTCTCTCAAGAAGACACCATTTAACTACTGAGCAGCAGGGACAGCTCTTTAACTGGAAGTTGAATGATATAAAGTTCCTTGAAGTTAATGATTTCCCCACCTCTTTTTTAAATAAAGGCTTCAGTGGACTTTATATCACATCTCTTAATACAATAACTTTCCTACTGGTAACAGTATCGGAAAATGAAAATGTATTCTGTTTATTTTTAATGGCTAAAGCTGTAAGTTCCCAAAATATTTCAAAAGTAGCACTACCATATTTGCTGTGTATCTAAAAGAACGGCGATACGCGGAGTGGATTTTCCCCATGCCTTCGTGCAATCCCAGGCATTGTTGATTCAACCACATCCAGTAAGCTAATCTACAGTATTACACCGTCAAAAGAACTAACTTTGTATACAACCTTTAAGTTTCCAGCTATACAATGTGTTCTCCGAACTACAAGCAAATGCTGATATCCCTGGGTGGGAGGATAGGGGGGAATATCCCACAGCAATCCTGACTGTACAATAAAGCATTTGCAGATGAAGAGATTTCAGCAAGCACCTGATCGTGTAAATGCTTTACATTCAAGACTAGGCCCACAGATGGCAGATCAGACCCTAAATCTTTTTGTTCATCACAATTAGCCACATACCTCATCTGGGTCAGCAAGTTTAAACTCCCATCCATCTCCAGTCCAGCTGATGAATGACTGACAGGACTTGTCAGTCAGTAACTCCAGAAGGAACTGCCATAGCTGTATAGGTCCACTGCCTGTTGAGAGAGAGAGGGGGCGGGGAGAAACCACAATTAGTACTTCTACAAGCTCTGACCACAACCAATGTATGTGACCATACTCATATCACAGGATAGATCTTGTAATTATCCTGATTCACCCTTTTTTTTTTTTTTTTTTAAATATCAGGAAGAAACCTAAGGTATTTCTCTATAACACAAATCTGCTCCTAAACATGTTAAAATTAAACCAAGTCAGCTTTTTCATGGAAACACAGGATTTGACACAAGCTATGTCTTTCCATTTCATATGGATCCCTTAGCCCTCACTCCCACCTCCCATCAGCTGCACTTCAAGCTCCATGGCTTGTCCTGCAGTCCTTGGCTTGGCAAACATTCTAGAGGAAAAACCGATTTCAGCAAGGACTACAGGAACAAAGTCTTAACAGGCAAGCCAACACCTGCGGAAACTCCCAAGTGTGGGAGATTTTGTCCAAGTTTCCCTCTTCTTCAAACAGATCAAAAAGTGCATTTGATTTTTACGTGTTCTGACGTACCTTCCTGTTCTTGCTTTAGATGGATAGTCCTATGAGACTTTCTTTAGTAACGTTTAAAATTGAAACTTTCCACGAGTAGTGGTCTCTGACTAAGTTGTAAGGCATGCCTTACAAGTATACAACTTTATCACCATGGTACACATTTATAGAGAACATTGATGTTACATAAGAAGAGGAGTGACCATTTTGCTTCACTACTTACCAGTAAAGCCAGCTAGAATTGCTGCTGGTATAACTGGTTTCCCTTGCTCTACAGGATCACTTCGTTCTTGAATATAGTCTTTGAAAGACATTGTAGGTTTGCTCAGACACAAGGACTGGCTACAGTCATCTTCAAAACTCTCATAGGATGGCACACGCTGTAAATCCACCAGTGACGACTGGCTGTTCCAGGACTGTAGCATCGAATCTGAGCTTTCGTAACTCTCTGCACCGCTGTCACTAGATTCGTGTTCTCTAAGCTTACCTTTATAAAACAAAAAGGAGAAAAAAAGAAAAAGAGAGAAGTGTTGTGGTTTTTTTTCTCCCCCTCAGTCTAGCTTGTATATATAAATTATGCAAAGGAGGAAAAGACATACAGAATATGGCCTTGGACCCATGGTTATCATGCAGATAACGACTCACCAGAATTGTCTATCAGTATGTTCAGATTGCTTCTTGGGAAATCTTGATTGACTGCACAGTAGTTCACACCAACAGCATCTGCTTGGGTTTTAGGAAACAATGAGAACTCTTGTTCTGGATTGAGGAGATTCGGTCCTGTGGAATTCTGACAGACGTCAGTCAGGAGACTGGATTTGGGATAACCAAGGGCTTTAGGGTATCCAGGCATTTGCATACCATAGGAGTTCTGATCTACATTAACAGCTGAAGAAAGAAATAAAAGAAGTAATTAGATGTTTTTCCCTGCAGACCCTTAAAACAGACCAATACACCTCCAGCACCTCACCACAGTTGTGCCACCAAGAAGTAATTTTCCCATGAAAATTTGACTAAGAGAGTGATAGATGCTACAGACCTACGGGAAAGGCTACTGAAGTTGGCGAGAAGATGCCCATCTAACGGGCTCCAAATCAGATTCTGTAAGTCCCCCTCTATATAACTTGCTGACCACAAATATGTCTATTGTTTGTTCTTCGAGGAAACTACAGGGCTACAGAAAAAGCTGGAGAAGCTTAAGTGGTTTTGAGTAAGGCCCTCATCATTAAATGGTGTAATAAGGTTGAGCTGGAGATTGACTGTGGTAGAATGAAATACATCACCAATCAAACAATCTGAGGGAGCTAGCACTGCGTCCCACGCACTTTCAAAAGCTCTATTACACTTCCACAGTCTTCAAAAAGGCCTAAACACAACTCTGGCTGCTCCCCGTCCCTCAGCGATGCTAGTTTTTGACTCGGTTTGCTAGAGGTGGGAGTGGTCATTCTGCTCCACAGATGTAGGCTTTGGCATACCAAGAGGAAATTTGATTTTCTCAAAGCCTTGGCTCTTCAAAAGATTTCCGATACGAATTAGATGATAATTAAACAATACTAGGAAAGAAGGCTGTAGCAACTGAAGTCAACTGTTCTCCTCAAGCACAGTAACTATTCTGGTGCTTTTTTTTGTTTTTAAACTTGGTTCTGTGACATGCTTAAAATACACTGAGAGATGTAAAATGCCAAATTTCTTAAAATACTTACTTAAGCAATTATTATTGACCCAGTGAGGAACTGAGGTGAGATGAGAGTTCTCCACATATTGATCCTGCATTTTGTCTTGGCTGTCTGGGGAGAGCAGAAAAAAAAAAAGAAAATTTGGTTTTATCGTTTTAAAGATCTGACCTGTATGCCACAAAAAGCTTCTGACTTTCTTGAGTATTTTAGGGTCATCATTCACATAAATTTTACTAATGCACTGCATTGCATTCTCTCTCTTGAAAAAAACCACACTAAAAAACCTAACCAACTTTCAGTAGGCTTGAAAACCACCATACCAATTGACTTTTAACATAAAACTTAGAAACAACAATAACTGCAGTATGTTTTAAGGTCCAAGTCCTTAATGTGTGCAACTACTGAATGCTACACTCCAAACCCAATGGAACTCACAGGGTACTGCATGTAGGGTTTTAGCAATACCATCAGATTTCACCTAAGACACCTCGAGGTGTCTTTGACTTCTTTACATTCATTCACTGAACTACCTCGAAACACTACATTAAGGGAACAAAACCAAAAACTTGTAATAAGAAGTGAACAAATTTTGACCAACTCTTGGTTAATTTTTTTTTTTTTAAATGGGGTATTACAGTAGCTTTATCCTAACCTCAATTATTTCAACGATGATTCCAAATAAAACCTGACCGCAATAGGTACTCAGCCTGAACACAGAATTATTTCTGTGGATATCTGCATCTGTGCTTTGCATGCCAAGGATGTATTAATAGTTCTAATAATGCTTTTATTAACCAAGTTTTGAAGTTCATTTTGAGTTTTCATATGTAATAAAAGCCCTTCATAGTGAAACAAGTGTTGAAAGAGTCCCGTTTCTGTTTATGTTAGAAGAGCCTTAAAACAAAAGCTCTTTCTGGCTCTGTAACTACCTTTTATCATCTGTTCCAGGTGTTCCCACAGAATATCTCCCACATAGTCAGGTGCCAGTTCCAGGAAACGCTCCTTGCCCAGGTTACACAAGTCTTGGCCACTCATAAGAAACTGATGGAAGTTCACGTTTGCCAAGCTAAACTCATTGGTAGCCCATGAAAGCCACTGGCAAACTTGCTGTTCAGTCCACAGCCAGGGATCTGCAAGACAGAAAGTATCCAGCATTTAGAGAAAACTCCTGACCTTTGTCACATAATCTTCGTTAGAAGGCAGTGAATGAAAAAATTTGTTTACCCAAGTTACTTAGTTCTGAATGAATTCAGAATGAATGTATTCTTGGATAAGAAAAAAGAACAAAACAAAAAACAACAACAAAAAAACCCCAAACCACACACCAGTCCTCTATTTTCCTTCTGCATTCACTTGTAATCAGAGATGTCCTCAGCTTACTTGATTCTCTCTTACGCTGCCAAAGCATGAGCTCTCCATGCACCCATTTTTAATACCAGCAAGTCTGATTTTTCCAAGTCAAGCTGTGCCAGATTCACATAGGATCCATTCTTGTATTTCCTACTGACATCATTCTTTCTCTTTTGAAAGAGCCGCTATTCAGCCTCCTCCTTAGCATTAAAAAAAAGAGCTTATAAATAGAAAACACTTACTATTTGGGATACCCAGCCGACACTGTTCCTTTGTGAAACCACTGAAAGTATCTTTCAAGGCCTGACTCATCACAGCCTTACTGCACGGGGTTAACAGAGGCAATTCACAGTTGTTCGACTCTACAAGAAAGAAAAGGGGTGGAGGGGAAAAACAAGATACATTAACTTTTAGGCCAGTGAAAGGAGTGACGGGTTTTTGCTGTGCTATTTGAAGAATAAGAAAAGGATGCTAGAAACTAGGTATTTTAAAAACGTAAACAAACAGTGTAGATCCATTTTCTGATGTATTAAGTCTTTGACATAATATATCAACACTAAGATCTCTGTGCTACTGGTTTGATAAAATTGCATCATGCTAAATTAAAGCTTTGCAGCTTTCCATGATACAGATCCTCATTTACTCTTACTAGTTACATAAAGCGCCTTTGTTGCAGGGAAACTTTACTATTACTTTTTTTTTTTTTTTTGAAGGAAATACGAGACTGCTTATTCCTATTTTGTCACCTATAGTTTGACCTCAGACTTCCTTATAAGTCCAGACAGTCTACATTTAGTTTGAGAGCTAAGTAACTGATAGTAGGGTTGTGAAGAACCAGCTTGCACTATTTAACACTGCTTTCCAATGGACTGTATTTCAGACCTTCCCGTGCGTCTCTCAATCACCCAAGTACATGGTGCGATAGATTATTCTATCGCCTGAACCAAAGAAGTGTGACTGGTAACAAGCTGGTACTCAGTGCCTAAATAATGCAACAAAATCCACAGTCAGCATCATCCTATGCCAGTATATATTACTAATCTGCTTAACTGATTTTTAAATTTGCAAATAGATTCCATTTTAAGGACAAATTTGGCTTCCACTCAGCCTTTCTTATTGGGCAGTTTTCACCAGAAGATGCCTCATTTTACTCTGAAAGAAGAATTTCTAAGTTGAAGAAAGCCAACCACACTGCCTAGATGTTTCAGATTAGGAAACCTTTTACTGACATTTTGTTTGTGATTGGTGTCATTAAGCTAGGGATAATTTGAAGACAACTTAACCAACCCGCTTACTGCATCCCTGAACATTTGAGAGCCTCTGAGAACTCACACACAGGTTGCATTTGAAGGAGCTCTGCTGTGTTAGAGGCATATAACGGTGGCAGGGTATATAAAGGTGATGAACTTGGCAGACTCTAAAGTCAGTTCATGAAGCTGTGCAGTTCTTCTCGTTCTCCTAGAGTAGCTACAGGCTCCACTTGACCCAGGAAGTGGAGCTCATTACCAGCCCGTGCTTAACTTCTGTTTTTACCACACCCATCCTCAATATCTGCTAGGACTTGCTTTGCTGACCAGAGCGGGTGACTGATTAGAATCACATTAGAACAAAGGACTGGTGGTTTTCAGAGGTTTAAGGGTTTTTTTCCTTCCCTAAGGGGAGATAAAGGCAGCATCAGGTAAAATATCTACATTTTGGACAAAACTCCCTGTTTTGTCAGGGATTTTAGGCAAGGATTTGTAGAGAACTCTTGGTAGGTACTGTTCTACACAGGGGAAAAAAAAAAAAAGAAAGAAAAAGAAAAGCTCTGCAAACATCCCCACCCTTGTTTTTTAGAGTATGGAGTAAAACATACTGGGATTTAACACCAGAGGGTCAAGAAAGGAGCTTGCAGAATACTTGCATTTTAATTATGGTTGAGATATTGCAAGTTTAAGTACACATAAAACTTTTTTTAAAATTTTTAAACTCTCTTAGCTCTGCTTTAATACCTACAAAGGCTTCTTCCATGGACAGTCAGTCTATTAGGCTACTGAATCCCAGTTCCCACTCCTTTTCAGTATACAGAACAGCAACTATCCACAGAGCAACTCACATGGATAAAATCAAGCATGTACACAGAAGTCTGTGTGCTAACACACTTCTTTTTAGGGAAATCCATGTTGCACTTGTAAGAGTATAGCCATGAAATTTTAGTTAGACCCCACAAATTTCTTTCTGATCTGCTGACTGGACTAAGCAACAAAGTGAAGAGTTACCATAAGAAGTAGAATCAAATCCTGTTGGCACTTCTTGAAGTGTTTGATCTTCATTTAGTGAGAAAAAATATCCAGCAAAGAGAGAGTTTGAGCTATCAAAGGTGTCAAATGCTGGTTGACGCTGCAAAGCAACAGAATAAATAAAAAACAATGTGAGCATTTTGCTAGAGTACTGTCAACTTCATTGCTAGGAAGTGGCTGGGCTAGGTTTCCTAGATTTGGAGATGCACAACCACTATCTTGAATCAGCTAACTTGTGCCTTTGAAATATAAACACAATGATAACATAGCTTCTTGTACATAAATACAAAACAACTAACATTCAGAACACAGTGCTAAGTGGGTGGCATGTTCTGCAGGTTACAGTAAAGCCCAGTAAGGATATTCTCAGTTTTCCTGTAATTGAGCCTTTTAACAATAGAGAATGCACATGTGGAGAGAGGGCGGGGGGGGGGGGGGGGAAGGGGAAGAGAGAGAGATATTTATTTTCAGGTATATTTTAAAGAAATCCTCATTTCCTTAACCCTTTAAATTGACTATCCGCTTGATGAGTACTTCCTGGCAGAGGCAGGATCAGTAAATTATGGAAAAACAACTGCCAGTGCAAGACCTACAGTAGATTTATGCAGCTTTTTTTTCTTTAAGGGAAATTTAATCTGAACCACATCACTTGAAGCTATACAGCCAGCTTTACAGGACTTGAGGAAAGATGTTACTCCTTTGCTGCGACTTTTATACTTCTCAGTTACTGGATTTGCCAGCTACCACATTTTGCAGTCTTTCAAGTGCTCAAATGCTCAGTGAAACACTGCTAGTTTCATTATACAGAAAGGGATAAACAGGACTGATAAAAAAGTTCCAGATAAAAGTGGATTCTACTGATATATTGGCAACATTCAATAAATATTGTTATATTTTGAAAACCTAACTTCTTTCAAACTTGACTTGTGTCAATTGTGTACGCTAGAAATACTAGCACTTTTACTAGATCCCCTCAGCCACATTAGTCTTTGGGGAGGCAGAGGGAATGTTAACAGAGGAGGAAGTAACTTTAAAAACAACTTATACAACTTGCCTGTTAGTCACAAGGAAACCGTATTTGTAGTATCTAGAGGCACGGATGGATAAAAGTTGCCACTGAGATTTTTAAAAGCACCTGAGGATAGAACATTGTTCTGGAAAGCTACAGCTTGCTCATGGCAGCTACTGCAGTTCAGGGAGACGGCGACAAAGGCAACTTGCAAATGCTTATTTGTTTTAGGCATCCACTGGTCTGCCAGCTTATGCCAAGGTAGAGGATTTAGCAGAGGACAAGGCAAAGATTTTTCAGGGCAGTACTCACGTGCGATGCAAAAGCAACCTGAACTATGTTTCTGGAATAGCAAATGAGTATTAGGATTTCCTCACATTCCCTAACTTCTCTTTTTATGTCACCACAAAGTTTCAAGTGGCTTGGAGTCTTTTTGCACCAGGTGCCTTTTATGTGCTGTGTGTCATCCCCCTCCTGAATCTCCCCAAATTACATTAACCCTAGTAAGAAACAAGGAACCGTAATTTTTTAGTTGTATTTTATAACAAGCTGCAATGCATCCTAGTACATACGTTATGAAAGCATACACTCCACAGAAGAAAAAGCTGGTTATGCCTCAGTTAACTGGGTTCAGAGATCTCCACTGAGCACTGGCCAGCGGAGACAAATTGTGTACGGTTGGTTCAGGTACCCCCCACAACTACAGTCAAAGCCAAACCGTGAAAAGGCTCACATCCAAATGAAACAAGTTAATAACAATTGAGAAATCAAAATAACAAATTTGCTAGTAAAAGATTCTTTATACATTACTAGATAAAAGCACTGACTCATCGCTAGTACCTAAAAGAAAGGGCAAGTTCTTTCAACACAATCTGGAAACTCCTGCGTTTTGTATAAATAGCTGACCCTTATCCTGAGTCACTGGAAAAAAAATGCTGTGGCATGCGAATGAGTAAAATCCATACTGTGCTAGTTTCATATTTCAAAAAGGAGAAAATTAATGTTTAAGCAGGTTCTTGATTTAATAGTAGTAAAAGGGGAAAAAAACAATGCAAATGAAATTCTGCTTGCCCTATCAGTTATGCAAACATTTTATTTGGCTTTTCAACATATGTAAGAGTAATTATTACAGAACATAATAAAAAGAAATGTGAACAGCTACAAAATACTAGAATACAGGTCTCTATTTTGACTTAATTACATGACAACTGAATACTGAATAACTGCTTAGAACAACCACTGTGTTACAGAGCACACAGCTGTTAAGTTGGGGGATCTCTTGTGGATTTTGTTGTTGTTGTGGGCAGGAGAGAAAGCTAAGAGGGGACATAAAACATCTGAGAAGTCAGCATGCCAGAGTCTGACTAACCGATTCTTCCAAACATGGACATTCCTCAAAGTTAATGAGAGCAGAAAGTGTCTTTCTGCTAGCATTAATAAGAACACAATAAATGCATTAGCTGCGGGATGCCCCAGTTGGGTTTAGAAGGTGACAGCTCAAGAGTACTCACCTTGAGCATTCCTCTGTACACGTTAGACACAGGAGCTACTTGATCCATGTTGCTTATCCCAAAATCACTCATCTGAAAAATGGGAGGGGTCACATGAAAAACGTTGCTACTGAGGAAGCAACCATGTTAACAGATGTACCTCACTGCTTCAGTACAGATTACAGAACAGCTCTTGGAATGAGATACAGGGAAAGCTTTCCTTCTCATTGCTCACATCCCCACCATCCAGGGCACAGTTCCCATCTTGCTTAAGCAGCTTTTTAACTGGAAGACCTTTTACAGGCATCACTGGTGTTTAAGTTTTAGGAAATGAGTGAACAAGAGGATGGTTAGCTTCTGACACCTACTGTGAGGGCTTTTATTTAGTACCTTACTCTGTTAGTCTGAAAAGCCTACAGAAGTCCTTTGTCCACCAAGTATCTATCGCTTTGAGATATTTTCCAGCTTTCACCCGTTACCTTAAACATTCAGTTTTGTGTTATTTTTGCTTACTGCTCACATGCCATGATTCACTTTGGACTTTGGCTTTCAAAGGAAGGAAGAGAAGTGACAGAGCGCTCACCGTGATACACCTTCACGTACTAACATTCACCCCTTTCACCCCTTTTATGAATAATCATTGAAGCCAATACCCGGTATTAGCAACCTGCTTCCTCCACTAAGCAAAGCATCTCCAAGCCATGTTATCTTGCACATTTTGTAAACACAGGATTAGCATATTTATGAAGCTTTAGAGGGCCTAAGTTTTAATTGAAAAGGGTTTATGCAGTAAAATACCCTTTTTAAAGGGTTGATAATGGGACCACCATCAATATGTTCATGCTATTGAAGTTAAAGCTATATCACATTGCCTGTATTACCGGGAACAGGGTTGTGTGAGGCCTGTATAACTTGTTCTCCTATATATCACTTAAGGAAAAGAGTGATAAGATTCATATCCTTTTACTGACCTATGGGAGAGATCAAACATAAGGAATAAAGCCAGTTTTATGGCCATTGTTCAGGTTTATCGTGATGCTGCAATTCAGGTGTTGGTGAACGACACCTTATCAGACTACACAATGGCAAGTTGTCTCTCAACAATTTCCTTCTCCTTTTTCACAGAATTGGGCTAAATTCTCTTGCTCCACAGAAACTGTCTGAAAACGTGCATTTGTATTTAGTCACATAGGACACTTAATATTTCGACAAAACTGTGATCACTTATTACAAGCAAGTTCTCTTGTTAGCCATGTTAACACAAGGAGAAATCAAAATACAATCTTAAACTCAGAAAAAGATGGCAAATTAGGAGCTTAACAAAATAAGCCCGGCCTGTTAAAATGACAACACATTCAAAAGCCGTCCACATGAGCAAAGAGGAAAATAAAAACATCCAACAGCCAAAGACAAGGAACCCCTTCATCCTCTTATATAGTTGATCACTTAAAAATCAAGAGTCCTTAACCTGAAAGGCCCATTTCAACTTCACTGTTATCAGATGTATGGGACTTATCATTGCAATAAAATAAATCAACTGACTATGGAAGGAATATTCGACTTACACTTCATTAATGTCACCCAAAAGTGCAATCTACTGAATGATGGTTTTTACCTCAAACAGCATGTACAAATATTTGATCTAAATTACACATCTCATTGTGCAGCAAAGAATTTTACACAGCATGAGTCTCACTCAGCAAGCATCCTAATCTTTTCATTAAATTTACCACAGTTTAAACAACTGTTTATCTTTGCATTCGGCTGGGCTTTTGAAAAAATATATGGCAATTTCTAACACCCTTGGTTTTGTCTTTGAAATCTGCTCTGGTGCCTCGGGATAACTAGCCGTAAACCTTACCAATTGGAAAGTATTTCTGAAAACATTATACATATTTTCACTAAGTTTAGATCTGATCCCCCGTTAGGACTACAAATAAGATTTCTGACACTTTCAGGTGCAATCCTGGCCTCTACACGAATACTGTTAGGAACTCTCCCATTGACTAAAAGGACTGGGATTGTCTCCTTCCTGGTTTTTTTTGTTTCTTTAGAAATGTTTAGGGTCCTAAGACAAAAGGTTTATACGAAGTCTTCATTACATGGCACTGCTCATTAACCCAAGTCACTGTTTCTCTATGCTAGGCTGCTCGTTTGTTCTGTGGCCTCGCCTGTGCACTACACAGCTTATGGAAAAACTAGACATCGAGCTCCTGTCTAATAACACATAAAGACCTTTAGCATGTTTTGTAACACTCCAGTTTTCTTCCTCCAACAAATCTCTCACGTTGTTATGAGTTTCTATAGCCTTTGCTCGCCGTACATCATCTTTCTCCCCATCTGCAGTACAAGTTTCCAGCCCTGAGATCCGAAACCCTTACAGAGGTATCGCAAGACAAGAGGAGCTGAAAAGGCAGTATGGCTTTTCATGACACAAAGGGTTAAAGCTGGCTTTCTGCTGGACTTAGAAAGCTGCTGTTTAAGTTCAGAAAAGACACTACAGCACAGCACGGTGTGACTGGGCCTCACTTCCAACTCCTCCACTAATGCTGATGACTGCTACTTGCCAGCTATAATTGGTTTAACTGGCAGGACACCTTCTTCAACACCCCCGCATAGCTGAGTGGGTGAACCAGAACAGGGTCAACAGGATCAGGCACTTATTAACTTATACTCCTGAATTCTGATCAACTTCTTTTCAGCAATAGCCAGGTGCTTGCCCACAGCTGGATTCAGCTGGGAATCATCCACATGGAGAACTAAACCATGCCAGTGCCCGCAACAGATCTCCACTGTTTTTTTTTGTTGGGTTTGGGTTGATTTTTTTTGGGGGGGGTGGGGGGGTGGGTGTCTGGTTGTTGTTTTGCTTTTAAACGGCAAATTTTTCAGACAAAAAAATTTCGTACCAATAGGTTAAGAGACAACCGCCTGCCTTAGGAGCACTGATCCCCCGTGCAACTATTGGCCTCCCCAAGTACTGATGAGAGAGATAGCCGAGAGCTGGTATGACTTTTCACACATATGACACAATCGCCCACATAAAAGTTAGATGGGGAGATCATACAGCCCAACATTTTTTAAGTCCCTTTAAAGTACTAACCAAATCCAGAGTGCGCGCTGCCCATTAACCCTTTCCTCCCGGGCACGCAGCCGCCTCACCAAGGCATCCCCGTCCACCGCCGCTTCGAAGGTATCCCTCCCGCCTCCGGGCTCAGCACCGCGGGGTCCCCTCCGCCACCCGGGCGGGCACCGCCGCCCTCTTCGCCCGCGGGGTCTGCCCGCTCCCCGGCCCCGGCAGCGGCTCCCGCCGTCGCCCCCGGGGGAAGTCGCTCAGGGGGTCCGGCAGCGCCTCCGCCCGCGGGGGGCTGGCGGCGACGCCCGGCTTCCCCGGGCGGCCGCCGAGAGCCCCCGACGGCGGAGCGGAGCGGGTCGGTCCGTGCCGGCGAGCCGCCCCCCTCCCCGCTGCCGCCCCCGCCTCACCTGGCCCCCGAGCTCGGCGCTCGCCTGCTCCTCTGCGTCCCTCCCCGGCGGCGGCGGCGGTGGCACCACACACAGAGCCCCCCCAAAAAAAGGCGCCGCTGCTTCTCCGGGAGCCAAAATATCCTCGATGTGGCAGAGCCGGCCAACAACAACAACAGCAACAGCAGCGGCAGCGGCGGCAGCAGCGAGTTGATCCCACCGGAGAGTCCCGGAGGAGGAGGAAGGGGGGCGGGAGGAAGGAGGGAAGGCGGGTGCCCGGCGGCGGGTGCGTGGGCGCTGCCGGCCGAGTCGCTGACTGCCGCCGGCCCGTGCCGTGTCGTGCCGAGCCCAGCCGTGCTGTGCCGTGCCGTGCCGTGCCGTGCCGTGCCGTGCTGTGCCGTGCCGCCCGCCCTCGCAGGCGCTCTTCAGCGGGCAGGGGGAGGTGGCGGCGGCGGGGCCCGCCTCCCCGCAAGCCCGCCCCCTCTCGCCGCCGCGGACCCGGTTGTTGTCGCCGTCGCCGTCGCCGTCGTCGTCGTCGTCGTCGTCGTCGTCGTCGCTACGGCCGCGGCGGCCGCGCGGCTGGCTGCGCCGGTACCGGCCGAGTCTCTCTCGGCCCCCGGGGGCTGCCCCGCGACCGGGCCGTTCCCCCGTCCCCGACGCCTCCTCCCTGCCTGGTGCTGCCGGGCGTGGGGAGAGGAAAAGAGAGTTTTAGCTCATTCAGAGGCAGATTTTTTTTTTTTACCCCTGGCTATACGGGAGATAATTCATGCTGGACGTTTTCCGTGCTTATTTTTAATTAATCCCTGTCCACGAGATAGATAAGATTAGGAGAATTAACCCATAAAATCCAAGTATCTGTATAAATAGCCTGTTTTCGTAGGTAAACGATGACGCTTGCTACTGTGGAAATTCAGCAATTATGTCATGTTGCATCTTCTACAATTACTTTGGCGAGTTCTTAATTTAAACTAGATGCAATGTGAAAGCTGGACTGACAGTTTCATCTTGTGAATTGCAGATCCAGGCACCACAGTCAGTAAAACGGAGTTGGCGTTCCTCAGACCTTGAAAAAACTTGGTAGCCCTTGGAAAGTTGCACGGAGCTCTATGCCACCAAAATACAAAGTAACTTTCTGTTAAATTTGTTTTGTCAAAGTGAGCTCCCCCTGAGGGGTTGGAGAGACTCGGTGGACAGGCAGACGGGAGGCCTGGGTTGCTTTTCTTAACTCTGCTCCACGCTCGTTGGAGCCACCTAACTTTCCTGACTCTCTTGCCACATTACCTACGACTGACTGCTTTTATGTGGTGTTAAACACTTTGGGTGCACCCAGCTGGGGGGATCCGCGCGTGCTTCCCAGCTCCCCGGCCCGGCTGCGCGTTGGAGCGCAGCACCGTGTCCTGACGGTGGCTTGGTTTGAGACCTGTCTGTGTGCCCTCTATCACGCTGCATGCTCTGGTTGGGAAGAAGCCACGGTGTGTCTGTCCGGCAGCCATCCTGCTGTGGGTGCCCAGCGGACCTGCCTGGCAGCCTGCGTCCCGCAGCACCCACCTCACAGGTTATAGATGCAGTCCTTGGTAGCGGTAAATCACCGAGCTGTAAGGAGAAAACAAGCTGGAGCCACAGTTTCTTGTTGCTTCCACCCTCGACTTCTCTAGATTTTCAGTGAACAGCAGGCATCTAAATTGCACTTAAAAAGCTGTTCTTTAAGCTTGGTGTTACACCTTGCTTTATTTAAACTAACTCCCATTTCAAATTAACATGTGTCATAAGGTTGTAACTTTTCTTGTAATAAGAGCCCAATAACTGCTACTTCTCAGTTCCTCACCGGACTTCAGCTGACCCCTTACCATGTGCCTAAGCTGTGATTATTTTTGCCATTAAAAAGCCATAGTCTCTTTGGTTGGTGGTGGTGCAGTTGTCAGGGCTCCTTGCTTCTCTATTTTCCAGCTATTTCTGGCCGCAGCAAAAGCTGGACCATACAACTTGTTACCCCGGAGTAAGATTCTCTAGTATTTCTTTCAAACTCTTCAGAAAACTTTCTCCTTAGAAAAGTGGGATATATTTCATTCCTTAGGGCCAAATGTTACTGGGCAAATTGTGGCAGTCTACTTTGAGAGACTGAAAGAAGTGTCTTGATTATGCCAATGACATTTCTTACTTCAGGAGAGTCCTGATCTAATAAGGCAACATCTGTTACAATCCTAAGGGAAACCATTAAAAACTGTATGTCAGCTGCACAGCAATTTTAATTATAACACTGACAAAAACAATTATGCCACCCTTTATATAGGGGAAACATCTGTCAAAAAGATAAGATGAAAGGCTGGGAGTTATTTATTTCTTGCTAAATTAATGTTCTGGGATCCAGAGCAAAATTATTAACCTGGCCATATTTTGCTCTATTAAAATTTCTTATTTTCAGAGTAATTATTCTTACATAAGCATATTTAATGTCATTAAGTAACACTTATTGTTAGTGTACAAATACACTATTGCTCCACTAGAAATGGTACATGCTTAGTGGGCTGGAGCACATGATATATGAGGAGGGGCTGAGGGAGCTGGGTTTCATTAGTTTGGAGAAGAGCAGGCTAATGGGGAATCTCGTTGCTATTTTCAACTACTTAATGGGAGGTTACAGCAAAGAAAGAGCCAGACTCTTCCAGAGGTGCACAGTTGCAGCAGGGGAAACGCCAGCGGGATATTTGGAAATAAATGTTCCCAGTGCGAGTGAAAGCTTCATCCGTGGAGAGTCTCTGATCTTGACTGGCCAAAGCCCTGAGCAACCCCAGCAGAAGGTTGGAATAGAGACCTGCAGCGCTCCTCTCCAGCCCGAGTTACGCTATAATTCTGTGATCCCTCTGCACTGCTCATTTTCAAAATGTAACACCTTTAAGCTAGGGAGTCAAAGAAAAAACAGGTTTTGTTTTGTTTTGCTTCTGTGTGTTTTGTTCTATTTTAGGAATTGTTCATCCTTCTCACAATTTCTTTAGCTCTTACCTGTGCTTTTATGCGTGTGTGTGTTGGCATGCTGTCAGCCATAGAGACAAAAGGGGGAGTTCCGTGTAAACTTAAGAATAACCATGGTGTCAGCACCATGCTGCAGACTTTTGAGATTTTTTTTGTTGTTGTTGCAGACCTACTGGTGCTTTCTTTTTTTGCAGGAGTGAGGGAGAACTGGCTGTGGTACTCAAGAGTGAAGTGGCTAGAAAGGGAAAAGGAAAGGAAAGAAAAGGGATAAAGACTAAAGAACAAATTGCTGCAGTCCTACTGGGATTCTGTGGTAGTCCAGATAGATAAGACTTTTTTTCAGTCCTTCTTGCTCATAAATTTCTCATTTGAAAGAGGACCCAAGCTGCAAGTTGAGTGCTAAGGGGTTGTTTCTTTTTTTTTAATTGCTTTTCTCTGCAATGGTGTTTCAGAAATATGCTGGAGAGTTACCTTCTTGAAGTGAATTAAGGTAAAGGAATTTGTTCGATTTTTTTAAAGTACGTAAGTACATGACATTTTGCACTGAAAGCAATGGATGGTTGTCTCAGGGGATAATTTGGCCCCGTATTTCTGATTTGAGCAGTTGCAATGCTGATTTGTGAGTTCGTTGGCAAAGACGGGGAGGAGGAGAAGAGCAGCAGCTGATGGTCAGGGCATCCCAGGGAAGGGCTTCACTCAGTGTCTGCACACCATATTCTCACTGGGGCCAGCAAGGAGGGGGAATAAGATCCTAAAAATGTAGAGGTTTAAAGCATAGAGAGGGAATGTGAAGTGACAGGTATGTGGAAGAGCTGCATTGCAGCCAGCGCTCCGGAGCAGCTATGACTTACTCCTCCAGAATTTCTCTTGCGCCACGGGAGAGGACACACAGGAGTGAAAACCCTGTCGAGCTGTCAAAGTATGCGTTGCGCACTCATCTGCATGTTGGCTCAGCTCCTCTGCCTGAGTATGTTTGGGGTGCACGTGTCTCTCCTCTTCCTCCTGCTGCTGCTGCCGCGGGGAGTGGCGTGCTGCGCTGGGCTGGAGCAGCCCTTGCCAGGGGAGCCCCACGGCTGTCTGGTGGGTGCTCGGGGGTGCAGTATGGTTGATGGGCCTGCACCTCCTCTCGCTCCTCCTTGCATCCCTGCAGTACCAGGGATGCCTCGTTGTTCATTTGCATTCAGTAATGTAAACAAACAGATTCACCCTGAATTTGAAAGAAAAAGCTGTGTATTTGTGCCCCTAAAAGACAATTAACAATGAAGATCCAGTAGGGACTGTCTATAAGATCACAGCGTAAAGGGTCTCAGGAAATAACATCTTTGAAAAATAAAGGCCCAGCTATCTTGGTCTGAAATAGCAACTTCAAACAAGACGCTATTATGACTGAAACAAAGGATGAAACTCATTGACTCCACCATTCAAACACAACTGAACCAAAATATTTATACAGGGTTGGGGGAAGGGGGGTATCAAACGACCTTTCACTCAGACGTATATTCTTCGCTGTTAAAATAAAACACCGCCGACCGTCCCCACCAAGAAGTTCTCCCCACGGTGTTTGGTGCAAAGTGTGACCACGATCATTTCTGCGAAGGCATCTCAGTGAGTCACAAAGTATAGCAAGTTATTCATGTGCGTGTCATTATTCTGAGCACATGCAAACCAACATTAATAATTACTGCGGAGAAAAAAATACTATGTCAAAGTTCTGTCAGCATGTTTGAGCAGTAACAGAAATTGCTACATTTCACCCATAAAGCGCTACATTTCACCTTCGTAAAACTGAAGGAAATTAAGCAAACTGCCAGCTCCGTAAAGTATAAAAATTTGAAGTCCTTATGCTTCTGACTTTTTAATTAAGTGAAAATGTTACAAGCATGCCTCAGATAATATTGCCAGCGGACAGGAGAGATGCCTAACACATGAACTGTAGGATGATGTCTCATGATTGAAAAACCTAAGCCTTTACTTTTCATACTAAAGCAGAAGATTAGTCGTTAAACTAGCTAGTGCTTAAGAGATTGCTCATACCATTTTGGGTGTATTTAATTCATTTCATGCAGTCTGAGGCATAAAATAAAAAGCACATGTTAATATTTTAAGGCCAAGTGTGTTCAGAAACAGCAGAGTTTAATTGCTTTTGGATGACTGTTCAAAAAGTACACTTGAGCTTCCTTTAGCAACAGAGCTTTTTCTTTTATTCTCCGCATTTCGTGTACTGCTGGTTTCATTTAAGAATTACCTTGCTTGTGTACAGGCTTACGATTCTCCTGTTCAACTCACTAATCACTGTGATGTGCCCTTCATCACCGCATTTGCTCTCCCACCTATGTGGGCAGCGGCATGCTTCCCTTACCAGTAAGGGCAGTACTTCATCTTGCGATGGGTACGGTTCCCCTCTCCTCCTCCCCCATCACCAAAAGATATAGGAGTTTTGCATCATTCTTCTGTGGCTGTAAAAGTTGCACGCTGGCACTTGGCAAGTTGTCACAACTATTTAAAAACTTACATTAGCCCTAGGTATATTGATCATGATGATTACACCACAGAATGGGAGAGCCCATTGCTGGGAAGCCTTGCTTGTTGCTGCTGCTCTTGTACTTCTGTAAGTGGGGACTGTCTGTGTGAGCACTGGGTATATTTTTGGGACGACGACTTAAAATTATTTTTTTCATACTGACATATACTCCTGCGTGAGAGTGCCCAAGCCCCGGCATGATGGAATTTGGTCATCTTTATGTTTTCTATTACCTTCTTCATTATTCTCAACCTACTTCATTCTCATCCCTTACCTTCCAGAGCAAATTCCCAGTTCGCTTTTTTATCTCATTGACTTACGTTTGTGTAGCGAGCAGTACAAGCCAAGCGCTGGGTGGTGGCAGAACTTGTGGCACAGAAAGCGAGCACAGAGTCATATCTAATCGCTTGTTTCTTTCTGGCAAGAAAATACTATGATTTCATCCACGTGTCCCTCTTACTGCATGTTTAGTGCATATACACATCCTTACATGAAGAGCAGCGGTGAGTCTCATTGTGGTCAGTGAATAAGAAGAATATTTCTGTTTACACAATATTTTGAAATTCATTTAGAGCCTGGCAGGTGCTACATGTTGGGACCTACAGGACATGCATTTTTCAGTACTAAGAGTGCAGGAGAAGTTGCTGGCCTCTTTCCTGACCTAAGCAAAAATTCAGGCATAGACCACTGTAGTCAGGATCATTCATCCCACTCTGTGTTGAGGATCTCAGCCTGAAGCATCTGGAGCAAAAAATCATCTGTTGAGTGGCCTTGACTAAAATAACATCTATGCAAGACCTATATCTCATATTATTGAGCTGCTCTTCTGTTAGAAGACTTTTCAGGCCTTCCTATCTCAAGGAATTTAACCCCAATCTCACAGAAGTAGGAAAAGGAAAGGCAATGTCAGCTTTAGCCGTAAGTGGATGTATACATTGTTGTGTCCACTGGTGCATGCATTGGTAGACTTGGAAAACTGCCTGTCTTTGATTCATAGACATCTTGTCTGTGAAGCACAGCTCCATCTTAGCCAAGTTGGCTGTCTTTCTGCTTTTACTTCCCCAGGGGCATAATGTCAAATTAGTCATTTTTACAAGAGAGGGAAGCTTTATAACAGCCATAACATACGTTCTCTGGAACACTGACAAGATAAATTCGGTTTATACAAATATAAGCAGCAGTTACTGTATCTGTCCTGGTTTCTTTTTTTTCTTTCTTTTATTTTCCTTTTTTTTTTACAATGGAGCAGGTGCAATGCCTATATCTGTTATCGGTATCTAATATGGTTTAAGCAAACACTGAATTGCTCACGTTGTCTAGGTGTTGCATGTAGTCTATTAGTCATCCCGTCTAGTGCTTATCAGAATGCAAAAAAACAACATTTGAGATGAGTCATTAAGATTCATTAAAGAGTATCTTTGTCATAACAAATGAGGGAGAAATATGGAAGGGACGGGCAGGGGTATGTCTAATATTTGTGGAGAACACATGACATATGCCATATACCAGGGATCTTGAAAACAATACTGTTTGTATAATAATAAGAAGAATAAGAATATTATTAGCAGAGCAAAAAGAGCTTAGTTGTGTTGATCGACCCTAGTAAGCAAATTCTGTATTTGGGGTTTGAAATAATTAGCTTTTGGGGGAACTGGATTATAGGGTATCGGGGAAGCTGATATCCCGCACCAGTGTCAAACTGGGGCCAAACCAGAAGTCTTGCTTCACCCCACGTGCAGCTTTGTTAGTGGCAGAAACCCCGGGGCACTGTGGTCCCCTTGCCCTGCTAGCAATGTCCCCAGCAAAACAGACATTCCTTCAGGATGTGACATGGCCAGTCGTGCGGCCACATCTCCCTGTCCTGTGCGACTGTGTCTGTCTGGCCCTGCATGAAGCCCAGACGCTGCAAGCACTCTGCAGGCGCTTAATGACACACAGTACCGAAACCACCACCTCTGTGTCGACACTGGCCGGCAAACCCTCTAAGGGGGCAGCCTGTGCTGGGCTGGCATAAAACAAGGGGAAAGTAATTTTCTTAGCCCATGAGAATCTGCTGGAGCTTAGGCATTGAGTTTTTTTCCCCCCCAGGAACAACAAAATCAGTCTCAAAAATAATTTGTGAATTGTATTTTGGAAAAAAAACTGTACAAAAACAAAGCAAAAACTAGCCATGATTGATCAAACCCTTGCATTCTTTTTGCTCCTGGCTTTTTTTTTTTTTTAAAGCATGTTTTTATTTTAAATTGTCTTTTTTACAAACAGTGGGTTTTGGTGGAGCTCTGGACACATCAAGCCAAGGCTTCGTCTTGTGGGAGAGCACTGTAGGCAGTTCCCCCTCCATGCAAACCTCCATGTAGCTTTTTCCCCACCAGCATGAATTCCCCTCTGTGGACCAGATGTGCTTTTCTCCTCATACAGATGAGTGTTTCCATAGCTGAGGAGTTGGTCCTGCTGACAGCACCGAGATTTCTGGAGTCACTGCTCGCTCACAGGTATGAAGTGGATTGCTCTCTGGCCTTGGGCAGATAAGCAGCCATAAGAATTTGTTGCTTTTGTGCCTTTTCCCAGTGTTGGAAATCTTTTAATTAGGGGAGAAATAAATTGTCCACATAATTTCTTTTTTTCTGTAGTGCAATCTCTTTCCTTTGTCTCAGTACAAACTGGTTTTCTTAACGTGGATGATTTATAAAGAAAGCTGATGCTTGCCCAAAAGTCTTTAAATGAGCATATATATTCTAGTATGACCTTTATGGTAATCATTCATTTGCTTTTATATTGATGTCATCCAAGTGATTGCTACCCACATCACAGCTTTAGCTCTGCCCACATATGGAAACTGAACTTTGGAAGCAATACGCTCTCTGGTCCCGCTCGGACGAGCTCTGCTGATTTCCATCGGGTTTCTTTAAGCAGAACCTGTATTGCTTTTAATGTTCCTAAGTAACCCCAGGAGAAACTAGCTCTTATCTCAGTAAAACACACACTTTGGCCACGCAGGAAACAAACTGAACAGATTTTAAAAGATAGGGATTTTGATCTCACCTTCTTTAAATTCCTTCTGTGCTCTCACAGAAACCTGGCATTTCTGGGAACACACACACAGTGTGTGCCGGGGTTTAAAGCTGGCAATCATCTTTAAATACCCTTTCCCTGCACTTGGACCCTCTGTCCCTTCTCAATGTTTTTGGAGCTTGCAGCCCTGCCTCAGGCTGGTTGAGTTTTTGTTGCTTGCTGCTGGCAGCTTCCAAACACCAAACACATTTGGGGCAGTGCTGTGAAGATGCTTCCCAAAAGGGACTTGCTGGACTCCCACCCACAAGGGCCGGCATTTATGTAGTAGTAGTGTCTCTTATTGTAAAAAAGAAAGGTTGAGGATTATGTATAAAATGTCCCATAAATCATAAGTAGCGCATCTGCTTCCCACATCAGACATTTTGACAATAAAAGCTTCCCTCACTTTCTTTAGGTCTCTGTATCCTGTGTCGTTACACGCTCCGCTGGAGAGTTTAGTTACCAGGAAAGAGGTGAAGAGCTCCTAAATGAGCACACTTCACTCCTTTTGCTGTTTTCAAGGATATTGAAAACACCTAAAGGAATTTAGTTTTTCTAGGATATTTCCTTCTCCCACCTCTGCATGTATACCCTCCTCTTCCCTTGAAAGGAAGATGTCCCTAAAGAAAAAGTTTGTTTATCAAGTATTTGTTACACAGGTTCATGCTTTCTCTGCAAGGATGTATTTTAGCTTGGATGTAGCTTAAGGAAATGAGTCACAGAGTCAGCCGTTTTTTCTTCTGGCTTCCTGTTTCCCTCAAACAACTTTTGAACCCGTTGGTCAACTTTAACCAAAGCTGGGAAGGATCTCATGATCTGGGGGAAATAAAATTCTTACGCATCCTAGAAATAAGAGGCAGCAGAGTAGATAAAAGACACCAGAGCTAGTGCCCCCATGGAGATAAAGGCAGAAACGTGGGCTCAACTGTATCTGTTTCCAGAGAATCACACAAGAAATAAATGCTATTAACAAGAACCTTTGATCAGAGCTCACATCTTACTAGGCTTGAGATAAGAGTTTGTATCTTATTAGAGATGAGATTAGCCACCCTAAGACGCAAGTCACAGGAGCCAGGCATCATTTGTTCTCCTGCTCGCAGAACGACTTGTTGCTTTGGTAAAGTGTAACATTCACTTCTACTCAGTGGTTTCTCGTCACTACTTAGGCTCTGTCTGAGCCAGCTCTCTAGTGGGGATATTTGGTGAGATGTGAGAGGAGACCTGTGTCGCTGTTTCAGTGTTACCTGAAGAGCAGAATTGCTAGGATCAGCCTTAAATCCGGTGCCAAGCCTACAAGTGGTGGGGCTGGGTGACTCCCAGGCTTCACAGGGAGATGCCAAATGGACCCGTTCCTGTCCAAACGAGATCCATAGTGATTGAAAGTCATGACTGTCTGAAGGCTATTCGAACTCTATTAATTAGTGAGTTGGCAGTTTCATTTGGGAACCTATTTGGCAAATGGCCACTGCTGTTGATACTTAAGTTTGCCAAATCTTACCAGGAACGAGCGAGCAGGCATGGAAAATGGGCACCTATCCATCCCTAGAGAGTGAATCAGATATCTTATTTTATTTCAGGAAGATCATTAATGCCTTCTTTTGCCTTTTTTTTTTTTTATGTGCCAGGTCTGTAAGTAATGTGGGGACCTCATGCCAGAAGTCCCAGTGGGAAAAGTGGCAGAGTACCTTCCGCACTCTTCTCCCTGCTGCGGCAGTCTTCTGGATTTCAGTGGTCCCTACCTAAATCTTACCAGTTTCCCATGTCTCTGGTATTTCGGTATGGATGGTATATCATATATGTGCATTATGGAGAGTACTCTCCATAGCCAGTAGTGGTGGGATAGGAGATACGTTCAGTTTTCTGCTATTTGGGATACTAATCATGCAGGTGATGATCTTAAGTGATTTAAGTATGTGTGCTTAGCAGTGTGGAACTTGGGACCTGCACATCTTTTGTCTTTGGGTTTCAAAAAATAAATCTTTCCCAGTTATCTTTTTGACATCTTTTGTAAACAGTAAATTCAAGAACAAACTTTGTCAAGCTCTTAACCCTAATCTTCCTTATCAGCTGCAAAGGTCAAATTACCACTTTTACTCTGTGTTTGTTTTCGTCCTCCGGGTCTCAATTTTCATGCTTGCTTTTGCTCCCAGGGACTCTGTGAGGCTCTTAGCTAGGTCAGGTTTTGTACAAGCAAAGCAATCCGTTCCTTTTCCAAAGACCTGCCATCTAGTTTAAAGAAGGCAGCGGAGTGCAAGAATAGCTTGTACTTCGTGATGCGTAAGTGGCAGGTTTTGAGTCAAGGTTTACAGAAGGAGAAGTGAATTAATTTGTACAGGATACCAACTTGCTTTCAACTCCATTATTTAAAACATGTTTTCTGTGCCCTCCAGAAGAAACCCAGTGGATAACCAGCTGCTTTGCATTTTTCAGGCGGAAGAAGCAGCAAAGTCATTTCAACCTGGAGTGCAGTGGGGGCTGTGGGACCAGGTGAGAAGGTACAAAAGCAGGCATGTAGGAAGGACTAAGTCCCATGAGTCATGCCTCTGGTAAGGGCTGGAAGCTTGTGGCTGATGTGATGTAAAGCCTTGGGGAAAAAGGTGTTGAAGTGGCAAACCACGAGGATGACTTTAGTGGCAGCATTTTCAGTACAGCTTGCGTGGGGAAGGGTTGAAGACGGAAGAGACAGAAAAGATTGCAACAGTTCAAAGGGAAGAGAAATGTCCATTCGAAGAATTATGTCTCCTATTGCTTCTCTGCAGGATACTGGTTCAAAGCCTAGCAATAGTTAAATGAAGCCTGTTTTCCTGTGTCTCTCCCTAGTGGATTCCTGATTAATTCAAGCTTCACAAGGTTTCTCTTTCAGTGAGGACACTGACAAGGTCCCTCTCCGCTACCCAGTCGCTCCTTTTCAGTAGGGGTAGGAACATAATACATTTGAGACCTCCTGTCTTCTGCCAAATGTGACTGCAGTTAGCTAGGGGGTCAAAATTTGTTAAAGGAAAACAGACAGTCACCTCAAACATACCGTGTTCACATATTTCCTTATAAAAACATGATAAAAATAGCAAAATATCTGAATTAGCTCAACAGCTTTTAAATAACAGTTCAACGCACCTTAATGAATTATGTACTGTATGTTTCACTTAAAAATATAGCACATTTAACTTTACTCTTTTGAGCTAAAAACATGCCAGAAATGGCTTTTGGTGAACCAATGATTAAGAGCTCTGAGAAATGTTGTTAATGTATCGTGCTGTTGGCTAATGTTTTGGTTCCCTCATTGGGGCAACACACTGCTTCAGCCCTGGTAATGAGCTCTCTGAGAGATGGTAGTACTTCTGAAGAGCAGGTATTTGAATAGACAGTTTGAATATTTGATAGCATACTGTGAGGTGCTTGGATGAACCGGTCATTTAAAAACCAAATCAATAGGCATGCATCTCTAGGGAATAGTAAACAAAGTTGGAGTCATTCCTAATTATTGGGATACAGCTCTGTCATCAGCTCCTTCTCTAGATACTATTATTTATAGAAATAATTATTATGCAGCATTTAAATTTGGGATGCACACGGTTCTTTAATTGGGGGCTGAACTTGTATTTGGTGATCTGGATTCCTATCCTTACTCATCTGTCTATCATTTATAAAGATTATATATCTGGAACGTGACCTGTACATAATTACAATTAATTAAGTCACCAGCAGTATGCTGAAAAACTTGCATTTAAATCAGGGGTTGAATAATTAAAGCAATTAGTTAGAACTGACTATTTGTAATACGGCTTCTTGAAAATATGGAATAATTGCTAATCTTCTAGGCAGAGATGGACAGAACATCAGCCTGGTATTTAATTTTGTAAATATGAATTAGATGAGGTGGTGCAAGTATGAAATAAATTTTTTTTTTTCAAATTTTCGGAGGTTGTATGAACTGGCAAATGGTGTGCAACCCAACAGATCATTTCAGGGCACGGTAAGTTTAGGATGTCCATATGAATCCTCAAGCTATTAAAACATTTCCCTCTCTTGGCTTTCATCATTTTTATTTATAATCCTTAATTTGTGTGGTTGGGACAGTGTCACTCAGAGAGTAACAGTCCTTCTTCCACACCCTGCTCTTCCGCGCACTGCCGCCGGTGCTTGTCCGTACGGCTGCATACAAGCTGCAGCACGGCAGGCTACCCATGGGCTCCGTGCCTCCCTTAGCAAGCTCCCTGTTCATTATTTATTTCACGAAGGCATGAGGGAATCTAACATCCACGCTCGGCAAACTCACCTCCCCGTCACCGTGCGCTTGTTTGCAGGCTGCGGCTGGAGCAAGCACGCCACGTGTGGGAGAAATCAAGAGGAGGAGATCAGCTGGTGTGGAGAAACCAGACCCAGCCTCCCCTCCCTCCTCCGCAACTTTGGCTGGGGCTGACGAAGGGGCTCGCTCAGCCCCCGCCCAGCCTGCCGGCACTTTGCTTCCAGGCAGATGGCCTAGATAGGGCAGCCCTCCAGCCTGATGCGAACACCCTGCCTCTACCTGGGGAAACGCGGGTGACTCAGAGCGGGGTGTAAATGGGAAGGTGTCCAAGCAAGCCAGCCCCGGCAGAGGAGAGCCTGCCCGCAGCCTCGCAGGGCAGCGGCTGGGTGTCTTACTCAACGCTGTCGTCAGGTGGTGATGGGTGATACGATCTGCATCTTTCCCAACTCGGTTGCCTAAAAAATGTGTCGTGATACCAACAAGTATCAACCGGGCACCCTTCAGAGAAAGGGCTGGGGACTTCCAAGGGCTGTGGTGGCACCAGCCCCTCCTCTCGCAGTCCCAGCCCAGGGACGGAGGGGGTCTCCACGGGCTGGGACTTCGGGGTTGAGCGTCCTCATTGAGGATGGGTAGCTGTAGTACGCTTGCCCCAGCACATGCTGCCTAATACCTTTTGTGCTTCTAGCGTTTTGTTTCTCTCTGTAGCTGAGCCGATAGCCTGTAACTTGGACTGGCCAATTTTTGTCTGTATTGTCAGGCATAGAGGGTAGGATGTGCAGTGGCCGCACTGTGTGGAAAGCGAGTTCGCTGTAAAACAGTCTTGATTTTACACAGGTTTTTGTTTTCTTTTTAAAAACCTGCTGTGTTTGTGGAACTGGAGACGATTATAGGTCGGTTCAGTTAATTAATTGAAAGCTCAGTTAAATAATTTATTGCAAGAGCTTAGCTTTTGTGCTTATACCCCAAGAAAGTTAAGAGGATATTGCCAAATTTTGCTCTCAGGAACACACATGCATTTTCCAGAACTTGGATAATTGCTTTCTATGTTTTTCCTATGTCTGGGTTTTTTTTCTCAAATTCCATTTGAACGAAGCACTCTAAGACTGTGACTTGCGTGGAAGTTTTGCCTCCTCAGCGTTGGGCATATGCACAAAGCAGCGTTGGTGGGACCTTAACAGGACACCTAACCCATCTCCCTGCCCCAGGGCTTTGCCGAAGTAGGCTTTGTGCTTTTAAAGGAAACAGAACGATTCAGTGTCCTGTATGTGGGGGACGGCTCCTAACCGGTTTGGAGATATCTTTAGAAGTTGATAAAATGACCCTTCATAAAACACCAATCGGGCAGCTCAAAAGAGGAAGTAAGAGTGGAAGAGACTTTGGGAAAACATTACTGTATTTTTAATTATCAGTCCTTTTGATGTTGTCAGCCCATTCCTTAAGCAACGGGAATAATTGTTTAACTTCCTTCCTATTTAATGTGGTCATTTTATGGCTTACAGAAATGGCTTTTGCTGGTAACACCATCTACGGCCGCGGCTGTGACGTGCATGGGGCCGGCCCAGGGGCAGGGCATTTCTGGCCGCACAGTTGCCCCGGCAGCATGCAGAAGCATCTTTCCCGGAGCGGGCAGCAGGGTGCCTCCCTGCCCGCTGCCCGCCATGGGCAGGTCCCCTCCATCTCCTCCTCCTCCTCCTGGCCCTGCTCCCTTCAAAGTGGCCACCCAGTTCCCCTCCCGAATGTGTGCAGGAGGGTGATGGCAGGCTTCCCCTCTCCCGAGCCCCAGCAAGGCTTTGCCCAGCTCCCCGCAAAAGTCGGGGCTGTGGGAAGGCAGGGAGAGGGGAGAGTCTCTCGCCTCAGCTTTTATGGGGCCATGCATCTCCAAAACCCATCTCCTCACGCTGTCGTGCAGCGTTTCTTGCAAAGTACTGCTCGCTTGTGCCTCTCTGCTGCTTTCCTGTTATTTTTAAGGAGAAGTTGGCACTCATTAGTAATTATTACCCTAGCAAAGACCCACTTCATGAAGTTGGACTCAACTTTCTCCATCATTAGAGGTAGGACCTGGGAACAAGAAGAGCGCTGTTGGGCAGCTCTGCCCACACTCGCTAGTTTGGCGGACGGCAGCTCTGTCTGGGCTGTAAGGCACACTGTTTTTCACAGGAAGCATGAGTTCACCTCACGGAGTCCACTGAAATTTCAGCTTGCTGGGGCTGAAATGTTCCCATGTATGGCGTCGGCACGTGAATAGCCATCTGCTGAGCTGGTGAGGGAGGCTGAGCCCTCTGCTCCTCTGCTGGCTCCCAAACGAGCGGGAGGTTCTTTTCGGGATGGGGCAGGGGTTTGCAGGTGCACCCCAGAGCTTGCTAGCTGAGCTGGGAGAGGACCGCCTTTTGCAAAATGAAAGAAAAGGAGGAAGCAAGTCCAACTTTGCGGAAATAAATCATTTTAGTGCAAATGGGAATAGGGTCTCAGGGGTGCGGGGGTACTAAAATGTACAGAAATGCACAGGTCTAAAATTAAAGCAAGATTTCATCATCTTCTACATTGTATGCTCAAGACAGCTGAGTCGGCCTATTTGCACTGAATTTGGCCAGTCCACACCAGTTGAAGGTCTGGCCCTGTGGATGAAGCCTAAATGTATTGCTCTTTTTTTTTTTTTCCTCCATTTTAATAGTCCTGATGGCCTAGGGCAGGACATGCTCAGCTCTTCAGATAAAGGTATCTTAGGTCAGTGTTATCTCAGATTTTTTTCATATCACTTACACTCACAAAGAAAGGAAGGAGTTAATATTCTTTTAGTTGAAAGTCTTGCCTCTTCATGAGTTAAACCTGCTGAGAAGACAAGCGAAGTATGATGCTGTCCACAGTATGCTCCCTGTTCAGTATGACAGCTTGCAGGTCAGGACAGGGAGATGCCATGATACTCAGTAGACTCCCAGCATGCTATGGAGTTGGTCCTTTGGATGTGGATTTCTCCACCACAGTGTGGAAAGAAGCTTGCTTAAACAAGCAGTTCCGTTTCCTTTGCCACTGACCCCAGAAAGGGTGCTCTGAGGTTCTGACTCCACATGGTGGGAGGTGATGTGGGCTGCTCAGTCAAGGAGATTCACATTCATCCCCAGAGCTCCATGGAGCCTCAGCAGAAAGGATGATATTTCTCTGTATGCAGCTTGCCCAGAGAGGGATTCAACTCCTGGAAGAAAGCTGGGGAACAGTGGCCTGCAAGAAGGCTCTGAGAAGTTGCCTAGATACAGGTTCCCTTGTCCATACATCCTCTCCTGAGAAAACAAGGCTATTCTGGGATTGCAAAAACAATGGCACAGATATGCCACGTGTGTTTAGCACTGTGCAAAGATTCCCTGTGTGGCAGAAGAATTTCCAGGTAGCAAAGTAGTCAGCTTTATAGACCCTTTATGTTCTTCAAGAAGTACAAAGGGGCTGCAGCAGCAGCAGGAGACGGACTCTTTGTCTTAATCTGAAGGAATCATCCTTAAACTAGGAAGGCCCCACCACTCCAGCAGAGCAGCGCAGCTGCTTCAATGCCCCGTCATTATTAACAGTGCAGCTCTGGGGAAGACAGGCCAATGTAGACTGGGAATGATATGTAATGGAGAAAATCACCTGTTTTGAGAGAGACTTTTACATTTCTTGCAGCTTTCCCTTTTCCCAGTGATGCAGTGAAGGACATCTGCCATGGGAAAACTGTAACCCCCGAAGAATTGCTCCGCGTGCAAATAAACTCCGGCCTGAGCATTCACGTCTCTATATTTGTAAACATTCTTAGCATATCTCTTCTTTGGGATACATACAAGCTGTACTGTACTAAAATGCTGTTATATTACTGCTGGCTGATGCAGTTCATCATACTTTTCATTGTGTTTCACTTGTTTTGATTGTCACCAAATTAACTTTCAATGAGACAATTTTTTTTATTATGATAGCTGGTGAATATTGTGTTGGGGGAAAATAAAAGTTTAAGTGGGAATTTTCTAATCAAAGTCACTGTTCTTTGTTGTTTGTAATCTGGAAGATGACAACGCACAATAAAAAAGGAAGGGTAGATGGATGAGTCAGTGTAAGTAGTATCTGATGCTTTTGAAAGAAAGACTTTTATATAAACACCTGGGTGATTTGATGAAATTTACTACACGTACTCGTGATAAATGAATCTGTTAAATAGTATTTAAGAGTCTGAGTAATCTTTGGAGACCCTCTTCTAGTGCTACAGTATTAGTGGAACACATCTTTCAGATCTTCCATACGAGCCGAGACAGAGATTTTAGTATGTTTTTTTTTTCTTTTTCCAAAATGGAAACAATTTTAAAACTGTGTGTAAGCGCTCATTCATGCTTAGCTATGTGTAACTGGATTTAGAACAGTAATCCTGGCAATGTTTTTTCTTTCCCTCTAAAATGCATATTTTCCATTAAGTAGTGTAGCTAATGAATGTTGCTACTTGTATGAAGCCTTTTTTCCAGGTTACCAGTGAATCACTTCAGGCTGTGACCTTATCTGATCTTGCATGCTCAACAGGGCTGGGACTAATCAATAATTGGTGAGATTTCATCACAGAGACCGTGGGTGCTGCAGGAAGCAGTTTGGTGATTAAGTAGTTGACACTCTTTCTCTCAACCATTAATGAAACTCTGTCCCACTGAAGCCCTGATAGGACTCTGCAGCCTTTTGGATGGGATGGAAAATTGAGATCTTCACTGCTCATCATTCATAACTACTCCACAGCATTTTATGTGTGAGCACGAGAGTAGGACTATTCATCCAGGCAGTCCTGGCCAAATTCCAGTTTTGATAATTGTTTTCTGCCTAGCTTCCTTTGTTTTCAGCTTAGACTGCTATTCTTCTTTGTTTCCTAACCCAAGGTGCTGGTATGAGTGCTTCCCAGGCCAGCGCTGGGAACGCTGCCTGGTGGAGGGGGGGGCGATTCTGCTGCCTCTAAACTTTATCGAGTATTTTGATATCTTCTCAAAGGGCTCTCTCTGTGAACGGCTGATAGCGTTGTGTGGAAACATCTGGACAGGGTGAGCTTTTCAGCTTCCAGGGCCGGAAAGACTTTAGTTATTGAGGTGCACAGATGTAGTCTGATCTGCAGTTTGATGTTTAGAACACAGACAAAACTCATGCTTTTTTTTCCCCTGTGACAGCCTCTGGGAATTATTAGTGTTGGCATTAAAGTGCTCTGTAAAATGTAGAAGGAACATCTGAATGCCTTTCTTGTTTATTTGTCTGCGATATGTGTAAAGACAGCCTGGAAAGCTCCTGGTGTTTGTTGTCGGTGGCATTCTCCGAATGCCTCCATCTCCCTGCTCCTCCTGGAGAAATACAGGAGATTTAGCAGCTGATCTCCTGCCTTACCTCCCCACTTCTGCTTCAGTGCTGCCCCTCCAGGGACAGAGAGAGCGTCCAGGACATTTCTCTGGGCTAACCGGGAATTGGGGGTTGGGGGGCACAAAGACTTGATATTCCTGGTATTTCTGAGAATCGCAGACTCGGTTCCCAATCAGGAATATGTGCTGCCGAAGTGAGCACTAGGTTTTGGAAAAATCAGTGTTCCCCCTCCCCCCAGGTAAACCAGTCAGGTTATGAAAAGCGTTCAGATGATTTCTGTGCATCACAGGAGAGGCCAGTTCCAGTCCCCCACTCCTCCCTTCCCAGTCCAGCTGCTGGTTTTGCCTGGGTTGCTTCTTTGCAGCAAGAAAATTCAAAGGGAGAGGAGGAGAGACTGGCTTTCTCAAGCTGGAGCTAGAGCTGCTCAAAGACAGACAAAACCAGAGCAAAATAAACTTTTATCAGAATAAGATTGGCTCAAGCTGATGTGAGAGGTTTTAATTTCTGCAGGGAAAATGAGAGTCCTAAACCCCTGGCTGAAGCCTGGGCTATGGATGCATGCCTTCTCCTGGCTGCGGCTCTGCTGAATGGAGCTCATCGCTGCTTCCCCCATCCAAAATTATCCCTAGACGCATCTCCTAGTGGACCTGTTCCTCGGGCAGGGGTGGGGGTGGGAGGACTAAAACTTGTTTTAGTCAAAATGAGCAGGTCGCCTTGCACAACACACACAGAAGGTCTTTGCTAACTGGATTCATGTAGTCCTCAAGGAAGGTCTCCCTTGCTCTCCAGGAGTTTCAACACGCTTCATCTTCAGCTCAGTGACCTGACACTTCTATGCCTTAACTTTCCTTAGGGTTGTCTCGCAGATAAACTCCGAAAGGCAGATTGCATTTTTTTCTCTTCAGCTGAAGTAACTCATCCGTGTGGAGGAGGGCCGGTCCCTCCTGCCCTCTGCCTGCGTCAGGCAGCATCAGGCAGCATCCGTGGTGCGGGAGCGCTGCTGTGGCCAGCCCCTCGCCGGCTGCGCTGGATGGTTTTACATACTGTGCATCCCTGTGCCTCAGCCTCCCAATACCTACCTACAGGGTCGTCCTGTTGGGCCTGTTTGGGCACACATTGTTTTTGCAGGGTATTGTCACCTGGAGTGTCCCAATGGAAACTTTTGTTCCCATATCCTACATGCTACATAAACATATGAGGAGAAATAGACCCTGCCCAGAGGAGCTGTGAATAATGAAGCCAGAGAAAGGTCACGGCTCCCCAGCTATGCTACAGTGATATGACCGCACAGATTGCGGGCAGCGCTGAGCCCCACCAGAGCAAGATAACATCTGCCTTTACATGGCCATGTAAACACTCTCGAGTTGTGAGAGGAAGACAGCACTGTGTTGTGTCTAGTTGGGAAACTGAGGCAAAGAGGCTAAGCAACTTGTCTGTCTGCCTGATGGAGCTGAGAAATGAGCCTGGACCTTCTTCCAGTACCCCTACAGCAAGCCCTCCATCATAGCTACCCAGGGTCTGAAAATGATCAGCTGCCTGAACTGGTCTCTGGCGCTTAGGGCCAGTTATTTCCTGGTACGAAATCTCCTGTAGTTTTAAGTCACGGCTTTATTTTTAGATCAGCTCTACCTCAGCCCTAATTACATTTGTGCCAATCAAGTATGTGGTAATGCTCATAGGTCTCTGACTAGTCCTTTAGTGTAAGAATTAATTTGCAGGGTTGGAAAAGGCAGAATGGCAGGTGTTTCACGTAGCATGTCATTGAGGTTTCACCTGCCCCATAAGGCTACTAAAAGGTGACGTCCCAAGAGAAGATAGCAGCAACAGTGGGCACTTCATTTAAGAAGTGGTGGTTCAGGGTCCTTCTGTACCCTCTCATTTCAGAAGGGGTCCTGCGGCGCTGACCATATCTGAGCCCCAACTCTTGACAGGGAGCATGTTTTTAATGCTGCTTTATTAGAGAGTCAGAAGCATTTGTGGGATTGGTGTGGGAGTACAAAATTGTTTTCTGATGAGGAATTGAGTCAAAGTTTGCTGGCGTCTCATGTAGTGGCTGTTTATATGTAAACTTGAAACCAAACCAAGCAAACGGAGTGAAACCATCCAAGGCCTAAAATGTCATCTGGCAGCGAGGAGCACTGCAAATACCAGATTAGGAGAGCCCAGAACCAGCTGGCTGCTGTTCGCGCTGAAGTGAGTGCTCACCAGACATTCAAAAGCTGGCCATAAAGCCTTTCTAAGCTCACTTGCTTAAGCTCCTATGGTCACTGCTACTCATTTTAGGATCACAAGCAAGCATGGAGGCTGCTTCTGTTTAGCTGTGGGAAAGAAGGCAGGGAAAACAGCACAAAGTCAATAGTTTTAGCGTCCTTTCTCCTGCAGTCCACAGCAAAGACCCGACTTCTGCTCCCTTTGGAGTCAGTTGCAAAGTTTTTGCTGGTTTTCAGCAGGACTAGGGTGAAACCAAAGCATAATGACAAGTCACGAAGGCTATATTAAAGACTGACGCATGCTCCCTGAGAAAACAGCTGTGGTGGTTTAAGAGGTTCTTGCCTCCTCTAGCTGTTTTGCTCCTACCCCTCTGATGGAGGTTACTGCTCCCAAAATGGTGCCAGCAGAAGGGAATGTGAGACCATGGTCTGCTTCAGAGCCTTAGTATAACCCCTCTTTCCTGGGAAACAAGCTCGCTCGCAGTTGCAGGCCGTGAATGGAGCAGGCAAGCTACTGAGACACACACACGCATGGCTTCTGGCACTCCACTGTGGGGCGGCCGTCTCCAGCAGAAGGGTGGGCCAGCCAGATGGGGGTTGTAAGAAACCTGCAGCAGCAAGGTTTGTCAGAGCCCATTGTCATTATCCATTGTTCCCTTTATTGAATGCAGTTGTGCCTATTGCATGTCTCTGTACTTGGTTTGACTTAAAAATTAGACCTGAAACACAATGGATAGAGCTTGTTGGTCAGGAAGTGTTTCTTTTTATACATTAATACGCATGAGGCTTTGTTGCTGTAGCAGCAGTATCCTGATACACTTGCTGTGATGATGGGTGAAGGAAGTTTCATTCTGAATATAGCTAGTCTCACAGTAGAAACTTAACACTTTGAGGCCTGGAAGTAGCCATCACATGTGAAATCTCAACTGTCATGGGAAAGGATGAGTTTTAAAAGCCACCTTTGAAAGATTATCATTAAACCAAACCTCACACAACTTTGGACTCAGGGAGTGCACTCAGAATCACATATGTGATTCCAGTGACCTTTACGGAGTTGTTTCCCAGTATAAGTAAAATCAGAAGGGGAACTTGCAACTACAAGCAAATATGTCTTTGCTCTGTACTTCAGACAGATTAGTAATGTAACAGCTCTTGTATAGTGTAGCTCTGTCTCCTTTAATATCTTTTTTTTCCCTTGATGCTAATGTAGCTTAGAGTTTCTTCAGCTACAAAACTCACAGCTCTTGGCATCCTGCCCCATGACATTTACCTGGAGCTCTCACATCCTTCTGTGACATTAGTTTTACTGTTGAGCATGTAATTGATCTTACCCAGTCTCAAATGTGTTTATTATTATATAATTCATTATGACTCTTTTGAACACTGGTATTTGCCCATCTCAAGAAGTCTATGCAATATATATCTCCGTATACTTTCTTTAGTTGTATGGACTAAGGGTTATGTTTTTCTGATCCTCACGAAGTGTGAGAATCAGAACATCCCAGGGCAAAAAGGGAAAAAAAGTATGGGGAAAAATATTAAAGAAGAATTGCAGGCTGTGTTGTTTTTGTGAACTAAGTAGACTGCATAGGTTTTTATGTATTTCTTTTCTTCTAGTGATGCTTTTACCAGCTGGTTAATTTACAAGTCAAAAACTTAAAGCATCCAGTAGTTCAGCCTCTCACTTCAAGAAGCCTTCGCGGATCATGCTAATGTGGCCCATTGAAATTCACTTCACATGGGAGACTATGGGATAGAGGGACTGGGAGATCTGTCTTGGTACTCGTTTATTAGCTCTACTGTGGGTCCCATCCCAGTGGCAGGGACTCCTGCATAAAATGGAAAACCTTAATTCACATGAGGTGGGTGGAATGTATAGCAGACTACCTATAGAAAAATGCAATCCACATTGTACGTGGTTTAGGGTGGGTGCAGTTATAGGAAGAGGGGAATCTCCTCCACTTGTCTCCAGGAATTTGAGCCATCGTTTCATCTTTGTAATAATCAAGCATGTTCAGTAAATAGCATAAACATCACGACTGAAGTAATACCTCATCAAATACTGTGAAAAGGATGAAGACATTTAGATGACACATAAATATAAGGAGTTTTCAGCCACGGTATACAGTGAACTATTTTCAATGGAAAATCAAGGCTTTCAATGCAATTCATTTAGCATTTCCATTTTAACACTTCCTCAAAGTCAATTGCAGCAGAAAACATAAAGCTCAGTGTGCTTCTTCAAACCGAGACACAAAATAGTCAAGCACTTCTGCTATGAAGCAACAAAATCCCTCTAGGACAAAAATGCAACCTTTTTGTACTGCGACCGATGACATGGCTTAAGGGCTTTTCCAGTTTGCTGTCAAAGAAAGGGTATGTCTTCGTTGCTGATTTAAATTCAGTGTAATTAACTAAAGTTTGGTTTGGTCTGAATTTTTTCTCTCCCAAGTTACTTTAGTGTGGATAAAAGCAGCCCCTCCATGAAATGAAATGTGGGCAGTTGGGTACATGCTGGTCCTGCACTCAAGCATGTATTGGGCTACGGTTGCTGAGGGGTTTATCCTGGAGGTCTCTGCAGAAATTTGACTCATTTTATGAATTTTTACATGGGTATTATCTCAGCACACAGGGTAGCTGGGGGAAGTCATTAACGACTAGTTGTGCCCAGAAAGAACAAAGTTGCCAAAATTGTCCTGTTAGCCATTGAAACTGTGTGCTAGCTAAAGCTTTAGCCTGTGCTTCCTGCAAGGAAGCTAAGATTGGTTTAAATGGTACTAAATGCAAGTAAAGATCTTTATATCTAAGTAGGCCTCAACTGAAAGGCAACACTCAGGCTATATGTTTTGCAGTGAGGACAATCCCAGAGTATTTCTTTCCAAACTACTTATTTTCATTTCATTTATTAATGGCTTCACTGGAATTCCCTTTATAATCAGATTTTGGGGGAATAATAGTACCAAGAAAAAGCCAACATAAGCAACCTCCCATCCTGTCCTTTAAAAATAAAAATTAAAAATAAAGTCCACCAATAACAGTTTGTTCTTTGGTAAGGGGCTAATGGGATACAGAACTTGGCATGCTGAAACAGCAACTGGAATGAAGATATTATCATAAAAATCACCTAAATCTTGACTTCATTAAAACCTATTTAATAGGATCAACATTTTTTCCTGGCCAAAATTTCTTATGTTATGTAATAAACTCTGTGTGCCTTATCCTCCAGGGTTATTTCCACACTCCATTAACAGGCTATAGCAGGTTTTTAAAATACGCCGCATGGTATGGTGTGTACCTGGCAACAAGGAACAGAAAGTTCTTTTCAAGATTGTATGTACATATGTCTGTAGGCTGCATGAGCTTGCCTAAACAATTCACACCATTATCAAGAAGATCTTGGCAAAAACAAGAGAAAAAGAGATTCAGTAAGTTACATAACAAGCACATATCTCTTTCCTTTTTAAGCAATGGCTGCTTCCACTTAACAAATGATATTTGAAGCATTTCATAAAAACTGCTAACAAAATCAATTCCCATGGCCTCTTCAGGAATGGAATTGATTACATGTAGGATGGTAAAACATTGGCTTCAGTTGCCTAATCTTCTGGGTAATTCCAGATATTTACATTCCTGGAGATTTCAAAATTTATAAATATTTGATGGTAAGAGAATACAGAAAGCGTTAAGTTAGGAAGAAAAGTGGAAGAGCAAATAGCATTCTTTTTTCCCAGGCTGAGACAGACCTGACGATACTGTAACTTTAGGGAGCAATCCACCTGGAAATTCCCCCAAACAGCTACTGAACATGCACAGATCCTGTATTTCCGGATGTATGTGGCTATTTGAGAATACTGGAGATGGCCAGATGATCACACATGTTCCCAGGGTGGGTGGGTGGAGGTGGGGGTGCCAGAGTTCCAGCCTGGCCACCTTCCCCAGAAAGCTGTACTCGCTTTAGGAAGCTTTTGCCACTTATTTCTTCACCCTCAGATGCAGCAAAACCAAGATTTTTGGTAAAAGTTATAGAAATGGAAAGAAATTGCCTAAATGCTTACGGAAATTTTTCACTTAGGGGACAACGGGTGTTGAATATGACTCAAATTCCTGGGTGACTGAAGGTTTTGACCTAAGCATTTGGTCCCTTGTAGAAGAAAAAACTGTACTGCAAGAGGCCAAAAGGCCAGCCAGTTGACTGTCCCATCTCTGGACAGTGGACACCCAGAGCAGGGTTCAAGAAGGGGGCAAGCACACGCTCACATTTCGTCCAGCGCATCCTCCCTGCTCCTGGCAGTCGCTGCACAGGGACTTCCTGGCCCAGAGGCCGTATTTGTGTTTTTGTGTTTAATAGCTCACGGTGGACTTTTCTTCCATGAATTGGACTAATCTCTCCAGTTATATTTTTGGCTTCCATAACATCCGATGGTAATGAATCCCACAGTGTAGCTATGCACTTCGTGAAAAAGTGTGTGTGTGTGCGCGCGCGTGTGTGCATATGTTTTAAACCTATTTCCTCTTCTCTCCACATCTTGCAGTGTGAGAAACAAAGAAGGAACATCCCGTGTTTGCCTCCTCCCAATCACTCAGGCTGTCATGCTCTCTCACTCGAACTAGCTGTGTCATCTCTTGTGCACGCCAAGGGCTTCTCATCTACCGATAGCTCTTTTTACCCAATTTTCATAGCAGCTGAACTTCTGTAGTTGTCCTTAATGTTGTTACAAAACCAAAGATGTGGGTGCATTTATATTAACATACCCTGTTTTGTATTACCTTAGCTGATATGGCTGTCTTGTGCTTACTCCTCAGCGGTGCCGTACTTTGGTTCAGTCAATGCCATTATTTTCCCTGATAATGTAAATTGTCTCTGCTCCTTTAAGCATCATCTCAGAATAACAGCTTTGAAAAATGCAAGGCAGACTTGATGGGAGTCTATCTTTTATGTGCTGAGTTAGCTCCTCTGCTAGCCAAGACAAGAAAGCTCTGGAAGCAAAGTGCTTTGTCCAGAGGGGAAGAAGTCTCTTCTATCCCTTTCCCACAGTTAAGAAATAGCTTTTGTTGAGTTACAAGGAAAGTGACTTACATAATCTATGGCCAGAAAGCTGGGCTGGCATGCTTTTGGATGACTGGAAGTAGAACAAAGGGAAAAAAAATATTGAGATTTCCCAGCTGACCCCAAAATGAAAACCTCCCATTACATTGGCACTTACTGCACAGCCACTGTGTAATTTGGTTTTGTACTGACTCCTTAAATTGAGATTATCTTTATGTAACTGTCATTCATTTGTATATGGGTTTTCTCATAGAAAATGCATCAATGTCATAGCTCTCATGTGTCTGGAAATACGTCCCCCAATGCCTTTCCCCAGCTCTCCGTAGAGACCTGTTCTGCTTCCCCCCATGACACCACTCTCTGCTCTGCCTGTATTTTAGGGGGAACAAATGGTGCATCCACCTTGCACTGGGGAGAGTGGCTTTCCATCCCTCAGTTGTTGGGCCTGAGTGGGAGAGGGTGCCAGAGGCATCTCAGTAGGACAGGGTTGGTGGGCGGCAGGCAGCTCCCAGCTCGGACAGGTCTCTCTGCATGTTCCTGGTGCTTTGTCATCTCGGCAGTAGGACTGGAAATCCCACCGAGATACCAGCCAAATACAGTTACTTCTCCTGCCTTGACACAAGCCTACTCTCTTGCTGTGAAAACTAGAAAGAAGTGATGCTCTAGGGATGGCGAACTCCCTCTAGCCCAGACCTGCCAACGTTGACAGCTTCAAAAATGAGGGGAAGTCTGACACACAGATTTGTTCTGCATGTGTGCAGTGGCTGTTTGGGGAATTTCCAGGTGGGCAGAGCACTGTGTTGGCTTTGCTGGGTATGAACTAGTGTTTTTTAATTTTTGTTTTTACTTCATGCCTGACAGTTTTGAGGAACTTTCCAGAATACATGTTGTAAACCATAGTCTTGATCTTCTGGGTGGTCAGTTGCCTGTGTGCCATCATCTCCATGAGCTTCTGACCATGTCTGGAAGCGATCCATGGGTCAGTGAGTGTGTCAGGGTGTGTGTGTGGGATGGGCAGGATAAGCTGCATTCTGCAGAAATCCCTGTAAGGATTACTCAGCTTTTCTCTGGGAGTCTCTTCAGAAGGGATGGGATCCAGGAATTGCCTGCCTCCTCATGAGCTGTCCTTAACAGTACCTCAGTGAGCTCCCCCGAAAGTCCACCAGTCTAGCACTATGAATTTTTTGTACAGACACACTTAAAGCTTTTGGTTTGTGTAAGTGAAGACTTATGTCACAACTGCAAGAAAAAACATATTATGACAGAAGACTGGGAGAGCAATTCCTCCGATTGTTTCAGAGGCTTCTGTGGGACTACTCCCAGGCTATAAATCGTAGTGGTTACCTGCTACTTGGAAATATTGGCTTTGATAAAGCCTTCAGGTGCAAGTTCTACACTGTGTTGTTACACATTTCAGCACACCAATGAATGGCATGGTTGTGTCTCCTGTATATTAACCTAACAAAAAGGTGTAAACCTCATTTCCTTACTGGTTGGAATTTGGAAGCCAGTAAGCTATTTTAATGATGCCTTGTTATCTTTAGTTATATGTAAACATGAAATGAATGAGTATATGTAACAGACAAATACAATAAAAGGTTTAGCATGTATAAATTTGCATTAGTATAAATGCAAGGAATAGTATAAATGCAATAGGAATATATAAAAGTATATATGTGCTTATATGCATATGCTTATATGCATGTAAGTCTAAATGCATTAGGTATATTTATATATTAAAAACATTTGGTATATTGAAATATTAGACATTATTACACTCAGAAAATGCTTAATTTGTCTGCAAGACTTAAAGAAATCCCTACATAGCACTATTATTGACAACAAAGATTGATTTCTGCTTCTGATGTGAAAGTCTCAGGGGACCAGAGGAGGGATTTTCTGAGTCTCCTTAGATTGCATCTAAACTCTGCTGTTGTAGAAGGGAGAGAAACTGTCCTCAGTGTGTGCAGCAGAACATGTAATTGGTCCCCAAATTCTCGACTTCATGAGTGCGGGTTGCTTACGTAAACTTCCTGTGCCCCTGCATGTAGCGCTAATGGTTCCTCGCTCCCCAACTTCCACCCTCGTCACACTACAAGTACCTTGTAGTGGAAGCATGACGCTCTGCTCCCCTAGCCCTCATCGGCACTTTGGCTGAGGGATCTCCTCAGGAGGTTCCTACGTCGGGCAGTCTCCATGGGGATGACAGCAGAGTTGCTGCCTTGTCCTGCTCCCCACGCAGGATGCACGCTTGCTTGAGCATCCTCAGTCTGCATTCTGCCTTGCAGGGCCTGCGCCGTGCAGCGCTGAGCGCTCCCATGAGCCTGCAGGGAGAAAGACCCACTGCCTGGGAGGTAATTGATCATATGTGAGCTTACCAAAGCGCTCTTTCACTTTCTTGAGTGAAAGTGGCCCGTTGCTTGACACATTTCGGAGAGACGTGATTTTTGTTCATCCTGCCCTCAGCTGTGTTTTGGAGAATCACCTAATTTGGTATGTTAACCTGCACACTCATAATGAATCTTTGCCATTATTCTTTCTCTCCTCCTATCCTTCCTCTTTCCCTCCCCCATCCCCAAACTCCCTTATTTGCAATTAGTGAGGAGCAATGGCTTTTTAATTTTCCACAAGAAACGGAAGTGTGCAATTATTATGCAAAGCAGCTTTCTTTTAATTCCCCAAAATTTCCGGTGTACACTGTAATCAGTCATTTTCTACTGTACATTTTACTGTCTGAAATTGTAAGCCTACAACATTAGAAAACCATAATAAATAATTCAGTGATTTCCTTTCAGCTTCATATTCTATTTTGCTGAATATGTTTGGAGTTGTAAATATCTCTCTGGAGGGGGATAATTTTAAGTTTAGTTTTCTAATTTGATTAAGGAAGTGGCACCTGCCTGTTTCATCTACAGGCAGGAATTCGAGTGCACCAGGGAGATGTTTAGATATCTGTGTAGGTGTGTTTAATATGTTCTGCCTAATTGTATTTCCTTGTCACTAAATAAGAAAAGTTGTAATGCAATGGGATTAATCTTCCCATTTCCTCCCACCTCCTTTTTCCTGGTTTTAATTGTCTTGCTCCTCACAGCCACAGCAGCATGCCCTGGTAATGGATTTCGGCGGATCAAGGCACATCCCGGCATAGATGGCTGCGGCCAGCACGGGGCTCCAGACCGATGGCTTCATCCGGGTGGTACCTGGTGGGTAGTCCAGCCTGGAGTGAAACCACACAGCCGGATGCAACCCCCAAGGCTGCACCTGAGTTACTCTGTCAAATGCGATGCGATGCAAGGGACACGCTTGAAAACAGACTGATCTGTCTTGCACTGGTTTCACTGCCTCTGAGAAAGAAAGAAGAGATACCTGCATCAAAGTGTACAGTCTGTTCTCTCCATCTCACGAGTAAAGTAGGGACCATCTTATGTGAACAAGTCTTTAAAGAAAGCAACTTTCTTCTGTTACCATACGGAGTTGTGGCTAGCAATTCACTGTAACAAAAGAACAGATTTCACTTAGCAGCTTTTTGGAAATATTTCAATGTATTTTGAAGAGGTGAATGTGATAACTCATTAGAACAAAAATGGCCATGTGATATGTTAAAAAAGGAGAGAAAACACAGTGCATAGCTATGCAGAAGTACAGGTGGGCTTAAAATTGTGATTTTTTTTCTTATGTAAGCTAAGGGTTCTTGAGTTTGTTTTCAGAGCCTGTGAGATGAATTTGCTTTATCTTTTCAAGCTCTTCTTTGAAACCATGAGAGCTCTAAACCCCAGGTCTTCAAAACAAAATATGAAAATGAAAATCCTCATGTGGTCTCTTGGTTGCTGTAACTGGAGTTTGAAGGGGAGTAGGGGAGAGAGCAAACATTGGCATAGCTGCAATGAGATTGCAAATGTTGGCAGTGCTCTTCTGTGCACGGCAGGAGGGGGTGTTAGTGTGGGTGGGCATCTTCCGCAAACTAATCCTTGTTCAACTTCTCTTTGCTTCTGCAGAAATTGAAAGGGCAGGTGTGCCTAGCCCTAGTTTCTGATTTTGCAATTCATATTTATCTATGTGGTCCTCCTGGAAAATTCTGTTGCCATCAATATGCAAGGTTTATTGGGCCATATGTTTTTTCAAATGTTTGCTCTCTCTGCTCCTGCAGATATCATGACCCCAAGTACTTCTGCCGAGTTTTGAAACAAAAAGGTGAAAAACAAAGTTGGTAGTGATGTTACTAATACCTGAGCACACAGACTACTCATACAGACAAAACAATTTTGACCAATTCATTTTTATTCTTTAGCCTTTTGAAGCGTAATCCTATTAATGCACACCCAGGCCTGCTTTGTGACAGCTTCTCCCCAAACCATCCTGAGCTTTCCTGAGACAAAGTGGTGCAGTAATTCCCAGCAGGTGAAGTGATGAGGCCATCACGGACAGCATTCAATTTACATCCTATCTACTTTGCCTCTCCGGCTCACGGGGGATACTATGTAGGGCTGCCCTGAGGCTGAACAATCCAATTTTACTTACATTGCTGTGCCCAGTTTAGCAACCTCCATCCACACTGCAGCTTGATGCTCTTGCTGATCAAACAGGAGAAAGACTATCGCCTTCCTTCTCCATTTTCTGTCTCCAGTGCCTGTACTGCTAACAAGCTAGTCACTACTGAGGCTGGATAAACTGCTTTTTGAAGAATAACTTAAACATGCCTCAGTATTACTCAAAATGAAAGCCTAAAGTGGGAAAATGCCCCAATACTACTGCATTTTGGAAAATGCCCCAATACTACTGCAGGTAGAATATTTTTTTTCTTACTCATCACTAGGTTATCGGAGGGCCTGAGGACTTGGAGGGGGTTGTGAACCCTGGTCTCATGTTTATTTTGTCCCTGAGTGCTGCACTATTGTTTGCTCACATGTCTCAACGCTGACAGCTTGTGCCTTCTTGGGTTCACAGGGACATAACTTTAACAGGAGAGCGTGGCGTTCCTCACACAGGATGACCCATCCAGGAGATTAATGTGCTTTTTTGGAAAGCATGCTTGACTCCCCACAGGCTGTAGTGGGTTGTTTTCAGCCCTTTCATTTCCTTGGCAGGTATGGTCAAAAGCTAACTAGCTGGGCACCTCCACCTGCTATAGCACTATTTAAAAAGAAATCCTTCTGACTGCCTTTGGTGAGGAACCTGGGCTTGTTTGGTTCTGAGTGTGCTTGGCAGGTGGGGCACTCCAGGGGATTGAAGCTCAGCATCTAGAGACCAGTGGAGTTCAAGTGGAAGCTAAAGGCACCAGAGCGGGGCAGTGCTCGGAGCAGGGGACACCCAGAAAGTTCAGATCAATTTGAGGGACAGGCATCCTATCTGGGGGAGGGGGCGAGGTGTGGAGGAAGTATTATTGGGCCATAAGCTGTAGGTGGGATTAAATTCTTTTTGAAGCCGGCCCATTGTCATGGGATAGTTCACTCTACAGCTTTTGGCAGGCTCTTGAAAACACCGTTTTCTGAGGAAGAGAACTTCCTTCAAGATCTCACCCATTATCTTCCCTTTCACGAACCTTTGTATTTCTTGGTTCTGCACAGGACCAAAACCAGACATGCAAAAGCACCATGAAAAAATGCAACTGGAGCATTCTTGTCATGACTTGGCACGTGGGAGCAGGGAGATGGGGAATCTGATAGGCTTCCAGACTTGTTCTGCAGACTCAAGAAGTGCAAGCAGTTGGATAAGCATCTGAACTTTTGTATGTTTGTCTGAACTGAACTCGAACTCCAAGCCATTTCAGAGTTTACCTAGCAGTGGCTAATAATTACTAGAATGCTTGTTAAAATTGGAAAGTAATCTCAATAATGTATAATTCACAAAAAGACACAAACAAAACCCCTTATTTAAATCGTGCTAGCCCAGGAGTTTGGAGCAAACATTCCTCTCAGCAGACAGTCTAGAAAAACCTTTGAAGGAAAAAAAAATTACTAATTCTCCTCTGCTTTAAAAACTGTTGGGGAACTATAAAGCTGAAAAAAAAAAGGGTATTTGATAAATAAAGAGGTGGCAGATCTGATTCTAGTTCTTGTATATCTTTGTATGTCAACAGCAATACTATGAAGTTACCTGCCGTAGTGGTGTGAAGCCAGTAGAAGACCAGATTGTGCCTGACACTTCTAAAGATGGAGTTATATTATCAAAGGAAGGGCAGTCAATAGAGGCTCATTACTGTGAAAAATGTGTGTAGGATCCTGCCTAAGAACAATATGGTCGGCTTTCTCAGTAAAATGCATTATTTAATTAAATAAGTAAAGCCTTTTTGGTTATGTAGGCTTAGTTGTCATTTACTACCTCTTTAGTGACGTTAAACTTTAACGCGATAACAGCGTGGTGAGCAGAGAGAACAGTTTCCACCCACATGGATAAATACTGATCTCGGTGATAAAGAACAAACATTCTCATGGAGTGGTAGGAAAGAAATTGAACCTGATACGGGAGGGTTATTTTTGCTGCACGGTAAAAGAAAGTTAGTCTTTCAACTAAGAACAGGGAAGGGCAAGGGGATGGCTTATCGAAATATTGTTTACAGGATAATAAATTCTCTGAATTCAAACTGTAATATTTGCCCATTGGCTGTGCACAAAAACGAAGAGATGACCGAGATGAAGTTCTGGTCACAGTCGAATAAGCGGCAGCTTTGTTGCTGACTTCAGTAGGGCCAGGTATTTATAGCTGGAGCGCTGTGCAGAGGCTCTGTTGCCCTGTGGAGGTCTCGTGTGAGAAAATTGCTTCTTTAAGTCCTTCCTTAGCCAATGTCTGCTTGAAACTAAGCGTGCGCTTCTCTGCTCTGCCGAACCTGGCTCTGAGATTGATGACTAGTCTGACATTTTGGAAAAGTTTGAATCGCTGAGATACAACAGGCTTTTTTTTTTTAAACTAAGTTTGCCTGTGTGATTTCTTGGTCAGTTTGGATGTCCATTCCCCCACCTAGAAGGGGCAGCTTTCGGCAAAGCCTCCTTCTCTCCTCCAAATGGGAGAGCATGGCCGGGGCTGAGCAGCAATACTAGGAGCAGGGAGGGTGACGTGACCTACATGATGGAGTCATGTCCCCTTTCCACATGACACAACTGGGCAGCACTAACCTCTGGGAGGTGAAGAAGGAGGTAAATGAAAGCTTTGATGTCTTTAGAGCCCCCAAAATCCTTCTAGGTGGGTCTGTGGATCAGACTACAGGGCCAGAACCAGCAAGTGTGATTTGTACTCTCGAAAAGAGTTAAAGCACTAACCATACCTTCAGTACTGAGGCACGTGGATGCTTGGGATGTTGTTGGGGGAGGGGGGGGAAGGGGGCGAAATAGGAAGAGATTAATCTGGCCAAAAGTGGGTGTCCTCAATATCTCTGTCAGAGTTAGTCATCTAGGCTCCACCTGCAGTCAGTGGGGAGGTTCAGACAGCTGTAGGGCATGGTTCATCTCCTTCTACTGCACATATGGATGAGGTCAGATGAACTGCCTCCTGCCAGCTGCTCTCCACTGGCTGTGAAAGGAGCCCTCCGTGACTTGCTATCTGTGCAGGTATCTGATCTGTTGGCATGTAAAGATAGGTCACATGAAAGCCCTGCCTTTGTTTTGGAAGCTAGCCATTTAGGAAATGTATAACACACTCATAGGACCAAATAAACAAAGCTCTGATGTGGTATTTTCAAAGTGGAAATTCTCTGCTCTTCTCATGTCTTACTATGCAATCTTCTAGACAAAGCATATCCATCACTTTTCCTAATAGTGCATTTGGATGGTGCCTAATCATACTTTCTCATCAAATCTGGCTTTCTATACAGGGTTTCTACTGCTCAATACAGTGTGTGTTACAGCGACATACCGCTGCACAGGATGTTGTGATGCAGACATCTTTTTTTGTACAGGTTCCCTTAGAGGTAGTTACATGGTCCCATTCCCATAACATCTTAGCACTTCATATTTCTTAATACATTTTCCTTTAATGTGCAGATGTTACCTCCGTCTCCTCTACCTCCTCTCTTACCATTCCTCTTGGCTTAGGAAGGACCTAGGGAGAATTATACTTACGGAAGAGCTCTCTTGGCTTTGAGCTATTCCCAGCAGCTCCATTTGACTGTCTTCCTCTCTCTTTATATGAGCAGTTATGAGTCTGTGGGGGACACAAGCAAACTCCAGCTACCTCTGACCTTTGCCTGTTAACTTGTGCCTCCTCTACATGATGCAGAGAGATTTTCCAACTCAGTCATTCTCAGCTACCGAGAGCTTTGTGACAGTCAGTAAATCACACCACAGCCTCTAATCTTGGTTGGAGCTTCTGCTGGCTACTGTCAGATACTTACTGCAAATATTCAATGTTACTATTACATTAAATGAGGTTTTAATCCCTGCCATAGGTAATTGCAGGGCAAAGGGGGGGGGAGGGGTTATGCCTTAGAAATGGATTTGTGTGGGGATAATAATACATGTGCATTCCAGAAGAATATTTCCTTCCTGAAGGTGATGAATTGAAGAGGGAAATGGTGGTTTGGAATCAGTGGGTCTCTGTATAGCAAACAAGCTAAGAAGGATTTGGCTTTGATGGGATTACCTGGAAGAGTTTATTTGTGATGGAAGGTATGTCTCCTGCCTCAGGAAGTTTTGAAATGAAGATTTTTTTTCATAGCTGTTCAAAAGTCAGGCAGAAAGGTGCAGAATAAAATAATCACTTCTCATTCCAGTTATGACTCTACCTAGCCAAGTCTCATTCTTTCTTAATCTTCCAGGTTTTTATCCCTGGAGGTAGGCTCCCTTTGAAGTACAGTAAGAATAGTCATCATTCTTTTCACCTTTTCAAAAGAAAACATCTTTGAATTTTCCTCTGCCTCACTCTGTCTAGATTGCCTCCAGTAAGTCTTTTTCCCTGGCTTTCCTGGGATGTCCTCAGTTGTCAATGTGACATGCCGACCTGCCCTCACAGATCCAAGACCAGGGCGAGAGCAGCGTGAGTCCTTAGTGCCCTCTCCTGTGGTGGGGCACGGTTTGCCTCTTCCAGATAGACATCACGGCCATCAGGGCGCTTTGGAAATGCCTCACCTATGTCCCTGTTGTCAGCAGGAGCATCAGAGTGAAGATGCAAGTAGGAACAAGATTATAAAATCTAGGCTTGCTTATCAGCCCTCCGGTCGGATTAGTGACCTATATCTGGAACGAAAGGGAGTCTCCCATGAAGATTAAAGAGCCTTTCAGCCTCGGGAGCTGTGGTGCCGTGCAAGGGCTGCAGTGGAAGCGGGAGCACTCAGCCCCAGGCTGTGCAGACCCGCTCTGCACTGCAAGGGGTTCAACTCAGTTTGGTACCACACGTCTTGCCAAAGTGTGAAAGGCAGAGACCCTCGAGTAGCTGCCAGACTTAGCTACCAGGGTATCAAGCACATCCATTCACACTGGGATTGCATCCTCTATGTCTGCCTGTCAGTTCCTGAGCCTTAATTTGGCACAAGGCTGCCCATCTAGCAAGAATTTTGCCTGCTATCTTCCCCGCTTTCTAGGACCACATACAGCTTTCCCACACACAAACTTTTTAATTAAAGGTCTGTCATTTTTTCCCAGACATCGTGAAGAAATGATTTTGTCTTGGCCTCCTTCGTAGTTTCAGCATTCAGCCAGAAAGCAGCTCTTCAGAGCAATCTCTCCTCCCTCACCGCAGCCACGCACTTGTTCCCCTTTGGCTTCATAGTGGGCTTTATCTTTCCATTTTTGCTTCTAATTTATCGACACAGAGAGCCTGCCTGGGTTTCGCAGGCTTTCCTGTAACGAGGCAGCCGGCTCGCGAAAGGCTGTGTCACAGCCTGGCTTGTTCTTGTCAGCAGCTTTTATCTTCCCTCTGCAGTCTCACTTCTTTACTACTACTTTTGGTTTTTGCTTTAGTTATTCTAGTTGGTTTTAGCTGAGGTTGCTTTCTCTGTTAGTAGAAAGATGATTTAGTTCTGCTGAAGCCTGGCAATGATAGTACATAATAGCCATATGTATTTTTAACCTAGATTCAGTTTCTGTGTTTTACAGCATCAGGGAGAGCCTGTTTTTGTGTCTAAGGTGCCACTAAAAGATGTGTATGATTTCCTGAGTGTTGATGATTGCAGTCAATTATCCCAGTTCTGTTTTAGAGCTGTTGCTTAGAGAGTTTTTAGTATTTATGTACAAAGCTAGCCAAAAAAACAGTCGTCTTTCCCAATTCACAAAAAAAATCATTCTAAAGTTAGGTTTGCATCTAGACTGGGCAGAAGCAATTCTTCTCCCGCTCTGAAATCTCGGATTTGTGAAATAGGTGCCATGTGCAGTTGCATGGCTCTTACTCCTTGTGCAATTTGACAAGGATGTCACTTTGGCAAAGCTGCCCGGCATTGCCAGGGCTTCAGGGAGCCGTCAACCACCAAAGACTCCTCATTCCCCAGTAGCCAGGGAGCCCCGTAATTTGAAGGGTTCCTGGCCCCAAGGAGGACAGGCCAGGAATCATGATGCTGCTGAAAACACTTTGAACCAGAGGTTGAATGAGCACAGTGTTTCAGGCTGAGCAAACTAGCGGTTTTCTGAGAGTCTCTCTACATTGTAGTACTTCTCTGAAGAACCATAAGGGTAAATTTGGCCCTACTTAGTGATATAATTTAGTGCTAAGACTGCACTCCAGACAGATGTGGTGAAATAAAGCCTGAAGAAATTCACATCTTGAGCTTCTCACGTCGTGAGCTTCTGGAACCCCCAGATCGCCTGATTTTGAGGCAGTTTACTGCTGGGCGTGTTCTCCTGCACTGCTCTGGAATGAAGCACTAGGGATTTGGGGGCATTTTCTGAGGCATTACAGACACTCCGTTTTACAGGTGGGCCCATGGAGCTTGTGTGTTACAACAGTTTTCTAGGAGATAGATAGATGACTCTCACACGCTCGCTTTGGCTCCAGGCGGGGTTACTCTGCTGTCCTCCTGGGCTCTCCCAGTATCTCCCCAGTGCTCTCTGCAGAAGGAACACTGCTCCCTGCCCAGCAGAGTGCATGTTGGAGAAGGACCCCTTTATACAAGCTTGTTGCTTGTCAGGATCACGTATCATCAAGCAGATGACCAGACAGTATTTTCTTCATCTACCCTGGTCCGAGCTCTGCATAGGAAGGGAGCTTGGCCTGACAAGAGCTGAAAACTTAAGTCAGAGGAAACAGTACTGAAGCATTTTAAGCAGAAACTCTGTGGAGTTTGTTATTCCACTTTATATCACAGTTATGTGGATTATCCTGAACTATAAATTGCGGTAAAAGAAGGAAGGTAATGACCAAATCCAGGAAAAGAAATTACTTTTTTGTATTACTGATAAGCCAAAATTAGCAGGTGAAGTGGATCTAAAAGAGTGATTTGGTGCTCTTCCCGGCAGCACTCCTTTATGAAACAGCCTCTCACTGTGAACCCAGTGATCTTACCTGGGGCCAGATCCTGCTCCTGCTTGCCACAGTGGTGGTCCTGCTCCTGACCAGCAGTGAGAACATGGTGAGCCTTTAGGAAAGCACTCACACGTGAGTAGAGTAGACTCGCAGAGCAAACCATGGTTTAATCTTGCTACTGAGTGATCCTCATTCCAATACTAGCAAATGGGCCAGAGCCCTGTGTGATTCTTCCTTATGGGCTTCCTTTTTCATCTGATCACCGCTGGGAAAGATAAAAGATCCAGCAGAGAAGCTAAGGAGCAGGAGAAATGAGTCTGACATGAAGAAGGCTGCTTAAAGTGTATGTTGAATCAAAGCTCTTCTGTGTGATGTATTTCTGCACAAAGACCTTGGCAGGGGTTGGCTGGTAGGTTGACATGGAGTTTGAGTTTGGAGCTGTATGTTAATTCATTGCAACTTTGCCCCCAGTGTGGTGATTGAGGATCTCCTGTAAGACTGCTGATGAGTTTCTGTTGAATGCTTTGGCCTCAACAAGTAGGGCGGTACAGTATCAGAGGGAAATGTAAGCTATTTTCCTACTGCTCTGGTAGCCTGATAAAGTCCCATTGCATTTATTTTCCTTAAGCGGAGCAAGGATAAGCTATTGAACAAGAGGAACCAAGTGGGAATGACTAACATGTCAGAGTGTGCAGAAGTGAGCTCATGTCCCCATGAGGATATCTTTTTTTGTGTGGTTTTTTTTCACTGGGAAACCAGAAGTAAAAATAACTTTTTTCTGAGCAAAGCAAGAAGCAAATCATGGTGATATTTCCTCATTTTCTGTTTCCTCAAGGAAATGCTTAGTCAGTCTGATTATTCACTCTGAGAAATGTCCTTAGCTTTCTTTGTATTCTAGGAAGAAAAATTAAAAAAATACATACACACACACACACACACACACACACATATGCAGTTTAAGTTTGTGGACTGGTACCCATTCTTCCCTCATCTTGATTCAGAGCATTTTCATTTCAGCGAGGGAACTGATCACAGTAATAATTAATCTCTTCTAAATCTAAGGCAAGGTAACTCCCCATGTTTTCATTAGTCCAGGACCGAAAAAAAAGATGTGTATTCTGTAGAAGGTTATGTCCTTTGGAAGTGATTTAAGCTTTACAGAGAAAATTTGCTCTAATTTCAGAATGACTTTGTCCAGCCTTTTTAATGATATGAATGTGATGCTTCAGGTTCTCCAGTAATTTTCCTTCTGTAGAACTCTAAAGCTCTGTTTCATCTGCTGTTACCTCTTATTTGACCCAGTGTGGGAAAATCAGGCAAGGTAGGACAGACCGGATTGCTCATCAAAACAATGGAAGATCCCTCCTAAAAGCAGGATTTAGACCAGTGGGTATGCATAATAGTGTTATCAGTTTTAAGGAATCTCTCTTCTGAGATGGCACTGATTATTTTCCATGGTAGATGGGAAGGGTCATTTGCTACGCTGTTCACAGGAGATGTGAGTCCCAGAAGGTCTGCAGCAATACACCTGGCTGGAGGAAGTCCAGGAAAGAGAGAAACAACGTTTGTCGCTTTCATCAGGCTTCGGCAAGTTGTTGACTTCCCCACATTGTTTGTCTATCTATAATAAATGTATAGGTTGAAAAAAAATCTTCCTTCAGGAGAATTGGAATAAGAAGCCAGATATTCAGCCTTTTCCTGTATGTGCTGTGTGTCTATAAAATATGGTTGTTCCTTTGGGAGTATGGCTGTTGGCCTTCAGTAGTTTGGTTATACAGTTTTTCTCATTTACAATACAGTGAATAACAGTGAGTTTGCTATGAACAAAGTATCTCTACATAATCGAGGCAAAACCCTGATATTAGTCACATCTCTCAGCAGCTGAAATGTCATGTGGTGAAACCTCCGGTGTAACCTCAAACATGCTGTTGCTGCCACCAAACTTGAGAAGTTTTTGGCAACACAAGTTTTGACTTTTCAACGTGAAAAAGACCAGGGAAATTTTTACCGTCTGTTTTCTCATGGTTAAAGAAAAAAAGGACAATCCTTTATTTATTTTTAATCTGGACTGTTTTGCAAATCAGAATTTTTTTTTTTAATCACAACTTTGGATTGTACTACTTTCTTCCCCTTCCCATTCTGAGGAGCTACTGCTAAAAACGATGTTTTACTCGAGAATTACTATTTTTTTCAAGGTAGTTGAAGAAGGAGAAGAGAAGCCAGTTGCAGCTGCTGTTAGTGGATAAGGATTTGGTCCTCAAAGCACTTTTGCACACAAGTAACTTGATGTATCTAAGTAGCCACATCAAATGGTCTCGTAAAGTTATTCATATGAACAAGTGTTTGCAGGATCAGTATCTAAATAGTTGTTCTGGTTCTGAGTTCTCTCATGTTTCCCCATCTGTAAACCAGTGATGTCGCAGGCTTCATTTGGTAAACGCTTTGAAATCAATTAATTTAAAGCAGTATATATGAATGTGTCAATTATTGATGTCAAAGAAGAGAAGGAATACTGACCAACAAAATGGGTATTTTCCTCTTTCCACAAGAAAGAATAATAAAGTAGAACAGTTGAGAGATTAACCTGGGAAAGCAATAAATAGTTCTTAAAAAGGAATAATCCCACAAAAATGATGCATGAAAGAAGGCAAAGAAGCCTCTGAAGAAACAGTGGCAATTGCAATTAAAACAGGAGAAAAATGTTAATTAACTTTGTTGTTAGCAGGGGAACTTGGTTAGTATGATGTCTGGAGGGCTGCATGCTTCTTGTCTTTCCCTCCAGTAGGCAGAGCATCCATTGTACTTTCAGACACATTTTCTGGTTGATTTTCCTGCCATTCTTCCTCCTGTAAACCAGGAATGGTTCCGCCAATGCACATGGATTCACACTTCTGTGAAAAAGTCAGGCCCTGTATATTTTGATGCGACCCTTAAGGAGAAATCTTGGCCACACGGAAGTCAATGGCAAAAGTCCCACTGCCACCAGAGGAGCCAGGCTTTCCTCCCGGATTTTCTATCTTCCTTACATTTCTGCTTTATATGCCACAGCAAACATGTAATCTGTACATTTCACAAATTGCTGCTGATGATATATCGAATACCAGATTGCTGTCCCATACACCGTGCCACTTAATCTGCTCAAGAACAGTTTTGAGTCAGTGCCCCGTACTTTCTGTGTTTGATATATTTTGATATCCATGCGCTGATGTTAGTGGTGTAGTGAGAGAGGCCGTTTGGCAGCCCACTGGGATTCCTCCCTGCTATTTGAGAATGGTTTGAAAAACTTGGACTGGAAGGGGAATGCGGAAAGAAAGGTTTTTGTTTTTCTTTTGAAAGCACGTTTTAAAATGTCGTGAGACACTCTTACTCTATTTCTTTTCAGCATGCTGTTCGTTAAGCTAATGGTTTGGGCTCAGTAACACAGGCAATTCATGTATGTTTAGCCATCTGTGAAGGTCTCTCATAAATTAAAAGATGCAGTACTGTAAAGTGATACTGCAGTTGTTATGCTGGTTTATTTTTGGGTTGGGTTTTTTTTTCCTATCTGTAATGCCCTTATGATAGCAAGTGCTTATAGTGCCACCATCTGGTTGAGACAGCTACTGTCTTCACGTTCAGATTTTATCTTTAAATGAACGTTTTGCTATTACCACAAGAAAATACAAGCCGTCTTGTGAGATTGCTAACAGCCCTTTCTCTTGTTTTTTGGTTGTTGGGAAGAGTAATTTGGAGACAGCAGATAAAATGACTGGCACTGGACAGGGATGTATATCATCTATAAGGGGTATGAATAACTTAAACCACTTTGTAAACTGAATATTAATCTATGTTAATATTTTAAAGCTAACATTTAAGCTGTAGTTCTCAATTTTTAAATTTGCTATGTGTTTTTACGTTTATTTAATATAAGATTCTTCTGTATGTATTTAGGCTTTTAAAAAAGAGTCTGTTTTTGCTTCACTGATTCAGTTGAGCTGGGCAGTGAGATTACTTAGTACAGATGATTTTTCCTTTTTGATTTTTGCTTTTCTCTAGTCTGATCCTGCAGTTGTAAAGGCCACATTAGCAATGATTACGGGATGAAGTACGCAAAATAAGTTTATAGCATTTGTGACACCCTCCCCGCTTCAGTCAAATAGATCCGGCTAAGCATGGAAGCCCTGCAACAAACGCCTGTGGGGCAGGTAGCCTTGTTGGCAAGTAAGTGTCCTAACAGGCTGGGCTGTTTTGTAATTCCACTCATTTCTTCTGCATGTTTGCCATCCCACGGGTACTACAACTATGTCTATGCATGATGCCCAGCAATTGATAAAAACTGCGTCCATGCTTGCTGCACTGCCCTGTGTATTTCAATCCGCCTGCTGCCAGCGGCAGTCTTTCCAGTGTGCTGGCCTCGGGTTTCAATCTCAGTGCCGGATTTGAGGACTTCTACACTGCATCTTCCCTGGCTGACAACTGGTATGACCTCCATCTGCGTTAGATGCCAGAAGTTGCCCAGAACCCCCTCCAGCAGCTGGAGGCGGTTGCTCCATGGGGGAATCGTAGGGGTACAAAAGTGACATAAGCCCACCTTTGCCCTCATGGCCAAGTGGCAAACCACTGCCTTCTGCTTTCTTGGGTTCTGCCTTTACCATCGGAGAGCCTCGGGGAGGAAGTAAACCCAGGAGCAGATCTGTGCTTGCTCAAGCAATGGACCCCATGCAGTCTCTTTCTTTGACCCCCTTTCCCCTGTGTATGATTCCCTTGTAGGGTCCTGCTGGAGAACTCGGGCCCTTGTATGGGACAGGTCGGCTACACCGTGCCACCTCTCCCGAAGCTGGGAAGACCTTTTTCATGCTGCTTGCTGCTGCTTGAATCTTCTGTCCTTTGCATAAAGCACAGGCACAGGTGATGTTTACTGGAGGACACAGTGGTAAGCATGGGTACGTAACCTCGGTTGTTCTTTTATGGGTTTCTTCTCAACAGCTACGTTGTGCAGGTGCCACAAGCAATTACCAATTTTATAGGACACTTGAGTGAAACATTTTCAGAGGGGGAGATGTGGGTAATCTCCAGGCCCCAAGGAGTTGTTTCATTTTTAATTGTGCATTTTAGGGTCTATGGGGCTCTGATATTTCAAGTTCTGTGCAAACAGCGAGCACACTGCTATCATTGTGTTCCCCTGCTCAGGGCTTGTGGCTGAATTACCTCATGATAGGCCTTTTAAGTCTTTTGGCCTCCTTCTTGGCCTCATATTTCAACACAGCACGTGAAAGAGATGAAGAATGAGCTAAAACTCCCTTCTAACTGTTGCAGAGTTATGGGCTATTTTATTTTTCATTCCATGTGTTTTTTAGCAACCTCTAGCTTTGCTAAAGCAATGCAAGCTAGGTGAAGGCGGCATGGAGGGAGGGAGTTTTCCCTCTGATGTCAGCGGTTTGACATATTTACCTTCACATAAAAAGGTGGAGTTTTGCTTCTGTTTGCTGCAAACAAAGTGAAGGTCCCTTCCCCAGCATCCCTCTCCCTTCTGCAAACATCCATTTGTAAAGCATGACCCACACGTTTCCTTGAAACTAAAATGCATGATGACATTTCCCTAGCTGCACAAAAGGCTTTGCTTTGCTAAATGTCAGTCAGTTATTCATTACAGTAATATTTTCCCAAGGCCTGCCCAGGCCCCTGGCAGAGCTGGCTGTGCCTGTGCAGGCGTCCCCTGCCTCGGTCGAGAGCTGCCAAGGGTTGGGGCTGGAAAGGCACCACTCACAGCACTCAAAATCTGCCAGAGCTGGTGCCACCGGGGGTTACAGTTGATCTGCCACAGCCTTTTCAGCTTTTAAGGAGGTTTTGGGGTGCCTGGGATTCCCTGGTCATGATTCTTCAGGAAATATAAGGGAAAAGGGCTCCAGTGCAAGACCGAGACCTCTCCCCCTCCAGATACAGTCCTAACCCAGGCAGTGTTTAAAAATTGTGCCAGTCTCACTGGGGGGGAGCGGTCATGCCCCAAGAGAAACTGGCAGCTGCCTGGGCTTCCCGCTGCATCACCACGGGCAGGAGTGGTGCCGGTGCTGGCAGCGGTGCAGCGGGGTGGCAGGACAGCGTGCTGCAGAGGCAGTGGCAGCCGCTTCTGCAGGCGAGGACAGAAGGTAGCGGAAGCAGTGGAGCATACCGAACTGCTTACTCTCCGGTGCCAGTGCAGCCCCCAGGCTGGTTACAGCCTGGGAATCATGCAAGTCCTTGAAAGCAGACTTTGTCATTGCTCCACATTGGGGCAAACCCGGGTGTTCGTCTGTGGGTGACCCAGCTCAGACCTTCCCGTTGTTGTTTTGTAACTCTATGCATCCACTGGCACAACTGCTCCTCGCCAGAGAAACCTTCGCCCCTCCAAAATATGAATGTTAAATCTTGGTCTTGAATGGAGAAAGGCAATTCCCATGGAAACAGTGATAAACATCAGAAAATGGGACACGAGGGGGAGGGAAAAGAAATGGCTGAATTTCTCTCGTGGCCATTTAATCGAAGTGTATTCCTATGGCATGCTGCCAGGCTGTTTGAGTTACAAGGCATGTGCTTGTGGACATCACGGCGCAGAACCAAGGGAGGCAAAGGCAGAGGATGGAGCTGGGAGTGCTCGGCAAGCCCGAGTGCTGCAGGGCTGCAGGACGGAGGAGTCAGATGATAAATGCTGCAGAGCATGCAAGGAAATTAGCGGATGAACAGATGAGATCTGAGAGAATGAGACCTCACGCCACAGCTAAGGTCTGGAAGGGCTGGGATCTTCACAGAGCCTGTGAGGAAGAGCCAATTTAATGTGGGGAAAAGGAATATTACTGCAAGAAGCACTTACAGCAGAAGACGCTTTTACTGGGTGGTCAGTACAAACTCTGTAGCCTGTTCTCCGTAGTGCAAGTCAGCCCAAATATATAAGAGAAGGTGGCTGTACTGAGCTGGAAAACTTTCTTCCATGCTGTCATCTGGAACTGGTTGACAGCAAAGTACATAAAGATGAGGAAAGGATGAGAGACTTTGCTTCTGTTGGGTAATTAAAGGGGAAAAAAGCCTCACCACCATAAAAAGGAATGAGATAAATCATGTCACAAAGAAATTTGTTGTTGTGGTTATAAAAGTCTTCCCCTTTCATAAAAAAGAAGCTAATACAGCTAGGATCAAGTACGATTAGAGCTTAACTCCACAAAGAAAATAAAAATACAGAAACTATAGCAATCATAGAGGAAGAGTGGAGGAAGAGATAAAGGAGAAAACAGGAACGAGATGTGGGTAATTTGTAACTTGGTATTGCATTCAAAAAAGATTTAGAGAGCCTGTATCCTCCCAAAGGAGCTTTGGCATATCATTAAAACCTTTAATATTGTCTTGACAACTCTTCTATTTCTTGTATGTAGCTGACTGATAAGGCAATATTCTTAACTTTAGCATTGCCGTCTTTTTTGTTCCTTAAGAAAACTGTAGTTGATCTTGCACTGAGAAAAGAAGGAGGGGAAAAAAAATCCTGGATCCCTTGAGATGATTTTTTTTTTTAAGATTGGAGGCAGGAAGCCTAACAAAGCGTTAGAGGAGCCTACAGCTTCTCTCCCTGCCCCTCCTCCCCTTCCCCACTTTGCTGCTGAAAAACATTTCTTCAGATTTGTTATGTACCTTTGCTGCAAAACCTGACTACACGTCTGTGGGTCCGTAGGTTATCTGCCCGGGGACAGAGTTGAGCTAGACTGTGAAACCCTTGCTTGTGACTTCAGGTCTGGTAGTCAGCTGACTTCAGTGGGGCTGCTGCCGTTATATGCTGGTTTTCAGCATGAGTAATGGTGTCACGATCTGGCCCATAAATTCCGGGTAATTTGTAAAGTGCCTGTCACAGTGTTATCTAAATAGCAATGGCACATTGGAAACCGTTCCGGGATGTTGCAGAGAGGAGTCTTCTCAATTTGCCTCTCCAATGCAGCTCTGTTCTTATACATTGTCGTATGCTCCTTTCCAACCTCATATTAAGATCATCTGAAGTCTGTTCATATTATGGTAAACCATGATTCCTGGAGGCACTTTGATACTTAACGTCAGCAATAAACATAATTGAACAGAATAATAGATGTTGGAATAGGTGTTACAGAAGGCAGCAATTACCTCCCGTGTTCTTTTGCGGTTTCCAAATGAATTAATTTTGCCTTTCTTTGTACCTTTCCTTTTTTGTGCTTTTTTTGAGAATTTTGAGTGACTGATTTTCACTGGCACAATTCCATGGAAATCAGATTTCTAAGATGCATGCGTCGTTGCTGTTCCTGGTTGTGCCCATGGTGTCCGTGGTTGTACAAACTCAATAGAAAATGCTTCATTCATCACTTCCCAGTTTTCCATTCACATGAGAGCATTCATGCCAGAAAACTTCTTGTACTCCCCCAGCCTGGTGAGCACATGTGGTGAATTACCTGAGCAATTAAATGAAGGCACTTGTGTGAATGGTGCACATGGAATATTCTTTGAAGACGTTCTGTGATCAAAGCAGAGAAAGGAAATAAAAATGAGTACGTTTGCTAAATATTGAATAAATTAAACGTGAGGGTAGTGCAACGAAAAGGCAGAACATGTGTTTGTGGAAAGAGATTGTATCCACTTCATATTCGTGACAAAATATTTTCTGTTGTCCTGTTAACATTCCTTCCAGTGGTTCCTGGTAGAGGAACTAGAGGATAAAGGAGCCTGAGACATAAGGGGTTTTGTGGGCATCTCTTTATAATTAATTGTGTAACTGCCGGACCAATGTCAAATTTCTTTTATCTCCAGAATAAGAAACAGAACTAAGAGGGCTGCCAGGGCATACAATTGTACAGTGGTGCGGGCACCAAGGTACAGTTGTTCTGGATAGGTAGCAAGAATCATTAAGCATATACCACTTCTCTTTAAGTTACCAGCGAGAAGTAAAAATCAAGCTAGGCTAGGTTCGAAATCGGTGGTGGTTTCACCTTTCACCATAGAGTCACCACCAGTTTGCAACCCCTTATAATTTACTTAATAAGCTTTCCGTGGATTGGAAATTGAGCTTTCGTCTTTGTATATCAGTTACAGAATTAGCAATAGGTTAGTTCTTACTGTTCAGTAGGCACTTATTGTAGAATGAAATACACTGTGGAATAAAAACGCATAGCCCTCAGGTCACAATTTCCATCTATTGTGAAGAAAGTCCCTTATAGATGTGGGAAAACAATTTTGCCAGGTTATAATTGGGAATACAGCAGCACAAAAAACAGTGAACTGCAGATCATATACTCAGTGTCAGAAAGGGAAAAAAAACCTTGGCTCTCTTGACTCACTACAGTATTCTGCTCAACAGTGTGATAAGGTGCTAGTCCTGTTTTAGCTACTACTGTGCAGGCAGCAGTTCTTCACAGGAAGTACAATATTATCTAGCATTTCTTAAAATATCCAATGGCAAGTTTCGTGAAGAATATGATGCTTGACTGTACACGGATATGAAGTTATGTTCTTGCTCAAATATGTGATTCTTCAAAGTCACAGTGAATCTGAGTATGTGTGTGTGAGAGAGAGAGAAACTCAGTAGTTAATTTTCCAGAGTCATCTCTCTGGTTTCCTTTTATTAAATCAAAATTCACTTTCAGATGTCACTGTATAAAATTCTGAATTAGGCTGTCTATCTATTAGGCTACCATAAATAAGTCCAAAAAGGCTAAACTTTCAAGTACATTTTATAGGGATAATAATAACTACCTGATGTCTGAGATTGCTACTCATGAAAGATGTAAAGGTGTGCTTCTACTCTTCAGAAATAAGCCGGTGATTATATCAATCAGATTTTCAGACATGTAAAATACAGTGAAAGAAAAAATAGCTTCTCTTTTTTCATAAACTACTTTCTGATTAGGAGGGGCTTCCCTTCTTTTAACATGACCCCATTCATTTTCGCTTCATCAGATTTCTCGGTAGATGAGAGAGTCCCCACAGCACAGAGAGAAGGTGCTCAGAATTCTTCTGAACACAAATTCCTGTTACTTCTTCTGACTAATTGGGGAGTTTTCAAATTTTCTAATCATTTCTCTTTTAGGTTGCCCCACTGATTTCAACTAAGTTTCCCATAAAGGCATACACCTGGATATCCTTAATTCACAAGAACAGCACCTTCTTCTGCTCTTTATATGCTATATACATGAAATACAATACTTTGCATGGAGCCGTGCTGTACCTTTCTTAGAGTGCAGTATAGTACTATGGGATCATCAACCAGGATTGTCAGACCTCATGATTAAAGCACAGGTATTGGGCAGCAAAGCACTCCTGAGGCAGATCTTCAACTTTATTTAAGACTGATCGGCATACTTACCTCAAACCGCCATGTGGGGTTGCCTGAGTGTGGAAATAAGCTGAAACAAGTAGGATAAGGGAGTGGAGCATGGCCAGATGGGATGCTTTCATACGGAATCCCCTATCAGGAAGAAATGTGTAAGCTTCCATGCTAATGCTCTTGACCTCAGTGTGAATCCGAATGCCAGGATCCCCTGTGATAGTTTCCCTGAGCTCCCCAGGACCTCCATGAGGGCTGCTGGTGGCACGGGCACTGGCTGCCTGCAAGGGGGCTGAGCTGGCAGGGAACTGCTGGGCAAGATCTCCTGCTGCATTTACATTCCCCTCCCACCAAGCGCGAGCTCACAAGCTCCCCTCTCCTGAGCCCTCCGAAAGCTGCGCCCTGACTCACAAGGAGAGGGTTTTATTTTTATAATCTCGTTAATACAAAGTAAGGTCTTGGTTTTCAGGACTCATTTTTTTATGCTGGAGCGCTCAGATCTGGGATCCTAACCCATGAGAGACTGTGAGGGGCTTGAGAGAAACACTGGGTATTCAGCCAGGCTTTGCTTCCATTTATACTACCACAGCAGCACTGACTCAAGCCACGTCAATTAAATTTAAAGTTATTAAGCTACAATCTCGCTAAATACAAGGTGATGTTTCAAATGATGCCATCTAAGGCTTATTATCCAAAATGAACGTGATTTACAACCCACCTTTTTCTTTTAAATTAACTAACCTTTAATTGCTGTGGTTAGACTTTACAAGTATGAGAAATCCATCAGCTGTTTCTTTCAGTAGGTGCTTAGTATGCCTCAAAATCTGGTCATTTTGCTCCCTCAAAAACATTGTGCTTTTTTGTGTACTGGTTTCCTTATATATTCACAAAACTACATAGGAAATATGAAGAATACAATCTTTGTCTCCCTTAATGTGTGTTCCCACAGATGGCAGAAATCATCATATATTCTGTTCACAAATACGTGAGCATACTTCTTTCTAAAAATATTGCATATTATCTGCAAACCCTGTGATGTCTGCACACGTGCTCTTAACCCTGTTCAAATAACTTCAAAGAATGAAAGCAATGTTTCTTTATTGACGACATTTAGCAGAGATTTATTAACATGTCTTAATTGTAGACCCCGTTTTTCTTAGAAGAAATGGCAATTGCACTAGATCATGGAGGGGCAACTTGCTCTGGAAAATAATAGTTTGAATATAGTGTTCCTTTCTGTTTCGAATCACTCAAATGTCTGTAAGAACATGTATTCCTTCAATGACAAGTTAACACTCAAGAAGCATTTGATCATAAATATATGCTGTCTCTTCAAAGTACAAAACTTGTTTAACAATAATCACAATGGAAAGTGGATAAAAAGACATACCATCTTCTAATTTAAATTAGGAGTGGCAAATAATGTTATACCTACTATCCCATTTTAAAAGTTGTGCTACATAGGTAAACAAACCTGTTCTTTAGGGCCACTGAGACGGTTAGGGGCTTGGAGCATCTGACATGCAAGGAGAGGCTGAGTGAGCTGGGACTGTTTAGCCTGGAGAATGGAAAGCTCGGGGGAATCTTATCCATGTATGTAAATACCTGGTGGAGGGTGAGTAAAGAGGATGGAGTCCAACTCTTCTCAGTGGTGCCCAATGAAAGGACAAGAGGCAATGGGCACAATCTGAAATAAAGTGAATTCAACTTAAACATAAGAAAAACCTTTTTTACTGTTAGGGTGAAAAAACACTGGGAACAGGTTGCCCAGAGAGATTGAGGACTCTCCCTCCTTGGAGATGCTCAAAATCAAACTGGACCTGCTCTGGCTGACCCTACTTTGAGCACAGATTTGGATTGGACAATCTCCAGAAATGCCTTCCAACCTCGGATGTCTTGTGGTTCTGTGTTTCACATTTTTAATAGAGGACTGTGCCTAGAGGTCACAGGTTGAATTTGTGAGGATTTCGGAGGATGAACATATGCAGTGTCCTCTCTGAACATGCAGTATGGCTGGTTTGGTCCTGTTGAGGGCTGCATGAGTGAAAGGGGAAACCCTGCTGTGGGAAGCCGCCACTGAGGCAGTGGACCCTGCACTCAGAAGCCTTCTCCTTCAGGGGAAGCAGAGAGACCAGGCAAGGTGGCCGCTCTTTCCCCTGCCCTACTCCTATGGAAAACAGAGATTCTCCCAAGTGGTTTCTGTATGTAGATGCACCACTGTTACCTTCACTCAGACTCCAGGACTACTTCATCCACCTTTGCAAAGGAACCCCTCTTCCTCCACGAGGTCCACTTAACAGAGGGGAAGGGCTTTTGGGTTTTGACTCCTGTTTTTCTTATTCTGTCCCTGTAAGTAGATTCCTGGCACACAGCTGGGAACCTGTGCACTGTACCGGCACATGCTCTGCACTTTATGTGCTTTGGTCAGACATCAGGCAAACATTCACCAGCAAAACTTCACCAATCCTTATTACCTGTCACAGTGAACATACCTGCAGGAAACCATGGCTGACAGTGATCATCACTCTTAGCGCATACACAGATGTAGTCTGTTTTTTAATGCTCTTTCCCTCAGGCTTTAGTTCATGCGATATCTTAGATGACACAGTTCTATATATTAGGGGTTCAGTGCCCTTGCCTCCTCCCCTTCCCCTGCAGTCTAGTCTTCAGCCACTTGAGATCCCAGCCTTTGCTCGTATGCTAAATGACAGGATATTTCTGTGTGCTTGGTATTTTCTGGCCCAGAATTTCCAGTCTCAGAGCAGCTACATTAAGCAGCTAATTCCCTTTTTCTTATTACCTCCAACTATTAATAATTGCAGTCTTCAAGAATGGAAACATTCAGTATTTTCCCTAATGCGACACTCTCTTTCAATCCAGATTAGATTCCACCCCCCCCAATTTATTTTAAGGTGCAGTAGAGAAAAAAAACATGTAGAAAATAAGAGACTGTTTGTTTAAGTGTGCGGCATATTTTGTGCAGAAATCTTAATTCATGCAGGAGAATTCTTAAAGACTTCTTTGTTATTAAGGTAGAGCCTGAACAGTTACCATGTCCTAATCAGTCTTGTTCCCTGAGCCTGTCTCCTTTCCACAGTTACTCACTGAGGATACAAGATCTTTTCACTGCAGAAAATAGAAACCTTTCTTCCCATCCCACTTGTCAGTAGCAGCCTTAGCTCACTTCACAGCGTCTTGCTTTTTTGCTGCTGTGTTTTGACTTCAGTAAAATGTCTGCTCAAAATGTTTTGGGGTCTCCAGTCTGCCCTGCAACTTTTTTTCTCCTTCTGTTTACCTGGTTTAGGGCTGTATGAAATAGGGCCCAAAGGGACTGCTTGAATCGTGGGGTTTTGCCTGATGTTGCAGGCAGTTGCTTTCCGAGGCAGATTGCAAGCCATCTAGAAGCTCAGTTTCCAACTCAACTACCCACTTTGCTTCTATCCGAAAGCTGTTTAAGAACTTCACTCTTCTGATGGTTAGCGATCTCATTTTCTGTTTAAATTTACTTGTGGACAGTTTATATTTATTTTCTTTTGTCAAGTCTATCCTTTGCTTCAGTAGCTCAAATACCTCCCTAATTTGCTTGTAGAAGGCACTTACACGTTTTCCCCCTTAGCTCTAATTTTGTTGGACTAAACAAACCAAACTCTTCTAGCTTCTTTCGGTGAAAAGCCTCTCTGTTTGCCATCCTAGCAGCCATTCGTCACATCTGCTCTCATTTGGATGTTACTCTTATAGACGCAGTTGTACAGCAATGTTTGCAATACTGAAGATGAGATCTTAATACAAACATGGGAGCATTAATACTTCACTCTATAGTGGCAGGACCTTCTATTTGAATTTGTCTATTTCTGAGCGGTATCACAATGTTGGTTTTTGTGAACTTAATACACCTGGGTCTTTTTTCTTTCTTCCCTCTCATTTTCAGCTGACAGCTGCTCAGCATGCATGCTATTTCTGTGGATATTTCTTGGATATTTGAGGGGACTGGGAAAATGTGGGACTTCTGGTTTCCTACATTGTGATCTTTTTTGGAGCCAAGCTGAGTTTGGAGATACCCTTATATAGAATCATAGAATCATAGAATCATTAAGGTTGGAAAAGACCTCTAAGATCATCGAGTCCAACCGTCAACCCAACACCACCATGCCCACTAAACCATGTCCCCAAGCGCCTCATCTACACGTCTTTTAAATACCTCCAGGGATGGGGACTCAACCACTTCCCTGGGCAGCCTCTTCCAATGTTTCACCACTCTTTCGGTGAAGAAATTTTTCCTCACGTCCAATCTAAACCTCCCCTGGCGCAACTTGAGGCCATTTCCTCTCCTCCTATCGCTGGTTACTTGGGAGAAGAGACCGACACCCACCTCGCTACAACCTCCTTTCAGGTAGTTGCAGAGAGCCATGAGGTCTCCCCTCAGCCTCCTTGTCTCCAGGCTAAACAGCCCCAGTTCCCTCAGCCGCTCCTCATAAGACTTGTTCTCCAGACCCCTCACCAGCCTCGTTGCCCTTCTCTGGACACGCTCCAGCACCTCAACGTCTTTCTTGTAGTGAGGGGCCCAAAACTGAACACAGTATTTGAGGTGCGGCCTCACCAGTGCCGAGTACAGGGGCACGATCACTTCCCTACTCCTGCTGGCCACACTATTTCTGATACAGGCCAGGATGCCATTGGCCTTCTTGGCCGCCTGGGCACACTGCCGGCTCATGTTCAGCCGGCTGTCGACCAACACCCCCAGGTCCTTTTCTGCTGGGCAGCTTTTCCAGCCACTCTTCCCCAAGCCTGTAGCGCTGCATGGGGTTGTTGTGGCTGAAGTGCAGGACCTGGCACTTGGCCTTGTTGAACCTCATACAGTTGGCCTGGGCCCATCGATCCAGCCTGTCCAGGTCCCTCTGCAGAGCCTTCCTACCAACACTCCCGCCCAACTTGGTGTCGTCTGCAAACTTACTGAGGGTGCACTCCATCCCCTCATCCAGATCATTGATAAAGATATTGAACAAGACCGGCCCCAAAACTGAGCCCTGGGGAACACCGCTCGTGACTGGCTGCCAACTGGATGTAACTCCATTCACCACAACTCTCTGGGCCCAGCCGTCCAGCCAGTTTTTGACCCAGCGCAGAGTCCACCTGTCTAAGCCGTGAGCCGCCAGCTTCTCTAGGTGAATGCTGTGGGAAACAGTGTCACAGTGTCAAAAACACCTAACAGAAGAAAAGCCAAGTGGGATCAAGTTTGAAGCCAACTTGTGAATCCTTTGCTCTTCATAATAATCTGCAGACATGGATTCAGTTAGATACTTCAACATATCTCAGCAATTATGGGCATCTTTTTTATGAAATATCTTAGCATTCAAACACAGTTGTTCAAGTGACACAGCTCAGAGCTGTTACTTTAAAAGGCCTCTTACATATTCTTGGCCACTTTATTTGTCATGACTGTTTTTGGAATGCTTATCCTTAACAGTCCAGTGCTTTGGACTTTAACTAATACCTAAATATTCATGCTTCTGCCCAAAAGAGCTGCTCTGATCTCAGCCCAGCCCAAAAAGGTCCTGTTACTTCTGAAGGCTGACATAAATCAGGCGGAGTCTAGATTGGGTGTGACACAGGACTGGATAGTGTAGGAGCGACTGTGGAAGAAGAAAAGCTTACCTATCCCCATCGTCAACTGAGAAGAAAATTTATCAGAAAGAAATGTAAACAAAATAAATCATCGCTTCAGTAGAAAAAATGCGTACAATAAAGTGCTTAATCTCTTTGCAGATGTGATAGAGGAGCACTTCAGGCACAGAACCAGTGCTGATGTCCTGCATGCTGTAGCAAGTAAATGATGGAAGATGAAATAATCCAACGGATAAGGAATTTCTTAGCAGTTTAATGGTGTAAGAAGTAGTAAAGAAAAAAAATGAACTGAAACAAGAAACAGCATGAGAGAGATGTCTAACCTTGGAAGTGCTAGAAGTCTTCTACAGTTGCCAAAATTTCTAGTTAGCCAAGATGAGATGTAAACTAGATGTCACACAACCCAAGTGAGTGTGGCCATATAAATGACTGCGCAGTGACCGTGTAAAGTAGCACACAAAGGGCAGATGCTGTATAACAGCACAGCTAGTTTTCATGAATTTCTCCTCAATCCGCTGGCTATGTCTTCTCTGTAGCAGTTCTGGAAGAATCATTCAGGGATTCCCAAGACATCTAGAATGGCAGTTCTTCTCAGAAGTGGGGCTGCAGGCAGTGATGAGTTATGCAGCATTTCTCTAACAGCCAGAAACAGGGCAAAAATCTTTTCCACAGAGGGGGAAGAGGTAGTTTCTGCAGGTTTATTCTAGGTTGCGTTCTCTCCCTGCCCTGGCAGCTTGTGATCTGATAGATCTGCAGAACAGGAACTGGAGATTTGCCCTCCTTGGTTTCTTCAGTGTGTTGGATATTTTCTGCAACAGAGTACTCTCACAGCAGCTGGTCTGGTATGCAGGAGTGTGAATGTTGCATTATTTTGTAAGGGCTACAATTAAAGAATAATACCAATCTTTTCATTTTGTCTTTATGTTTTTATATATGAGGTTGTTACAGACTGAATTTAATTCTTATTTTAATATCTATCAAATAATTTTATGGGAATAGTCTGCAGTGGGATAGTGTTCTGCCACTCAAAATTTAGGAATACAGTAAAGGACCCATACTACTCAGTAGATTCATCAGCACCAGCTAGAGAAGATACTCCTGAATATGCTGTCTGTGTAGGATTTATTTTCATCCGTGGACCCATTAAGACGGTTATTCTCAGTTCAGCTTCACGAATTTGAACACTGTAAATTAAAGAAATTAGAAAACATCTGTTTATGCAAATCTTGACAGTCCACACAGCTGATAGGTTTGTTTTTAATTTATTTTTTCTAAAGTATCATTATAGTAGTATGTGTTTAAAATACTGAAAATGCAATTCAGAAATGAAAAATGAAAGAGTATTTGCTGGTTTTGACAGGCAGATTCAAGAGAGGAATGACAGAGGAGCTGTCAATCTGATAAGTGTGTTCTGCATATAATGAAACTGAAGCACAGTGGAGTAAATGATACAGTTCTCAGATACTTCACAACATCTTTGTAAAATGTGTTACTGAGTCAGTTAGTTAAAAGAAAAAAGAAAAATAATCGGCAAACAAAAAACTATAAGAACAAGGAAGGAAAATACTTCATCCCAAACAATACTTGTCTGAGGAAGAGAAATATAAAAGAAGCAGTAATGAGTGTTTATATTTGAGCATGACTAAAATATCAAATACGGAGATGTTTATGCCTGATAAAGCCATTTACATGAATAGCTAAATACTTTGCATGTATACAGTTTCTTATATAGAATATAAGAACCTAAACTAAACCAAGGCAATGTATTACAAAAAATGTGAATTAAACATTCTTCACAATGTGCCTGTTCTGCCTAATGGTTTGAAAGAAGATTGAATAATTTAACACATCTTGCTAAAGATTAATGAAAGGAGAAGTTGCATGGACTTTTAATCTGAATTCTAAGGGCAACAAAGCTTGTGGGACCTCAATGGACTTGCATATTTGTCTTTGGCATTTTGCCTTTTAGTTCTTGTGTTCATTAATTTTTGAACTTACTGTACATTTTCAGTGAGATTTGACATTAGGTAGCAGGCTCAAAAAGTTTTGTTAAAGTTTTTACAGTTTTTGTTAAAATAAGTGGCTAGGTAGAGAATGGAGACCCCGTTGATGCTGCTGCTGCTGAAGGAGAGACTTAAGTATTGGCTTATTCCATGTTAGACATCAGAGAATCGGCGTGGGAAAGAAAGCTTGTGAAGGACCCCAACATAGAAAACCCCTCAGCCAGACACACATTTGATCGGGCAGCAGAGGACAGAAAGAGGATAGAGGATAGAAGCCCAGATGTCATTACTAGCTGCTCACAGATCTCCTCTAAGGGACTGCCTGGAGGAGGGTCAATGCTTTACACTGCTGCAGTAGGGACAGATACAGACCAGTGGCCAGCCACGGGCTAGCCTAAGGCCTTCCGCGTGACACACAATACACAAAAACCTGTGACAAAAGGACCTTTCAAGATCAAAAACTGAGACATAGGAAGACTTGTGTTAGCTATGCAGGGTAGAGTTTTACCGCAGCATCTAGCTTTTGGTGTCGGAGTCGAATGAGCCCAGAGCTAAGTGACTTTTCCATGTTAGGGCACAAGGGTGGAGTTCATTACTGTGCAGATAGCCCACCAGCCAGCCACCAGGGTAGGCTGAACCCGATGTGCTTGCTCACAGGGTTATTTTACTTTTTCTGTAGATTAGCAGAGGGTGTCTGAATTCACCTGTAAAATAAATATTGCCTGTTTACTAGGGGTTACCATAAACTTTGATAGGATTTCATTGACTCTTCTTCCACTTAGATTTCAGGCCTTGCCAAATGGTTAGCAAGAGGGTTCTCACAGATCTGAAAAGTGCAGGAAAAGCGAAGTCAAAGCTCAGCTTTCGTTTCACAAATTAGTTTCTCACTCCTGGTCTATCTTACATCTTATGAACATGCACCAGTATAAACCTACATGACCTATGATCAAGTAAGCTAGAGAAAGTGGACTTATCTGGGTAGGACAAGGTGGGGGGTTCAGTAGTTCTCACCATCCTCTAGCCCATAAGTACTTCTCATGTAAATGGACTCAGTTGGTTCAAGACATAACCTGGAAACTTCTCTGGGCAGCCTGTTGCATTACATGTATTGCCCCTATGGCTGAGTAGCATAGCAGCATGATAGCAGATATGCTGGTGTTTGGTACATGAGGCAGGTGAGTGCCACACCAGTGATTTAATAAAGCTCCTGGAACAGTGCTAAAGCTGTGTCTGTCCCTTTACTAGCCAGGGAGCTAAAAAACCAGCACGAATTCTTCAAGGAATGACAACTTTTAAAAGCTGAGTTCCACTTCGTTTGCTAGTAAAATACCTACTCCAACTGTTCCCTGTCTCAAAGATGTGTGGGAAGGATCTTCCCAAGCCAATATTTCCCTGTTAAAAAAAAAAACAACACAACAAAACACTTTACTGTGGATGACTTGCCATTCTGTTCTGTAAGACTCTCACTCAGCAAAGCCCTTCAGTACATGCTTAAATCCATCCCCGTTGACTCAAAGCATGACAGCTTTTAAGGCTGTCCTATATTTGAGCCAGGGACTGGCACTGTCTGCACTTTTGGCATGCTCAGACACACAAAGCCAGGGGAGAGAGCGCAGTCGGAGGGATGGGGGTTATGTGCCGGAGGACTTACCTCAGCAACCCCCCTGTCAGTCCTGCCCCTTGGTTTTGTTCTTAAACCCATAAACACTTAAAGCAAAAGGAGAAGACAGAGGCCACGCAGGAAGACGCAGCGTGTGGCGCTGGCCCTTCGCGGAGAGGGGGGCGGCAGCCGGCCGGAGCTGTGTGAACACACGAGTTATTTGTGCAGCCATGAGAACCAAGATGGGAGACATGTGTCACGCTGCAGAACTGTGTGACTTGGCAGGCGCCCGCTCGACAGGAGCTGCGAGGCCTCCCGGGTTTTCCACCACCCTTCAGATCCCTGGCTGTCACATTAATCCCCTTTTTAAATCCAACCTCCCTTCTCCAGTGATTGACTCCTACATCTTTTTTTCATCTCTCGGAGCAGCCAAACAGCATCCTGCGCAGCTGAAAGCTATTCAGCTCCAAGACCAAGCACACACTGCGAGGGAAGCTCGTGGCCTTTCGTGGTGGTGATGGCCAAATATGTGTGTAATGTGCTTAGTCTTCACTAGCCCACACAGCGAGAGACCCTGCTTCTCTCTTGAACTTGGGCGTAACGCGTTCCCTCCGCCATTGGGCAGGCCAGCTCTAGACTAATATTTTCTGTACAGTTAATTATGACAGGACAAGTGCTGTACCCCAGTGGAAATTTGCCACTTGAAAAATTGCCTAAAAATATATCCTACAGTAAATGTTTCTCTGCGTGATTAAGTGTGCATGTGGACTGTACTGCGCAGAGGGTTTCCCAAAAACAAATGTCTCGTCTAAGTCTCTTGGCAAGGCTTCCTTGTTTTTTTAACAGTTTATCAGCTTTTGTGTTATTTACTAATGGCAGGAATTACTCTGTAATTCCTTTTTAAACTAAAAATTCCAAAAGCCTGCAAAGATGAGGGACCGTAAAGGTAAAAAGAAGAGGATAGGGTGAGGCAGAGAGTTTCTTTCTCAAGAAGAAAAATGCTCCAGGGGTTAAGATACATTATCTGGACTACAAAAACTGGGGTCAGCTCCTTGTTTTGCCTCAGCCTTCATGCACTCTGTTGATACCTTATTGCTGGACTGTGACTGTCTCTGTGCCAGGGCACCTGATGCACAGATCACGGGGAATGAATGAGTTCTGGAGCAAAGGCGATGTGACCATCTCGGGCTGTCGCTACTGAGCGGCAGGTCAAATTACTGTGCGTGTGCTGCCATGAAGATCCTGCTTCTCTCCTGCTTTTAAGATCAAGGCAGTACTGCTGCCTGGTCCGTCTCTGTGCCGTGTTGGCATGCCAGACAGTTTGGGGTTAGCCGGGGAGCCTTTGCTGTTTCATTCAGGTGGATGGCTCAGGCAAAAACACCTTCTCAGTGTTTCTCAATTCTCCCTGTTTAAAAGGAAACCCTTTACCACTCCGTAGGGTGCATGTAGAGTCACCTGGGCTGTGAAGCCAGTCTTTTAAGGCCATATGAACTTAGGCTATGATCAAGGCTCCTGCCTGCTGCTCCTCCCTCCTGCCAGCCCTGCGTGTCTGTATGTGCCTCTGCTGTGAGCCAGCTGGGGAACCGAAGCCAAAAACTGACCTGACCAAAAAAAAAACAACAGAGGAAAAAAGAAGCATGCTCTCTCAAGATGGTGTTGAGGCCCTGGTCCAGAACAGCTTTGAGAGTAGGATCACTCCTTTTGACAGCCCCAAGCTGCTGGATTAGTCCAAGCGTTGTGTTAACCTGCCCTGTGAGGCACAAGAGGAGCAGGAGTTTTCTGCATGTGCGGCAATGAAATGGGGTTACACTCCCGGCTGGGAGGTGGGCTCCTGCTGAACATTCAGCTCAGCTTCTAGCAAATGCAGCCTGGGCTCTGATGCACTTGATGGCTTGCAGATTTCTCTGAGAGAATATTGTGTAGCTGGCAAAAGAAAACACAAGAAAGGAAGGAGAGCAGCATTGATTGCTTTTCAGCCCTTTTCTGTTTGCCTCGTCTCTTCCCAAACATGCAAAGACATTTTGCAATGCCAAAGACTCAATGCGACATAAGGACGAAACATTGCTTGGACCCACAGAGCAAATTTCAGCATAGACCTTTGCTTTTCCTTGTCAGACAGACTGGTGCAATTTGAAGGGCATAAGGCAAGCTGTGTGAATGAGAGAGCACCCCCCTGCAAAAGCATGTTCCTGTAAAATGTCTCCTGGTGTGCGCTGGATCTATGTGCTCCAAGCTGGATTTCTCTGAAGACGAGAAAGGACTATTGCAGTTGCATCCTCTGAGACAAATTAACACAATTCCACTCTGTGCTCATACAAGACTTACAATTCTGTGATCTGCCAGGGTTGTAGCATAGTTAATCTTAGAAGCAGAGTTTTATAAAGGTGCTAACTGGTGTTTCATGGTGCCCCTGTGGTGTTTCGTTTTCATATAAGGCCTTATTTGGAGAAATGCTGTGTGAGCATTTAAAGCAGTTACAAGGGCTGTTTGATCAGACAGAATGGTTCCTTTGGGCAGTATTTTGGAAAAATAATATTTAAAAATTGCACTTTATAAAAATTCCAAGGACATATACTCTGAATTGTTGAATGTCAGCATAATATCAGTTTGAGAAACATTCTTTTCCTTACCTTGACAAAAGAACACAGAAATTAGAAGGAAACCAAACTGCACAACTTAATACAGTGACACTTTTTAACAGGGTTTCCACAGTTTTCTTTATATCATGAAACTATGATTTCGAGGTTTTGTTTTGTTTTTTTTTTTTTTAAATTGAACCCAAGGACACCTCTTTCCAGAATTAAATGTATTAGGCTTTCATAAGTAGCTACTGCCAGGGGGAAATTGTATGTTCCTTCAGGGTATATTCATTTGGAGTTTTTGGAAAGGATTCATAAGAAAGGCCCTGTTTGTATTCAGCCCCCAGCCTGCCTCACACCTCACAGTGGATGCACAAGTGTTATCCTGCAGGCATCTATGTATGTTAGGAAGCATGCCATGGCAATTCAGAGGTCCACACTCTTTCTTGTCTCTGGCTGTGGAGGTGCCAGAACACAGGGAGACTGAGTGTGTCGATAGCTCCTGGGTGTTTGTATTCAGTAAAGCTCCTATAGCATTGTTTTGCAAGTTTTAAAGGTCTACCTTTGGTGTCCTGGCTGTATTCCAACTTGTGTGGTCTTTCCTCCTGACCTACAGTCCCTCTTCAATTTCAGCTAAATAATCTATTCCTCATTTTCTGTCTGTTTACCTTTGCTGTATCCTGTTAGGACTCCATCTGTGAGGTGTGGAGCCCCCCTGTGATATCCCAAATAGAAAAAGGTAGCAAAAGCCTTTCAGTTCTAGTAAATGTTTTCAAAAGATTTTCCCCATTCCATAGCTGGAAGAACAGCGGAACATGAATTTGCGCGGGGGTCTTCCCTGCCCACCTGGGCAACCAGGCACTGTGCAAAGACTGCTCCTCTGGGCTGGATGGGAAATCTCATCCCAAATTCCAGAGCACTTACTGAAGTGGCATTAGTGAAAAGGGGATTTTCTTAAGTTTTGGTGTCAACAGCTTGCAAAGATGTAAGTGGGGTTTTCTGTCATCCAAAAATGCCAGTCACCCCAAGCACTGAACTTTCTTTTGACTTTGCTAGCAGCAGGCAGCTTTCCCAGCAAAATGGATTTAGGTCCTTAAACTGCTGCTGCTCTTCCTTTGACTGATGATCTGCACTCTCGGTTCAGTGGGCTGTGTGCCACTTGCAGTACAGCTCTCTGGTCTGGGCTGTCCGTACACGTTTGCTGTCACTCTGTGCTTTGCAAAGGGTAGTGTTCACTTCTTAACCCTCAGTTCTCCTTAGCTAACACTTAGTTGGAGATTAAACCAGTCTTCCTGTTGAAACCCTCACCACCTTTCCCTTTTGCTTCATTCTTGAAGTTCTGTATGGTGTTACTTCTTCTGTGTTATTTTCTTTGTTTAAGTCTGCAGTTAGGTCAGTGTCAGGACCCTGTTAGCAAAGAGGCTTCAGTTGCCCAAACCACCCTCACCTGGTACCCCACCAATCTACCCTCTGCCCTCTGGCCAGGAGCTCCATTTAAGCTCAGCCTGGGCACTTGCTCCTTGCCTGAGCTACTGTGTAGGTATAGCCTGGTCTCCAGCCCCATTTCCTGCCTGGACTTCTTGGATGAACCCCGAACCTTGTTCATCACTTGCCTTCTTGGGGATTGTTGATGGACCCTGTTACGAGGCTCTGCCTGCCATGTTCAGATGCCATGGGATAGTGCCCCACTGGTGAGGACACAGCCTGTGCTGGGGTCACCCTCAGCTCCTGAGTCATCCCCTCTGCATGGAGCAGCTCCACTCTTGCTGCTCCCTGGCATTCCTCCTTGCTACCTCCTGATCTTTCAAGAGAGAGCTTTATTGCTATTATTAAGCTAGAAAGAGAAAACTGGAATAAAACTCTGAACCGAATATGACCTTGAGATCATCTGGATTCAAGTATTTCCTTATTCTTTGGATGGGTCTCTCCCTGCAGATGTTGGGCCCCTTACCATTAGTGCCTAAATGCGTCTCAGATTTCGGGGAAGCCTTCATACAGGATCCTTTTATTTCAAGACCTACAGGCTTTCCTTCAGGATTAATCCACAGTGCTAACCTCAGATTCAGGATCTTACAGTCTGTAGGCACCGTTCCAGGGAACCACTGATGACCAGTGCAGGATCCCTGTTTACAGATCTTCCAAATCAAAGAGAGAACCAGGATGTGTAGTGACATTTTGAGGGGTAGAGCCTTTATCAAGCAATGCCAACAGGGAGACTGTCATCTTTGCACTACCCTTGGAGCTACAAATTGTTTGTTAATGAAGCTGGAGCACGCTAGTGCACCTGGATTGTAGCACAAGTCGGCGGTTCTTTTCTAATGCTTGAGACCCATAGCCCATAGCATAGGTGTACTTCCCTCTAGGGAAACACCCTTGTTACGTTGTCACTGGGAACGTGGAGACATGTGTCAATGATACCTGCAGCATCTGAGATGCCAGGTCTAGGACAGCTGTCTGCTCAGCTACTCTCACAAATGTCGGACCAAACATGGGTTGGTTCATGGAAGAGGTAACTCTCTGAGAACCTGACCTGAAAGCAACAAGGATGATAATTAAGCTGAATATCCCAATAAACCGAGTCTCATTGTCTCTTGAAGTCACCGTAAATTGCAAACAGCTCTGCAGAAGGAAGAAACTGTTTCACATTCAAATACAGATCTCCTGGAATGATCTATGGCAGTCTGTAGGAAAGAGGAGCAATGAAAAAGCATCCTGGAAAAATATATGGTTGAATATCTAAGCTGTCTCCATCCTCTGATCCCTAGCAAAAGAAGAAATGAGCCTTAACCAGTAAAAGCCACGAGACCCATGATTCTCCTGGGGAGAGAAATATGGGATCATTTCTGTCTGACATTTGTTATGCAGGGCTGAAAGATGTTCAGGTATCATAGTGAGATTTCTGGGGTACCTCTTCAGAGACATGTGAGAGTAAGTTGTTCTAAATGTTTTCGTTATCAGGAGATATAATCTCTCTGACATTATTCTATTACCACTGATATTTGTCTAAAATCTCATAAAATCTTTAAAAATATCTGTCTTAAGGCATTCATATGTGTATGGCTTGTAGAGTTAGCAGAACAAGGGTCAGCTGCCAGACAGGATTTGGCCATTTTAAGGTCTTCATTGATGGTGTTTGTTTCAGTGGTTTTGCTTCGATCACAGAACTAGATGCCAATTGCAATGGACGGGTTGAGAGCCAGGTACAGACTCTGTCCCCAACTGAGCACTCACCAGTCTTCAGAGGATATTGGGTCATGATTGGCATCTTCTATAATAATTATTGCAATGACTTTTAAAAATATACTTGATCATAAACTCATGCTTTTACACAAACGCACATGTGTATTCAAAATACAGGAGGAACACTGTGGCACATCAAGACGTATGCCAGTGGATCTCAAGGAATAGAGAATCCTTTACTTCTAAAATTATATCTGATCCAGATCAATAACTGATTAGCTTGTCAAAAGACAATTTTTTTGAAGCCTAAACAAAATGAGTAGGGCAAGTGCCTTTAGTACTTAAGCCATCAGCATAATAAACATTGCTGCCCTTATCGGTAGTGATAACATATAAGAGATGACACATGTAAAATTCCCTGTCCCCTCCCCCAAACCTGTAATGAGATTCCTCCAAGCTAAACTCGCGTGTTGAAATGGCTTTTGCTCTTCTGTGGAGCAGTGCTAGGGTCCATTTTCCAGAGATGTTTTCCTTGCACGTCTTAGGAGAGGTAGATTCATTGAAGTGTGCTTTTGTAAATGGAGACAAAATTTTTGTGGATGGGGAGAGCAGCAGTCCTAAGGACATCCTTTTTCTTGTGGCAAGGATATCTGTTCATGGTAAATATTAATACTTTGCCTATTGTGATGCTACCTTGTAGTTTCACTTCTGATGCAGAAGAAGAATTCCATCAAGGTCTTTAGGCACCTAATCCCCATTGAAATGATTTTGAGTTAGGCATCTAAATCTTTTGAATGGTCAGGGCCCAAATTTATGTTTCTTTGTTTGTAACTCTGATGTCTTCTCCATTTATACATAATCTCTCAGTATAAAATTCAGTCTTTGTATGTGTAGGGCCATACCTTGGCCCTAATGAAGTCAGTAGTGGCTGATAACGAATGGTACTAATGCAGTGATGGTGAGAGATACCTCGGTGAACAGAAAGCTTGCATTCATGTAAGACCATCTAATCATCAGCGTCACCTCTCACCACCTAAACAGAAACAGCTGCAAGCAGAGGGATTTTTCACATTTGGTCATAAGATTTCCAAATGTATTAATTATTTCTAGATGGTAAGTAAGGCGGTAAACGCTTACAAGAGATCTGGGACCTTGAAAAATATTTGTGCAAAGAATTTCCCTCTGTCAAGTTCTTGTCCCAGCTGACCCCACCAGGAAGGGGCATAACATCCCCAGGTCTGGCAGGTCAGTTTTAGCCCCTTCTGCTAAACACACACCCATGGGTTTCACAACATTTTGAAATGGCGCTGTTTAAAGCTGGCTGCAGCAAGAAATTAAACAAATAACACTGATAATGGGAATAACCTCAGAGACAGTGTATTTTTTGGTGACCAGAACAGTTAGAATAATTTACTATTGTATGAAGTGATGCAGCTGGTTAACTTAAAATATTCCTCTCTTCCACACGGAAAGAGAGATGGCCGCAGGAAGCAGTTCTAGAAAGCCATTTGCATTCCCCTGTGGCTTGTTTTGCTGAATCAGTTGCAGCAAAAAGAGCTACTCCAAATGGTGCATTTTTCCTGTCTTGGTTTATTTTGTACTTGTTCAATAAAATAGATTCCAGAAAAGACAGAGTTGTATAATTTTTAATAAGATTTGTTAAAAATAGCACGGCTGCGGTGAGAGGGATGACCAAAGGAAGTGATTTGTTTCCTGCGATCATTCCTCCTCCTTTACCAGTGACCTTTCCGAATGCAAGCAGAAGAGAAAATATTCACTTTATTTAAAACTCATCGCAAACAGGAGAGGGTAGCAGGGCTACCACAACTCTTATAAATTACACGCAAGCCTGACCCTTCTGGAAGACGAGGCCTTACTTTGCTGAAGGGCTTTCAGAGTTTGGTGCCGCTGCCTCCGACCACAGTGGCACACAAAATATACAGTGGGGAGATACCCGGAGGAGGCGGGGGCCAAGCTGCTTGCTCAGCGCCCGAGCCCAGGTCTGTCGCCTGCTCCAAACCTCTGCAAAAGCTAACCCAGGAAGGAAGCCCTTACCCGCAATGGTTCCTGCCTGTTCAAAAGGGGAACGGCGTGTGCCTTAATGTGGTCGTGGCTCCCGCTTTCACCAGCATCCCACCCCCCCACAGCAGCCCCGGCGCGCTCCCCCGGGAGGGTTTCCTGCCCTGCCCGCCCCAGGCGGGTGCTGCAGAGCCCCCGTCCTTCCCTCCCGCCGGGGAAAGCAGGAAGGCTGCCTCTGGCAAGAGCAGAGCGGTTTCAAATTCGTATTCTGCCCACAGTATTCGGGCATCTTTTTAATTCTTGTGTGACCGATATTTCTCATGCAGGATTCCAGCAGGCACAGGCTATGCAAACAGCAAAGCACCTTTTTTTTGCAGCCATGCCATAAAAGGGAAAAGCCGAGCAAGGTCCTGCAGAGTACGGTGGTAAAGTAATCAGTGCAACGAGCCATATTCCAACTGAAAGTAGCCAGTTCGGTGCAGTTCATCCCCCTAAACTGGGGAAGCTTCCTCCCATATCCAGAAATGATCATTTTTGTTCTAAAGGACTTTTCTGCAGGTCATTTTTGCCAGATAGCTTGGCCAGTTACTCCGTGCTTAGTCCATTTTAATAATAACAACAGCAACAAAACTTTACAAGATGTTCTTTCCTCTTTGTCTGGCAGGATTAGCAGTTCAGCCAAGGTCTGACCGGCTGCTGGCTCCAGAAGCAAAGGACTCGAAGGCACTTGGAGGGAGCAGTCAAATGGAGAGCCTTGTTACCAGAGCGGGCTTTGGGGATCGCTTTTTCCTCTGTGCTCACCCAGGACGGCACCACCCCGTGCCCAGAGTGCAGAATTGGGCTCTCTTGCTGTTGCAGGAACTTTCTCTGAGGAGTCTTCTAGGAGAAGCAAAGTCTGGGCGGCAGGCAGACATACCAACAACATTTTCTCCTGCAAATCCACTTTTATATGTCTCATTAGCACCGAAAGATTGAAATAGCAAATCTTTGGAAGTAGCTCGGAAAACTGTTTTCTCCCTTGGAGCAGTCGTCTTTGAACTTTCGTGTTTAAGCTAAAAAGAAGAGCAGATGTCATTCAAGCCAACGGGAACAAAAGAGTACTCCATCAAACTTATCTCTGAACTGGTTTAGCCTATCACTGAAAGTGGCAAGCGCATCGCACGAGTGGGGCAGAAAAGGACCCATTAATAGAGCCTGGGGAGAGGAGGTCAGGAGGAGGCGATGACGATGCCAGGAGAGCTTCATGCTCAGACAGTGCAGTAAATGAGATTTTTTTCCCCCCTCCTTGTCCACGTGAACGGGGAAACTCCTCTTCTAAACATTTCATAGGCACAAGAATATAAACACACAACCTCAGGGCCATAGGTACTGCAAACACTAGGGCCTCTGCTTATCTTTACTCCCATGGGCAGTTCCCATCGAAGGTAAAAACCGCACCACTTGCTTACAGCAAACGCGTAAATGTTTGGGGCCACGTAAGTGAAGTCAAGCAGGTGAGCCTGCAGGCTGAACCGCACTTCTGAGGAAGCCTGGTTGAATTTGTCTTTTGTCTCACAAGGAGTCAGGATTAGACCCTCGTTCTTCCTACTTACATGCTGGATTTTCACCTTTTGTGCTCATTCTGCAGTGCAACCGCCTGCTAAATTTAGAATACCTTTTTTAGAAGTTGTTTTATGAACACACACACACACAAAATAATTACATTGTAAAAAAAAAATGCAGGCTTTTGAAATGCCATTTGTGAAGCGTTCCAACTATGTACGACTGGCTCAGTTACTAGTTCGCAATTGCCATCTGAACATCTATTTTTCCAAGCATTTAAGAAAAGTGATGTGTACATTTTTCATGTGTAATTAGGCAGCGTAATGTGATCTCTTGCTGCAGTCGAGCTGCCATGTGCCGTAGCCTCACTGAATAGCTTCCAGATTTCAACCCAATCTCTTCTGTCTAGACTCTACGTTGCTATTTTTTTTTCCTTTTTTTTTTCGTGTAGCTTAAAGCAGACTCTAATATAAAATGCCAAAACCAGAAGGTTTTGTCCCTCTTTCTCATAAAGACGTGGGACAGATCTGGGAGGCCCTGCCGAGAGCTGGGTCCCAGACTTTCATAAGACACGTGTCGTCTGAATTTGACATTAAAGATTGTGCAGGCATTTCAACAGGTCATGCACACGCGGGGGTGGGGGGGGGGGGAATGCCCAAAAATATGGTTTTCATTAAGAAAGTGAGTATTTTTAGAGAGGTGTGGTTCAGTTCAGATGAAAAGGAAAGAAAGAAAAATGAAAGCGGCGCAAGAGATCCCCAAACTGCAACATTATTTATATTACTGTTGAAATGCAGTGTGTTCTCTTTATAAAGCTGCTTTTGGGAGTGAAATAATATAGACCCTGCCAGAACCAGGTGCATATCATGTAGATTGTTTATAATCCAAGTTAAAGGATAGCAGATTTATACCAGAAGGAACTCTCCAAGGGGACTTCGGAGTTTAAGTGTACTGTCTTAATCTATACATTACCTCCTCAACAAAGCGGTTGTCTTGAGCAAAAAAATAAAATACAGTTTCAATGAATTCACAGATAATTCCAGGGAATTTTATCCAGTGTGATATAGTTTTAGACTGCTTATTCTGTTCCCAGCTTTTTATTTGACTCTAAGTTATTTTATTTCTGCGTCAAGAAAATGAAAAAGATCAGAGAGGGATCATTTCCACAGAAAGATGCTTTTGTGCAATATAAGCAAAAAGCTAGGCTTTCTCTGGCTTGCATTTCTACCGGCTTGTCCTGGGATTTGCTGCAGTGTGCATACACTGCAATGGCTATTTCCACCCAAAGCAGAAAAGGCTCTTATTTTAGTCAAGAAACAGTTGTGCGAATTTTCCCCCACTTTTTTCTTTTTTTTTCAATTTCACATTCTTTTTTTTTTTTTAAAAGCTTATCTTCTCATCCATACTGTTGTAACACCACACCTTGTTTTCCTTTTGCTCTCGAGAAAATGGCTATTGTCCCATTGAAAACATGCCCTTCTGCCCGCTTCTCGTATAGATGGCAGATTGGTTGGAAAAACAGGAACATTTTCACTTGTTTCTGAAGGGAAGCGTGCAGTGCTTGCTAAAAATTCCCATGCTTCAGGAGAACCAACTGTTCTTTTCATTAAAAAAACCATCCACCTACTTTAGCAAACTTTTCAATACATTGGCCCATTTTTTCATTACAGTAAAATATGAAATGCTTGAAATGTTTGAAATAATTGTGCAAATACTTTCTCATACGTGCAAAGGGAAACTAAACCAAAAAGCTACCTGTTCAAAATGAAGCTCCCTGTGAAATTCCAAATGATGACAGCAGTCAGTGTAGTAATTTGATGGCTGTTAAACTTTTTAAATTGCATTTTAAGTCAAATGAAATGCATGCATGTTTTTTTCTCATATGTCTGATCTCTAAAATGATCATGGGAAGTGGTTTTCATCGTTCTGGTTCAAAGAGCTTTGCAGAAATAAAGCTAAGTAATAATACCGTGTTGGGGAAAAGGGAGAAAGGAAGCTCAGCAGTCAACAGCCCTTCCTTAAGGATGCAGGACAGGCCAATAGGTACCGCTTGATCCCCACGGCATGGCTGCACAGTGAAACTGCGTGACATGCAAGGCCAGCTGCTATGGCAGAGACAGCCCAGTCAGCTATACGGTGCTGCTGCCGAATCTGACTGCCTGGCTCCCTGTTAGCAATCTTCTCTAGTTTTTCCTTTTAATTTCAACACGGTAGTGGTGTGACGTTTGCCACTGTTCATACGGCAAGGACTCATTTCACTAAAATAGGGATTTTCTGAGCTGTAAATCAGGTCAGAATTTTGACACAGGGGCTAAGGTGAGTCTTTGCAAGCTTCACATCGGTAACAGCTTTTTTACAGAGTGTCTATCCTAGACTGTATTGATTTCATAAATCTTAAAGCCAGATGGGACCAATTATGAAAATCTATTCTGATGAATGTAATAAAGACCGTAGGATTTCTTACAGTTGTTTTGTGTCGCTGTCTTGTTATCATCTGTTGCATATTTCTGGACGTTCCTCTTAGTATTTTCAAGAACGTGGAGGGCCTTGTCCTGATCTTCATTCTGCTTATGAGTGTCACCAAATATATATATATATATATGTAAGGTGAGCGGCAAAGGCTTTCTTCAGCCTTCATGCAAAACTGTAGTTGCCCTGGGAAACTGTCATCCTTCAGGAGCCACATTATGACAGACCATTATGTTCAGCACACCTGTGCTACGTGTGTAGTTTGACAAAATAAATCAGTTCTTGGTCTGAAGAACCTATTCTCATATTTTGCTGTAAAACAGCGGTGTCAGAAGCATATTTCAGGAGTGAGATATACTTTTGAATACTTTGCTTTTTGCAATGAACAGTGCATGTGAGCCTGGTCCCCTCTTGACCTACAAGCATCTTTCAGTGTTCTCCAGTTAATTCAAGGGCTCAGATACAAAATCAAGGAAAGCGTGTCCCTTTGTGGGATAATCCAAAGTTTTCTAAGGCTGTAAATCAAAAAACAATGGGGCTCTGGCGTGTCATTTTTTTCATCTGTGACAGAACAAATAGACTTCACTTAATCCAGTCCAAATGGCTGTCCCGAATTAAACGTGTTCTTCATTTTTCATTATTTCAGAAGATCACGTCTGGAAGAAATGTGGAACATAAATTGTGCGTGCTGAACAAGACTGAGAGATGTGGTGGTGGGACGTACAGGGCGTGGGGCACCCACCAGCCAGTAACAGAGACCTCGATCAAGGTGCTGAATGAGAAGCATCTGCCACGGCATGCCCGTCCCTGCCCGCAGATGGGTCACCTACATCGCCAAGTGCTGCAACTCCAGCAGTTGCCATCGTCTACTTGAGATGTGTAGCTTTAGCAGCTGAAAGTAGGGGGTGGGTCTCTCCCTTCGCTCTGGCTCATCCAGAGGGTGATTCAGTGTCACATCCAGAGCTGAGTCACCTTCTGCAGCGGCCTCTCCCTTCCTCTCCAGCCGGCAGAGAGGGAGCCTTTGCTGAGGCACCTGCGTCAGCGCCTGGCGATTCAGCAGAGTGAGCTCTGACCTGCCTGCAGCCTACATGTGTGTCATTTCTAGGGTATATATGTAACTTGTTTGCACTACTGCCACAAGGTAGGTGTGAAAAGAAACGTGTGTGTGTGCGCGCGCATATGTGTGCATGTGCATATGTGTGCATGTAATTGTAGCTGTGGAAAATCAAGTATCTCCTATTCGTATACTGCTGAGCATTTTGTAGCTTCAGGTTCCGGGGGAGGCTGTTTTTCTGCCTCTGACTATAATTTCAGATATTACTCTGTTTTATGACACAACCAATGAAGAAATGCTGTGGAAAACTTGTGCTGAACTATCTAAATAAAAGAGGGGTGTGGTAAAATGAGGTGATTCTATATGGGGATAGCTGCAGAGAGATAGGTATAGAGGAAGAACTAAGTCTGTATGCTAAAATCACGTTTCTTAGAGCTGTGTACGTATGCAGGTCTGCTAGCCAAAGCCATATGTGCAGCTGTATAGGCACTTGTATATGAACATAGGACCAATTCCATAGACCTGAAGGCAAAATTTATTTCTTTCCTGGTACCATGACAAATGCAGAAAATAGAGACTAATGTGAAGAAGAGAGACAATTAAGATATTTCACAAATTTAAATCCTAAAAAAAATTTACTTATCTGCATATTGATTCTCTATTTAGTTACATTTGTATTAAGCTATGGCCTCCTCAGAGATCACTATATACCATGTAATCAGAGAGAATGCAAAAATGTAAGGACATGAGTAAATAATAAGCAAGTAACTTTATGGTGTTTAAACTTATTAATTGCTCTCTATTGAACAGTGTAAGCTTTTTTTTTGGTTGAACTTGTCTTCATGCATTATTTATCTGCAGCCTTTTATATTTAAACACCCGTTCTGACCTGAGTCATTTCAGTATGCTGGCTGAATTCTTCACCGGTAAATAAATGCATACTGTAGGAATTATGACATTTTGTCACCTACCCTAACTTTGTCTTTCTGTTTTTGAAAATGCTTTCACTTTTAGCTTTCTTATTTTTAATTTTTGCCATGTGGTTGAAGAATTTCGCAGTTCTCGCAAAGATGCACTGCTTAGCGTTTCTTTGTTGATTCACCGGATGAGTTATTATTCCTTGAATCTAGGCAGTGATACAGAGAAATGCCTGTTTGAGGGGGGAGGGGAAATGCTTTGGATAAAATAGGAAAAGGCACAAATTGTGCCCCCCCATCCCAAACTGGCCAGAAGTTCAGTTCTGGCCGTGGAAATTTGCACGGGAGAGTTTATTTCATCATTATTCCAGTTTGCTTTGCGGAGTGATCTTCAGCTTTATCTAGTTCGGGACTTACCTGCCAAAATACAGGGAAAAGAGCTGACAGTTTCACCTTATTTTGGAGAGTCAGGATGTTTAGGAGGGATTCAGGCAAGCATCTCAGCTTTCCCGTCACTCAGATCAGACCTTTGACATTTTTTAATTTCTTCCATCATTACTTGTGGCCTCATAAAAACCCTGCTGAAATTCATGGGAGTCTCAAGTGTTCCCTAGACCTTTCCTGCCAACATATTGTTTGGTTTTTTATCTCAGCTATCAGTTTAAACAGAAAAAAAATACTAAAAATGAAAAACCCAAACAAACAAACAACGATTTCCCTTTTCTTTTAGCCAATTGTTTGGGAAACAGTGTGAATTGTTTTAAATTGATACAGCAGTCCTGAATATCCACTGGTGTTGAATATCCTGGTGACCAATATCCCATTCATCCAAATACCTTATCTAACCACATATTTAATCAGGTAAGTTCCAATGTCTCTCCAAATGAGGGAGACATTTTTGCCGCCTTAGAGCATTTAAAAAGAAATGACCTTTCCTTCCCTAATTAAAAGTGATTCTCTCATAGGAGGGACTCCAGTGGTCTTCTCAGAGACTGCCAAAATGCCATTGGTGTCCAGTGTGTGACTAGAAGAAATCCATGAATGCTGCAAAAAAGTAATCCTTTCTGGTACTTGAAAAATAGTTGCCTGTTCACATCTAGGCAATAGGATGTGTCCATATAACTGCCTATCTCTCGTGGTTTAAATGTCATTTTTACATAAGAGAACCTTTATTAGTGAATGTCATCCACACCTGTGAGAGGTAATATTTATAAAGGTGTCCCCTTTTTGTTGCCAGACTAGTTCATCTTAAATGGTATTTTCATAGGTACACCGTTAATCCTTTCCGATTTTACTGAGAAAATCAGGTGCTGGAATTGCCTTTTGCCAGGCAAAAATGTTACACAGCGGAAAAAATAAAATAATCTCCCCTCTACTCATCTTGTTTCATATCAAAAGAAATAAATATCATTCATATATCCTATTGCCTTGATAATAACTATGATAATTAATGTTTCGAACTTTTCACTAATGTCCTTCTTCCTTCAGTTCTATTTAATGAATTGGAGTTGAAATACCTCTAAGATAAATACGTGTTAGAACTGTAGCCCACAGAGGGCAACCGGTTTGTCCGAACCCGCATGAGTTTGTGATCTGCCTAGAGCACAGTTTCTGTGCTTCACATTTTCTGTGCTGCGGCTCACAACCCATCCTGCTGGCTTTTAAGCCCAGCAAACACCTCTCATCTGTTGGTGTACAGGCAACCCAAACGCCACAGACTGAAAGCACTACTGGGCAAAGCACTGGTTTTTTGGTATATATACAGGAGGTCAAAGATAATTCCTCCTGTTTTTTTCAAAACAGAAACTTCAAACTTCTGTGAACCGCAAAGCACTACAGAGTATTTGCCCAACAGTGATGGAAACAGAGGCATGTCGGTGAAAATGAGGTCTAGGTGGATCCCTCGTCCAATTTTGAAATCCCACGGCACTTGGCATTGCCTTCCCCGGAGCCTGCGGCAGCCAGGCTAAAACCGTGGTAAGCTTTGCACCCCTGAAGTGGTCCAGTCCCCAGTGAGGAGGCGTATGTTCTCCCATTAAGAGACTGCAATTTATCCGTGGCTGTGCTACATGTTACATGATAAATGCATTTTCATAGGCCCACTGCTCTGAAAGAAAAATGGGAAAGGAGCTGGTTATGGGTTTTTTTTCCTCTTTCCAGATGTGAAAATTTGGTATTTTTGATTGTCTGTTTCAAACTTGTATTTTGAAAACTGTGTTTAAGGAGATGGAAATTGATGTGAACACTTTTTTCTTTCCACATGACACTCCTGAACAAGAGGCAGCGCTCGAAGGCCCACTCTTCATCTGCTGCTGTCTGCAAGTTTCCTCCTTCCTCGTGAGAGGAAGCTCCAGGAATGAGTCTGCGAGGAGGACCCTGTCCCCACACAGGGCACCAGGGCCAGCTTTGGGGACAACTGTCGTGACAGAGCAACTGGCTGCGAGCGAACAGCTGCAGGGCAATGTGAGCTGGGGCTGGCTGCAGGAGGGGGCTTCTCGATGCCACCTTAGCTGTGCAGGTTGGTGGCACAGCAAGGGATGCTCCAGCCGCCCACCTGGCTGGCCCCTTCCTCCGTCCCTTTCCTACCTTCTGCTCCCATCGCAGAAGGAATGACTTACTTTGTGCAGAAACACCGGCTGAAGATTTCAGGTTACACGTGTAGGGTTTAAAGGATCAGCAGAAGATTGGTTTATTGGGCAGCGCTTTAAACCTCAGTCCCCGACTGCAGCTTGAAAGGACAACGCAGAGCAGCTTTGCACGAGGAAGTCCACCAGCTCGCCTCCTGTCCTCTGCGGTGGTGGCTTGTTTGCAGTGGGGCTGCTTGCCCCCTCAGCCTGAGAAGTGACCGCACAGGACTTTCCATCTGAAGGTGATGCAGGAGATACACGGCTGCGTGGGCGCACTGATAGCCGGGCATGACCCCCACTGGCTTTGCTGCATTTCCTCAAGGAAGACAGGATTTGGGGGCCCCGCCATGGGTACCGTTCCTGCATATGCATCCCCCACGGTGCAGCAAGAAGCTGACAGTGTGCTCAGTGTCCCCCTCTCTGCTGCATTATTCAAGTTAATAGGAATTATGCATAACGCAGTTTCACAGAGCAGTTTGTGGCCATCACGTGTTACTGAGAGTCGCTGCGTGTACAGTGTGGTGAAGTGGTGCGTGATAGGGGCTACAGGACCCCCCGCAGCCCGCCTGCCCTGTCTGCTCCCGTCCTGCCGGGCATTTTCTGGCCCCAGGCGAGGGGCGGCACAGCCCCCGCCTCCCTGCGGGGGTATCTAACTGCCCCACTCCTCCCGGCTGGGGGTATCTAATCGCAGCACCGCCAGGCAAACCTGGTGCCACCGGCACATTGTAAGGACAAAACTACTGCTGGCCACAGTTTGTTTCGGGGAGCGGCTGGTTTTGGGGCTGTCTCCCTGCTAGATTTATGTTCTCTGAACAGTTAAGTACATTAGTGCAGGTAATCTCACTCCATTACCTTCTATAAAACCGAATCTGTGATTTCCTCCCTGGTGAGCATTTACCATAGCGAAATAGGCTACTATTTTCATATTTAACTCATTGGTAAGTCATAAAACCAGCTCAAGTTGTCTGCCCCAAAGAGCAGAAGCTGCGGGACGGGGCGGTGAGTTGGAGCTTTTACGAGGCCCGGCAATGTTGGCACGGTGCGCTCAGCATCGCTTCTCACTCGCCCTCGCATCCCTATTGCATCCCCCCTCCTTCTGCTTTGAAATCGACAAAATTCAGAAATTTACAAGGCTTTTTAAAATCTGAGATGAAGCAATTAAACCTCCAGACTGGAGGATGTGAACCTTTAAAGGCCCTTTGCAGAATATCAAAAGAAAGAGAGGATTATATTTAGCAGGTGTGACAGCCCACGCAGGACATTTCATTGCGAAAGGGGCTGACATGAACCAGGAACCGATACTTAAATTAATATAAAACATCTTGGGAGAAAGGTGTTTTCTTTTCTTTTTTAAGCATTAGGAAATCATAACGCTTTCTGGCTTCTTCAAAAGCGAAAGGTCCAAATATACAGGAGTCATCTGGCATGTAAAATAAAAAGGCGGGGGGAGGAAAAAGGAGGGGGGGAGCAGGACACCTAAAAATGCTTGGGAAGAGGTTGGGAGGCAAATGTTGGGGGGCAGGGGGGCTATGACCAAGAAAGCCAGTTGTGGTTTTTCCTCCCCTGCCTCACTTGAGGCTTTGCGTTGCCGCTTGCAGATCCCCGGGTTCCCCCGTCCCGGGGCAGGTTGCTCAGGGCAGAGGTGCAGGACCGGGATGTGGGATCCCGTCCCTGCCGGGTGCCCCAGCCGGGCCTGCGCCTGCTCCCGCCGCTCTCGGCGCTGCAGCATCCTCCTCTCTCCCGCCACCTCTCCTTGCCATTTCCCTAACTCCCTGGAGGCACAACCCTTCATTACAGGGGTGCTTTATTCTGATCGCTCGGTTTCTATTCATATCATAAGCTACCAAGCCTCAGAGTGGAAAACCCGAGTCGATAGTTTTGTGGGGAGGTGTCTGCTAACTTCTTGCTTCATTCACTAGTGCGTGTTCCTAATTTTAACCAAACTGCTCCGTTTTGATTTTCCTAAGCTGCGGATTTAATGCCCAAAAGCTCGAGTTGTTTTCACGCCCACTCAGTGAGGGCCACACGAGCGACGCTGCCTATCTATAGCAGGGGAGGCAGCAGCTGCGGGGAAGGTGGGGCAGGCAGCAACACGGTCCCCAGCTCTGCACCGCGGCCTGCGGGGAAGGGACCGCAGGGGCTCGCTGGGACATCTCCATAGGTGGGTGCTGCTGCGGCAGGTCTGTGGCAGAGGGTACTCGGTCCCACTTTTGGGGTATTTTGTCTCTTCGCTCTGCTAATTTGCTGTGGTCGTGCACCACGTTGTTGCTTGGGACCTTCAGGTCCTGCGCTTGCTGTTCTTAGTCACTGGAAAATGTACAGCGAGGTAAAAAGCCATCTTGCCACTATGGCTATTCTCAGAGGGAGGGAGGCGTGTGGTTGCCTGGACAGGCGCGTTATTGGGTACCCTTTGGCACTGAGAGAGTTAAAGGTCCTCGGCACCCACCAGCCCTGGTCTAGGCAGTGTCTAAAATCAGTCCTAGACCCGTTTTATTTTTTCCTTAAAAACAGGAAATGGAGCCCTGAAGGCTTTTTAACTAGAGAGAGAGAGTGAGGAGGGGGTATACTCACTCTGCCCATATCCAGCCCTGAGCCTGACCCAGACTTGGGGGTCTCTGTGTGTGTTTTTTTTATTTCTTTTCCCTTTTTTTTTTTTCCCCTATTATTTTGGCAGACTTTTTGGAATGTCTGGGAGCTAAGGGCTTTGCTTCATGGAGCAGAATTCTGAAGCAAGAAAAAGAGAAAGTTATAGACTAAACCACAGAAATGTAAACATGTCTGCAGCTAAAATAACTCCACTTTCATTGAAAACACTCCTCGCTCACAATCAGACTTCTGTGTGCTATGCTCAATAAAACTGCATGCTAATAGCAACCAATTAATACATTATGTAGTTCTGCTTTAAAAACTGAGACGCTTTTAATTATTGTTTTTAATTTTTTTTTTTATTATTATTTTTAATTAAGGGAGTACTGGGTTTTCTGCTTTGTACGCTGGCTCTCGGCGCTGGCCGCTGGCTGAGAAGCGCCGGGGAGAGCGGCGGGCGATGCCCGGCGGTGCGGCGGGGGCCGAGGCGTGCCCGGGTAAGGCCGGGGCAGCGCGGCGGCGGCGGCGGGCAGAAGCGGCGCCCCGGTAAGGAGCCCCGGGCCCACGGGCGGGAGGGACGGGACGGGACGGGACGGGACGGGGCTTCTCCCCGCCGTGCGCGGCTCGCCCGCCTCCCGCTGGGCTTCCCCGCGTGTGCGTGTGAGTGCGTGTGCGAGGTGAGTGCCGCTGCCCAGGGTCGGGACGGAGCCCCTCTCCATCCCCCCTGCACCGCCGGGCGATGGGGCGCTCAGCCCCGTTCCGGCCGGAGCGGGCTCCCCTGTCCCTCCCCTGTCCTTTTATTTCCGTGCATCCCGTTATTTATCTCGCCGCCCTCCGGAGCCCCGCTGCCGCCTGGTTAGAGGCCAGGCTTCGACTTCACGTCGGGTCCTCGCAACAACCGCACGCTTGTTCTGCCCCTTAAAACACGCTCTTGTTCCCCGCGCCGGGAGGAGAGGAGACCCGCCGAGCCCAGCCGAGCCCCCGGTAGCCCCGAGTCCTCCCCCCGCAGGTCCCGCTCACCTCCAGTTCCGCCAGGCCCCTCCCGCCCCCCCCGTGCGGAGAGGGGGCGCCCGAGGGAGGACGCGGGGGAGTAGGGGGGCGGGGGGTCCGGTGCGCCCCGGGGGGTGCCGGTGCCCGGCGGGCGGCGCGGGGCCGCCCCGACGGCGGCGGGGGAGCCGGGGAGCGCCGGGGAGCGGCGGCTGCCCCGCTCGGCGATTGGCGAGAGGAAGAGGCGCACGGAGCCCGGGGCCAGCGCGATGGGCTGAGCCCGTCCCGACTGAAGTGACTCACTGCAGTCGGCAACGCCGCCGTCCCCTCGCCCGCTCCCTCACTCCCTCCCTCGCTCCCGCCGCCGGCGGCCGCTGGCTTTCCCCGGCGGCGCCCTCCGCGCCCCGTCCCCGTCCCCTCCCGTCCCGTCCCGTCCCGTCCCCGTCCCCCCTCCCCGGGACCCCGGACTCGCCCCCTTCCTCGGCCTCGCCCGGTAAGTCCTTTCCCTCCGGGGCTGCGATGGGGCGGGGGGGGCGGGCCGAGCGGAGCGCCGGGCGCGGAGGGGGCACGGCGCGGCCGTCGGGGCCGGGAGCGGCGTGGAGAGCGGGGCGAGCGGCGGTGGCGGGCAGCGCCGCCGGGCCGGGCCGGGGCGAGGCGAGGCGACTCCCCGCGGGCGGCGGGGCGGGGGTGCGGCTGCCCCCGGGCCGCGGCACGTCGGCGGCTGGAGCGGAGCAGCCCCCAGGGCTCGGCCGGGGCGCGGGGCGGCGGCTGGAGCCGGGCAGCTGCTGCGGGCGCTCGCTGCGCAAACCGGCCCTTTCCGACTTTCTTTAGTTTTCGAGCATTAACGCCGTTTGGTTTCAGGCTGGCTGCCGTCTTTTCGGGCATCAGCCTCTGAAATTATGTCACACACGCACAACCCCCCCCCCCCCATCGTTTTTTTTCCCTGGTTCGTAATAGCAGCGTTGGTGTCTTTGTAACTCTTTCAGCAATTCATCATTCAATTAACTAACACCTCTGTTGCCTTTTCAAAAGCTGACTAGCTCTTGCATGTAGGAAAACCTTCAGTTACCTGAGTTGGTCTGAGGAGAGTCCGAGTTGGTTGTGGTACTTTTCAGAGTAAGCGCTGCGATACAATATGCGGAGATCTATTTTGGTGACCAGATGACTTTGCTGTAGCGTTTGGAGTGTACGTAATCCTATTTACAAAAGCTGAAGTTGCAAGTTCTGGCTAACATAAACTTCGATTCATTGCTGCCTTTGCTAAGAACCCACAGTGCAAGTAAACTTGCTCTTTCTTTAATGAAGTTTTTACTTGTATTCAAAGTGTCATTCTCTGAATTAACACTGTGCTTCAGTTCTGAAGTTATAGTTTGGAAATTACATTCTACCCATGTAATTTTGTGTCCATTAGGAAAACCAGGATAGGTCTATGAACTGCACATGGAGAAATGTCACATTCCTTTGGTTTAACCCTTTAACCACTTTCCTGGTTTCACTGAAACAAGTGAAGTAGACAAAGACAGCTTCTCACTAGGACATGAAATGTAAACTTTCGTCAGGGTATGTGTACCAGGTATGCGATTTCAAGCACACCCAAACTGATCGGAAAGTCAAGGAAGAGAAATAGATTGTTTGACAACTTCCTAATTAAAAGGAAATAAGTAAAGGCAAAAATAAACTAAGCCATACTTCGTATGGGACAAATACATTTTTATGTTGATTATCTTATCTATTTCTTAAAGGACATTTATAAAAACAAAGACACGGTACCTTGGAATAGTAACGTCAGTTCTTATTTTCTCTTTCGTACACATATGTAGGCAAACAATGGCAAACTTGCCATGCAGTTCTTTGAAAAACTTTGCAAGAAAAAAATCGCTACCTCCAAAAGCATTTCAGGGTTTAGAGCTTTGAACAGCATTTGTCCCCACCTCCCACAATTTAGTCCCAAAGTTAAACAAATCATATAGTACTGGATAGAGTTACATGTTACAGGAATTTTATAAACGATCTGTCAGTATAAGTCCTAGGTGCGATTAGTCGGACTTTCTGCTCCTAAGGTATTACTCCATTTGGATTGTAATTTATGTAGCATTTGGTTCTTAAAGATATATTCTAATAGATATATATTAGGCATATTTTTCTTCCGATGGTTTATAAGCAGTACTGACCATGTGGCTTCCCTCTCCTTCTTTTAACCAAGTTTGAGCTCTTTGTCAGGCGCCGAAGAAATCTGGGTGTCTGAGTCCATTGAGGAGTTGCAGTGATATGAACCATGAGCTTAAAATACAGATCGTTACAAACTTGGCAGTAGCATCTCTTACCTCAAGTACAATCATTTGTACGTTAATAGGTTGGGCCTTTTCTGTCTGAAATACCAGGTCGGATCCCACAGTTGTTCGTGTTCAAATGACGATTCCGCCTAAGACCAGTGCTTTCACCTTCGCAATGCGGATGCATCTTTGCTACCTGCTCTTCTGCGGGCAGTTTATTCTCTGTGGGCACATGGAGTTGTGTAAACAAATACAAAACCCTGGGACGACTGTTGTAATCCAGTTGGTTTGGGCAACGCCACGTGAGCAAAATACCTGGCTACTGATGAGGCAAATCCTTTCCCATTGCGCTTTCTCCAAAACACCAGCGCTTTGCCATCAAAATGTGAGGCTCATGGCATTGGTTCTCCCTCTGCAGAGCACTTCATTTTGTCCACTTTACTGAGGTCCCGGTACACGGCAGTTTCTCCTCTTGGTTAAATGCACTCCAGTGAGGATCAAAAAACCACGAAAAGCTTTTGCAGTGCTGATGGCATCTGGTAGCCCTGAAACGCTACATGTTACGTTTCCTTCCTTTCCTTCCCTCTGCATTACTAAACGCTCCGTGAGTTATTAGCAGGTAACAACAAAATCATTTAAAATGTTTGGGCTGAAATGAACCCTTTCCCTTGAAATATCTACTGCGTCGGGGTTTTTTTCACTATCAGGAAGCTTGTCATTTTCTTTTAAGTGAATATATATATATTTCTTTCGGGAAAAGGCAGCTGTAAGGGCAAACCGTGCTTCTTTTAATCATGCAAGTAGCTCCGTGGAAATCTGTGTCCCGAACTAGAGGTGGAAGTTGTTGACAGGGGGTATGGTCAGAAAGGGCCCTTTGGGCCTGATCCATATCAGCTAAGGTCAGCGGTGCAGGCTGAGCCTTGAGTGCCTAATGCTGCACACGCTGGTTTTCTGCTGTACAGCTGGGAAGGTAGGCCAGGGATTAGTTTATGCTTTGTACGTCAGCTTTCCTATGCAGTTGATTTAAAATGCTTTTGTTAAAAAGGAGTTCATGCTGGTAAGATATTTTCAGCCTGAATTATAACGATGTTTGTCTTGGGTTGAAAGAATTACCTTTTGTGCAATAATACCGCGCTGTTTTTCATTATAGCCACAACTGGCCACTTTCACAGCCACTAGAATATTTTTTATTTCCCCGTGTGGTTCTAGCCATGCACTTTTCGACAGGCAGGTTTCCCAGTAAAGTCGAGCATCATTTTGTCTTTTGCACGGGTTGAAGGTTTGAGCCGCAAGAATTTGTATTGCTTTGGCATTTTGGAAGGTAATGAAATAAGTGGAGAAAATCTAATATCTTTCCTTCACAGCATAGTTAACTAGTGTAGGTAGAAAACGGGCAGTCTAAAATTACTTTGCTAAATTTAAATGTAAGTAAAAAGTAGGCAATAGGAAAAAATTAAAGGGTATATCTAAATATGGAGTTGCGGACATATCTGTTATATTTAAACTGCATTTTAACCTCTTCTATTTATATTTAGTGGTATGTGTATAATCTGGAGGGCTTGATTGAATTCAAGAAACAGTAATTTCACAACGAAAACCAAAGAGTTTATTCTGCTGTGGACATAGTGCACGTCCTTGTTAATCGGTGTATATATCAAAACTAAAATGTATGCGGCGAGACATTTTTTACGTTTGAGAGCGAAAATGGTATTCGATCTAAAGTAAGCATGAATGGATTTGCAAAAAGCCTGCTTCCCGTACTGCTGTGGCAAACGTATCTCCTATTGACTTCGGTGGCACTTCTTCTTGCATGAGGCATGAGACTGCACTGTGGGGTTCATTTTCATCAACTCACCTTTGCTATGGCCCATTCTGAAATGCCGCTTTTTAATTTAGAAAGCTACCATGGGAAGCGGATTGTTCTCGCATGCTGCTTGCATCAGATGAAATCCCTCCTTGGCACAACTTCATTCCAATAAGAAAAAACTTATTCCAGGAAGAAAATACATAGTTATTTTTGTTTGATAATGCATCGTATAAATATTAATTGTCTGCCCAAAGAGAAAACAATAAACACATGTTTTCATTTTAGCTGGAGATACAACAGGCTTTGATAGGGGACGGTTTAAAACTAAGGGCCCTGACTTGTAGCCACACAAGCTCTTCAGCTGAACTCCGGGTGACCACTCATGCCTGGGAGATCGCTGTTGTGCACAAGCGGCTGGAGGCTGGGTTTTGAATTGAGGTCTTCAGTTTTGATTCGTTTTCATACAGACACTGTTATGATATTCAGGTGCTTACTGAAGTGTCTTGACTGTAGCATTACTATCAGCTTTCTCACTGTCCGCTAAAAGATGCCGTGTTTCCGCCAGACCTCTTAGCAGGGAGAAAGCGGTAGCCGCCCGGATGCTTCGGCACTCTGTAATATTGGTAGGATATTAAAAAGCTGCTGCCGCTTCTAGATGCTGCTCCTGCAAACGAGTATTGACTTCTGTTGTGTTTCAGATCTTCTGAGTTTGTCAGGTAGTCTGTAGCTTTGAACTGCACGCACCTAATTAGCTGCTGATTTGAAAAAGAAAGGTTGGCTTGTAGGAAATGATGAGCACCGGCAGGCTCGCGGTACTGCACGAGGCAAGTTAAACAAATAGGAGCTTAAATGTGGTTTCAATCAGCTCCGTTTAGACACCCAAGTTTTCAGGTTTCTCCAGGAGGTCTGTAATGAAACAGGCTTGTTTTCTTTTCACCTCGCAAAGAAACAGCAACAGGAGAAAAATCCTGATAGAGTCTGCACCAGCCGAATAGCCGGCCGCTGCGGGAGAGCAATTCGGGGTGCGAGACTGGATGGGGCAGCATAAAGGAGTTCGAGACCGTTGCTGCTAAGTCCGGGAATACTGCCTACGACTAACACACAACGCTGTCTCTAATGAGAGGAGAGGAGGTCACAGCTGTTACTGCAGCACCTGGGCTGCTAGCTGGGATGCAGTGGGGTGGCAGAGGCAGGCCTGATTAAGGCTGTGCAGGTGCGAGTGGGTCAGGAGTAGGTTCCCTTCCCCGTTAACCTCCCCTCATCCCAAATATATTGCCTGCCGAACTAGCATCTTTTCCTTCTGCTTTTTATTGTCTGCTATAAGTGGTCGGTATGGGTCTTTTTTTTGCTAATATTATGCTGTTAGTAAATATGGATTGATTTATTAACTGTTTAGGTCTTTTTCGTTTTTCTAGTGCTGGGAGCGGTGGCTTAGGAGTAGCAGCTTGCTGCCCTGTAAACTACCGACGACAAAATGTTTTGCGAACTCTGATTGATTTCCTCTAATTTGTAAGTCACGTAGGCTTACCAGTTTGAGCTTTTCATAATACCTTCTGGCTTTGCATTGAGTTTATTACTTTATTTTTAGCTTATTAAGTATGGATGTACACCATATATTTGACCTGATTTGACTGAAGCAGACTCTTTCAAGAAGTCATATATTTTTTGATATTCAGTAGTTAATGTGTGATTTGTTTTGGTGCAATTAAATGTATATGTAAAAATCATGTGGATTTAGCAAATTGCACAATGTATCTTCTTCTGTAAATTACTCTCATTAAATGAGAACAACAAATGAAATATGGCAATCAAAGAATTCACTTTAGACAAATTGCATTTCTATCACGGTTTATATTTTTCTGTATCACTAAAAAGGGCTTTATAAAGAAAGAAGTTATGCAGAAGGAAAGTCTTCTAAGCAAAATTCAGTTTTCTAAGGAGGCTTTGTCAGTTCTGAATAAACCCTGCAATAAATTTAATCCTGGTGTTTTAAAATTCTGTTTATAAAATGGGCTGTTCTCTATAGAGTTCACAAATTATACACAAAGGATTTATAGTAAACTACCAAAGTAACATTAATATATTGCGTTACAACATGCACTGAGACAAAACTGCAAAATCTGCTTGAAAAAGAAGCTGATTTGCAGGACTCTTGCAAAGCAGATACGGTAAAAGTTCTCCATCATTTCTCCGAAGAACCGCTGTTATGTTGATTGTTGTGATTGTAGTTGGCTGCTCAAAGGCTTATAGAGGGTTTTTTTTGCACAGATTTGTGGCTGTGGCATTAAAAGCAGGTTTGAAAAAGGAAAAAATAAAGGATTTAAAATCAAATCAAGATCTAGTTTGGTCCTGGTGGGTATCTTGTGCCTTTTCCTGAATTTCATTAGATTTGCCCAGAATGTGAAGCTGGGAATTTGGGCCAGTGCTCTTCATTCCTTTACCGCATTTATAAGTTCTCTGGTATTTTTATGTATTTATAGAAAACAGTCTGTAATATGCTCTGTATCTCTTGCAATCAAGACAAGCCAAATCATCTGTCACCAATATGTATGTCAACATCCTGAAACCACACAGAGCACCTCTTGGTAGGTACAACCAAGGCTTCATTTCAGCGATGCAATTCATCACCCTCTTGAAATGAAGAGCACGGAGAAATCTGAACCTGACATCTTGGTTCGTCTATGCAGAGAAGTCAGTTCTATGTGATGAGACTGAAAAATGGTTTTAGCAGGGTAGGATTCACCTCACCTAGCTGTAGCCATCAAAAAATCAAGCATTTAGTTGACCGTAATCGTGTAAGTTCCCTCCCTAGCCAGACGACCGGTCAATCTTGCCAGTCTGAGATAATTGTGTTAGTTTGGGGAAGTCACTGAAGATGCAGCCTCTGTCCATCAACTTGGGTAGGAATTGGGGTTCCAGGATCAGGTCTCTTGGCTTTCAGATGGCTGGCATTGAGCGCACGGAATTCTGTATCCAGGGACTGATCCAGGCCTGAAGGAAAAACATAGGTAAAAGTACAGCAGAGAGACCAGATGAATGTTTTGCAGTCTGACTGGGAATGAATCTTGTTGCTTATTTACTATTTTCATTTTAAAGTTGACCCAGTACATAATAGTTTCATTTTTACTCTCAAACTACCTTTTTACTGTCCAGTTTTATCACCAGCAATAGAAACATTAGAAATAGCAACAGAAAGCCCTTTCATACTTTCTGCACTGCTGTCTCTTAACGTCATTGAAAAAATTGAAAAATGAAAACATTAACAATCATTTTTTTTATCATTAGAGTAAGATAGGAATAGATTAATACTACTGTCTTTCTATTAAGATTCTGTTCTGCTCATGAAGGAAATAGTAATATTCTTTTTTTTTTTTTTTTTTAAATAGTCCAATATCTCATCCAGGGCAAAAGGATTTTACCAGCCGCATAGATGATACACTTGGGACCTGTACCTTGCTTAAACTCTCAAGGCACAGCTATGGAAAGGTTGCTTTGGAGAGGCTGTGAGCTTTGTGCCTGGCCTTGGGCACAGGAGCAGTCTTCAGCACAGGAGCAGTTTTTGGTCCCCTGAGCAGTGTCTTGACGTGACAGTTGTCCCTGCGATGGAGTACAGCTTACCTCTGAAGCTGCAGTCAGTCTTGCAAAGTAGCTCTGCAAGAGCTAGCAGGAGGGAGGGGTGAGCTTTGCATTTGTTATTTGCTTGTGATTTCCATGACAGTTTACAGGAAAGACAATTGTAACTAAATGTGAGCCCGTGGAGCTCAGTCTGTGGTTGGCCTGCAGAGCAGTAACGCGGGACGGGGGCGTCAGCTTTGCTGAAGGGCGCAGGAGCTGGGGTGAAGGGAAGACGAGTTATCCTCTCCCTCTCCTCTCCCTCTCAGTTAACACCACCCTGTGTGATGTGCTGTGCCTGGCGTAGGACAGGGGAGCCGGTGGGCAGCGGCGCTGCCCCCTCAGCCACCCGCAGGGGTGCATCCAGCCCTCGCTTCTGCACCTCGCATTTAGATAACAAGCCCCGATAGGTTTTGGTCCAGGATAGGATTTATATAACTCCCCTTTTGCTGTGTTGGTTCCACAGGACCAAAGAGGAGTGAGAAGTAGTAAAAATCTATTTTGGTCGCTAAAGTAAGCAGACATGACTCAGAATACTCACTGGGAACAGATCTGCTGGATGAAAAGGTGCCATTTTTACATAGTCACTTTTCTGACCATGCCCTTTAAACTCTTACAAAAATAGAATACTTTCTCTGGCACTTCTCTTGGAAAGCAGAAATGGGAGTGAGAGCAAGGATGTTTGCTGCACTTCAGCCCCTGCTTCGAAACTGGACAAATTGTGTGCGAGTTTTGTAAGGCATATGTAACATATGTTTAACACCAGGAAAAATTGAAAGAAAGCATTTGAATTTTGTGGGGAGGGGATTTGGGCTTGGATAGTTTTACTGTTTGTAGTGGAAAAGTGTGATTCCTAGTTCCTGCCTGTTAACGGTTGGATGAATTCTGGCTAGCTCTCTGCGACAATTTCTGGCATCCTCGTGTCCCTGCGGAGGTACAGTGCAGATCAGTAGACTCGTCTGAAGCACAGCGAGGCTCCTTTTGACCGTTGACTCTGGGTTCCTCTTGGACCGTGAGTGGTCTAAGCTAAAAATGAGCCTGAAACCACATTGACGTAAGCTATGAGTGTTTATGGACCCGTGAGGAAACAAATCATCACTGGCAACCAGAGTCCCAAAGTGGTAATGTTGATGCTCACGTGAGACGCGAGTACCCCCCGTGCCGGTGGGCTGAGCGCCCGTCCAGCTCCCGGTGAGGTTGATGGAGCTGGGCTCTTCTGCCCCAGCCAGATCCCCATCCATATCGACTCTCATCTGCATTTCATGAAAAGGATTAGCAAGGCAAATAATTTCACAAAAAGTCACTCGCAGCTAAGTAGGTGATACTGAATTTTTGAACTGTCGACTCATTTTTATTTTTAATGGTTTGGTAGGAAGCTAGAGCCTGGCTGGTGCACAGAAACTCAAAACCAGTGGTGTACACCACCACTTGTGCTTATGGGTGTTTGTCAATCCTGTTTTTCTCCTTTGGACCATTACTCTCTTGAAAAGAAAAACAACAAGCCCGTTGTCATATATTTACCACTTTCAGTTGGGAAAAAAAACACCAACCCATAAATTCCTCTTCCTCCTCCATTCCAGAATAATCCATGAAAGAGTTTGAGAACTCTGAATTTCTGTTCAGTGGATGAAATCTTGACCTTGCTGAAGTGGCTGAAGCTTCTCAGTTGGCTTCTGATGGGGCAGAGCTCTTCAGCTGATGAGTTTCTTCCTCATGTTTCCACGGGGCCTGGAAAGCCGTGGAAGTGTTTCCACTGCGGTGATTTCCTAAAGCCTTAATTTCCCCCCAGTTACTACAGCATTTAAAGGCACTGTCTTTTTAGCACAGGAAACAGGCTCTGCTTTTTCTCTTGATAAAATTTCCCTTGTAGGAGCTCCAAGAATTTCCATTTTATCTGTGTGGGCTCATCTTTCATAGAAGAGGAGACATGGGTCATACACCTGCAGGTCTTGTGACTCCCTCCTGCTCCATCTCTGGCCTCCTCCCAGTGCCTTGGCAGTAAGGAGTCAGTGAAGATTTGCTGTCAAGGTCTCCTGTTTTAATTCCTCACAGGGCCCAGTAGCTTCCTATTGCAGGGGAATCCCAATTTTCCTGTTTTAAATTCGAAAGGCGTTTTGGATATGATGACGTTTACAGCCAGAGCGCATCACTTTTACATATCAGCTCCTTCTCTTGCAGTGAGACAGGTGATTTCAACAGGCAAGAAAAGGGAGGAAAAGCCTGACAGGCTTGGGGGACGTGCAGGATTGTCACTAACTTGACACTGAATGGCCACGAAGATAGACTTTCCTTCTCAGCCCCGCTTGTGTTGTCTAGCAGGGAGCTGAGACAACCACGGGGAAACTTTAAACTCCAGTTTTTGAGTAGGGCTGGTTTAGAAGTTTGCTGTGTTCAGAAAGGCCGTGCGCCTTCTCTTACCAGCACCGAAACAGTTCAGAAGACACACTCACCCAAGGAAGAGGCAGCACGGCGAAACACGGCGTGTAATGAAGCACCTTCACTTACCTGCCGTCACAGACTGGGCATGGAGGTCGCACCTGGGTGCCAAGGGTCCCGCTGCTCTGAGCACAGCCTACCCTAGACGGGCGCAGCTGGTGGTGTGCCAGGGTTAGCAGTGGGGTGTGATACGCCGTATGCCAGTGTTTCCTAACCGCTATGAACTGAAGGGCTACCTACAGTTTTTACAATTGTACCCCCCGTTTTTTGTGTGTGTGTATCCGGCAGTTGTTTGCCAGGGGCAGAGGGAATGAATGAGGAACTTAGCTTTTAGGTAAACAAAATATTACTGTTGTACTGCTATAATTACAAGCACTTTAAATTAGGTATTGACAGCAGTTGAGAGCCGGTTCTCGTCTATGCCTGCTGGCAGGCGATGAGATGTCTACCAGCTCCTAAGGGGAGCCTTATTGCAGGCTGTGAGAATAACTCATTAACCAGTTAGTCTATGGCGGTGTTACTCCACATATGGTCTGTGGGCTGCTGGTGGTCTGGAAGACATTAGAAAGTGGTCTGAGAAGTGGCTGCACAAGAAAGGCAGAAATAACCCCACGTAGACAGATTCACGTTCCCACACCACTGGCAGGTACGTGCCCATGTCAGCAAGTCGCCAAGCTGTGCCGGGATATAATTGCCTTAGCCCCCTGGCGTGAGCCCAAATGGATGGGGCTCGAGTAATCGCATGTGAGGGGAACCTTTGCTTGATCACATCGATGTGGAGCAAGTCTTCGTCCATTAAGGAGGATGCATGCTTTGCCTCTTCTTTCTTGTGTTTTTGAAGCACGGGATGGGCTAAGGGATGCTGCTTCTACATCCGTGTTGCTAGCGGTAATGAATGCTACGGGGAAATGGACGGCGGTGAGCCCATTTCCTTCACAGTGGGAGGAAAGTAGTAATTCAGGAGACCATTAAACATTAGAAATACCTCTACGAGGTCCCTACAAAGATACACTCCATTTAGATTAAAGTCCCGTAGGGCCAATTATCTTGGAAGAACATAAGAACTTAAACAAAAGCTGAGTTAGGTATGCTGCCCACCAATGGATTTGAGCAAAAATGGATGCAGTGAGAAAACACTCATGTGTATTATGAAAGTGAGAACATTTAGAGTAGATCTGTGCAATAACCAACTTTTACTGTTCCCCCAGGATCAGCGTGCACAGGAAATATCTGTGGCATGCTTGCTTTTCCTGGAGATGACAGCAACCCTTTGGCAACCACTTTGTAATACGTGCTCAATACTTTTCAAAGTGTTGGGCTGTTGTTTTATGAATGTGCTTTGATTTTCTGGTGCCAGAGCCTTTATGCTTGGCTTTCTACCCGTCCTAAACTTTCCCATTCCCATTCCAACCCTGGACGCTTCTCCTCTAGTGCCATTCAGTCGCTGTGACGGTGCCTCCATTTTTCTCAGTGCTAGCATTGGGATGGGGCTTGAGGAAAAAGGGAAGCGAACAGAAGTCCCTTATGCTCCTTGTGTGAAAATAACCTCTCTGGCCTGTGCTGGTCTATGTCTGGGTGGCTCTGGACTCCTGGAGATGGAGGGATGACTTAACACCGTGTTGTGGCCGGAGGGTTAGGGCAAACAAGTTTGAAACACTTTGTTTCAGTTAATGTTTTCTAAGAGTGGGCTGAGTAATTTGCACAAGACTACAAAGCAGAGCTTGATACTAACACTGGACTTAAAGTCTGCCTTTGCTTCAGCTGCTAGACCACAATTTTAATTGAACATTTAGTTATTTGCAGTTAGACCTGAGTGCTGGAGTGCACTGAACCTTTAGGCAAGGGATTTTGAAAGTGAGTCAGTTCTAAGACACTGGAGCAACAAGTTCCTAAAAGTGTTTACTGATGCAAATTGCTGCCTGGTCTTGAAACGGCCTCTTCCATTTAACACCATAAAAGAACTTTCTTAAGAGAAGACACAATAAACAGTCTGAGGTCTAATAACTGAACATGCAAGCCTGAAAGGTTTTAAAATACTTCTTGCTTAAATAAGAATCATTAAAGTTGTAACTGATAATGAGAAAAATGCTCATGCCATTAGTGGTTTACCACTTTGGTTCCAAAAGGATAAAAACAACTTCATAAAAGAGACCACAGACTGTCCATTTTCAGCCTCAGTGTAGGGCGAGTACTTCAGAAAATACGAAACCCATCATTTAAAGTAATAATTTAGTATGTGTGTTTGGGAAACATGGTCGAAATGCCCTTTGAACCCATGGAAGCGCGGCGATGTGGGGCTTGGTGGCTGCAGCTGAGGGGGAGCACTGCGGCTCGCTCTGGTGCGGTGGGGGGAGCCCTGGCAGCAGGTGTCCTTGCCCGGGCACCGCAGCGGGGCACCGGCTCATCCTCCCGCTGGGAGCAGTGTGGGGGCAGCCTCGGCCTTCCAGCCTGCCTTTGGGATCCTCACCTGGGTGGGGAAGTCTGTCCGTCTTACCTTCCCCCAAAAACGGTGCAGGGCTCGGCAGGTACAGGAGAACAGCCTGAGATCATTTCTGCATCGGCCCTGGCATTGCCTGCTGCAAGAGTAGTTAGGTTTTTTAAAAATGGTTAAATTTCAGTCCCAGCTCAGCATGATGGTAGGGGAAATAAAAGATACTGAGTCTGGGAGGCACTTGGTGTCTCAGGGCATCTCTGGGACTTGGTGGCTGAGGAGCAGCATCAGTGGCGGTGGTATGGCCTCATTTAATTTGTCCACCTGGGCCAGCTGCTCTCTTCTTTGAGGATGGCCCCTTCCCCTTCTTCTGCACCCTTTTTCCCCCCAGGCAAACTAGGCTGAACCCTATCTCCCGCTCAGGTTAGTGGAAGGACTCGCGTAGACCTCAGCCAGGACTGACTCAAACCCTTGAGAAGACCTGGTGTTTCCTCCTGGGAAAGCTAAGTTTGGGACTCAGCGCGCTGTATTCTAGTCTTGTCTTTCGTAAGGGCAGCTGGAGGTTGAAGCGTTCTCTCAGACTATCTCTGATTGTAAATACAACTACACTGGGTTTTACTGATGCTTCATGCAGCCGTATTACATTGACTACAGCGTTTGCTCTTAACGTAAAAATGGAAAGTTTCCCTGGCTCCCCCCACGAAAATGACTGTTGTGCCTTATTCAAAATGAAAATCAATCAAGGAAGGAACATAGCTGGGTGAATGACAAGAGAAACAGAACGGTGCCAGGGTGAATTTTTATGGAAATGCTCCCTGAATAGTATTTCCATGAAAAGGCAACTTACTCACAGATGTAGGCTGCGTTTGCATGAAGGAGAGTGTGGTACACCACACCCTGAATCTGTCAAGGTTTATAAACTTTCACGTATTTTAAGTTTAGGCAACAGAGAGGCCATATTTAAGACACAAAGGTTTTCTTCTTTATTTCAATGTAATTATGTTATCTCCAAAGGTAGAAAATGTAAGCCAGGGAAAAATAAAAAAGGAAGTTTATGGAAGAAACATTTCAAATATAAAGTAAACTTCAAATATAATTTGAAATATAAAGTAAAAGATACTGACTTGACCTTTCAACAGCATCCTAGTTATAACAGTGACTTGTAAGTCTGCCTGTGTCAGGCTGTGTTGGGGTCCTCTTAGTGAAGGAGCATGAGTGGCTTAATAAATGCAAAAACTGGGATTTTTCTCATTCACATTAGTAGAAACAGGATTAGGGGAACAATATAAAAAGCAAGAAATGAAACATGCTTGATGTTAGCATTCAAAAAACGGGAGGGGGAAGAAAAAGCACAATGGTAAAAACATCAGCCCATACTTGAAATTGCCAGACTTTGATCTACTTAAACACCTTTTTCGGAGATGTTGTAGCCTTCTCATTGGGCTGGCTTCCAAATGGCCTGACTGATTTTACTGTAGACTTACTGGCTATCAGCAGAGCTCTTGCAAAGGTTGGTTTTTGGAATCTGTTAATTTTCCCTTGTTTCTGGGATTTTTTCATGTCATACCAATCAAGTTTGAAATGTGCTGAGAGAGAAATTCTCGAGACAGCCTTGGAATTTTTCAGCCTATTCCTGCATGTCACTTTCTGGAATAAATGGGAATGCATTTTTTTAATTTATGATAGCTTATAACTTGATGTCATTGCTATTCTAAGAATAATAATCAAGGAGTGTTATACTGACTTGATTGTTTACATTTCCTTTTGACACTGCCAGTGATAAGCTAGAGGTAATAATACTAAGCATATTCTCCTGTCATCTTCTCAAAACTTGTCACGATCAAATAGAGTATGACTGAGCATGGATTTTAAAGATAAAGACATTTGTCAAATGCTATAATGTCTTCATAAATGTCTGCAATGGAGATCCCATTACAGAAAAACTTTGGAACGGGTAGCCCTTGGCTGTGGTAGTTGGGAGTAGAGATGAGTGACTGCCATTTTTAAACGGTATTAGATTTGCCAAAAGGAAAGAAATTGAAAGGAATCTGAGCAGGAGATTGTGAAACTGTGAGCAGATTTGGTCATGGCATTGAAAAGAGTTAGAAGATGTGCTCTGTAGGGGGTTGGTAGCCGTGTTTCTCCCCCATACTGATCTAGGTCTGTTCCCTGCATCCCAGTCAGTTACGGACTTGGGGATCCATGTTGATCGAGGACCTTACAGCAAGGAGCCATGGTGAAGTGACAGGGAATCACCTGCCAGCAGCACGTGGGAGCGCATCCCCCCTCACTAGGTGACAGTGGGCAGTGTCCTTGCTCCTCTCTCTGGACCTCCCAAGCTGGTATGAAACCCATCTAATAAATGCAGTAAGCCACGGAAAATGCATCGGTAGCATGTGCTGACATGGGTGGAACACAGGAGGATGGAGAAGGAGATCCTGTTACCCCCTGTTCATCAGCACAGCCCTTTCAACCAGTGGCAAGCTAAATGTTAACCCTTTCAAAGGTCTCCTGGTGAGGAGGGAGAGGGCAAGAAAGTGTTTCTTACTTCACTGAGATTTGACTTTAAAAGGTCTGTATAAGCATGGAAGTGCCATGGGGAAACAAAAGTACAAGTGGCTCAGCAAATATTGCGGATGGCAATGGCTGTCCTCGGGTGAGTGAATACAGGGCTGGGTTCAACCTGCTGCGGTCAATAAACTGTGCTGCGTTTTCATGCTTTGCGATGTCAGAAGAGCATTAGAGTGAATTACAGCCTTCTGTTTACTCTGGGACTGTTTATCATCCCTTGTGTAGTTGGAGACGTGTTTCACTACAAGGAGCAATTCACAGGACGTTCTCCTAAAAAGAAGAAAAATCAGTTTATATCAATGCATGACTTCCTACTATCTCTGGTTAGTCCCCACCTGCCCACATACCCACAAACATTTTCATGCATCACCTACTTAGCACTAGAAAGGGGATATTACATCTCTAGGTTATTTCCCCAGTACTTTTATTTTTCAGCCCACTGCAGGAAGGGTTCATAGAGTATATCCAGAAAGATGTTTTTGTTCCCCCACCTTGGGTTTCAGTCCCAAGACTGCCAATTAAGTTATCCCATAAATCCTCCATTATAGGTAGTAAAACCTAATTTTAGATTTCCTGCCCACTCTAGTGTCCTGCCTGATTGCTACCAGTTGGGTAGAGGCTCAACCTGTTAAGCAGACAATTGCAGTGCGTTGACTGTTTCTTTCTGTGCCACATGTGGAGAACTTTTTAATACGTCGCATTTGGTCATAATTCTCTCTGGCTATTTTCTACTTTTTAGTTGCTCAAACTTTTTTTTTTAAGGCTGAAAAGTAGACATCTGTAATTTATTCTTTTGTCAAAATTTTTTGTGAGAGAAAAGGTTGTTACCCTGTGGATTCGGAGGAATGTTAACCTGCCTGCCACCACTAAAACAGTAATAGTTTAAAACTAGTTTTTATATAATTCCTGTTTAAAAGTAAAGCCCTGTATTAATAGAGCTAACACACTTCTGTGTAAGCTGAAAATATTTCAGGTCATCTGAATATAAATGTATTCTTTCCCTTCTTGTTCAAATGCAAATATATTATTTAGCTGCAAACAGTGCTAATTTTCCTGAGGGCAGCTTCTGCTAACCATATTCTCATGGAGGAGCATTTATTTCACATACAGTCTCACTAAAGATTCCTATTTTATCCCGAGTATCAACGACCCCTAGCTTGGTATGTTTCTTCGTAAGCTTTACTGAGGTCAAATAATAAATAAGGTAGTCACAAAAAGTGGTTTTATCATGCAAATAAAGTGTAAGTATCTGTGCATCAGTGCCTTGGTCTTGGACAAAAGAATATTTGCATTCAGTGTGGAGCACTTCTGTCACTGGGATTTAAGCACAATTCAAAAATCTGTCTGTGAGGAAAAATGGAGCCTAAAATAATATGAGAAATTAACACCTTTGGCTTTCTGCTAGATTTGTAGTTGTTAAGCTGGTAAAATTCCTGACTCATCCAAATCACAGATGTGGATACTCTAGAGGTACCTGAGTATATCTTGTACCTCCACAAAGCGCTGTCTTTCTGAATGTATTATTTCCTGCCTGAATAAATTGGTAATGTTTTAACAACTCTGCGTCGAATCAGGAAGATAATGTGGCAGTCAGTAAGGGACTTTTTCATCTCCAGAGTATGGTGACAGGAAGTTTAATTCAAGATACAGGGTGCATATAATCTTACGGGCATTTGCAAAAGGGAAGAATGCTGCTAAGAGACATCACGTTGAAGGAGCAAACACTGCTTCTCAGACTAACGTAACGCATGTGCCGGACCGGGACTTTCCTCCAAGATCTAGCTTTGGTGATCCATCAACTGGCTTGCATAAGTAGACTTCGGCTGAACCTGTTGGTGACAACCATAGCATGTGCTGGTATTGCTTAGGTGATGGCATGAACTTGTCACTTAGGAAGCATCCATCCTTGCTGGCGGGCAGGACTGCGGGTGCAGAAAGGGGTGGTTCCGTTCCGATGGGCAAATTAATTTTTTTTTTTTTTTTTAGTGATCGCAATCAGCAGATACCGGCAGTCTGTGAGCTGCAAAATGAATCAGCCCCCTTTGGTAGTGCTGTCCCATGTGGATTCTCTGATGTCTAATTAAGGCTGCTCCTTTTTAGCTTTCCCCTCGGTGGAGGCACTAACAGTATTTCCCTGCCTCACCTAGCTGTTTGCTTCCCTCGCTCTTTATGCAATGTAGTATTTTCAAGTCTATTAACCTCCTGTTAAATTTGGGGAAAACCGGGCGATGATTCCTAAGCTAAGATGGAAGAAAAGGTCAAGAAACACTCACATATGCACACAGTGTGATATCTCAAGTCTCATTGCTTGAAGAACTGGGCTAAAAATGGAACCACTGTGGTCTTCTTGCTAAGTGGATCTTCTCCACCTGGCTTTGTTTATTGTACTGTGACTCTGTGTGGGGAGATTATCATTTGTTGAGTGATGCCTGAAGGACTGTATAAAAAATAAAACATACACAAAGACTAACAAAGAAGAGAAGAAAGGAATTTAGGCCTCCCAGTCACAGCACTGTTCCTTTAATGGTTGATGAAATATTATATGTATTTTTCCAGTCGTATTATTTGTCAATTTAGGAACCTGGAAATATGAGAAGGGATGGTCACATCGGTACTCAGAAATAGAGAACAGACAGAAAGTAGGAAACAATCTATGTGTTTTCTGTACTGAAGTTAAATGCAAGAGTGACAGACAGTGCCCTTCAGGGTACAGAGCTCTGTGAACTGCTGCTGAATTTCTTGGATGTGTAGTTGACTCCAGAAATCTCCCCTTGTAGCAGAATTGTGCTGCACAATCAAAACTTTAGGTCCCTAGACACAGTGCCTATAAAGGAAACCTTGAAATGTAGTCCAAGTGACTCTAGCTACTCAGTCACATCTGTGTATCTGTAGACAGCATGGGAAAAAAACTCTTCGAAGCAGAGGGCACTTGGTTTATCCGTGGGTTATAATTCTGAAACCTAATCACGGTGTGTAAAATGTCAACACTGTAAATTATGTCCTACTTGAATGTTTGGTATCAAACTATCAGCAACACCTTCATCTGTGCCAGAGGTTCCAGCTCCCTTATCTAGCATCTTCTGCACTTCAATGCATGTTTGTTGTACTCTGAATTTCTAATTTAGGAGCAGCAAGAAATGAAGACAATTTGATACCCAGTCCAGTAACACCAGGAATTCTACACATATTGATTGTACTGGGCACTTTCATACTTATCTCATTTAAAAATATTAGCTTTTTACATTGAGCTGAGAATTTTGCTGAATATCCAATATCTTGCATGGGAATGCTCTTAATTCGAGGTATCCGGCTTCAGAATTTGAACTAGGCTTGTGTCAAGCCTGTGCTGTTTTGAATATGCTACTGTTACCAGAAAAAAAGTCTCTCTGGTATGCTAAGAAGAGGGGACATGCTGGGGTTTGCAATTTTAGCATTACAGATTCTTTATTATTAATAGATTAGTGGGGATTTTTCCAAAGACTCCTAAGCGTCACAAGAGCTCCTGTTACTAAATTTCATATACTCATTTATTTATACAACTATACATGAGGTCTTATGGTCTTTTCAGCCCAGAAAGAGCCAAGGTACCGTAAGTGTAAATGCAGTTTATTGAGTTCTGGAGATCATAAGTATCTCCTTTAACATCTGATTTATCTTGAACTATGTGCATTGAAAGAAGTGTCTCAAGATTAGGAAAGAAGGGGCATATGCTACTCCTTTGGACAACCTGTGTATTCATACCTAGAATGAAACTTTGGCAGAGAGTAGTTAGAATTAAACTGTCACCACGAGGGCAGTTTTACTTTATGTACTGCAAGGTTATATGAGTTTTATAGGTTCATTTATTTTGCTGATTAACAGTCCAGTCCTGCTCTTGACAAAGTCTCCTGTTTTTTTTCATTCCTGTGGCTTCCACAAGGCGAGCAGAAGAGATAAAGTCTCAGGCAGAAGGAAATGTGAGAACAGGCATTTCAAGGGGGGAAACTGTATGCTCTTAATTTCCCCCTCCCAGCATAAATTTGTCTGGACTTTATGACAACATTTTGTTTTCGCACCATGCAGAAACCGTCCAGACAGATCTCAGCAATGCAAGACCTCAGTATACAAGGGAGCCAGCTACAGACAATACCACGTGGAGACTCTTCCATGCTGGTAAATATCAAGCAAAGGGATGCCATCAGCTCAGTGGACTTTTGAGTGTATATCTGCTGCTACCAACCCACCAGGCATGCTGGTAGCTCCAAAGGTGGCTTGGTGGTCACAGATCAAGATGTTATCCTTTGACCTCCCAGCTGTTTAATGGGTATTTTCCAGAGATTTGTCACTGTCACAATTAGCCTTTGCTGCAGGAGCTCACCGGCCACCCATCCTCCTCCTCCGTTGCCATCAGCAATACTTTGGGTGTCTGATGCTCCAAACAGCCAGAGAGAGCCTGGAAAACTGAGTGGCAGCATAGCCATTAAAAAGAAAGGGCTCAGAAGGAATGCCCAATTTACTGATGTCATTGGGAACTTACTGCTTTTTATATCAGGGTGCTAGCCGGAAGAACTGGGAGAAATGTATTGGAGAAAGAAATCAGGACCAGATGATGGTCTATGTTCTGTCAATCTTTCAGCTTCTTCAGGTTGTTTACTCTATGGGTAGGAAGCCTCATGTTTAAGGGTGTATGTGTCAGCCTGAGTTTGTGCGCTTTGCTGCTAAATGATTTTATTTCATGATTTGTTCCATGCCAAGTGCAAGAAAAATACAGCTACGTTCAAACACAAGTTTGTGTAAATGTTATGTAGATCACAATAATGTAGGTTAGAATAATTTTTCATTAATAAAGTGTAATTAAGCTATTTGAAGTAATTAATGAGTTTGGGTGTTCCTTGTTGCCTTTTTTGGAGTCTTAGCAGATGGGTGCCGAGCAGTTTTTGAAAATCTGGCCTCTTTCTTGTCTGGACTGCATTGGCAAAATCACTAGCCTACTTGGAAAACAGTTGCCTGTACTTCTTGCTGCCATGGGAAAAAAAAACAACATTCTGAGAAAATATTTGTACTAATGTTATCTTTGTCTTTTCGTGCTATCTTACCACTACTGAAGTGGAATGACAGGCAGACATTCTTTTCTTGAAAACTAAAGATGATTAGGGAATGCCCCTATCTCATTTATTTCAACTATAATGAAAAAATGTGAGAATTAAGAACATTCTGAATAATTGAATGACAGTAATATGAGTGTTTGCAACAAAATGATACACTATGGTTTCATTTTCCACAAGCAAATGAAAGTGATGCATGAAGACATGCAGGTAATGGTGATAAAGATGAGGAATATGGTACCTAAAGGTGCAAAATGCAATGACAATATAAAAAATTCTCAAAAAAATAATTTTGTTCTGGGTTAAAATGATAAAACAACCTGAACACATGCCTGTCTGTAGGCAAATTTGAGACAACTTTGACTTTTCTTTCAAAAGATCTGCATGGGCATAGCTGGTTTTCCAGCCATTTTAAGGAGACAGGGAAATTCCTCTCATGTGCAGGTAGGGCAGAGCTGCTTTTCTGCTGTGTTGAGCTATGTGGTGACTTCTGTCATGCCCTCTGCTATGCTGTCTTTATACAGGCCTGTCGTAAAGTAAAAGCTGTTTTCCAAGATAAGAAAGGATTTAAAAGCTCACAGTGGCCATAATAACCCTTGGGCACACTGGACATACAAGACAGCATGTGCTGTTGTTACTTTATTCTAAAAAGTATAGGAAAGAGGAGACTGGCAGTAAGTAGGGTGGTTGGTTATCCTCCTTTATCTTCTGACATGACAGCTGGCCAATGTGTTATTCTGCTTCTCCTTTGCCATTATCTCTTCTTCTTTCCTGTGGAAAGCAACATCTTCTTTTAAGAAACAGTCTCCTTACTTGCTTCTATGTTCCTTCATACATGTTGTGCTCTTTTCCTTTATTTGCCTTTCACCTGATGACTGTGTTAGAGACAGCCTGTATCCTGAGGGCATGTTAGTTGAGCAGGGAATCTACCTATGAAATTACTCCTTGAATGACTTTTCTCAGTGATTGCAGAAAATAACAACTATGCACTGTGGGTGCACTGTTTACCTGTTAATTCATATGAGTGCACGCAGGAAGAGATGCTGGCTGGGGGGGGTGTGTGTGTGTCATCTGTGTTAGTTTCCAGCAAGCTTGTAACTGGTACCCAAGGTGTTGGTTTAAATCTGTAGTCCTAAATAATTTGAGATTCAGTTACTAGAAGTATCACGTTTTTCCATGGTTGAGATGAGAGGAGGGAGCATTTATACGGGCAGGAAATTCTCTGTAAGGAGTTCTTGTTCCTAAGCCCAAATTATTATTTTTAAATCCCTTTCATTTGTTTCACAGGCTTCCACAACATTGGGTGGGTGTTCACAATTGTGTTTTAAAACATTTAGGATAATACTTTATTATTCTGTACGCTTCTTTAGCACTGTTGTGAATCTGATCATTGGAAGAACTCTTCCTGTTTTATCCTTAAAAGTTCACAAATTTTATTCCCTTACTGGTCCATGGAAATGCATTTTCCAGGGCTCTCTGAACACCCAGACCTCAGTTCAAATCCCTACTGTGGTTTAAGTGGAGTGCAGATGTAAAATAGGATCTCTCCTGTTTGGGATATCCTCATTATAGCATTAAAGGGCGCTGCCAGATCAGTCTCCCTCCATCCCCTCTGTAGGAGTGAGTCCATTTTTAAGTAAAACATTTAGTCATAGAGTGAAAAAGACTGTAGCCCAGTGGTTGAAACACGTGGAAAGTAGGGCACATCCATGCTAGTCTCTGCTACAGCAAATGTCTGATTATTTATGTGAAATATAACATTGCCAAAAGGAGCAGTTAAAAGCCACTGAGCCACAGAGGCAGGGGGAGGTACACAAAGCTGGGGAGAGGAGCCGTGGCTTTTCTTAGTTCCTACAATATCTGTTGGAAGCAGGACTGTTCTGGAAACTTAGTTCAAATCTTCTAATAGTTAGGGGTAGCTGAAAGCTGCATTTTTTTTTTCACTGAAAAAAATTCCATGAAGTCATCATCCCTAAATTCAAAGAAGCAGTGTCTTGCTTGGAGTGGTTTCCACCAAGAAATAAAAATATCAGAAGTATTCCCATCACCAATGCCACATTGTCCTGTTCTCTGCTCTGCAGGGTTTCAACACGCTCTGCTTATGGCTCCATCTTGCTTGATTTTGATTTCAGAGGATGGGAATATGCTTGTATTTTTAGGTAAATATCTTTCATTGGATTGTCCTGCCTCAAAGCCAGTTCTTTTTGGACTCTATAGGAGTGATCCCACAGCTTGCAATGGAAGATTTGCTGTTTATCCCCGTGTAAGGGGGTGTAGGCTAAGTCAATGGAAACTGAGTCGCAGAGCAATTTCAGCTCCCAAGAGACTTTTATGTTGAGACCAGTGCCCATTTCCAGCCCCAGCAAGAGTAACAGAAGGCATAAATTAAATTCATTTTACTTATTTAGATGCAAGTTCATGTGCAGACCCTTCCTCTAGTTAAAAGTATGATTGAGAGGAAAAAGTATACTTTGTAGCTAGACATTAAATATTTATCTCCTTAAGTGGCACTTCATGTTTTCTTTACATTCTGTGGCAAGAATTCCATGGGGAAAAAAGTTCTACATTAGGGAGAGAGCTGCCCAAATGTAGTTATGCAGATGCTTGATCCAAGCTGGGGATTTGGTTACTGTTTTAAAATTTTTTTTCTCCCCCATTTAGTAACTCTGATCCTGGCAGAGATGTGGGGTTTTGTTGCAGATGGTTGTTATACATACTGAAAGGACTGTATACTTACAATATGTGCCATAAGCTATTAAATGCTGTAAAAGCCTGGCTGACTTTATAGTTTGCATCCTGCCATTAGAGTTCCCTCTGAAGTCTGTCAGAGGGATATAATTCCACTCTAATTAAAGCTATTCCCCTTTTCCAAATGTGAAACTGGCCTAATTAATAACTAATTGTTCCACAAATATAAAGTAGGCCTAATTGTTCCTTACCCCTTGACTACAGTGCCCTGCTTACTCCCAGCTAAGCAGAACCCCTGTGAAGGGTGTTTGTCTCTGTTAAACTCCACCAGGACTATGATCTGTAGCCAGTGGAAGAGGGAAGGTATTTGGAGCATGTTATTTTTCCACTGATGGTGAAAATGGTCTCCCTGAGATGGTAGTATGTGGGTCCCCAGCTGCCCTACATACCTCAGAAGTGGGATGAAGATTTTCAGATCGTTGCACTTCGTGTGCTTCTGAAAACACCAGCTCTTGTCCCCTCCTGCCTTCCTGCAAGGAAAGGAGAAAAAGGACGTTTGGGCCAGTTACTTGAGGCAAGATGGAATGAATGTTATAGCATCTGTGGTGTTGTGACATTGTCTGGGGGAAATCCTGAGTCATTTTGAAGTCGTCTGGCACTCAAAACATTTCGTTACAGCAAGTTCGTGTGTACCACTGAGTCCTTAGGAAATACATACAACTTCTGTATACCATAAAGGAAGAACATCATACCCATTACTAATACCATCCTAGTTAATTCCCCCACCATGCACATCCTTCTAAGGCAAAGAAATTGGATTCTTTTTTTTTTTTTGGTTTCCTCATTTTGATGTATTGATCGATCTCAGAGTGCGCTCTCTTTCACTGCTCATTTACATATTAGTGTGGGTCAGATCCGAAGCCCACTGATATGAGTGGGAGCTGAGCAGGATCTGGGCCTCTGACCTTTGTAGTTCACATCTGAGACTGAGTTGATTAGCTGCTCAAGGGGTTCCTCTGCGAAGTTTGAGCTGCTCGAAGATGAAGCATACTGATAATATACAACCAGTCCTGCAAAGACTCTAAAAGTAACCTTCCACATTGCTGTGTTTAAAATCATGGCATGCTGCAACTGCAAGCATCAAAGACAGTGGAAGTGACAATACTGATTTGTTTCTTTTTCATCGCAACTATATTTCATTAGCAGGTTGTGCAAAGATGAGTCAAAGCTTGGGGTGGAAAGGATAGTGATTTACTTTTTTAATTCTACTGAAAAAGCAGAGTCATTGCTGTTATAGATCTAGTATTTGACATTTATACACACCTGGCACATAAAGTGGAAGAAATTGGATCTACATTTAAAGGAAATATTTTGCATCACTCAGTTAAATTCTTTGAACTTGCAGCTTGCTTTTTTTTTTTACTTTTCTTTCAGGAGTACATTTGTTTAAGGAAATGCAAGACTGATGTTACAGAAAACATAAATCTTAATCTACATGCTAACGTGTCTAAAAAAGACTTTTAATACTGACATATTAACCATTAGAAAAAGACGTATAACTTTAGAGAACACAAAATGAACTTTTAGAACCGCACCAGGGCTTTGAATATTTACTAAAGCTATGATAATATGTTAGTTGTGACATGGCAAACCAGTGGCTTAGAGTACTGATGAGGCCACAACAGCCACATGCCTATTCTTTTTACTTCACTGGTGGATGGCAGAAAGGTGTTTTAACATGTAGTCAGTATGAGATACCTACAATGCCTCTTTGGCCCTCATAAATGAAGCATATCCTGATTCACTATTTTAAGGGTTCATATGCTCTTGAAATAATGCCTTCACTTGTAAAACTACACACAGCTACAGATGCACCCACAGAGATGGACGCTAAAATTTTTTTTTAGCTGAACTGAATTGTGTTAGTACCTGACTGTTGTAGCAAGCCAATGTAGCATTCAGCAAGAGATCAAAAGCACAAATAAAAAAGGTCCAAAGTTTGCAGAATAGACAAAAAATTATTATTGCAATCTTCAGCTGCCTAATGGGAAGGTACAGAGCAAGACAGAGCTACACTCTTCTCAGAGGTGTGCAGTAAGAGTCCAAGGGATTACAGTTGCAAGTTGCAAGAGTGGCAATTGTGACTAGAAATACGGAAAAAAAAATGCCGTAAGGGTGGCCACACACTGGAGGAGGTGGCCAGAGCAGTAGTGTAATTCTGGCCTGGGAGATACTCAGAGCTTGACTGGGCAAGGTCCTGAGCAACCTGCTTTAATTGGTCCTGCTTTGGGCAGAGGTTGGGCCAAATGACTCCACAGGTCCTATCCAACCTCAGTTGTTCTGTGGTTCTCCTGCCCCAGAGCTCATGTGTGTTCCACCACATGAACACAGAGGTGCTGCAGGGAGCATGTGGTAGAGTCAGGAGGCGTTGCTAAATGTGTACAGCAGCATCTCCTAGCAGGAGGTGGGATTTCTTTGTGTGCTGTAGCAGCTGGAGGTAGACTTGGTGCTGTTTGATATCTTGTGCATTTGTGATCTCTTGCGGGGAGTTTCCATTAGTAAAGAGGAGAAAGGGTTTCCTGAGGGGCAAATGAAGAAGATGTAAGTAGGGGTAAAAGTTGGCCTACATTCTAAGCAAGTTCCTGTCAAACAGAAAGCAGTTTAAAGGCTCACAGTTCAACACCACAGTTGTTTTGGTAGACCTCTGCCATCTAGATTGGGTCTCCTTTGCTAGGTCTCCATGGTGGGCCTGGAGTTCACCATACGGGACACCTCAGGGCAGCGCTGTGTTTGGAGTCCCCCCACACCACCTCTGTTGAGAGCATCTCTGCAGCTGACACAAAAGCCATGTGCTCAAATTACTGTCAGTACTGTTGATTGTTGTTGAAATTAGTCCGAATCAGCACAGAAGAATCAGCTGGGTTTTGGAAGAAAAAGTGTTGGGAAATGAATAATTTTTGGATGAGCATAGGAGTGGGAGTGAGACTTGGAAATTTTAGATATAAACACTGCAATACAATGTGAGCAGTTACTAGGTGTAGCAGGAGCTGGGGAAACGTGCAGCACAGTGGTGAGGGCAGGGGGAAAAATGAAGGGGAATTATTTGTTGCATTAAAACGTACTGATGGGTCTTGCTTAAGGTTGCATCTTTGAGGAAGAGTGGCTGAAATCCAAACAAATGCGTAGAGACATATAAAAATTTATTCTAAACTTGGACTCTATGATCAGATTTTGAACTACCATAAAATCTCAAAAATGTTACGTGTCTATGTCTCATCATTTTTTAGCAGGAGAATTTGAGATGGGATCTGTTGCTTTGGAGGGAGAGAACAAAGGAAAAATTTTGATTAAAAAAATATTGGAAGAACCTTTTCTTGAGACCTGAACAATTTCAGGTTAGGTCTGTTGTGACAAGGTATCCTATGTATGGCTGAACCAAAAGAAAGGGTGGACAGCCAGCCTGGGGTGCAGGCAATGTATGTTAAATTTCTGTGACAAAATTCCCATGCAAAGGCACCAGCCTTCAAATACCATCCAGAACATACCAGTTTCACAGGGGCAAGGCGTTATTTGGGCTTCCCTTGCTAAAGAGACAATTTGAATTATTCCTATCTCTACCATTGCTGTGTATTTCTGCTGGTTCTGGAAATTAGCTGTTTTCTGCAACAGCGTTCTCCATTAGAACAGTTGCTGCTTCCTTCCAGGCCCAAACGCCTTCAGAAGTCAGTGAAACACGTGTGTATGCCCATATAGTGGCTGGAGTCTGATCCTGCATGGCTGAAATCTGTGATAGTTTTGCTGTTTCCTTTAACATAAATGGGATTGGGTCCTGTGCTAGTTATGTGTTTTTGTGAACCGTCACGATGGAAGGCACAGCAATAAATGTAGCAAGATAATAAACTTTGGCCGTATTTCTGTAGCAATGTATAAGCCCATCTGTATGCCGTATGTCAATAAAAACAACTAATTACAGAATAACTAAATATAAAGGGCCTCACTGCTTAAGAAAACCCTCCTGTATCCCATTCCCAAACTTCCTATTACATCTATGGAAAGTCTGGACCGTAAGTCGTATTTGTTCCATTAAGTCCTGATTTTGAATTAAAGCTAAGTAAGAAGATCACTGCAGCCTTATCCTTGCGAAGGCCTATTTATGTCTTTATACATTGAAACTAGTCCCATTTGCTTTGGGGGAGCTACTTCCAAAGTGCAGAGGTGGTTGCATCTGTAACTCTTTGCCACTCCAGGGCCTTCCAAAGTTCTGCTGGAAAAGCACACGGGGTGAGCGAAACCTGCCTTAACCCTGTAATCACTTTACTTCTCCAGCTGTAAGTACAATGCATCGTAATTGTTAATATTTCTTTTTCACTTATCCACATGCAAAACCCCCTGCGCTGCTTTTGCTGCACTTTTTGGCTGCTGTGAAATCAGGCTCGGTGAGCTAAATGCATTCCTCTTCACTCTGTTTTTAAATAGTGTATGAGGTGGAATACAAACATTTCCCTTGCAATATAGAGAAATGAACATACTAGGAGTTTTCAGTTGAGCTTAACGAGTGTCTTTTCCATGTGAAATTTGTTTCTTCATATTTCTAAGTCAAACTTGCATCTTTGCTTAGCACAGGTTCAATAACATGCTGTAAATTTTATGTTCCAGCTTTACACTCGCTATTAGGAAATACATTTAGATCTGCAAAATATTATTTTTCTAAGCACTTAACTTTAGACTTCACAGTTTCACAAGTGACAGGTCCGTGTTTCATCCAGTAAACTACTGCAATATCCAGATGCTGAAAAAATGAGCCTAAAATTATACATTCAGTCAGTATTAGCTATTTATAGACATTCTTCAAATGCATTTGAAATAAAAATGAAAACAAAGCTGTGAAGGTCACAAATCAAAGCATTATTGAAAATGACATATCCTTCTAAGGTACTTTCTTACTAAGGATATGTTGTATTTCTATTTTTATAATGCATTAACATTTTTTATTGATAAAGCGAGATTCAAGTTGCAGTGGAAGTGTCAGTCTCTGATACGTACTTTAGAAGCACTTTTTGCAGTGCAAGTCAACACTTAATGGAAGTCACTTTATTTCTTAAATACGTTGTGTTTATACAGCTGTTCCAATTTTTTTTTTCCTACTTTCCAACATCTGAAATGGAAGTGCCACAAGTAAAAAGAGAAATTAAAGCAATAGAAATAAAGGATTTTATACCAAGGACGTACAAGAGGAGTAAAAAGCATTTCGTAACAGAAAGGAAAATTGTTCCCCACGAAGCCCCTTTGCCATCCTTAGGGTGGAGTTTCAAAACAACAGGAATCCTGCAGGGGATTGTGAAGGGTCATCCACGCTTCTCCATCACCCTCTGTATCGTGTTTTGCTTATCCCTTCACGGAGGACTTATCCATTCCTTCTGCTGCTGGCATGCTGTAAGTTGACCCCCCCCCTCTTTTGCTGAGGCAGGGGATGCTCATACATGGCTGTAGAAGGGAAGCAGGCACCATGAACGTCTTTGAAAACAAAGCTGTGCTGGAGCAACGTGCTTCAGACACCTCAGCTGACTATTCGTTCAACTATTGTTTCACTTTCAGTGAGTGTCCACGGCTAGGTCAGACCTCCTTCTGGCAAGTTTCCACATAAAGAACCATTTTTCACACTCCCTGGAACACCTTAGGTCCGCAAACCTGATTGCTTGGATGTGTCCAAATCTCTGTGGGCATTTTCTCTGACGTAGGGATTTTCAGTATACTTCAGTGAGTGGCTATGGGATGTGGTTTACATTCACACAGTCTGCTCTTGATTTAACTTGCTTCAGAAAAGTTCTTGTTGAGCCCAGTTTAGCACTTGATAGGATCTTTGCTTTCCCTTCAGGCCCAGCACTCCCCAGAGGGACCTGGTCAGGGGAGGTGCATCTACTGCTCCCACCCACGAAGGGGCAGCTGAGCAAATTCGGCATGGGGAGCCCCACCATGAGGTGCCACAGCAGAAGAAATGGGTTGGTAGGTCGTGACTGGGGTGTACAGGTAGAGGCTGGGCAACTGCAGCTGTTTCCTCCCACCGATGCTCTGAGACAGCTTCAAAGAAGACATGTAATGGAGCTGTCTCGTGGGTGAGTTCCCCGGGACACATAGGTGCCTCTCCTGTTTGCATCACCCTGGACCTACAGGAGTGAGTACATACACACAGGAAAAAAACAATAAAATTATATTGCTCATTAAAACAATGATTTTCCTCATTAGAACAAGAAGCATCTCCCCCCAGAAACCTAGGGGGAGAAAAGGGAGGACAACTTTCCAGTGCAGATTACGGAAACATTTGTTGCATCCCCAAAGTGAGTGCTTGCATGCAACGGATTTGGTGCCAGTACATTCTGTTCCTGAACAGCATATACATTTCTCGAATACGACAACCGAGGAAATTTATTGAAAGCAGAGAAAACATTAACTATTTTTTATTTCTTGCTCATATATTTCTAAGCTAAGTGACACTTTAGTTCTCCCATAAATCTAATTTTAGATTCTTCAGATTTTAGATATTGTTTTTAACTGTAACAATTCAGGACTTTTCTAGGTTTGGCAGAACTGTGTGGATAATATGCAGTAAATAATGTACTAGTCTAGTGTACTTGGTAATTATTGGAAGTGCATGGTGTATGTAATTTCTGATTATGCAAATTTAATCAAGTAGTTATCCTTTAAAAGTCTGTGAAGTGTTCACACAATTATTTATGACTTTTTAAAAATACTGTTTTCTGCTTATTACCTATGCGCCATAAGTTTGTACTAGATGCTTAAATGTGGTTGAAAATATGAATGTATCACCGGAATGCTGTGTGTGGTGCAAAACTTATATCGATTCTTGCCTAGCACTTTCTGTGGGCTTATTAGAAACAGATCTCTTGTGAACAAAATTAAAAATCGAGGCATAGGTATCTGACAGCTAGAGGGCAGCTAGAGCATCTAGTCTAATCTCCTGTACATCATCTGTCCTTCAGTTTCACACAGCTACCTCTGATCTGGAAAATTCAGGTACCAGAACTGAGTGCAGAATGCCAGCATCAGCTAATCCACAAATCCTTCTCAAAGAAATGGCCTTAAAGTCCAAGAGGCACTAGCCAAGGAAGGCTTGAAGGAGCTGGTAACACACACCACAGGAGGTTGATATGTAATTTGTTACTATTGAATTGGATCTTGTTGATTCACTTTCGAAAACACTCTCATTTGCTTTTATCTTTCAACAAGAGATATTAGTTTTCCTTAGCTTGTGACTTCAGCCTCAGAATAATTTCTTATTAATTCTTTTGATAACAGCGAGTGTATCTTTCCACAGATGTAATTTTAAGTGGAGCATCGGTTAAAAAGTTTGAAACGGGCTTGGGCTTTAACAGTGGAATGAATGCAAATTAGATACTACTATTTGTCACTATATCTCTCTCCTGATGTCATCCTGCTTTTGTACAATACTCTGTTTTTCTTTGGAAAGTCGTATTTCTGTAGAGCACTAAGGTCCGTAATTATAAGCTGCAGACAGAAATTACGTGGTGGTTACTTTGTGGCCGTGTGTCTTGCTCTTGTGGAGCTGACTGGCAGACACCTTCAGCTAAGCATGGAGTTGAGTTTGAACAGTTAAACAGAAATCCGACAGGGCAGCTCTAGTGTGAAACAGAAAGGCAGCAAAGTGCACCAAGTAGGAATTTGACTTGATCCGGGAACTTTTCTGGTGGCCTCTGTGGTTTTCCACTTGGAGAGCACAAAGTCTTGAATTAATTCCTTATTCTCCCCTTGGTATCCCGTGCATGTGTATAAGTATCCTGTAACAGGATAAGCATCAGGGAGTAATCATTATCAAACACCCGTGCGTGGTATTAAGATAGACAGTCAAAACCTTGAGCTATGGAAAGTGGTTGATGTAGTTAAATGTGTCAGACGTGACTCAAAAGTCTCCTTCCCTTCTGAAGATATTACTTCATTCATGGTAACCACATTTGTAAGTGGCCTGGGCTGAAGAGATAGTGTTTGGGGAATTCCAAACTCTTTTATATGCAGTTGGGACTTTCAGGAATAGCTGCTCTGCATTCCACATTGATACATAATCCTCATTATGGCTTTGAATAAGAACATGGTAATTCGTCAAAAAAATAAATAAAACAAGTTATTGGTCAGAGGCGTACTATATAGGGACTACTAATAAAACCAAATATTTTTGGCTGTAGTCTAAAATTCCTACTGTAAATGAGCTAATTTAGGGCTGTATCCTCCCCTGAGATCATGGGCTGGAACACGAGATAAGCAGTAGCTGCACAGATACATTTGGGTGGTAGCGTAGAAATGTGTCTTCTCCACCGGCTCCACATTCAAAGGGAAGGAGAGGGAACATTTGTCGTCTTTTCCCTGTAGGTGGATTGACCCCTCCACGAAGGGGAGCACTCTTCATCCATTAGGAGATATTTAACTCCTTGTACGACCAATTCATGTTCTAACTCCTTGGAAATGTACGCAGATCAGCTTTGTATCCCAGAAGAAAATCCATCTTCGGTTTCAATGAACTCCGGGAGAGACAGACATAGACATAGACAGCATAGACACGCCTTCAGACTGATGCATCCCTTTACCCCCACAGACGTTAAGGACCTGGAGTATTGCTATTAGTAGAGAGCTAACTGTAAACCCTGGCCATCTGTGCCTTCACAAACAGGTGGTGACACATGGCGTATTCTTCAGTAACTGACTGGCTTACGGTAATATTCAAGTTGTGGTTTCACAGTCAACTTAAACCATGCCAAGCCCACGACCGCTGCTGACAGGGGCAGGTCTTACCTACCCACCGTCCCGAGCCAGTACGTGCTCCATCCTGCTGCGCGTTACCCCGGGGGCTCTGGGGGCATCACGACTCGCTGCATCGGGGAACCGGTGCTGCTGAAGGGGAGTCCCATCAGAAAGGGACTGTCAGATTAGCACTCTGATCTGATTGACAGAAATAGCGTTAACGTTGTGTGAGGGAGAGAACTTACCAGTGTGAGCCAGTCATAAAACCAAACCCCCAGGAGGCTGTTCAGGAGGAGGGCTAGGTGGGTAAGTTTTCTTTGTTCCAGAAAAAAAAAGGGGGGGGGGGGAAGATTTAGCACTCATTTTTTTATTAACATCTTTAGGTGTTTCTTGAAAGTGAAAAATCTTTCTGTTTTTAGCTGCCAGAATTGAAACCCATCAAGCAACCAGACCCACTCAGCTTTTGTTTTTCCCACTGATTTTTTTAAACAAATAATGCAATATTATTTAAAAAAAATAAAAAATCAGAGATGCAACTGGAAAATTATCAATGAGTTATTCTTCTATTTAAATTACTCCCAAAGAGCTTACCATTTATTTTAAGTGCTCATAAGTACAGAAGAGAAGTGTACTAGATTCACAGGTTAGGAACCTCTCCTAGCCCAGATCTATTAATCCTAATTTACTACCGTAACAAACAATGCCACTTAGCATCGCTTCACTCCTGCAGCTAAGCACATCAGACAGTGCACAGCACATCTATTGTGTTCTGTCCTGCAAAGGCAGGATGAGTACCAAAAAGTTTTTATTGAGAATGGAAAGTTGTAGAAATGTTGATTGACACATCTTTTCCTATTTTGGTTTTCTTGTCCTTTACTGTTGTTTTATTCATGGTATCCACCTGCAATCATGAAGTTTTACCCTAACAGCAAATACTCCCTGACTGCAGATGAATTGCCTTGGCAGTAGCATTTCTTGGGTGTAGCAGGTTCTTTCCTCAGGGTTTTATTGTTGAGGCTGTTAAAATGCAGAGACGTTACAACGAAAGAAGCAAAAAAAAAAAAAAAAGTGAAGTGGTTATACCCAACCACAAGCTGAACACAAAAGCTTTAAGCCCATGTCATGCAGCTCTGCTATGTAATAACTTAGTGTCAATATTGGTCCTGGACTGGAAGAGTTGTATTTCACAGTCTGCTCATCAGAGCCCTGGTTTACAAATGCTGAATTATAAACATTCCTATGACTTCAATTCTGGGCCTTTCTTCACTGGATACTGCTGGGTTTTGCTCTTTGAGCCGTTTCCCCCAGAAATACAGGTCTGTGGTGCAGAGGGGGCCATGGTCTGCCTCAGCCCCTGGGAGGGCTCCCCTCAGCTTGTTGGCAAACCTCGGGAGCGGGCAGGAGTTGACTCCGGCTGCTCACCTGGCTCTAGAGTACCTTCTTCTAAACCTGGAAGTATTAGAGAACGGGGGGGGGGGGGGGGGGGATAAGCTTGCAGTACCATGCTGTGCAAGAAGCTTATTGTTTTGTTTCGAAGTTTAGCAGTTTCCATATTGCATGTTTGTAGCAATCTTCTGCTCCTGCGTTTTGCACATATCAACTAAGAAGCAGTGGGTGAATTTCTGGCCTGCCTCAGACAGTGGCAAAAGTCCAGTTTATTTCAGTGGATGAGGATTTCACGTCTTCTCTTAGTCCTGTTAAAGGGCTTAATTTAAAGAACTTAATAACTTAATTTCAACAAAGCCCTATGATATCAGTAAAGCAGCAGCAGCACTAGGGGAATGATTGCAAACTGGTTTTCAGTTAGTGGTCCTTGCAGCTCCTGAGATCAGTAGGCTACTTCTAAACTGCAGCAAGCCTAAATTTGGCTTAAATTTGCTATACAAGGGCTCCCACCATAACTGGAACGATTTTAGGTGTCCACAAATCACAGAAAGGCTGAAAACCATATGTAGGGAATTCATCTACCAAAGAAGGGCAGCTCTAAGTTACAGCAGCAGGAGCTTACACTGTTTCTACACACCTCTTTTACAAAGTCTCGCGAGTGCTAGTAGGACCCAGATGCACCGAAGAAGATTTCCTGAAAAAACAATCCAGAAATGGGTAAAGCTGCACAACTCAAAAGTTCTCCAACAGCTGAAAAACATCGGTTCTTATAAAATACGTGACAAGTACAGTTGCATGACATTGCGAGGGGGTCTGAAAGTCCTGCTGGCACTCACTTGGGATAGTCTGCATAACTGTTCAGGGATTCACCTCCTGTGAGTAATGGTAAACATCCCAAAGTTATGCTGGTAGAAATTTGGTGCAATGCCGCTCTGTATTATTCATCGTACCAGAGTGTGTGTCTGTGTGTGTGTGCAAATTTCCAGTGCTGTGTGCCATTCATAGCTTTTCATGCTGTCTGACATTCACATATTTGTACAGTGCAGGCTCTTACCGTCTCAGCAGCAGTGATACAGGGCTCTTCGGAGAGAGCCACTGTCCTCCAGGCAGAGCTTTGGCATACTCTCTCTCCTGCGCAGCCTGTGCTTGGGTAACTGTTTAATATCGTCCTTGCTTTGCACCAGGAATCTGGCCCAGCAATTCTGGCATCTTGTTTGTCGTTGATTAAGCAGCCCTTCATTATCTGGTATTGGATACACACTGTGGCTGTATTTTGAACATTATTCCCTCTGCAGATAAGTACTTTGGGCCATATTCATCCCCGGCAGAACAGCAGCGTGGACCATGTTTCTTTATTTGCTGCAGCCAAGGTCTGCTCTGCGTGGGCGTCGCTCCGCCGGGAGTTTGGCACGGAGTCTTTTTCTGTCAGTTTTGCTGACTGCCTGGTCATGCTCTCTCACAGCGCTTTAGTGCGGGGTGCTGGACACATCGGGAGGAACCTGCTAGTTTTTTTAGGTGAGCATAGCATGCCAAATTATGGAAAATGCACATATGTTCCTGTCTGCAAGGTAACATGAGTGCGAAAATGTACTAGAGAGGGGATGCATACTGCCCCCCATATAGAGGGGGCATTCAGCCTCTCAGTAATTTGGCAGTATATGTGTACATTAAAAAGCCTAATCCTTTTGATATGACTATAAAAAGGAAAAACAATGTAATCACATCTGGTGAACTCTAGAGCTGTACATAATTCTGTGACTCTTTGATGTATTTACATAACTCCAAAAACGCGGGTTGCATGCATGCGTGCACAGAAAGACAACAGACTCCATAGCTTATCTGTCTCCTCCTGTGTGGGGTAGCATACCCAGGTCTGGCTGGTTTCATACAATAACATGGTTTTATATTGATATTTTAATCTGCCCTGAACATCAGAGGGGAATTTGTGTCTCCCATCTCATGAGCAATATTGCTACTTTTTACCGTTGCGGTTGTTCTTCTACAGTGCTTTGGATGCATTAGAAACCAGTACCAAAAGTCAGCTCCTGTCCTGAGTATTTGATGCTGCCCACAGCCAGACGCCAGCTATTTTTTTTTCTTTGGGACGTGGACAGGGCATGTGAGCCTGGTCTACTGTCTCAGCAGTCTCCTGCCTGTCCTCTGGTGCCTTCTCTCCCAGGGCCCTTGGGGCGTGCTCGCTCAGTACATGCTCTGTCCCCCATGTATAATTAAAACACAGCTGCTTTGCATTTGGTGGGTGCGCGTTCGTTGTGGGGTGGGAGTGCACGTGTGCTCCAACTCCACCGAGAAGCCATTGCTTCCCCGTCCATGCTGTGCCACGGCCCCACGACAGCTCTGTAGCTCTGGTTGGGCGACCAGACATTCACAGTCCCACTGGTTACACTGACCCGATGAACGATTGTTTGTTTCATGTGGCGGGAAGGCTTCCCATTAAGCGACAGGGCCTTTTTCCATTTCCATCGTATGATGGACTTGCGTCTGGCCACGTGCCAGCAGAAGCTGCAGGGTCCATCTCTTGGGTGCTGTCATGACTGCTGCCGTCTCTCCGCTCTCCGACACCCTGCGAGGTGGGGTGCCATGGGGACCTGTACCTCTAAAGCAGGACTAATGAAATCTAGTCTTGACTCAGGACGCCGGGAACTATAAGAAAACCTGCTCTGTGACTACGAATATATCCTTCCAGGGTTAAACCCTAAATCAGGAAGGCACTTAAGCAAGTGCTTAACTTTCAGTTTGTGTTATGATTTCCTTGTTTTGGTTTTATGAAAAAAGATGTCTCCCTAAACCAGGCTTTAGTGTCATTTTGGCCCTCACATTAGAGTCAAGCTAGCCAGGGGATGCAGGGCAAAATCTACAGCCACGTGCAGACCCTGTGACAGACTGTCAAGCACAAACATGACCAGCATGAAATTTGGGGTGGGGGTGGAGAGGTTCTGGCAATAAATACCATCTGGTTCAGCAAGTTAGTACCAGATGTCTGGAAGCTTCCAATTCCAGCCAGTAAAGGTGGAGCTGAAATAATTAAAATTATATTTCTGTTTGGAAAAGGCAAGGAAAACTGTCACAGCTTTTTTAACAATGATTTCCAGAAGTAAAAAGACAAAAGTCATACCTTTTGCAAACTAGGACGTGTCCCACTGTAGAGTAGCTATAAATGAATATCCAGGTGAGAAAGAAGAATACACTGCCAAAGGTTGAGTCTAAGGCAGAATTCTGCCTTTTAGGACCATTGCTACACAGCGGTATGGGGGAAAAGTCAAATGGCCAGAACAGTTGCATATGCATCTTTCCAACTCATATTGGCTAACATTTGCTTGTCTTTGATTCCCATACCATGTGGTGCAGAGTTGGCAACTGGTTTGCAAATGTTCTCTGTCATCTTCTCTTCTATAAAGAATCCATCTTCTTGGGGAAAAGATGTGATATGAATGGGCCTGGCATAGTTCAAACAACTTCTCCTAAACCCCAATAGCTTCAAGCAACTCTGAGCTCTGAAAGAAAAGTCTGTTTCCCACCCCAGAGCGACACGGGGCATTTCTGGAATGGAGTCCACACCTCTGAGCTCAACACGTGCTTCCTAAGCGCAAAATCCTGCTTTTGTCAGGCGAACCACCCAGGCGGCGAGAGCTCAGGAGAGGCAGAAATCCCTGCACCGCTGTCAGGCGTTTCCAGCTCTTCAGTTCTTCCAGCTCTCCAGTTTCTACAGGCTCTCTGAGCTGTAGCAGGCTGGGCAAGCTGGGGGTCCTGCATGCTCCGTCTCCACCACAATGCGAGGTGGCACGCAGTTGGTCCTGGGCAGGGGACAAGTAACATTTCTGGGGGACAAAGAGGGGTGCAGGTACCCAGCTCTGTAAGGAGCATCAGAGCCCCTTTTCTTTGTCTAGATGTTGTTGGAAGTTGCTTCCCAAGTTGTATCTAAACCCACCTCTCTTCTGAAACCTGGGTTAACCAAGTAAAATAGGTGGGTAGGGAGGAGAGATGCAGTGCATGCTTGCATGCTGAGCAAAGACACTAGAGAGACAGAAATAAACACTGATGCAGCGCAAGTCCCCCCTTTCCTGAGTAGGCTTCTTTGCTGGGGGTGAGGTACTGTTACGGCAACACAGTGATGAAAGTATGCAAACTGTGAAAGCATGATTTAACACTGGGTTCAGAATATTTTTCTGTTCAGTTTAAATGAAGTTTAGTAGTTTCCAGATCCTGTGTATGATGTTTCGAAAGCTTAAAATACGAACCTGATAAATCCAATGTATAACATGGCGGGCATGGATTTAGTAGGGGAGGGAGGAAGGGAACTGAAAGGCATCTCAGTGCTGTTAGTGTTTCTATATGACTTAAGTCTAAACAATATCGCTGTTGAAAGTTTGCTTTTACCAAAACAAGTGTCTGTTGTTTTATTTAAGTTCTGTGGAAGGAAAAATCTTCACTTAAAACCATGACACCAGTATTCCATTTGATCATCCACAGATAGCTGAGAAAAGTGTACAAAACGGGAATTTGGCTTGTTTGGGGGGGTTCCCTAATAGGCCATCAAATTAAGTACATCGTTTTCATGGAATTGAAGAGGGACAAAGCTGGGTCCTTTAAGTAGTAAGGGGGAAACATACCAAGATCTAAATGGTGATAGCTTTAATTGCACTGTGCAGTACCACAGTTTATAAATGGTTCCCTTACATCATGAGGACTGCTTCTGGGACAAGCTGCAACTCAGTGTTAGTCAGTCTATCAACATTTCTCCTGAGTAAATAGGTAAAAGCTATCTGCAATTTGATTTGCAAGTTAGTGTAGATGTGAGAACAGATAAAGAAATAAAAAAGCCGATGCTGAGGAAAAAGATTTTTTTTCTGATAGTGCCTTGCTGCTTTAAAAGATGAAAGAAGTTCAAGGTCATGGGCAAAAGGAAACCTCTTGCGTGAGAAATGGGAATTTCCAGGCTTTTAGGGAGAACGGAGAAAAAACCAGATTACTTTAGATGACATTCATGTTCCTACATGTTTCCACATGTTTTCTAGTTTCCTGACTTACCGATCCCAATTTATGAGCAGTTATGGGATGTTCTAGTTACTGAGCAGTACTCTACATTATTTACATTATATATTGTTATTATTTTAAATTGTTTTAACGGTCCCCCACCCCCTTCACATGCAGAGAAATGCACCCCGCCTCCCCCAACCCCTCTGTACTTTATTACCGGACATGGATAAGGGATCCCAGAAGATCCATGCTCTGAAGTGCTGGTAATTGAGCGGCTGGACCAGATTTGCAGCTATTGTAAATGGGCACAACTTCAGTGAAGTTATACTTACTTGTATCAGCTCCAGATCTGTCCCAATCCTGCTGTATGTTTATAAATTGGGAAGAAGGGATTGTGGAAATCCCTGATATTTTGGGTGAATAATGGGGCTGTGCAGGGCAGAGCATATCCCGGAGTTCTTATTTCAGGAAAACCGTCCATTACAGATAAAGACCAATTTTCCGTGAGAATTTCAAGGCCAACTATTTTCTCCTGTATTAAATATATTCCAAATAGACTGTATGGAAACAGAAATGTCTTAGAACTTCAACTGTACTGGTTCTTGAGGAAGTCTGGGGAAGGAAAGTGCTTATCAGTCTATAAAAAGATAAGAGATTTCTATTGAAATAAACTTTTAAAATATAATCATATGACACTTGTTTCTTTGGTTATGCAGCTGCCTTGGGATCTGAGCTCCTGGTAAACACGTTGGCCTGTTAAAGGACATGATTCAGACTGTCCCAGATCCAGCAGCTCACATCAAGGTTAGTTTCCTGTTTATTGTGAGTCCTCAGATGTTCTGAGAGTCATAAAATTAAAGAATATGTATACATACTGCAGGTTTTCTTGCATGTTTGTAAATTGTGCTACTGCACAACACTGGCTTTTTTATTCCTCGGTATTTATATGCTATTGTCTGAGTCAATCCTGCAGTCTTTGTTGCTGACACCTGTACTGATGTGCTCTGAAGTATGTGGATATTTTCAGGGTGACTTTTTCTAAGATTAAAACCCCTTGACTGTCCTTTAATGTTTGGTGTGCTTGATAAAATACACCTACTTGAAAAATACTGAATTCATTTGTCCCAAGTTCTGCTCCATGAAAGCCAGTGGCAAACATTAAATTCAACTGGAGGAGGAGAATGAGCATAGTGCAAAAATTCAAAGCCAAACAAGCATCCCTTTGAAAAGATTCAGTGCATAGTTTTATGTAAGTCATAGGAGCGTAGAAATTGATCTGTGCTATTACCTTAAAAACAGCATTGTTTTGCTACATTTCATAAGGTTTCATACGGTTTTTACTGTATTGCTACTATTATTATTACTATTACTATTACTGTTGTTACTGTGTTTTTCTTATCCTTCTTCACTGAAGACTAGGAACCTGCTAGACTTAGCAGGCGTAGCTGATGATGTGTTGCTAAGAACAAGGCATTTTGGGGTATTGCACATAAACAACAGCGTCTGAGCCTCACAAACTGACTGGTTTGGGGGATACTCTATTTCTGCCTCACTATTTCATCATCTAGAGGTTTTGTTTGGAAACGGTTTCCTGACTGCTTCTAGAGAAGAACAGTAATTCTCTGTTGCAAAATAAAAAGGCACTCGTATAGCGATGGCTTAGGTGGGAAAAGCCATCTGATCCTTATACACAAACAATATGATGAAACTGCATGCTTCTCGTTCACATGGATTTTGCCATCTGAAAATACTGCTGGTGTAACAAGATTGCTGTAATCAAATAAATAGGTGAGCCATGCTAAGCGGGCTGTAAGTGAAAAGTTTTCTTTTATGCTTTCTGACTGCCTTTCTGTCTGTCTGTCTGTCTTTCCTTGAAGTTACATTTTCTACAACTTTCATGGTGTTTCTTCTCAGTCGACTGCTATCTGCCAGTCAGCAGCTCTCTATAGAAAAGCTTCATTTTACAACTTATTTTTAACTGAATAAAAATGAAATATTATTTTATACAACTCACTTTTCCTGTAAAAAGGCAGTGAATGAAAGAAGCTCTCTATATACCTCCCTACAGCATTTTTGGATTGTGTTTAGACACTAGCATGACTGGCAGCAGTGTGAGAGCTTGTCCCTTCCCTCTCTTCAAGTTTTCCAAAACCCAGCACTTTCACAGTCTTCTGGTCCTCAGTTGTTTTTACGGAAAGAGCAGAAAAACACCACCCCCCCCAAGCAGTCTCGCCTCAACATGTCTTGTCACCTGGATTTCAACCAGTAAGACTTCAAAAAATTGAAGGGGATCTAGTACCTCTCCATGCTGTCTAAGTGTCTGCAGCACCAGAAATAACATTAAGAAGAACTCAGTTTCATGCTTTCTGCCAAAACTGGTATCTGAAGTAGGTTTTTTTAGCCATGGGAGTTAGAGTTTGAGAGGGCAAGGCTGGGTATGCATGCATCTTATTACAGCAAGTGAAAGAGAGCCGCATAAAAATCTCTGTAATGATGTGTTCAAGGGAATTTGTAGGAGCCTGTTTTCAGCAGGACAGCATCCAAGAAGTGCTGTTACGTTGAAAACGGGTGCGAGGAAGACAATTGCTTTAATACTGTGTGATAGGAAAGCTAGCCAACTAGGCATCAAATCCTTCACGTTTCTGTTTATGTCGTTAGGGTCTGCTTTGGTCTAAACACATTCCTGAGAAAGCTGCCGGGGATGCTCTGTTCATTTGGACTTTAAAAGTGGATGTAACTGCATTCTTAAAAATAAGCCACGAGAAAGTATAGCGCACGGGACGTGCGCGTGTCATTTGGTGTGATGGTGTTTTATATCTCTCATTGCTGTGGTGAGGTAGAAGGGACAAATTGGGTTCATTACAGTCATCTTTGATACGGTTTTGTTTAATTAACTGTACTCCGTCAGGTAGGTCACATGGTATTGTTTCTTTTATTTTCTGGAATAAGCAGACACAGCCTCATCCATGCACATTTAGAGCTGTAACTTTGAAGAACACTTTGTAGGAAGTGTCTGAATTATTAAGATTTGACAGATTTTAAGATTTAAGTTTTCTGCGTGAACATGTGCAGAAAATTAATGCAAAAGATAAATGAATATGGCAATATGAATATTCAGAGACATCCTTTTTGCAGAAAGGGTGATTTCATTTGCATTATGTGAGTTTTTATGTGTGCTATTTTAAAATCTGCCTTTCCCGCTATCAGGAGAAAATGTAACCAACCTCGCAGCTCTTGTGCTGCATTTCAGAATGAGAAGTGTTAAGAGCCAGACTCCAGCACCCAGGCAGATCCTGTCCAATTTTGGGAATGTTTTGGAAGTCTTAACGTGTATGTCCTCATTTTGTTTGGGCAGCTTCATTCCATAGCTCCTAAAGATTAAGCTTTACATTTTTCAGCTTGAATGAAGCATCCATAATTGATACGGTGAACCTGTGTTCCTGTTGCTCCCTAACGTGTAGTTTCACCTGAGTCACAGCCTTGTGTTTTGCCCAAGCATAAAGGAAAGAAACATTTGATGCGGACAAGAAAAAGGATGTGTATGTTCGGACTTCTAGTTCCAGTTCAGCAAAATATGGGGAATTTTGACCCTGATCTTTGGGCAGTTCCACACATATTTAGTGCCTGTAAGAGGGCTGAAATAAGTAAGACTACTCACATTGATAAAGTTGTATGTGCCCCCAGTGGTTTGTGGGATCAGCACCCTAGTTTAATACGTTTTGCTACTGCTAAAGGCTTAAAATAGTACCATTAGTTTTGATTAGTGGCAAACTGTTAAGAAAATAAGTGTTTATTTGATTTAAAGCAAGACAAATGATTTCTTGCAATCCAGTATCCCTAATTAGAATGAAGACATTGTTTTTGGACAGTCATTTGGGCAGTTTTTGATAGCTGAAAGGGCTTGGGTATAAGATGCTCACGTTTAAACCGAGGTTTGTGTATTCCCTCACTCCTCCAGAATAGGTTTTCTCTAATGAGTCTGCACATTGGAGAGGAGTTTGTAGACAGGACTCTGCAACCAGCTCTGTCCTCACCTCTCACCCTGCCCATGCCACTGAAAAGGGCTGTCATTTTAATTGGGAGCTATAAAATTTTCGGTATTAAGCATAATATTAAGGAAGGTTTTTGTCTTTGGTGTCAGGGGATCCAGGTCCTTTTATCACCAATAGAAGTTTTCAAACACAGCAAAAGTGGATCTCTTATTCTGCGCCAGGGGAGGTTTAGATTGGACGTGAAGAAAAATTTCTTTACTGAAAGAGTGGTGAAACATTGGAACAGGCTGCCCAGGGAAGTGGTGGAGTCCCCATCCCTGGAGGTATTTAAAAGACGTGTAGATGAGGCGCTTAGGGACATGGTTTAGTGGGCATGGTGGTGTTGGGTCGACATTTGGACTCGATGATCTTAGAGGTCTTTTCCAACCTTTATGATTCTATGATTCTATGATTCTATGTACGCTAAGGGTCACTTCTAGAAAACGCAGCATTTTTGCTCTCTTTCCAAACGGGGTGTTTCATGAAAGAACTGAATACTGTTTTCACCAGGAAGCTGAGCTTTTGCTTGTCAGTCTGAACTAGTTTGCTTCGGGTAGCTCATCATTTGGAAGCTACATAAGGATCTAGCTGCTTAGACTGGTGTTAAATAAAACATCTTAACAAGAGTTATATCTCATCAAACTCAAAAGAAAGGTTAGAGCTGTTTTCAAGAAGCCAGTGGCTAGGTTGTCTCTTTGTATGGGCAAGAGTAATTGTCATTTACAGGCATTTTTTAATGTGATCCTCCCCCCCCCCCCTTATTCATTACACTCTGGTTCTAATAACAGTAGTCACAGAAACACTGTTCAAATGCTACCTGAGTTTTGCATGGTTTTTTTTTAATGATGTATGCTTTGTGTATACTGACCATTCGATAAAACTTTTATTTTTTTAAGGGTTAAATTCTGCTTTCAGCAGCCTCATTTGCGAAGATCAAATGCTTGTCTGGCTTTAGTTAGCTTGTGCCATCACTACGAGGGGATTTTGTGGAACCATTTCTCAGGAAAAAATGAGTTACAGCTGTTCCTTTGGCTCTCACTGGGAGAGGAAGAGTCCAGGGTATGGCTTGTAGGTAAAGAAATGACTGCATTTATCAGGAATGGAGTCTAACCTGGGGTAAATGGGTATAGTTTTCATTGAATCAAGGCTGATTTATGCCGGTGGAAGATTTGGTCTGTGTATATTTAGATGGTCCGATTTTTCTGTTCCTTGGTGATGATTTTGTGATCTGGGATGACTGAAGAGACAGGTGAATGGCAGCAGCTGAACAGAGGTGCTTGTGGATTGCATAGTCGCCTTTTGTCTTGTAGAAGTTGAAAAACGGGGACACTTCATGTCCCAGATAGCTTAATTGAAGAGGATATTTTTTAACAAAAAATTCTCAAAGGGCATCAAACACTCTGAGCCAAATTCAGCTGGTCTGTATCCGTACAACCTCATTTGTTCTGTGGATGTAACTAGAGGTTGTTGCCTCTGAATCTATCAAATTGAGGTTACCAAATCTGAAAACTGTACCTAATATTACAATGAAGGAAAACCTGGTTTCTCAGAAGAAATGAAAGAATTACTCCTTAGCTGTTGTTGAAAATTACTCCTGAATTTAGCACTTATGTGCCTGGGCTATGAATTAGGTGGCAGATGCACATTTCCATGCACACAGTACCCCATATTGTCATTGGAAGTATTACAAAACCTGATCCCAGAGCTCCTTTGTTGGCCAAAGAATATGTTGGATTTCAAATTGTGGCAGTGTAGAGATGCTGCTGGATGTACCTAATCTGTTGTGTTATGGTTAAATTGGATTTTTTTAAACTGGTATTATTCATTAAGGAACATATTCTGGGTCTGATATAATCTGGTATTTTTCCTGGAATTGTAGGGTCTCTAAATAGGATCCAAGACTTCATTATGCTGGGAGTTTTGTATGCACAATGCAGTCTCTGCCTGAATAGGCAAGGGGGAGAAGAAGGGAAGGAGGATAGAATTACTATTATCCTCCAGGATAAGGAGGATAAAGCCAGGCTTTTCCTCCTACCTCTTTTTAGGGTCTTGACTAAGCTAGGAGCCTAGCCTTTGTGGATTCTTTGCATTGCTAAATCACTTCTTTCATTGCTTATAAAATGATATTTGGGCAGCTCAGCTAAGAGTGAGAGCATGGAAATCTGAGCCAAAGATACAAAGAGCTTTGCCCAAAGTCACATGTGAAGTAAGCTAATGGCAGACACATTGCAGCCTAGTTGAGTAGGCGATCCATATGGAGTATGTAATACTACTGTATCACAGTATGTCACCACTGGAGTCAATTTGATAACAGACTCCCGTCCCCTCCAGAAAATATGGAATAACTGCTCGTGATAGTTGTTGGCTAATGAGGCAAACCTCCCACAGGTATGAATCGGTGATGACCCCATGGAAGTATTGCCTGCAATGGCCTCTAGCTGTGAGACGGTGCCTCAGCGCACAGAGGTGAACAAGCTACTGTGGGTTATCTGGGCTGCAAACTTGGTGCCTGACAGCTGCTCCGGGATAACCGCTGCACACAGGCTCTCATCTCGTGGGTTGCAAATGTCCCTCAGTGACAGATGTGAAAAAGCGTCGGTATCAGCAGTCCCCGAAGCTGAGTAGCTGTAAGCCCCATCCCTTTTGCTTACCCCTCACTGTGTACTTCATTTGTTATTCTGGCAAAACTTTAAAAGCTCTTCCCCTGCTTTTGTACTGACAGGATAACACCACTGTTGCAATTTCACTGTGCTTCTTACTAATTATGCTAGCTGGATCACAGTTGCTAAATCTTGTTTGAACGATAGCCATGGTTTACTCTGGGTTCTCATAAAATAAAGGAACTGAGTTTGTCATGAATGTGGGTGACACTCCTCCGCACCAGCACTCATTTGCCAAACCTCCAAACTGCCAGGCTTAAAATCTGGTGTGTTATTTCCATCCCCTGTCAGCATACATCAGTTACCTGTAATAATGCCAGAATCACTACTGTATTTGAATGCTAGAATCTCCTTATATGCAGAAATTGTGATTTACTTCTCAGAAGTTTAGAATTCTGGATTGTAAACAAATGATGGACATAGAGTTTACGTAAGTAAATTCTTCTTTTTTCTTTTTTCTTTTTTCTTTTTTCTTTTTTTTTCCCCCTTTTCTCTTGAACTCTACCTCTTCTCTCTGCCTGAACAAATACCTCCTTGCTAAAGGAAAAGAAAGATAATGGCTTCTGTGTACTATAATTGATGAACTTTCAGCAATTCGGAGCAAATCCAAGATTGCTGCCAACAGCCAACAGCCAGATGGAAAACAGTGTTAATGACATGTTCAAAGAAAAGTATGCTATTTTGATAGAGGATGGTCTAGAGACTTTAATCTGTATTGTTCTGGGGACTAATGGCATGGATAATTCCTTAAGTGAGGCCATTTTTAAACAAAAATTATCTTTTTCATAAGCAGGAAAGAGCAAACTAAAGAGTACCAAATGCATTTTCAATGCTCTGGCTGATATCTATGCTTTACACTAACCCTTTGTTATGTGGAGTCAGATGCGTTCAAATCTCATTTCTGCAGTCTGCCAGAAGTCTGGACATTTCTACTGCTGATGGGTAGAAATCATAAAATGGACGGTCATGGAAACTAGAGCCAGGGTGGCAAGCTGAGGGTGGGGAGAAGTTACGAGAAGAAGTTGGGAAGGACAAACAAGACAGACTGGGACAAGGACAAAAAGGGGGCAAAAAGGCTTTGGGGAAACTGGGAAAAGAGATTCCTTCCCTTCCTCTTCCTCCCTTCTAGAGCCTGGAGTGGGATGGAGGGCTCCCAAATCGCAGGCTTGTTTTGCTGCCAGTAAATCTCTCTCAAGCCCACTGCCAAAGTAGGTGTCTCCTCCTTCTTAGGTCCTGGCCATCCCGGCAGACAGGGCCAGCAACTCCACTAGCCGAAGTGTCCGTGCTATGTTTCATGCCTCCAAGGCCATGCCTTTTGCGTGTGGCTGCAGTGAAGAGCACTGAAGGGAAGGGGTGCAAGAAAGTCTGCCTTGGGGGGCTCCACCAGCGTGGTGCTTGGGCAGCCTTGGGACTCTGAAAGGCTGTAACGACAGTCTCCTTCCCTGACAAGTGGTTACAGAAACCACCTGCCCAGGACTATCCTTGCACAAATACACAGTGCATATGCTAAAGATGTGCAGAGATTATCTCCCTTTGAGTCAGAGATTACTGTTTAATGTGTATTGGATTTGCATATTGCCTTGATCTAGCCACAAATATCCCAAGCAATGGGTCGTCTTTAACCTTTCTTGAGAGATTATTCCCCATGACTCATTATTGTGAAGCGTTTCCTGATATTCAGCCACCCTGCTCCCCTCTTCCACTAGCCTTTGTATATCTGCTCTGTACAGATCCAAACTCCTTAATTTCACATTGCTTTTGCTCCTCCTCACCTTCTTTAAGAGGGAGATTTATAGGGAGAGCTCAGGGGAGGTTGCCAAGCATCCCACAGCCTGTCCACATTAGTTCTGGTCACAGTCTGTTTCAGGTGATGGGGACCAGGCAGCCTTCCCCCCCTCACCACTGCAGCTGCATCCAGCCCTGCTTTCAGCTATACTCATTGCTTGGTCATGAATCACTACGTTGTTATCCTTCTGGTAACACCTCCTAGAGCTGGAAGGCATACTCCAAGGGGTGTTGCTCCTACAGCCCACAGACAGGGCGAGATGCTTCCCTTGGGCTTGGTGATGTGTTTCCTCTGCACATGATGCTCAAAAATTAATCTCCTCTCTCTCACTCTCCCTTCTCTCTCTCTCTTCCCCTCCCCCATCATTTTGATCTCATTGCATACTCGTACTGACAACCATCCTCCTTAAATCTGAAATCTTACTTCATTATTTCCTACCCATGTTCTAATCTCCTCAAGACTCTTTTGGACTATTTCAGCAGTCCTGTTGGTGTCCCAAACTTGACAATATCTTTTGCTGATGTGCTGTTTAATCCCCTTCTTTAGATTATTAATACAGACATTACCTCATAAACAGTTATGGGCGTTTGATTAGATACCTTCCACCAACTTGCTATTTTATCGTTTGCCATAAGTCTTTGCCCATTATTCTGTAGGACATTTTGAGACTCTCAGTATTCTTTCCCAAGCCAATTCAAATTCTTGCTGTGAAAATTATTTCTTCTTTGGCTCAAGCCGGTAGCCAGTATTTGGGTATTTCCAGGCATGTTTCATTAGAAAGAGAAACTGATTCTATACCATAGGTGTATTCTTGGTGCAATTTTGGTTTTTTTTTTTAATTGAAAACGTGCATCCTGTCCTTTTTGCCATAGAAGAACAGAAAGGATGACAGGACCACTGCTGTCCCCCTAAATTCCCATGTCTGTCTTGCCAGTGAGCCCTGTATCCAACAGGCTCTACAGTGTGCTCCCTTCACTACCAGGTCCTCCTCAGAAATACAGCTTTTTGCTGCCTAATAACCTGCAAAACCCAAATGTTACCCTCCAGATTTACAACACAGTTAAACTCAACTAACGTGGGTGAGTTTTACTGTATTACATCCCCTACATCCCTAGGCCAGAACTTCTGTTGCTTCCAGTGTTTTTTTTGTGACACGAAAGGGATCAATTTCTTCTGCTGCTGAGGCCTGAAAAGAGTGTTTGGCACATGCATTATACATTTCATATTGTCGGTGATTACCTTGGATCAAAGATAAACTTGCTGGCAGTCATTATCACCTCCTTGCAGAGCAGTAAAAGTTTGGTAGGACACTGTAACCTGCTATTTCAAATTCAGCAAAGTAGCGCTCAAAAGGAGGTAGATAAATCTGCCGTGTGCTGAGAGCCTTCCAGGATGAGCTGAGATGATTATTTGTCCATATTGCCTTGGTCATATATAGAGATTTTCCAGGGACCCAGAAACCTGGCAGATGTCAGGGCTGTGAATAACATGGGAGGAATCCTGCAAACGTGAGAAATCCTGTGTCCAGCCCATGGGCTGAGCACTGCCTGCGCTTCTCAGATAGGTGTCAGAAGGAGCGTAGTGCAGTACGTCAGCTTAGATCAGTGGTAATCTCACTGCAGCAGAAATCTGAACACGCACCAAACGTTGTTGCCACCGGCCCTAGGGGAACAGCTGGGACTAGGAGAGGGAGCTTTGTTCCCAAACGTGTAACCTTTTTTACCTCTGTGTTTTATGTTTTCTGCTCTATCACGGGGCCTGGCGTCGCGAACTGTAACACTCACTTCTTGCCCTCCAGGGAGGAAAAATAGAGTAAGATGGGATAACTTTAAAATGGCAAATGATCAGGGAGAGCCTGAGGACGTGCTGGACAAGACTCTCACCTAACTATAACTGCTTTTGGTTGGTATTTAGTTTAAGCAGTTTCTGGGTCCCCTCTTTAGAGAATGGGGAGAAACCTATATTAGGAAGGGGTGAATTGTCCTTGGGAAGCGCCTCTGTCTTTCCACTGTTTACACAGAGGCTCTAGAGTAGTTACATTAAGCACAGGGGGACTTGTAGGTGGCTCTTCATTAGATGGACTGAATCCCATCTTACATGGCATATCCTCAACATGTAACACAGAACTAGGGATACACCCAAGCCTTTTCCAAACAAGCTAGCTCCAAGTCCAAAAGCAATATAATCACATCAAGATGACATTTTACACAAGTGTAGTAATCCTTTGGAAAGCAGGGAGTAGATGGCAGGTTGCGCTGGAGCGACCATGTCCCAAACCTGAGTCTGGATGTCAGGGCAGGGTGGAGATTTGCACAGCAGAACCGCAGGTGATGTCTGAAGACACTTGGGGCGCAGTCCTTGCTGCCTTGTCAGTGGAAGACAGGCTAAGCCGCCTTCCTCCCAGCCTCCAAGCTTCCTTGCAAAGAAACTTGTGTAGGTGAGTAGGCAGGTACCTGTAGGGCCCTCCTGTAGGACCTCTCTACAGAGAAGATCTGGGGACAAGGGCTGCAGAGCCCAGTGGGCTGCGTGGCATAGACCCAGCTGGCACACGTGTCCAAGTCTGGGACAGCAGAGCTTCCCTGCCCAACATTTACATTAAGAGGCCCTCAAAATGAACTCAGAATGAACAAAAAAATGTTTAAAACTTGAAGTGGAGGCCAACTGAGAATTCAAATTCATTCAATTAGAGAAACTAAAGGAAGCCATCTACTCCTTAGTTACAGCTTCAGAAAATCTTTCCAATTTTCTCCAAGTTGTCCCAGGACTGCAGCCAGTCGGCTAACGGCGCGTGAGCCATCGCAGAGACATTATTAACTCAGACAGAGGAAAATATACTTTCAGTTATTACATGCTAATAAAGCACAAACTAAACAAATTTAGGCAACAGAAGCAATTATATCATTAAACATTTAACTGCAAGATTGATTTTTAAATTGCTAATAATTCAAACCAAAGCATGCACACAAAGAGGAGGGGGGAGGAAGGTAATTTTAACAATTGAATCTAATCAGTGCCTCAGTTCAAATGCATGGCTATAAATGTCAAAATACATAAGATCTGATGCAAGAACAGAAGTGGAACCAGAATGGATGAGCATTCCTCACTTGACCAGATTCCTCTAATTGGGAGGAAGTTAAACACATGGAGTGGGGGAACTTTGTGAGCTGAGTTATCTCCAGAGCTCTCTTTAGATACCAGTCTATGCTCCTGAACAGCCTTTCAGAATCGTCAGGAAGCAGTGAACTGAGGCACAAATTGCAGGCTCGGCCTCGTGCTTGCATGAGCCCTTCCACATTCTGCTGCCGTCGCCTGCAAAGGAGGATAAGCTGGATCCTTACCAAATCAAGAGAGGGCTGCTGTGAGGGATGGCTCCCCATGAAAGGAATGGAGAAATTCCCGTCCTCATCCGAAAAAACCTCTTTTCTGTTGCTCTTCGAATTGCACTGGAAGGAAGGGAGAGACTGTCCTGGGCTGCAGCAGAAGGTGGGTTCGATGAAGATCAGTGCTGTTGGAGTGCAGCACGGGTGGGATGTTCTCTTGGCTGCAGGGTTGTATTTGTTTTCATAGTTTATGGCAGGGCTGCTCCCTTTGAAAAAGTATAAATCTTAATCAAATAAAACTGATGTGCTGCCATATTTACCCATCTCACTGGTTGTCCTACATCATGTTTTAGCATATAACTTACATGACAGAGTTATCCAGGGGTTGCCAGCTGACACAGAAACAAACCCTCATGTTAAATTGCCTGCAGATGTCCTCTTCCAACTCCTGTAAGGAACTTCTACCAGTTCTCTCTCTCCTTTTTTTTTTTTTTTTTTGTGTGTGTGTGTTAAATAAAAGCAGCAGAAGAGGGGGAAAACAATCTCAGTTGAATCTCTGTGCTAGTGCCTCTGTTTGCAGGACAGGAAGCCTTAAGAAGACAATGCAATTTATAGGCAAGCACAACAAAAAACCCTGTGAGGATTTCCATGAACTTTAGTGGACCAAATGAGTCGTGGTTATTTTTAAGACTGGAGCTGACTGAATAATGCCAAGTCTAATGCTGCCAAGGTGGGCTTTTCAGAAGATTCAGACCTGAGGAGGTGAGAAGATCTTTATGTTCCGTTGGCTGTAATTTATTTGATACTAGAATTTATGGCTTAGAGTTTTGACTAGACATCCCTTTTGTTGTGATATTGATCTAAAGAAATCAGGATTTTATCTGATGGACTTAACTTCTTGTTCTGTTTGGCAGAAATCTCCAAGTAAGATTGTGACATTCTTGAAAACATTCACTGTTTTCATTTACATAATTAGGAATTTTTGTTTCGTTTTTGTTTTCATTGTATGAATTTGCTGAAGTTTGTGAACTTTTTGCCTGGCTGTCCCCCTTGGTTGGGGAAATCACAGAACGTTGTTTCTTTTTCCTGGCTGGAGGACTATGGGCTATTTATGCATAGTTTTAAAATATGCTTTTTGTGAGTGCTTACATGTTCCTCTTTGCGATGTGATATTTCTGGATGATCCGTCTAGCCAAAAGCAATTGCAAAAGGTTAGTGGAGAGCAGAGATCCCATTTAGACACCTACATGAAATACCGTCCCTTCAAAAGCTGTGAGTGCCAAACAACTCCCACTTGGAACAACAGAAGCTGGTGAGTGCCAACAGGTTCCAAAAATCCGGCCTCACACAGCTTCAAAAGAGATTGATTAGCAAGTCCAGCAAACTGGGTTTGTTCTGTACTTGCTTAGCTCTACATGGAGAATTTTATCTGCACTTGAAGTGTGCTCAGCAGTTGCAGGTGATGCACTAAGAGGAAGGTTCCTCCTGGGAAGGTGGTATTCCAGGTGAGTTGGTAGGTTGGTAGGCAGGCAGGTGGCTAGGTGGGCAGGCAACTTTATCCCAGGTTTGCTTCAGGAGAGGTTTGGCCAGGAGTGTTGAACTTTACTAGTCAGGTAGAAGGAAAGCCCTGGAGAGCTACCTCTGTAACTCCCCCACGTGGATCTTTTTTCAGTAAGAAAACAAAAGTAGATTTCCCAGTTGTCTTAAACTGCTTCGGAAGTGACATAAACAAAACCAGAGAAGGCCACTCTGACATTACTGAAATAGGGATGTCCAGATGGGAAATTATAGTAATATAACTCTTGCATTCGAACTTCACGTCCTGTGTCGTGTAACTTCCGTGTGTGGGCAAAGGAGATAAATTTGCTCTCTGGAGCTACACATGCGCTTCTTTCTTTTGATTAAGCCTGAAACACTTTTGTCTTCCCTCCTGTGATGATGGAGTGAGGTCCACAGGAAAAGTAGGATTAGAAATTAATGTTTTGGGAGCTTTATTTCTAAACTGAGTTATCTTTGTGGCTTTCTGAAATGTTTTTTTTAACTCTATCAATCACAAATCACCAGCCATTTTGTCAGTAAAGCAGACCTTTCAAGTAAAAGAACAATAGGACTGTGCTAAAATGAGGAAAGGTTAATTCTAAAAATCAAATAATGAGTTTCGGTTATTGTTGCTTTTTAAACATGGTAAACAGGTTGGGGACCAATATGCTTGCAAATGGCCTAAGTCTTCCTTTCCAGTGGTAATCCGTATTCTTTTGAAAAGCTAATAAAAGTGGTGTATGAAAGAAATTCCTGGGGCACTGCAGAACTCACCCTCCTAGGGAGAGAGCCAGATGTGCCGGTTAATAACCTAGCAAGCATTCAAAGCCAGGGCAGTAACCACTTGGTATCACCTAAGCCAGACGTTCTGTGTCGATGCAAGGCAATATCGCATACTGGTCACATTCGCAGCAGAGAGCTGGAAGACATGTGCAGTCTTATTAAAGGAAGAAAAAAAAAGAAAGGAAAAGAAAGGGAGGGGACAGGGAGAAGGAGAGGGAGACAATGTGTCTGTCCTGAGAAGCAGCGAAGTAGCAGACACACTCCTCCACATGTGCATTAGTCTGTCAGCCTGGATTCTGTTATCCAGATGTTGGGGTGGATCCTATGGCAGAGACCACGAAGGAAAAGGCTTTTGAAAGAAATCATATTTCAGTGGTGAAATTAACGGTACCAGATTTTTCAAATGCAATCACTAGTGTAATTTTTCAGAATGCTTTAGTAAAATAACAAATTCTAGATTTAATGCTTTTTACAGGCTTATTTGGCAGTGCCTCTTCCAAACACAAGTGTACGTGTGTGAAACTTGTCAATCGCTTTCAGAACCAAGATGCCCTAGAGTAAACAGCACGTTAAAATTGTTCTCAACCCAGTCCTACTGAACTGAAATTTGTTTGTGAAGGGGGTCCTGAAGTCCGATGGGCCTTTCTCAAGGCCCCACCCCTCAGCATCAAACCCTTTGAGAGCTTTGGCCATCACATCAAAACGATGCTTATGCATAATAAAAACATATATATTTGCAGTGGCAATCAGAATACATAAGCATCAAATAAGATTTTTAAAAAAAAACAAATTTACTTTCCCAGGCACAGCAGAAAAATAAATTACTTATGGCATTTATGGTATATTTGTAACTTGAAACTGATGGCTTCATGTTACTGGGCATAACGTGTGCGGCATATAAACAAACACTGCACAAAAAGACAAGTCCCAGCTTTGTCTCTCTGACACTTTGCCTCTGTGACCGAGATCCCACAACGAACGCCACATGTGTATTTCTGCTGAGCTCGTGTTTACGTTGAGCTCAGCTCAGCCCTGTGCTGATCTTGCCTACTTGTGGCAGGATCAGGGCGTCCGAGGGAAGCCAGGGTGCGGTGATAGGAGACGAAGTGCATGCCTGACCAGCCATGGTCATTACAAGGGGAGGGGGAGAGCATCTGTGAATAAACATTTGTTTGAATGTGTTAAACAATGCGGTTGTTCTTGCCTGTAAATTTTTCATGAGGCCTCAGGAATGCAACATTTACATAAAAAGATGGTGATATGCAAATGGATCGGGGCAATCCCAAGCACAAATACAGGCTGGGCGGAGAATGGATTGGGAGCAGCCCTGAGGAGAAGGACTTGGGGGTGTTGGTTGATGAGAAGCTCAACGTGAGCCGGCAATGTGCGCTTGCAGCCCAGAATACGGTTGGCTTTCTGGGCTGCATCAAAAGCAGCGTGGCCAGCAGGTCGAGGGAGATGATTCTGCCCCTCTACTCTGCTCTGGGGAGACCCCACCTGGAGTACTGTGTCCAACTCTGGAGCCCTCAGCATAAGAAAGACACGGACCTGTTGGAGCGGGTCCAGAAGGGGGCCACAAAAATGATCAGGGGGATGGAACACCTCTCCTATGAAGAAAGGCTGAGACAGTTGGGGTTGTTCAGCCTGGAGAAGAGAAGGCTCTGGGGAGACCTTATTGCAGCCTTCCAGTACCTGAAGGAGGCCTACAAGAAAGCTGGAGAGGGACTTTTTACCAGGGCATGTAGTGACAGGACAAGGGGTAATGGCTTTAAACTGAAAGAGGGTAGATTTAGATTAGCTAGAAGGGAGAAATTCTTCACTATTGAGGGTGGTGAGGCACTGGAACAGGTTGCCCAGAGAAGTTGTGGACGCCCCATCCCTGGAAGTGTTCAAGGCCAGGTTGGATGGGGCTTTGAGCAACCTCATCCAGAGGAAGGTGTCCCTGCCCATGGCAGGGGGCTTGGAACTAGATGATCTTTAAGGTCCCTTCCAACCGAAACCATTCTGATTCTGTGATTCTATGATTCTGTGATTCTATGATTCTATGAAATGTTACTAAACCTCATATTCATGACTGATAAGGAGTCACTGTGCTTTCAGCTATCACAGAAAGCAGAAGTTGGATGTGTGAAAACTTGAGGAGTGGATTTGTGATTATGTTGCAAATAGAAACAAGGCAATTTTATATCAATATTAGTACAGTGCACTTTGGAAGCAGTCTGGATGTTTTCATACATAATTATGGCTTCAGTAAAATTGTAAATTTATAGAGACAGCTGGTGTATCTTTTCCCACGTTGGAGTAGTATCAGCTGAGTAGGTCTTGTGAGAAATCTCAGTTTGTAGTTTTGGTAAAAGCCAGACTCGCAGATGTAGATTTCTTTGTGGCATTTCACTGTTGGATATGATCTTGACTCTGCTGTGAATCTCAAAATTAGTGGACCTCTGCAGTTCATTCTTGCATCTGTCACACAAAATATATGGGGATGTGCAGCACTACCTAACTGGGGTGAAAAAAAATAATATTTTTCTTTCTGATACAGCCAGGTTGTAGCTCTGAGTGCCCGGCAGAGATAACCAAGCTAGCTGAGGACGGGCCAGCTTTGGTGCTGCCCACAGCAGAGGCACACTGGTGTGATGCTGACGGCTCGTTAGCTCACCCTGCTTGGCAGCTGCAGTGTTTGGATTCAGCATCCCTTCTTGCCCTGGGAGAGGGGAGGAAGGGGTCCGTGGCCGCCTGCCCCTGCCCTGCAGGGCCTCATGGAGCCAAGTGTTATCTCAGACACCCATTAACCTCACAGTCTGCCCCGATGTTGAGCGCACGCCTCAGACGGGGCTGGGCTGAGAGCTGCCGGGGCTCCGTGGGCGAGAGCTTTCCAGGCAAAGCAGCCCGTCATCACACACTGCAGTTTGTCAGAGTGAGAGCCTTGGAGCCAGCAGGGTGTGATTCATCCATCCCAGCAAGGTCTCTGAGGCAATCTGACATTATTCGGACTGATATCATTAATTAATGAGGGCTGAATGTTATTCTTAGAAACTGGATTGAGTTTTGGGTAGAAAAGCCTATGAAAGGGCTCTTTGAGTTTGGAAAATTCCTATGGCACTGTCAAATTTACTAACAAAATTAAATCATCTGCCAACTTTCCAGGTTAAGGAGCACATCCCTTCTGGAAGCTTGACTGAGTCTCCTCAGTGACTTCTTGGGGTCAAGGGGTTATTTGATTTATATTAATACCAAACAAAAATGATAGGTAGCCTCCAAAAACCAGTCATATTAAATCTATCAGGTGGGCTTTGGAGAAAGCACTTTTGTTTGTTTGCTTCAGCACAGATTTGATCCTCCCCCACCTTTGTTTGGCTGTGTTTAGTTTAATGCGCTTAAGGTGGAAGGGAGCCAAAAAACAGAGTTTTTGTGCAGCCTGGTGGTTGGTCACCAGGTTGTGCCTGGGTGCCTCTCCACTGGGGTGACCCACAGCCCCCCACAGCGGGAGTGAGGACCTGTTCACGCAGCCATGGCTAACTCAAATGAACCCCAAATTTAATGAGGTTTGGGTCTGGTCTTGGAAGACATCAGGGTTTGCTCCAAAGCAAATGATGACAGCAGCTCCCCTTGCTCCTGGTACTCGTGTCCCAGCGGCTGGCACTGCTCTTCCCTCCTCCCGACCCTTTTCCGAAGCCGCCTCTTGCCCCGGTGCCGGCTGGCCACCCGCTTCACGGACCTTGCAGGTGTCCAGAATTAGCAAAGGCTTTGCGGGCCTCTGGCGGCAGATATATAAATATAATGCTGTCATTCCTTTAAAACCCCAGCCCTGGTAGGGCTGGAGCACGGGAAGCGTGGCGCACATGTGGGCCGGCTGGCGATCACACATGGATCCCATTGCAGCCCTAATAAAGCTGGGGCCGGGGGATAAGGGCAAGGGGGCTGCCGGCAGGTCAGCCCCCCCCCCCCAGTTCATCTTTCTCTGGGCTGCTCTTGGTCTTTGTGTAAACAGAGAGGTTCCCAAGTGCAGCCCGTTCCTCAGTTTGCTCTTGCTGCCGCGTTTTTTGGGCAAGGAGGTGGCATGCGTAGCCAGCTGGTCTGCTCGGGCTGCGGGAGCTCATCAAGTAATTGCTGCACCGAGCCCAACGCTTTGTGGTTGAATTAATGTGCATGTTTTCTGAGGTAGGCACTTCTGGGATGATACCCACATAGTGATGGTAATCATGTCACCAAGTGTTCATGTGCAGTGTGGGTCAGGTTCGTCTTTCAGCTGTAGCATGTTGTCCTCAGAGCAGCGCCTGCAATACGTGTGTGCGTGTGCACACACACACAGCTGGGAGCAGACCCGCAGCCACCTTAGCCGAATAAAGCACATGAGTGCTTACCATTTGGGAAAAAAAGATCTGTTATAGATTGTGCTAATTATAAAGAGGTTTGACGTGATACCATACATTCAGCAGCAGAAAGACCTGAGCTATTTGAATCCCCCGTTTGGTTTGGTGTGGCTTGTGTCCATGAACCAGGCTGTAATCTGTAATTCTGGCTGCTGGAGTGGGGATTTTTTTAGGGATGTGTGTGTGAGTTGCTTTAGATATCTGCTCTAGAGGCGCCCTTAAAGCATTTTACTTCCATTGCCAGGATCAACAGACGAGGTGCTGGAACAAACTGATAAATTAAATAGCAACAAGTTACCCAGACCTGATGGTATTAATCCAGGAGTTGTGAAAGGCCTGAAGAATGAAGTGCCTGAGCTGCTCACAACAGAAATGTAGGGACTCAAGGGAAGTGGAGAACTTGGGAGTGACAGTCTTTGTACTTACTTTTAAAAACAAACATAAGAGCGGTGCTGGGAAGCACCTCCGAGCCTTACTGCAGGGCAAAAATAACACCTAACTAGTTGCAATAATAAACAATGGCGAAGTTATAAATACACCTCCTACATCAGTGATACAAAAGAGATGAAGTGGGATGTATTTTCCAAAGGAAAATTGGAAGTCTTTGTTGTACCACAATTTTTAGAACGCACAAAAAACAGATTTGGAAGAACAGGTTAATTTTTTTTAAAAAGCTTAAGGAGCTTTCTTGTCAAGGGAAAAAGTGAGATTTAGTTACCCATTAAAAATGGATAGGAAAGAGAAAATAAGACAATAATAGTAAACATTCAGTTTTCAGCCTGGCACCCAAGATCAGCAGCAGGGTGTCTCAAATTGCATCCTAAATCTGGCATTGTTTAATACATTTAGTAATGAGCTGGAAAACAGGAAGTGAGGCCCCAATCAGATTGGAGATGATATGCATGTTCGTATATTTTTTAGGTTATTCAAGACAAGCTGAAGGAAATACGGAATGTTTCACCAAGCCAAGTAGAAAGCACTGTGCTATGACAAATCAATATGAAAACGCATATGAAAAAGTAATGTAGGTAGGAAAAAAATATGTGCCATTGAATAACTATCACTGTGATTAAATATACTGAATACTGCTTTTGAGACACACTGCATTAATCTTCTTCCATGCTGAAAACTGGTCTCCTACTCTTTGCTTATCAGTTTCTAATTTATGGCGAAATATGAACCTGCATCCTATGACAACTGTTCCTCTTTGATAACTTTCTTAAAGTTATTCTGCAGAAAGTCCTGAGCTTCTGGTACATTTCGGTTCGGACCAACCTCAGTAAGTTTGCAGACGACACCAAGTTGGGTGAGAGTGTTGACCTGCTCGAGGGTAGGAAGGCTCTGCAGAGGGACCTGGACAGGCTGGATCGATGGGCCCAGGCCAACTGTATGAGGTTCAACAAGGCCAAGTGCCGGGTCCTGCACTTCGGCCACAACAACCCCAGGCAGCGCTACAGGCTTGGGGAAGAGTGGCTGGAAAGCTGCCCAGCAGAAAAGGACCTGGGGGTGTTGGTTGACAGCCGGCTGAACATGAGCCGGCAGTGTGCCCAGGGGGCCAAGAAGGCCAATGGCATCCTGGCCTGTATCAGAAATAGTGTGGCCAGCAGGAGTAGGGAAGTGATCATCCCCCTGTACTCGGCCCTGGTGAGGCCGCACCTCGAATACTGTGTTCAGTTTTGGGCCCCTCACTACAAGAAGGACGTTGAGGTGCTGGAGCGTGTCCAGAGAAGGGCAACGAGGCTGGTGAGGGGTCTGGAGAACAAGTCCTATGAGGAGCGGCTGAGGGAACTGGGGTTGTTTAGCCTGGAGACAAGGAGGCTGAGGGGAGACCTCATCGCTCTCTACAACTCCCTGAAAGGAGGTTGTAGCGAGGTGGGTGTCGGTCTCTTCTCCCAAGTAACCAGCGATAGGAGGAGAGGAAATGGCCTCAAGTTGTGCCAGGGGAGGTTTAGATTGGACATGAGGAAAAATTTCTTTACTGAAAGAGTGGTTAAACATTGGAACAGGCTGCCCAGGGGAGTGGTTGAGTCCCCATCCCTGGAAGTATTTAAAAGACGTGTAGATGAGGCGCTTAGGGACATGGTTTAGTGGGCATGGTGGTGTTGGGTTGACGGTTGGACTCAATGATCTTAGAGGTCTTTTCCAACCTTAATGATTCTATGATTAAGCTATGATTAAGCTAACCAGTGATCCACGTGGTGTAGTGGCTGACAAATGGCAGTGGTGGTAATTAATACCATAATCAGCTGTTGTAGCTGCTATGGTGGGCATCGGTGCTTGTGACTGAGCGTGGTGGCTGGGGTGGATACAGGATTAATGTGTGTCCTGGTACTGCTTCTCCACAGAATCATCCTTAGGGCTGCTGCTGTTGGTTTTGGTATGGAGTTTGTATCAGTGTATTTTTTTTTGAGATACTTGTATAAAATATTTTTAGCTGGCTTACATTTACTGTCTCTTGCCGTAGAAAATGTTCATTTTTCAACTTGTATTAAGAGAAGTGAGAGATGTTCAGCGATTTCAGGAATAGAGAAATGGAATATGAAAAAGAAATACAGAAGAGTTGGTGTTTAGTGATGTATTAGAAACCCGCTCTATAACTTTCCCTTGACCAAGGAAATCTCACTTTTTCTGAGACTGTAACACAAAAGGCCCCTGGCCATATCGTCAAGTGGTGTCCTTGTAAAAATGCTTTTAGTGAGCCTCAAGGTTACCTGTGGCCCCTGCAAGATGATGTATTATTCTGTGAAGTTGCTACTCAGGCATCACGTCTGCATTTCCATGAGGATTGGGCACTGGGAAGGGACTGTGGGCCCTGATGACTGGCAACCCCTTTTGCCCAGGAGAACGGTACGGAGCAGGAGGAGGCCGGGTGAGCATCCTTCCCGTCACATCACTGCCTTCAGGCATGGCCTCGAACATCCACTTGCAGGATGAGAGAATAGTTTGGTCTCCGTCACTCTAGGAAGTCCTCTCCTTTCCAGAGGAGACTGCCAAGGTTAATAGCCATGTGTGGGTGTAACCTGAGGTGTGGTCAACGTCTTGTTTTTTGGGACCTGAATTAAAACCACCACTAAATAACCACCTATCTGCTGGTGACGACTTCTGGTTGTTCCCGAGTTGAGCTGGATTTAAAATGGTAATGTGGATGACCCAATTCCTATTTACAGTTTCCTCAGCTCTCCCATGCTCCCAGATATATCCTTACTTGGGAAACTACATAAAGCAGCTGCCACATATTTCTTTCAGAGTTTCCATTAGTATCAGTTCGTGCAGAGGGTGCCGAGTCCAGTTCTCACTTATGTCAGTGAGATCTCGGTGCTCTTTGAGTTCACTCAGATCAGGGAGCTGGTGTGGCTGGCACTGGCTGTCCAGGGCCACCCATTTTGTAGGAAGTGTTTTCTGCCTTACCATCTCCCATTATTTCTGTCTTCCTGATGTCCTGTGGGTAGGGCCTATGAAACCCTCCTCTGACTTACATGCCATTTCTTCATTACTTTATGTCACTAGGGTCAAGATTCATCTCGCCTAACTTTACTTGTCTGAAAGCTAAACCTATCTTCAGAGCTAATGGAAATAGAGGCATATTCAGAGGGTATTTAATCCCATTTTAAAATCAATTTCAGAGGAGCCTAGGCAACTCTTTCAGCTTAGATGTCGAACTTTGGGCAGCTAAGGTAAGGTAAAGATAATCTTGCTAAAGGATTTGCTTACATTGCTGTTTCTTGATTCTGTAGTGGAAAGGTGCATTCATAGGCATGAAAAGTCTCCTTAAACTTTCAAAAGAAAAATCACATGCCAACTTTATAACAATGGATCAGATGGAAAAAATGTTCTACCAAATATGTTTCAGACTGCTATCTTGGGTAGTTTTAGTACTCAGTTAAAGGTATCAGAAGTACAGAGATTAGCAATTTGGATTTACAAATTACTAAACTAATTTATTTATGGTTTCTGGGGGGGGTAGGAGGGCAAAAGTCGTTCGTGGCCTCACGGGACTTTTTAAAGTTTCGTAACTCAGTTTTGTATGTTAATTTTCCTTTCACCAACACTTGTAGGATTACACATAATTTTAAAAGTATATTTAATCCTGTCTCTTTAGGAGTTTGGTGAAATATTTTGCTTTAATGCTTTGTGTATGCTTGGCTCTGCCTGAAAATTAAATACATGCTGATCTTTATTCTTTCCCTGCTCCAGAATGAGGTTCTTTTAAAATGGGTTCAAACGTACAACCCTATTACCCATGTTGATGGTATCATTCCTAGCTAGGATCCCTGTACCTCTTGCAGATTTTAGCTTTTGCTGACAAGGAGGCACAGCATTCCCGGCTATTTGCACCATATGGTGAATAACTGCAGCTTTTATCATGAAGGAATCCTCGAGTGCTTTTCAGACTGTTTTTATAGGAGTCACTTCACTCATCACTGAAATGGAGCCAGTGCTTGGGGTAAAACATGGCAACCATTCAGTGGTAACCAGGGTCTGCAGCACTTCTGAAAAACTGGGACCATTTTGCAAAACGTCAGTATTTTTGATGACATTGGTCATGGGAGGCCAGGTCCTCAGTATAAATAAATTAACGTTTTGGCTTTGCTGGTGTCTGCAGAGTTGCCGTGATTTCTACCCATGGCAAAACTGGCCCTGAGTACTTTTCACTCTCCAAAGCCTTGATTATACAAAAGCCACTTTTGTCTGATTTCCCACTTTGTACATCTTGAAGCAGCTGTCAGAGGAAGCATCCGATGTTGTCCGGAGTGGACACCAGCACTGCCCCTCCCCAGTCCTCGCCCCTGCTGCTCGCTGATCTCCCCAAGCCCTTCCCAGAGCCATGAGCCACAGTCGGTGCAGGCCCTGCACCCTTCTCACTTCAGGATGATGGGAAGAAAAAACAGCTTTATCCTTGGCTTATCCTTATAGCCAACACCAGGTGGAGGTAATGACCCAGGTGGCTGCTGTTTGTTGATCTTCAGGCAGATTTGGCAGCCCTACCAGTTGCCTGCTGGATCCCGAGCATGGCATGAGGCCTCCTCCTGCTTCAATCTCTTGCTGTGCAGCGGGGAGATAGCATCTCGCCAGCAACAAAGGAGGCAGCAGTATTTTCCCACTTCATGCATCTGTTATGAGGGTAAATTAATCAAGTAACACAGGCAAAGAGCTGCAAGGTGGATGCGTAAGTTAAAAACAAACAAACACGAGGTAAAATTCCTGAGGTAAACAATACAAGGCCATCTCAGATATCTAAAGCTAGAAATCATAGCTTTCTGCCATCACTTTAGACAAATGTCACGTAAGACAAGATATTATTCCTGTGAAAGTTTTTGAAAGGAAACTCTCTTTTCATGCAAAAGCCCCTCTTAAAATCTGTGGGGTGTTTGCCTGAGTCGGAGCCATAGGGTCTGGCCTGGCATGCATCGCCCTTGCAAATGCAGCACTCTTCGTCAGGGAGGGGGAAATCTCGCACCAAAGAAATGAAACAGCAGCTCCAAAATAATGCTTTTTGTCTTTAAGATGTGCAAATTCTCATGATCTTGTAAGTACATGCCTTAACTAGAGGCTCTCTAAGACAGGTTAATGTGAACCCTGGGATCTGGTAATGCAGGACTTCCCATGGCATCACCTGGGCTTTTCTGAGAGTGTGTCCTAAAAAAAATGCGATAAAAATGAGGGCCATGACATTATGGGTGGAGTTGTGTGGAAGAGAGTGTGTAGCTGACAGCATTTTTTCCAGGAAACTGGGCAGTGGTCTTGTGATTTCAGATGCTTTACAAGATACTGCTGGTGATCTTGACGAGCAAACCAGGCTGCCTTTCTGCTGGGTGAGGTTCAGATAATGCTTAGCCCCACTGGTACATACTTTCATGTGGTTTAGATATAGAATATTGCATTGTTTTGAATGACATAGACTTTAATGAGAAGACAGTTTTGGAAGTGTTGGCTGTAATAACAGCACTGTTAATATTACTGTTTTTGGCATGGCAGGCACAGGAAAAGTCTTTCTAGAGCCAGAAATCTGACAGGCTTGACAGGGGGTAGCATCTCTTCTATCTGTCTTGCTCTGCATGTGGCTACAACTTAAGACTATTCTTCCCTCTCTGACAGGCAAATAATTTTGGCTAAAAATTGACTTGGGTGTGGGAGACAAAGATCAGCTCCACATGTGCAGATAGAACCTATTACATCAATGGGTACTGAGTCTCAAAGATGAAGTTTCGCAGCCAGTTCTCCATGGACAGAGATACAGCCATTGTGGATGTGACTCCAGGATCAGGACTTCACAGTAAAGCTTCTAGTGATAGGAAATGAGGAAAAAGTTCATACTTCATGGCGTAAATTTTTCTTCAGACTAGTGTGAGGCATTTTTTTCTACCTGAAACTAGATCTTAAACAAATACACAGGCACATAAATAGAAATAACTTCATTTTCTGAGTGAAGGTTGGTTATGTGGGTTGGTGGCCCTCATCATTTTTTTAAATCTGGGCAGCCTGAACTTTACCTCTTAGAAGATGGCTCCAGAGGGACTCCACTGTCTTCAGACGGAGCTGGTCTGACTAGCCTAGAGCTTTCAGATAGCTAGCAGAAGCAGAAATGTGTCCCCTGCTTACACTCAGATTTAGCCTGGTAGGCCAAAAATTTCAAAACTGCTGGAAGTAGCTTACTTTCAACACTGAGGCTGTTTCTAAATCACTCCCCCTCACACACATATATGCATTTTGGCTGCTATTTATCACTTTAAATTGTCCCCTATCAAATGTGAAAAGTGTTAGGAGTAGCTAGGATGAAGTGCAGGCTCTAAGGAAGACAGTGACAAAACTGCCCTGGCTTCAATGGAGGCAGAATTTAACCCTCACCATCTTTTTTTTTTTTTAAGCTATAGGTCCCTTCCAACCCAAACTATTCTATGATTCTATGTATATACTTTTATTGGTTATGAACTGTATCACTTTTTGCCATTTTCTTTTGGCAGAGTTTAATGCTAGATAATAGTATGTATTTTTTTTTAAGTCAAGTTGCTAGCTTGGTAAAAGGAAATTAAATACTCACTTTTAAGCACAATTAGTCTGTTGAAAAAAATGGCTGTATTAAGGTGTTAAAAACAGGAAACAGTAGAGCCATCCAGAGGAAGATGACGAGATAAACTGGTGAGTAGGGTTCTTCATAAGGCAAAATGAGTTTTTTTTTTAACAAACTAGTCAAGTTCTAAATACTTTCTTTTTCTTCTGTGGTTGTCCACAAGCATAGAATTATTTTCTACACATTGTATGCCCTTTGAAGTAATGCACACATTGCATCAATGCATTCAGGCTGTGGCTTGCTCACAAACTATGAATTCACTACATTGATTTAAAAACTTATACTCAGACTGTAAGACCAGTCCGCTCCCTGCATTTCCTGTAGTGCATTTTCTGAATGGATAATCAAAACTGTCTAAGCTACAGGGCAAGAAACAAATTTGGCAGCACTCAATTGTTTTTCACTGAAGTCATTCTTCTGTACCGAACATCCATGAATAGGCACACGGTGGAAAGATACTTGTATCCTTAGCTTCTGAAACACCAGTCTTGTCATAATTTTATGTCAGTGACTTCAAAATGTGCCACATGGAAAACTAAGAATATGTAAATTTTTGCAACTGTAGAATAAATGGATTAGCAATAGTTATTTCAGAAGGATGATGTAGCACACAGCCTGGTAATTCCTTTTCTGTATTGAGTTACAATTACAGTAACTATTGGTGCTACATTTTAAGGGAATTTGTAGAAAATCCTACTGAATTTTTACTAGCAGGGGTTATTGAATCTCAAAAATAAGTGATTAAAAATGAGCTTGTGGAGCGTCAAAAATGCCAAACAGTGAATATTTTTTGAAGTATGCAAATATTTGCATCAATGCCTGCATTAATCTAAGTATTTTGACACATAACAAAAAAGCATTAGCATGAGGAATACATTATACAAACCCGCGATAATCACTGCGATTCTGTAACATCTTGATGACCTTCCAAAATCTAGCTGATGTAAACTTTGTTAAGCTAGTAGTAGTGATGATGTCATTTGCCTTGTAAACAGCTTGAGAGATCTGGATAAAGACATCAACCTTGGCCCTTGAGTTTTTTTAAACAAGCCACCAAAAAAAAATGCATACAGAGAAAAGTCACATATCTCAGCTTTTTGGGTAGGCTTCATCGCACCTAACTTCAGACATCCGTAATGCCTGCATTTAAGCTATTTATCCAAAGCTCCCTTTACGTGAGCGCTCCTTTCCAGCGGGAGGGAACCAGCCATTTTTAGAGGCAAAAATAACCTCAGCTGAAAGCAGTCGCTGAAAACTAACCAGAAGAAAATTCATACGGAATACAGTCCTCCTGATTCCCCCAAAAGATGCTTTGGGTCTAGTGTCTCACTGAAAATGGAGACATCAGCGAAAGGCGGGGAGGCCTTTGGGAGGAGGGAAGGCTTGTCCTCCGATGTGCGTCCGCGGAGGAGAAGCGGAGCTGTCCAGCAGCGCCGGCACAGCGCACCGAGCCCTCTTCGGGGTACGGCCGCTGCTCTCTCTGGCTGAGGGGAGACACGCACGTGGGGAGAAAGTCCTACCTGTCCCTTCCACCAGCAAGCGAGCAGTGCCCTTGCGTGCTTTACAGCTGCAGCTAGTGTTGCTTTTGAAGCCTCCTTGTTTGCAGGGGCTAAGAAAGTACCGAATGTGTCTGACATCATCCACAAATGTTAAACACAAGTGGAGCTGGCTCGGCGGAAGTTCTCCTTTGAAACATGCTTTTGAAACACTGCAGCCTTCAAAGCTGGCTTACATACCCTGCGCTGCGATACACAGTCTTTTGTTTTGCATAGTGTTTGTTTTAATGAGGTAGTGCAATGCAGCTCATCAAAATCAAAAACATATGATGCACCCTAGGCAAGAGAAAGGCAATAACTATACAGATTTTTTTTGAAGAGGGCTAGTCATACCACAGGCTACCATTATAACAGAAAAAACAACAAGAATTTTAATATAGCTGTCTGGCCAAATATATTAATTTAAATTGAATGGCTTTTTCTGATATTATAGCTGTGAGGCACAATGTTCTACTGGCAAGCATCTTCAAAACCTTTTTTAGAAGATTTGCTTCAAATTATTTCTGTGCACCAGATCTTGACGGTATGTACATTTGGGAGTCTAACCAAAGGAAAAAAGCTTTTGATTAAATCAATGACCTTTCCTGGAGGTTGAATGAAATGGAGATCGTAATACAAAGAGCTACCTCCTCCAAACAGGTTTTTCTTCAAAATATTTACTCTAAGCTCTCCTCCATTAAATTTGCCCTAACTTTTTTGCAAATGTTCATATCCTTGTGCCAGCACAGAAATACACTTTCCCATTAGAAAATCCTTTTAAATAAATTTTAGTCATTTCCATGATCACTTCCCCAAATGGCTTGCTAACCACCAATTTCCATTCTTTGCCAGAGAAGACTGCTGGGTGCTGTTTACTCTTGGAAACCTGGTCTTTATTGTGCTTTTGCTTTGTTGTGCTTCTTCAAAACCTAGTAATACTTGTTTCCCTCAGCTAATTGCATCTCTTCCTACCTGGCAAACTGGAGACATTTTCCTGCTGATGTGGAGAAGGATGAGTGTGATCATTTCTTAAAAATTTTCTGTATTGATTTCACTTGATAAAAATGGTGTCATCTTATCCTGGCAAATGTCTTTGCCCTTTGTTATTATTCCATGAAGCAGAGCTCTGGGAACTCACTGAAGCTGAGAACAACATGTAACATCCTCCCCAGCAGTTGATGTTAATGAAAGTTGAGTCCCACAAGGAGACCAACAGCTTGTGTGATATTAGGCTGCCTATTATTAGATTAGGCTTGCTACAAAGCCATCAGAAATTTCACCAAAAGGCACAGGCTCAAGAGCAACTACTGTGCAGAGCTGGTGGAGGAAAGAGATCATTTTCCTGCTCACCTGGGCGGCCTCATTTTCAGGTGGATGTGGGGCAACCTACACACAGCCCTTACACAGATTGAAGTGGTCCCTTAGGATTTATTCTGGTGCTGTCTGGGGTGGATACTGATTCTCTACAACCCAAATTGTCTTCTACAGCAAAAGAAATCTTCAGTGACCCCTTTAGGGAAGGCTTTTTTTTTTGGCTTGTGCATGTCTGACGCACCATAAATGATGTGATCAGGATTTGACAGCCTAGCTCTATGCTAATAATGCAAAGTTTATTTTAGAACAGAAAACAAGTCTTTGCTGTATACTTTTTAGAAATACAGCCTACTGTTTTTCATTCCCACACCACCACTGTTTTTCCCAACATGCTTTCCATAATTTTGGAGCAACTTAAAAATAAAAAATTGATTTAAAGCAATTCTGATAAAATCAATTAAGGAAACAACCTTCTAACAACATTTTACCCATCCCTTTTGCATCACATGTTACATTGGTCTGCACTTCTAAAAAGTTGGTGGGTAATTCTGAGCCCCTCACAGGAGACAACAAAATTCTTCAAGATGTAAGGTGTCAGCAACTCCCTTTCTCTTACAAGACAAGATCTCCTCCTCTATCCACAGAGGGTATGAAAATTGCTAATGGAAATAGTAACTAATATTATTTCTATAGTAATAGCTCTGCTGCTCTGAAACACAGAGTACTGGCCAGTCCTTCTGCTAAGCGTGCCCTTCTCCCACCCTTAGCCTGTGGTACCTTTTCTGAAACCCCACGCAGTCATCCTCTGCAGTTAATGGGAGTGCACCGGTGAGGCAGAACCAAAGAGCAGCATCCTCCTTCAGTGAGCTGCAGGGAATTAATTTTGGCCAGAGAGTTTAGTAGCTCTGTCTTGATTTCCAGGTTGCATCAGTTGTCTCCCTGGAAAGGTCTGGATGGAAATCTTTCTGGTGGAGCACCACCTGACAGCAGCATGCGACCCCAAGTCATGAAGGGAGCGTAGGGATGCCAGGCTGAGCACATGCTGCCGCCTCAGGCATATGGTTTCACACTGCTTAATAACACTGCAGATTCACACAGGTTTTTGTTTTTGTTTCAGTTACTTCCTTTGCCTTGAGATTTCTCCTTGGAGGCAGGTTGCTGTCCATATTTATTTGTCCTGTACCCAGACGGAAATCCCAAGATCCATTAGTTACAACCGAGTTTTGCAACCCATGGGATTGAATGCAGAATTATGGTCAGTCCCCACAAAGACATAAATACCCACTCCAACTTAGTAGACTGAAAAGTCTGAATCTAGAACTAAACTGCAACATTCATGACTAGTCCTGTTAGCTGCTCTCACACATGGGCAGCACAGGGCCCCAATCAGTTACATACAGTCACACTTAGCTAAAAATGTTTCAAATAGGAACTTTTCTTCTCAAGAAGTAGTGCTGTGTTTTAGCATGATCAGCATTGTTTCTTTAGCACAACCAGATAAACAGTGATTTCCTAAAGTGATAAGTGTATTTCTTTACAATGCCAAAAAAGCCTACTGCATATCCAAAGACTGGTTTTGTATCCAGGCAATTTTTAGTGAACTTGTCCACTTATCTGAATGCTTCTCTGAGTTTCTGACTCTACCGTTGGTCACCAGATCTGGTACAGTTGGAGTCTGGCAAAGCTGTTTTTCTTCTGACTTGCATGCATTTGATTACCTGATTTGCTGTTCTGTAAGCATTGGAGGCTATCCAAGCCTGTGTCAGATTTGAGTATTTTCCAGCAAAATGTTCTCATTTACATGCCTGACTGTTCTGAAGCAGAGATGTATTTTTCTTCTATCAAGGCCCTCAGCTGTAACTCCCCCATGGCCAGACCTGGTGAGGTGCTGGTGCCTCAGGACTCACCCTGATTTCAAAGATGCTAGTATCAGCACAGCTTGGGACTCAGCCTGCAGCGTGACAGCCCTTTTATCTCTGCTCAGAGGTGAAAGGGGCAACAAGCAACAGCTGATTGATGGGTGTGATCAGATATCTCCCATGAATCACCTTGTGGCAGCATGGTGTGTCTCTGTTCTGCTGTTCTTCTCATGCTGTATACAGGGATGATGTTTGTGACTTTGGGTAGGAGACCACTTTCCTTCTGGTCCCATTCACTTAGGTTTTCTTCCTAGTTTTTTAGAAACTTTCTTAATAGTAATTGACATTCTATTATTGAGTTGTTTTTTCTTCCACTAGTTTCTGCATTTACCAGTAGCAACCTATATGTTTCTACCTGCAGTTGCCTACTCACCTTGGATTCAGGAAATTGCCTAAGTACATGCTTAACTCTAAGGATAAGCTTAAGTTTCACCAGTTTTAATGGGATTTAAGCATGTGTGTAAAGTGAAACCTAAGATTAAATGTCCTTACTGAATAAGGATGTTCTCCTGAGTCGGACCCTGCATGCATTGCCTTAGAATAGATCCTGGCTGTCCCTCGAGTGTGTTAGACATGCCGGATGCTTTCACAAGTGGTTAATCTGGTGAAGGAATTCATCTCAGAGTCATAAAGAAACCACAAGTTTCCTTCACTTTCGGCCTCCTCAGTCTGCTGCTTTGATATCGTTGGTTTGCTGCTTGTGTTGCAAGAGCATTTGTGTGGAAAGTTTCATACTCTTACGGTCATATAGGTGAGAGATCTACCCAGCTGCTCACACGTAAGAAGCTGGTGTGACTTTTACTTCTTAATTCTGTGCAGATAACCCTCTTTGTGAATACAGACTGGGCTTGTGTACTAGCATTTCAAAAGTGGAAGTTGTCAGATGAAGACCAAAACGTCCAAGACTCAAGAAATAGACACAAGATGATAAAACACAAATACTGCAAAACAAAGAGAGGGCAAGAAGTGCAAGGGGCAGGTACATTCCCATGACTCTTTTTCCTTGGACAGGCAACCCACTGAAAGCTTTGAAAAGGGAAGAAATACTGTGTCAATACACAGTACACTACCATATAAATGTAATATGGGAGATACGCACCATTATTGCTGCTTGTGGCGTGGTGTTGTAAATGGGACATGGCTCTCTGAGTACATAGAAACATTTTATTTTAGAAGTGTTGTACAATGTTTTGACATTTCCTAATTTTCTCACTTTTTTTTAATAATCCAAAGCAACTCATGGAGTTAAATTCAAATTTGCAAATATTTCAGATGGCTCAGAATTGTATTTCATAAGGGATATATTATTCACTTCTCCCCAGAATGTGGGAACAGTATCCCCATTATGATATATTTGCAGTTCTCCTCAAAAACGATTCCCGCAGTAAAGTCCTACTCCCTAATGATCTGCTTTGCTTAGCCTAATTTATCTAGTGCATAAGGATGTCTGTCGCCCTACTGTATCCTTTGCATTTCCTTAGTACATGCTAAATATTTGGGGAAGGGGGTTCTTTCCATGTCTTGGCTAGGGAATCACCATGTAATGAATGAGATTGAAGCCCAAAATAGCATGGTGATTAGAGCATATAATTTCCATAAGGTACTTTAATGCATGAGATTTATTTTAATATGTAGGTGTTCCAGCTTGAAAATGGCAGGGTAACTTAAAAAAAAAAAAAAAGGGAAAAAACCCCCACAATAAGAAAATTAGCTTGAGGGAGAAAATCCTTCAAATGAAACTTCACCCATAGCAGCTGAATATTTTGTTAAGAGCTGAACACACTAAAATCATCATTGTAATTGAAGAGTCAACTGTTTTGACTTCTTTTGTACAGTCTTTAAAATTAATAACATAAATTACCATGTATGAATCTGGCTATTCATAGTGTACAAAGTTCTGTTGTTTGGTATAAGCAGCTTGCAAAAGCAATCTACTTGTTTTCCAACCTTACTTGAACTAACATGTATCATTTTATTTGTTATCCATTTCAATTTTGTTTCAAGGGACAATTTCTAGAATTGTCATTAATTGTCAGCTTAGTAACATCAGACTTGCTGTAACTTTTGCATTTCTTATTTTTCTATTAGAAGCTCAAGCCAGAAAAATATCCCACTTCTTGGCAGTTGATTAGAACCATTTACTGTAATTTTTGACACTGCAGTTATATGGTTCTGTGTCAAATAATGCATTCCAAATTCTTTCCTCATGGAGGGAGCTGTGTGACTGGCAGTATCTCAATGGACTTGCTTGGATCATACTTGTGATACTGGCAGATACACAGCTTTGGTTCTGCATATGCTTGGCTTGAACAAAGCCTACACAAACATAATTTTGAGAGAAATGCATTCTTTTATAACATTGTTCTTGTGTGTTATTTGTACTCCAATGGCAAACAAAGCTTCCCCACCCCCCAGATCTGGGGCTGCCGTTGTGCAGGAGCTGGGAGGAGTTTATGATTGAAGGTCCTGATCCAGGAAAGCATCTGACCAAGTGTTATGTCGTAGTTCAGTTGCTTGTAATTCCTTCTGTCCCACTTTGCACAGGACAATGAAAGAGCAAGCGAGAGGCTGAGCTGGGGAATGAGTGACTGAATGGAGCCGCTGTCTTGGCAGGTGGCAAGTCCTGCTGGCGAGGGATGGAGGTGATCTAAGTGCTGTGCCTGGGCACGCACTGGGCTACCGTGGAGAAAGAAGGGGGGGATTTCCCTCCTTGAAAACATTGAGAATCGTGCTCTTCTCTTTCTTTGCTTTCATGACAAGTGCCCTGAAAACAACACATTGAAACCACTTAAAATATCTGTTCAAGGGAACGTCCAATGTTTTCAAAGCCTGCTGTTATTTTTGTTCAGGCCAAAACTACTCAGCAAGTTTGTCCTGAACTAGCAAATGGCTTCAGCTGTCCCCAAACCACATTCTTTGGCAAATAACTGCATTTCCCATATATAAATACAGTTGCGCCAAGCTGTGAGGGAAACATTGCGTATGGTAAGAGATCTTTGCAAGATTGGAACTGCAGCTTGACCTTGGAGGGGAACAAGCACTGTGCCTGAGTGCAAGGGTATTAAACCACCTGCTCATCTTAAATACCTGTGGCTAGCTGGCGAAGTCGATTGATATGGTGAGTAACTCCTTACGGAGTACTGGCACTAACAGGAGTGTCAGCAGCCCAGGGTAGGAAGGTCAATCCATCTATACAAGACTGTTTTTCAAATGGCATTTTTCTATATTTTTGGTAAGCCCATTATCAGTATCATGTCTAAAAAAGTCTGTTGAAGACTATTTTCCACATCAGATCGGAAAGTCTAGGTTTTCTGAAAATTGCCCGCATTTTTTTCACCTGCTGTTTAGGTCTCCTAGAACTCTGAATATCTGATTACACTGGTAAATCTCGCAGGTGACTGACCTACATTGGACATGCAAACCAGTGGCTTCAGGCATTTGTGCCGACGGTATGTGAAGGCATGAATAGAGGCTCAGCTACAGCTAGAATGAAAATTCTCAGAAAAAGTAATAATTAAAAAAGTAAAGTCCCAAGCCTGCAAAACGACATCCATAAATTCCTTTCTTACATTTTATGTAGTCTTCACTGAAGCCAATGAGAATGTAGTGTTCAATTGCGTGAAGGTAAGCCCATATATGTGTCTTTGCAGGACTGAAGTTCACATCTGTGGTGTTATTTTCAAAACCAAAATGAGATCATTAAAAAGAAATCCAACAGTTGCAGTTGCTAAGTGACAACAACTCAGGTACCAGTAGTGTCCTTTGTTGAACCTAAGAACTGAGAAGCTATGAAATATTAACACTTAAAGAAAACATAAATCTCAGTAACTTTGAAGTCTAAGGAGAATTTCCTACTTTCCCTTCCCCGTTCCCATTCCCTTTCCCCTTCCCTTTTCTTTTCCCTTTTCCTTTTCCTTTTTTTTAATGCCAGATCATTAAAAAAAATGACACTGACATGAATAACATGTCTTCTCCCTTCTCCTCATAACGAATTTGCCATTTACAAGCCAAACAAAATTTTCACCTTGATTCTCTTGGTTGTTAAAATAGAATTGTGTATGGGATACTGGTTACAATTTTATGGGTGAAAAGAGGATCGCCCCTCCATCAAGGCAGCCATTCAGCGTAGAGGCAGATTTGACTGGAGGGACAGTCTGGGACAAGGTTGTCCTCAAGTCTCAAGGACTTGTCTGACTCAAGTAGATCCTGTCCAGCTTTCATAAGGAAACAGAGCTCTCTGCCTATTCAACGGAGGGGTTGAGAGCTAAAGGATAACCGGCTTTCCACGAGGCTGTGTAGCTCAGTAGGGAGGTGGGGAGACAAGTTGTGTGCCTACCATGGGAAGTTGCGTGCCCACCAAGGGAAAGGCAGAAGGAGCGTTTTGTGCTGCACTGGGTGCATTTTGCATTGCTTTTGGCCACAGCTGCCTGGCACACGGGCACCTGCACAGACCCAGACCGGCTACAGCACCCTGACTCTTGCACAGCATCCATGGGTGATGGGAGGGAGCGGAGGAGTCCTTGGCAGTGGGGTGGAAGGATTAGGGGGAAAAGGTGCAGAGGAAACCAAACTGCCTTAATGCCACAGCTCCTCTTTGAGAAATGCAGTAGCACTTTAGATAGAAATGTTTTAACAAGAGCTTCTTCTGTAGATCAGTCACAGTACATTGTGGGAAATACTGGGCTAATTCTAGAGTGAGTAAGATCAAGTGATTCAAAGTCAGGTCCAGCCCAACAGAAGGAGGGATAGTTTAAACGTTTATCGTTCTGTTGATACAGACTTTTGAGAAGATGGAGATGAAGAAGTAGACACTCCATAGAGTTGAGTGCCATGAACTGGAAAAGTCTGGCATCTTCTAGGGCCGGGCCCAAAACACAGATCCTTTTAGAATAAGTGCCCCATTCTACAGGATTAATGCTGCATACAAAACTTCATTTCTGTTTTACTGGATCCCAGCTAATTGCGAATGGTTGTTGGGAAAGTCACAGGCCACCAAAGTAATTCAACACACATGTTTTAGCAAGTTTTTCACACATGTCTGGCAAGCCTTTCATAGTAGGAGAAGGCTTTAGGGATTCTTCCCTGGGCCTTAAATCATGCATTAAATCCTATCAATTATTGGTTCCCTCCCTGTTTCCACTTCTGCTCATTTTTTGTTATTGGACAGTACTTTTTGCATCTTGTAACGTGCCTTACTTAGAGCCCTTTGAAGCTCAGAATTTCCAGTTTTCAGGAAACTGTGATAATGTGTAATTTTGTTTAATTCTCAGTGGGTTGAAACCTTAGTCCCATTGAGGTGAAAGGAGTTTTGCCATCTGTGTCGGTGGAAGCAGCACATTGTCTTTATTTTTCTTAAAACACTGTGTAACCTACAAAGTCCTTTAGATACGGGTAAAAAGATTGTGATGATGATGACAAATCCCAGATCTGTAAAAACTCTGAGTTAGAATTATCTTGGCAGTTAACTATATTCAATCCTTTTTTTCAAAGTGATAAGCATTTTATGCCCACAGTTTTTATCCATTAAAGTAATTGAGAACTCCTTTGCTCTCCTTCTTGCGGGTGTATTTAGTCCCCAAGAGAAAGTATTTTGGTTTACCATTGCCAAGTCCTTTGATTTCACTGTAGTACTTTTAAGATAATAATCTAATTTTCTTGTATGTTGTTGGAAATGTCTTTCTCTAAATGTACTGAGCTTTAGAAATGTGGTCATACGGAAATCAGATCAGGTAGGACTTTATCAACCTGGCATTTCTTGGGTGTTGGAGATACTTGGTATTTGTCATCAGGCTTTACAGATCCAAGGTACACTGTTACTCTTTAGAAGAGTTCACAGGCACGTTTCGTTCTGGTAGTAAACATTTATTTTATAAACTGCTTGAATAACGCCAAAGGTAGAGAGTTGCCAACAGGCAGTTCCTGGGATCACCCAGTTTCCAAACAAAAGTCCTTTCTCCTACCCAGACGATCCTGCATGACCACCAGTGCAGAGTAGAGCTCTGGGCAGAGCTCCCAGACATGGGATCCCAGACATGGGATCTAGCAGAAGAGAGGAATGAGGGGTTTCATTGCTAGAGAAACGAGTGAGCTCTTTGTAGCACATCATCATGCTGTGATTTGAGACCTATCCTCTCTGCTCTTCAGAAAGCCACAAGAAAACTGCAGTCTCTACAGGCATTTTTGGTTATTATTTCCTCTCAAAATATTTGCTCTGCTCTTCAAAAAGGTGATAAATATTTTTAGTTTAATTGTATAGCTGAGATTCAAGATAGACTAGTGTTAGTTAACAGTGATTTTTTTAATTATTTTTTTTCTCACAAGGCATGTGGTATTACTGGGTCTTAGAGAGAGCGAGAAAAATCAGACAGTTACAGAAATGTGTGAATTTCATCCTTTTGGGACCACACAGCCTAGCCTCGGGAGTATTCCTAGAAGATGTACTATCACATTTTCCAAGTGCTTAATTTCTATTTATTTTTTGAATCTTATTGAAAAATAATTGTTCAATGATTATTGTTTTCATGATTTCAGTATTTAAAAGGGCCAGCTAAATGTATTCTTCTGTCCTAGACAGAGAAAAGAAAATAAAAGAAAAACGAGTTACCGGTGCAGTGGAAGTAGTTTGCTTTTGGTGTATATGTATGCAGCATGCATTTAGTGTTTGGAAACAATGATGGGAATGGCATCTCGTGCAACCTGAATTTCTCCTTCATAATTTTGGCAAAAGAAGAGTGTTCATGGAGGAGTCTAATTAGTGCATTGCTCCATCAGCCCCCACCCCGTTGCTCTTCTAACTGTGCCCTGTCACCCACAGCCGAGGGTGGCACCAGGCAAGGGGTCCCTACTGCAGACAGCAATTATTTCAGTTTTAACATAAGATACTGTGAGATACCTGGCACGGATTGAGACAAACTAAGTAGACCAAAGTTTTGTTTATACTTCTATTGTTTCTCTTACATTTCTCTCTTCCCCGCTGCTGAAGAATTCACCTTTGGTGGAAGACAGCTGTCTAAATGGAAGGAGGCTGATCGATATTGGGGAAAAAGATCAATAGGGAATCCATTTTTTTGCTGTTGTTCAAATCTTGAACTACATCTGAGTTCATAATTAGCATAAAGACGTATAAAAGTCCTGAGGGTTTCTATTTGTGTCTGTCTGTCTGCTGGGGTGGGGATATTCCTGGGTGTGTGCATGTGTCTCAAGGTGGTCAAAGGGTGGCAGATTCCAGTTATTAAGAATGATCTGGATTAGCCCTGGTCTTTCTGGGTCACTAAGTTTCAAACACAGATTATTTCACATCTGTTTCTTGTTCACAGCCACTAACAAAGAAGTGCAATACCGAAAGAGTCCCAACTTTAGATGCGTGTCTGGTCCTTTAAGGAATTCAGCTAGTTACTTGCGGGGGGACGTGTGTGTGTGTGTAAAAAAAGCACAGCTATACCTCCTATTCAAATTTGCAGATTAGGCAAAAGCCCAGAGGTGAAAGGTCAAATAAAACAGTTGAAAGCATTTTCTATAGACTTCCTGGTCGTGGAGAGGAAAAAAGAGCATGCAGTCCTCCAAAGCATGCTATAAAAGCCAGAAGAGTGTGAGAGACACTTTAATAGGTTCCATTCTTGATGAAAATCTTGCAACAGCCTCACTAATACATTGTAGAAATCCAATATGCCAGACATATTTGCTGTGTGCAATGCCCATCAATCTAGGGATGGTAAGACCTTGAAGGACAGCGGTCTGCAATAACCAGTTCAAACTATTGTGTATTTCAGTTAAAATTATCTAAATCATTTGGAAGAAAGAGATGAAAAATGTTGGCCTTTGCCCTCACAGTTATTTCTTTTTTCCTTGCAGAGAATTTGCTTTTTTGAAGTGTTTTGGTTTGGGTTTTTTTTGTGTCCCATGGTATCATTGTCACTTAACCAGCTTTAAATTATCATCAAACACAAACCAAATAGCTTTCATATCGGTGGCAACTTTCAGCCGAAGGTTTCAGCGCACTTTAATTATTAATCCATGCAGCACTCCTTTGGCATTTGGCGGTACAATCGTTAAGATTTTGGAGATGGGAAAATTAAGGAAGAATGAAAGGGAGGTTGAGTGAGATTCATCTCACGTAAGCAGAGTTACCCAAAGCTGGGTGTCTCAGGTAATCGTACAGGTTCCCTTTGTAGGTAATGGAGAGGGAGAAAGAAGTACTTTAAAGGTGCGATTCATCTCACCTCTTTTAAGTAGCTGTTGTAGGTGAGACTGAATGACATGAGGAAGATAGTTGTATTGGGGACTGCAGAAGAAGTCTTGGAGAACTAGCTTAGTCTGGACACCTACATTTAAAATCGTCGAGGCCTGATGAAGTGAATCCCACTTCAGCGATAGCGATTCAATTCCCTGTCTGGACACGAGTGTGCCAGCACTTCCCTGTTATGAAGTACATGCGTTGACTACTGCAAATAACTCCAGTGTCAATATAATAGTCACTGTGCCAATGTAAGTCATGTAAACAGAGCTCCCATTTCATTTCCCATTTCTGTGGTCTTTTTTTTATGTGGAGAGTATAGCTGGTCTCCAAAGATGATCAGAACCGAAAAGGTGGGCAAACAGTGGTGTAGGCACCAAAAATATTTTGGCTGATAGAAATATAGCTATATTTCTTAATATTGGGGACTCGGAGTCAGTAGATAAAGTGCTTTTGACTTTCACTTTGAAAACTTCCAACATTTCATTTCTGTAAAACTTTGTCCGTTGGAAAACAATCCATTCTTGATTGCTATTGTTCCATGAAGTAAAGTTAAAAAAAAATCGTGTTGCCCCCAAATCAGGCTCTCTCCCAACTTTTCAGCTCTGCCACCGAGTGAAGTGAATTCATTGCTACGACAGGAAGGAAGGTGGAGATGGGGGAAAGATGTGAAGGGAGTAATTGGCCAAACGGGTTGGAGCAGCTGAAGATAGCGCGTGGGGTGGTTGAAAGGAAGCAAAGACCGGAGAGTGGGAAGACGTTAAGTCGTAACCAGAGGGTAAAACCGACGGTGGGTGCCACCGCAGCAGGAAGAAATCTCGTTAATCTGCTTCTGTTAAAGTACTGTTTTTATTAAAAGAAGTGACTTCTGACTTTGGAAAGAGCTGTTCATCGCGTTGTGTTGGAGGAAGCAATGCAGCCAGGCGAGCCAGCAGCTCTCCTTTAGAGGGGCACGGAGCACCCTCTAGTGACCGCCGGTGCCGAGCTGCCCGCGGCTCCCAGGGGCGCTCCCGGTGCTCAGCATCAACCGGGGGAACATCGAAGGGATGCGGAGGTGTTCCTCCTCGCTCCGTTGTGGTGCAAGACCTGGTAGTAAGGGAAATGAGAAGCACGAAAGCTTGGAAACAATGCTGGAGGAAAGGGTGCTTTTCGTGGGATGCGTGCTGTGTTTCCCCCGTGGCCAGGTGGTGATAATTAGTATTAATTACGCAGCTTTACATGGGCTGCTTGCTTTGACATAGTAACTGGAGTTTGGCGAAAGCAAATGCCCCACTTTACTCAGAGCAGCGCCTTCCTCCCGGTGTTGACCTCCACGTTTCCAGTCATGGGTCAACGGGCATGAGCCCACCCCAGAATTGGACCCCATTTTTCCCAGGATGGAGTTTGTCCTGTGCCCTCAGACCTGGTGCTGCATCAAACCCACTCAGACATGGAAGGAAGAGATCCCTTCAGCAGCCCCGAAGGCCCAACAGTCCTGGGGACAGGGGACAAGAGTCCATCACTTGGGGCAGGTTGTGAAACTCAGTTTTTCTCCTGAGTACCCCTGTTTGTTCCCCTGCTAAAAGCCTACTTGTGAGAGCTTGCTTTGTGGTGAGGGGAGAGTTTCCCCTTCTGTGGGAAGATTTACTGACTTTTTCTTCAGCCAGCTGAAAGCTGTGAATTAAAGGGAGGAAGTCCTGCTGAAGGGCTTGCTGAAAACTTGGTGAGACTGTATTTGGCCCTCACACACTGAGCTGAGTACGGCCAAACTGATGTTTGGAGCTACATTGAAGCAAAAAGCTACATCTTTCTGAGAGGATTAAGACCTTTACAGGTGTATCTTCGTGTGCCATGAAGTAGCATTAATTTGCCTGAATTTCTTAAAATCTGCTTCCAAAAACTGCAATGCACAGTCTTTTATCGTACTCAAGTTTTTTGATTTGTAGCCTGGTTCTACCTAGAGGAGAACCTCCTTTTTACCTGTAATGTTGGTAAAAGGAACAGAGTTCACTTTTTCTTTTCTTTTCTTTATTCTCTTCTTTTATTTTAATACCCACATCTGCAGACACTGTATGTATGCATGCTAAGCATAACACACAAGGGGAATGCGTCTCCAGCTTGTCCAATTATTTACCCAGAGTTAGTCATAATGTAAAGAAATCTGTACAGTTAAAGGGATGAAGGCCACATTATTAGCAGTACTAACAACATTTTGAAAGTAAAAAGGAAAGAAGCTATCCGGGCAGACTGCTGAACAGGCGTTGTGAAAGTGAAAGACATAGCGGCACTAGTGAGGGTAGTAGAGCACGCCTCTAGTCTCTTGGCCAGCCCAGGCTGAGCAGCGTTCTTGGTTTACCTCCCAGATAGCAAGATGGATTGCAGTTCTGTTTACATAGGGAATACTGCAATATATTTCCTACATCCTAACACTGTACGGATATGATATGAAAAAATCTGAGGACAGGATTGGTTTTTTAGAGTTAGTAGTGGTGTTTCAAATAGCATGAGAAATGGTCTCTATAGAAATATTTTACATGTGTTTAGGTGAATACACGCATATTGAACATATTTCTAGTACATCCTAGACAGGATGCAACAAGCAAAACAACTTTTTTCTTTGTTAAGGATCTAGTCTAATCACTTCTTTTGCATGGTCAGATCGAATCTTTAGGTCTGTACAGGGCCCTGTTGGTTTAAGTAGGCTTAGATCAGCATAGGTCGGATCCTTTGTCTCCAGTTTAGAAAGCTGTTCTCTAAAGAGGGAGCTCTTTAGCCCTAAAGGTAGAAGGCACTTAAAGCGGTGTTTAAACCTGTCTGTATTCAGGAAAGAACTTAAGCACAGCTGTAATTCTAAAGCATGTGCAAAAACCCTGTTTCGATCAAGAACCTTAACGTGTAATGTTAAGCGCATGCAGTAGTGTTTTGTTGCTCTGTGGTTTCTAGATGCAGGCTTGAATGTAGAAGAAAATTCCAACAGAAAGGAGCCCAGACAAATTAGGGTGACAAGCTTGAGAGAGAAAATAAGGGAGGAAGGGAATGTTAGGTGACTTGTGTGGGTTTTTAATACTTTTTTGTGTTTTCATTCTGTTTGTTGACCAAGCTGCATTTTTTCAAACTCACACAGCGTTATTTCAGACAATAGCACATAGTTGCCTAACATAACAAAAACATATTTTCTTTCTATTTAACCTTAACAAAATGCAGAAAAGAGAAAAATAGTAGAAGTGTTTGTACTATTTTTCTTTTGCAACTGGATGATGGTGATTTGATAACCCAATATTTTCCTTTCCTTACAATACCAAGACTCTGTCTTGCAATTGGATCGACATAAGCGTAAGCACTCAGAAATCTGCCTGTGGGTATTAGCTTGAAAGTCAAATAAACTTCATTGAATTCTTTGGCACAGAATGTGTGCCAGTTTAAAATGGCAAAATCCTTACTGGGCTGTGGGCTGTGTAAAACTTATATAATAATAATAGAGCTCAGCAGAGTCTGATATTGCCTGCCTTATGCTTCCAAAAGCCCTATATAAATCAAGAGGAGGTTCGTCTATATGGAGGTAGGCTGGAGAAGAATCATTACTAAAACCTGCTTGTGAATGAACTTCTTAGATCCCATCCGCTGGAGAGCTGGAACTGATACTTCAAGCCTCTCAATATATTTGAGAAAAAATCAGAGTATCATGGGCTTAACTGCAGTGGAAGTCACCCAACTGAAACATTATACAATGCTTTGAAATTGCAAGAAAAAGGTTCTAATCTTTTGGCTGTCTTGCTCATTGTTTGGAGATGAAAAGGGAGGAAATCAACATCCCCATGAAATACAATTACTGTAAATTGCTTTCTTTTCATACTGTTCGTAATGAAAATAGGAAAGTTACCAGAAGTTACCTACTCTGCAGAAGCACAGTAATTCGGTGGATGTAGACTGCAAGAAGACATTCAGCAGCGCAACACTGGATTTCTATATGAATCAACTAATGGAGAATATAAAATACTGCACAGCAGTGCTGACTCTGGATTGCTCTGAAGTGACCAGAAGTCATCTTTGCAGTGGAAGAAACCAGAGCTCCTTAAAGTAAACTATAAGCTCAAGCTGAATTTGTACAGGGAGTTGATCCTGTGGCACCTGAGGATACAGAGCGGGGAGGAAAAGCAGGGTGTCTGCTCTCCCCTTCCCAGTTTCTCCGTCGGGATCTGGAGTCTGCTGGAAGCTTGCTCAGCCCCTTGGGCTGGCTGAGGAGGCCCTGAGGCTTGCGAGGCAGCTGGAGATGAGTTGGGATACAGGCCCAACTGGGAGACACACCGCTAAGCTTGAAACAGGGACTCCCCGGGGGCGGCTCTGCCAGATCCCGATTGCACTGGTCCTGTGTCACTCCGTTGTGTTCAGGGATTTCCAGCTCTGCGGTCCCCATGGGACACCTGGAAATGAGGATTTCCCAGGACCTAGTGGGTGGCAGAGCCATTCTCGTTAGCAGGGGTGGGTGGACGAGCCTTTCCTCTGCCCTGCCTTGCGTGAGATGGAGCAGCGCCTGCGGGACGAATGCCCAAGGCCCCAGCAGGCAGCGCTTCATGTCCTCCGGGGGCATCTCTGGAAAAGTGCATGGCCGCATTTCACCTTCTTCGGGTCAGGATAGGAGGGGAAGAGCGAACTGGGACTTACCGCTGTCATTGTGTGCCATTTGAAAAAATGCATACCAAATGCCAGCAGTCATCACCAGTTACAGAACAACACTCCAATTTCCTTTTCTTTTCCTAAGGAGCAGGAGAGGAAGGCATTGGGAGAGGGTGAGGTCATCTGCCTCCACTAAATAATGCTATGACAAGCCATCGCTATTTCTTGTTCTTTTTTATCATACCAGAGTCCCTGGTCAGAGGGCAGGACCTTATTACAGTGGGAATTATCTGCCCAGTGATGCAGTGCTTTCAAGCAGCATGTCCATGGTTTGATGTTGTTATAGGAAGCATTGAGAAATCATAAACTGGTTATAGTAGGACCAGCTTGTAAAAATTACAAGCTTATTAAAAAATTAATACATTCTGACTTCTTTTAATTTTTCCTTTCGTTTTTGAGGGTCCTATTTTCAAGCTTTTCTCTTCTAGCTGAAAGCTCAGAATCTCTTGACGCTAGGAACTATGTCTTTTACAAAAACACAAAATGTTGTGAGACTCGTAAGAGCAAGAGGGTTGTGCCGGCACTGGATCCTGAGTGGTTCATTCCATGTGGACTTTTACGCTGGCTGGTACTGTGGAAACACTTGGCCTTTCTTATTCCCATCCTTTTTTTTTTTTTCAGTTCAACACTCCTAAGCAAGGGTCTGGGACAGGAATGATATTTTGCTTGCACAGCTGGTAGTTTTGGGGTGCCCTGTGACTGCCAAGTGCTACAAAAGGACAAATGAAAATATAACACTGAATAAAAAATGACTATCACACTCCAGCTGGGAAGGGAACTGCCAGTGAAACTATCTCATTTTCATGCGTGGATAGAGCTGTGAAGTAAAGGAAGAGTGTGGAAAATTTAAGACTGTTTATGGCATTCAGGCATTTGCTTTTAAAACATATGTCTTTGTAACTTCCTTTCCTCAGTAAGAAATAGGCATCAAAAAGAAACGATTGTCTCCAGTCTACTTGCTGCTTCTCTGAGAAAAAAAAAAGTGCTAGATCAGATAGGCTAGAAAGTGTCAATAGCTCAAGAATCCAGGAATGAAGTTAATGGACAAATATAGATGTGGTGTAAGTGGGGCTAGACTTCATTAACATATTTGGAGTTACACCCGCTTATACCAAGTCTGACTTTGGCCCTGAATCAGCAATTCCCCAGTGGGTAAACTGCATGAAACTAGTGCCGAATTTGGCCCATTTCATCTGACATCTGCATCCTGCCTCAAAGTGGCCTGTCACACTTACTGCACATCAAATCACACCTGCCCAGGCAGTCACAGGCAATTGACTTTTTTGTAAAAAAAAAAAAAAATTAAAAAAATTTAGTCACATATCATCAAGAAAAACAACATTGTTTTAGGACTCTTATCTCTTCGCTCCCAAATATCCTGTTTCTTCGAGCTGCAGTGGCCAGGACCAATAGAAACCTCTTCCTGCCATTGGCTGACTTCATTTCCCAGAGTTAGCACAATCTCATCCGCTCTAAACAACCTCATCAAAACTTCTTTCTGGTCAGAGCGAAGCAATAATTATTATTAGCAAATATTAGAGATCAATAATCTTGATCACATTATGGCAAGCACTATTAAGGTAAGAAAGGGGTACCTTTTTTGTTGGACTTCTTTTCAGTGGCGTGTTCTTTGGTTTCCTTTATCAACCTAGATAAGTTAGAATTGGGCAACACCCCCACTGCCACAATAGAGGACAACAAGATTTCCTTTGTACTGCCTAGTAAATTTCCTTTTTCCTACTCCAACCATCCGCAAGGCTTAAAAACTTCAAACTCGGAAAAAAAATTGGTTTTTTTAAATTCACTGTTCAGTGCTGTGGATTGCATATGCGAAGCCCTTTTATGAGAGCTTCTGAAATTTCTTGTAGGTATCATTCTGACAACTTGGATGTGTTTGCGGACTGCCATAAGGGGAGAGGGTGTGCACTGGAAGGAAAGAAGGGGTTCCTAAGAACACTAACCTTTTGGATACTTTTAAATGTTTCTCTTGTTGATGGGGACACAAATATTAGCAAGCGGGAATGAGAGGCACCAGCTCTTGTTTCTCTCTCATGCAGGTGTTAATTATATCTGCTTTTCTAGAAACTCTTATCCTGATACTCGGGACCTTTCTGAATGTTATTTTAATGGTGGCGGCAAAATCTCATGGGTGTGTTCTTTTCGTTTTAATTTTTTGGACAATAAAATTCTCTTATTGGCTTATAAATTGATCTTGGTGCATGGTTTGTTTTTTTACGAATGACTTTGCAGAGTTTTTCAGGTTGTGTCACTTAGAAAGTTGAATAAATCTATATGTCTATCTATCTATTTAGTTTTTGCTTCTCTGCATGTTGCAATAGATAGCAGTTAGAGATACAGCAATAGCTGTGATTAATTGCAGAAGTATAACTGTAACTAAACGCTTTGTGATAGTGAAACTAATTTTACGTAAAGAGCAAAACAGCATGTACAGTGAGGAGACTGTGGCGTTGTATTATCAGATTTGGGATCAAGGTATTTGTTTTCTTCGTGGTATTGTGTATTTCTGTACTTTTCTAATTATGCCAGAGATTCAGTAAGAGATACGGAATAGCAGAGGTGCCTGGCCATTAGCTAAGTGGAACTGCAGTTTGATTTCTCAGTAACTTCTGCTTAGATGTTTACATTTTAAAGATGATTTGATGCTTTTTGTTATAGCTTTTGAAATCTGAAAGTCTTGCCTGAAGACAATGTGATTAGAAAAACTAATGAACTTTCTCTTGTTGCAATCGCTGATGCTTTCAAGAGGTTATATGTGGAGACAAAGATCTGAATCTCCTCTGCATTGCTGGCCAGTATCTATTACATGTTAAGTAGCTCCTGAAACAGCTGAATTCCCTTTGGTTTTGCTGCACATTTCAGAGCACACAGGACATGACAGGCGCTCTATGAAAATCTTGAGGTTCAGGGAGTCAAGTTTTGCATTGCTAAAAGAAGGGCTATGTGCTGAGATAGTAACGCTGGTTTTTGCGTCTATTAATCAGAATGCACTGTCGATGCTGATGGGAATTTTTTTTTCAAAAATGATGGTAAAATGACATTAGCTGTTGTATGCATTTTGAGGAGCTCTTATTATTTATTTTTTGATATTTTGTGTTGGCTGAATTATAATAGGGTAAATGATTGTAAACAGTATCTCATCGTTATTATTTTACCTCCACCTTATACTTACAAAGGTGAGAAGCGACTGTGTGCAGCTGTGTATTACGCAGCCTGTTAATGCAATGCAGTCAGCAAAGCCTCCTGAGTGGAAAAACGTACATTTTTGTCTGCTCATCTGGGAGTGTGAAACTTGCAGGGGGAAATAGGCACCCCAAAACATTGAGGATTTTGGTGCCCAGGGTGCTGGGAAGGCCTTATATTCTGAAGCAAGGATTTTATTTATGCAAGTGCAAAATGTAAAATGACTGGAAAGAAATGACAGGTGCTTTGTACTCTAGATGCAGGAAACGTACTCTGACATGAAGCTAAGCCAGTCCAAAGAGATTCAATTCCTCTTCTATACTGAGTACATAAAGAAGTCATTTAACTGAGAGGTTTCCAAAATAAAGAAATGCCATTTGAAGGCCAAACGGGTGTTTGTGCTTTTGCTAAACAGTTATGTTTAGCAAATGTTTTTTGAAATTTCAATATAATGGCCTGTGTTGTCTGCTGGCAAGGGGTAGCCCGGCTATCCCAGCATAGGCAACAAGAAGCTGTGGCCAAGGAAGGTGGAAAGCCTTATCTGGGGTCTCTGTGCCGGGAATTCACTCTCTTCTTTAGGGAAGCTGTGGAGTCATTAATGTCAAAACTGGGTTGCGAATGGCTATGTATTTGTTCATAACCAGATAGAAATTGCTCTAAACGTACACACATGCAAAGGTGGCCTTCCAGTAGAACTTTGATTCATCCTTTTCTTAGCACAAACCGGCAGACAGACCCATGGGACGCTCGGGGCTCATGAGAAATCAGGCTGGCTTAACTGGGGCTAATTGGTATCTGTGAGGGCAAGCATTTGTGTAAGTTTTCTGGCACTGGGGTTGACGTCACGAGCGTGGCTTTACCGGGAGATAGGTCTCATCTCATCCCCTGCCCTCCTTCTGCTGCCCTCTTCCCCTTCTCCCCATGAGAGGGAAAGCACCACGGTGGAAGGTTTCTCCTAAGAAAGGGGACGCAGCAGTGCCTTTTTCCTAGGCTCTGACACGGATGGCTTACTTTAATTCTGACCTTTATGCCATAAGAGCGGCCACCCTTGCTCAGGCGGGGGACCTCTCCCTCTGGCCGGGAGCAGGGCCGGCTCCTGTGGAGGGGCGGTGTGAGAAACTGCAGAGGGGAGAGTGGTGGGAGAAGGTGTGCGCCTCCACAGCCAGGATTTTGGTTTCACTACGCAGTCAGGGGGCTGATATTCGCTTCCCTATACCTGGTGTGCACATGGCTAATCTCACTGTTATGTTTTTTGGCATTTGAAGGATAAAATGTTTTTTACAAGTTTTTTCCAACAGTCAGGATTTCAGCAATAAGGCGACATGTTTCCTTCTGGCACAAGGAGTACCTGACAGATAGGTGCAGTAGCACAATGGTGCAGGGCACTGACGCTGAAGACTATCAAATCAATACCGCACTGCTAATTATAAGCGTCCCACTAGTTACTATAAATACAATTTTAGAAAATATCAGAGGCTTCTGAATTAGGCATCCATCTTTTTTGGTGTTTTTTTTAATAGAATGGAGCAAAAATTACTTAAGTATTACCTTGGGATGAAGTAAAAATACTTATCCTGAAGGTAATTTTGGTTTTTTCCCCATTATCCTATAGTGGAGGAAAGAACATTAAATAGAAAAATGCAACTAGAATTCTACTTCCGTGCCATGTAGCAAGCCTTGTTATATTTCTCTGCCTGCCTGCCAATGCAATTATACTTATTCTTAGAAAAGCTATTCAGTAAGTTATCTTGACTTTACAATGACTTCTTGATTACACTTGTGGATATTTCTTTTACTCTAATTTACTTCTAAATATGTGCATGTCCACTTTTTATTACTGATTTCTAATGTGCTGGTCACATGGAAGCTATGACTTCTGGGAGAAAAAGTCTGTGTATTTGATAAAGGACAGGAGAATCTTTGTGGTTTCTAAGGCTTGAAAGAGTATGAATATACTGATTAAAGCAGTATATAGTGGCAAGATTTTTTTTTTGGTAGGAATCTTAGTCTGTGCTTCTCTCTATAGTATTACTTTTCTCTCACTTTCTTTAGAAGATCTAAGAACTCACTCAAATATTTCTAAATCCAAGGAAAGCTGGAGACAGAAAAAAAAAAAATAAATCTGTTCTTGGCGTATGGAAATGTTTAAGTCTTTGTTTAGAGGACTGCATCTACACTGAATCCAACAGAACTAATACAGTAATTTGTACTTCTGATCCTTGCATTAAAAAAATTATAAAGATTATTCTCTTTTTGTTCTCATCTCAGTTAGCAAATGATCCAATGGTATATTTAACTTTAAGCCTCTAAATGCTTCCATTGGCTTTGGTGATATGACACAACCCTCTTAAAGCTAAGCACACACCTGAGTGCTCTGGTGAATCAGAAGCAAGAACATAAAGAGTGCCTTAAACCATTTAGCCTGATCTTGCACTCCTTAATTCAAAGTTTCCACCAATGTCATGAAGATTTTGTTCCAATAAAGGCAGTAGAATCAGACCTATAATTATTTCCAGGTTAAATAGTATTCCTGACTCAAATACAAATGTACAATTTCAAGGAAGAAATAGTCATATAAGAACAGAAGAAGATATTTTTGTGTTGTTTTCTTTTGCTTTTAATCAGCAGTCATTTAACTCAATCTGGTTTGTGGCTGCATATGCCAAACCGAAGTCAAATTATAAGGATTTTGCTTTCCAGAATTAAGTCCTCAGGCAAGGAACAACAGCTGGAAAATGCGTATGTTTGACTGTCTGAGTTGGTTTGTTTGTTTGTTTTTTCTTAACAAGAACTATATTATCTCTTAACAAAATGTTTTTCAGCAAGTTCCATGAGTTACAAAAGGCCTTTCAGAAATAATGTTAAAAGAATCAAGTGCTCTTGGAGAATGACTTGCTGAAAGATAAATACAGAAGTAGTTTTGAGAAATGTGAGTGCCAAAAGAAGGGATTTATTTTGCGAGTGACAGTTTATAATCCAGTAAAAATATATAATGCTGTTCACTCAAAAAGAAGTAGGCTTCATAATGCAAGTTTCTAAATCAAGCCAACAGAACTATTTTGAAAATCAGCAAAGTGGAGAAAAGAAAAAGAAAAATTGGGTTTGTATCACTTGTATTATCAATTTTAACAAAGTAAAAGTGATACAGTAGAAAATACCACATGCAGTGCCAAACCTTGTCAAGTTAACAAAAATCTTTTCATTGACTGCAATGTGGTTTCTATCAGATTCATCATTAACTATTTAAAAATTAATTTATTTTGATAGATAATTATACAGTAGAGGAATACTAGCAGTTTTTCACATTGTCAGTAATGAAAAGCTAATGGTCTCACAAAATGGCATGTGTTCTGCTAGTCATCCCGCTGTCCATAATATATATTTGTGTATTAGAGAAGAAATGTTTACTGTGTTCAAAACACTGATAACGATACAGAAACTTTGAAGCGCTTATATGAAAAAGGTATCAATCCTTTCCGTAAAGAATGAATGTGTTGGAGTTATTTTAAGTGTTGTAACCAAGCCTGCCTGAGGTTGGATAGTGCTGTGTCCCTCAATTTATCCCCCCCCCGCCCTTAAAAGGACTGTGTAATCCTGTAAACAACTTACCTCAATGAACAGAGGGAGAAATTTCAGGAAATCTGGTGAGATTCAGGTTGCAAACCTGTATCACAAGGAAGTTACCTCTGTCCTTGGCATGCATCCTTAGGCACCGTGTTGATGATTTATACTATGCACATAGTCATCCTATTAAAAACATTAAACATTGCTTTCAGGAAAGGGATATTAGTTGGTAATAAACAAGTAATATTAGTAATGGTTTTTAATAACTACTGTGTACAAACCAGTGATTGCCACTTCTGGTAATTCTCATGTCATAAGTCTAATTTGTTTCAAAGTAAAATGAATAAAATGACAATTGTTGTCATAAAACGTCATTGAACATTAAAAGGTAAAAAAGAATCATGAGTAATAGCAATTTTTTAAGGCTAGGCTGAAGGACACACCAAGCCATCATCCACATATAGTGGTCCAGGCAAATGGTCTTTTGGAATCGTGGATTTTGGAAATTAATGAGTGGAAGGAATGCATATGATATGATGTCTCCCTTCATTTGCAATGCATGTTTATTTGTATTGAGTGTATATCTCAACTGATGGGTGGGAAACGGTGTCACTAGGCTGGCGTAACCTTTTCACACTAGGAAAAGAGCTGACTTGCTTAGTTAAATGTATGTGTTGCCAGGTTAAGCAGCGCCTGATAGGTGGGAAGGAAATAAAACAACAAATTACAAGGACTGGGTATATGCAAATACCTGCAGGAAGGGGTGGTGAATAACTATTTATGGGAAGCGGCAGAACTCTTTAAAATGACCTACCTGACTTAAGAGAGATGAGAGAGCGAGATACAGAGAAACAGTGCTGTAACTGGGAAAAAAGCCACAGGAGACTGGAAATGTTTTGTTTGACAAATCCCTAATTACAGTTGTGCTGAGAGAAACAAGTAGCAGCATATTAATTCTACATGGAAGATTTTGCATAACTGCAATGCTAGCCTGTAAGATTGTTTTTAAACCTCATTCTTTAGAGTTGAAAAACATCTTTTTTTAGACGATATGTTTATTACCTTGATAAACAGTAAAATGCTGCCACAGCAATTACCTTGATGATAAAGAGACTGTAGACAGATACTTCCTGCGTTCATTTCCTACCCCGATAAGTCGCCAAAATCAGGGACTACCAATACAGGAAATGCTTTCAATAGGAACTTCCTATCTGTTAATATCTAATTCACCAAAAAAATCTAAGCCCTTCTTGTTTGATATAAAGGTAATGTTCTGCCTGTTGCTGTTTAAACATTGAAGCCACAGTACAACACGTGTTTGTGTAAAAATTTAAGACTAATGCTGTTACGTTGGGCTATGAAGTATCAGGGTTTTTTCTGCAATGGTAGGAAAAGTGGCCCTGCATTTTACAGAACTGCAAATCAGGATGCTTCAAAATACATTGTCATTCTGTCAGATGAAGAGCAAGCAACCTCCCTCCAACTCCTTGTTGCCTGCATCCTTTCCTTATTTGTATGCATCACCAAATAAAATATACATTTCACTAGCCCTTGAGGTGGACTTCTCCAACAAATAGTTCAGAGCATGTTCTGGATATATTAAAGAGTCACAGCCATCTCTTGCAATCCAGTGACATATATATATAACAGAAATGACTGAAATGGAAATTTTGCCTCACTGTACAGAGAAATAAAACCATGACTAACCTGTATGTTTGAACTTCTGCTAAGAAAAAGAGAAACCTAGAGCAAAATAAAAGTAAACAAAGACAGAAAAGCTCCATTGCTAATCATAACTTCAGGGTAGTTGCTTTCAGGCACGTGAATAGAATGAATGAGGATTTACGAAACCTGAAGTGAAATTGGCCAAAATGAAGTCAAAAGTATTTGGCCAATGGCTTGACTGGGGCCAGGCTTTCACCCAAGTTATTCAGGAGCTCAGCCCAAATTTTGTGCATTGTTTTGCCAATGATTCCCCTGGAGTCACTCCAGGTTTCTGCCACTGTGACTGAGATCGGTATCTTGGCCTTTCCCCGTAGAGTTGAGTAGTCCTTTGCTATTATAGCTTCATATATATCATGCCTTTTCATCTTTGAAGAATAGACCCATGTTCAGTTATCTCCTTAGACTACTGCAGGAAAGGCAGTTGTTTAAGTTCATGTCGTGGTCTAACAGGCTGGGAATCTGAGGTTGGATTTACAGACCCTTCCAGAGGCTGCATTGCTTGGAGCTGTCCGCCAGGAGAGCTGGTCCTGTGGGGACCTGACCCAAATCCTGGTTACCGCAGATGGGTTCTGCAAGTTGAAGTTAGTTTTGACAAGTAATTTCCACAAGGCCATGGGTGAAGAAGCTCTAGGAAGTTGCCCCTTAGCTTTGGGTTCGTAGGGGTGTTGGGGAAATAGACGCTCCGTCCCAAAAGCAATGTTCCTGGGACGTGGTTAGTCAGCTCTTATCTACTTGCCTACATTTTTATTATTGTTAGTCTTTGGTGTATTCACATCAGCTTCCCTCATGCGTAAGGTGTTCCCTTGGAAGTGCTCAAAATTGTTGCTTTTTACTAATCAGATCAACTCACTAAAGTGGTGGCCAGAGCCATTTTTCACATTATTTCCATACAGCCATTACCTTTTAAAAAATGTTCCTGTGATTTGTCATCAAGGCACCGTTACATGTACCGTTTTCATGGAATTCAGAATGTGATTGTTTAGTCTACGTAAAGGGGGAAAAAAGAGGGGGATCCTGTGCCTTTAATGTTGTTTATAACGGTTGGACAGAGCTTGTCAGGTGAAGGTTAATTGCTCTCCAGTTAAAGCAGTTCTCTGCACAGATGGGTTATCAGGGCTGAACACTCGTTACAAGATTAATCTCATTTCCGACAAGACTTCCCTTTCCTTCAACTGATTTTTGCTCAGCCATTGGACCTGTCACCAGCCGTTAAAAGAAGGGTGGGTTACCTCTGGGATATTAATGCTTGTGTGCAGTGAAACAATACAAAGTGTGTGTCATATCGGTAGGGAACATCTTTAGGAGACAGCACATTTCAGTGCTGTTCTGAAGGTCGAGATTCATAAACAACAGAAACAATCAGGAACATTTGTATTAACCCTCTTAATGAACACAAAGTCCAGCCGAATCATCCGTAGGCTCCTTTTTCACATCCGTTCTCTTCTAAATGTGGTATTTTTTTTAGTTCCAAAGGTGTATTTTTGTTGAAAATTTTAGTCAACAAAATAGCCACTCGTGAGATGTGGAACCTGGGACTACGCTTCTGTCCATTCGATTAACTGATGGACGTGGCCACTTCAGTTAATGCTTGTTTCAACGAGAGGAAATACAGCATGGTGGCCACTCGAAGAAATTCAAACTTTGGGAGTTTTGTCTTGGGCTCTACAGTAAACCTGTTGAATTTTCCTCTTTCTCTAAGCTGGAGTAAATCAGAACTGGATCCACTATATCCAATGGGCAACAGAGGTGTAAGATGGATGTAAAGTGAGAGGAGAACCGGGCACATCATGTTCTTAGCATAATATTGCCTCGCTAGCCAAGACTGCAGCAGATCTGCCAGTCCAGGGTGATCCTGAACGGTTGGATGGAGTGAGTTCAAGGAGGCTACGGCATGAACACAAAAGTCTCGCTGGAGTTTTGGGTTTATTTCAGGAGTTCTGATAAAACCAAAATAACACAACTTGGCAAAAGTCTCTGGCTGCCAAGTTTCTTCCTCACAGCTTTAGTCAGTAAATTCCAAAACACTAAACAAATATTCAAGGCAACAAACAGGGTAGCTCTTATGTTTCCTCAGAGTTTCCTGTCCTGGCTTTGGATCAGTGCGATCCTGTCAACGGTGCTGAGTCTATCCATTGACTTCAGTGAATTTTGAATCAGGCTGGGTTGCCTCAGCCAAAAAAGCAAGCTCTGTGGAGGGTCGCAGGCAGCACAGTATTCACTGAATGGTCGTTGTAGATGTGATCCATCAAACCGTACAGATGTGTGCTGAACTGAAAGCGTCTGAGCTGTTCCACCGATGTTTTAGATTAAGAGTGTGCAGACGTGCCTCATCGTGCTGGGCTCTGCAACGGCGAGGTGACCGCCCCCACTTTCTTTTTATTGAACTAATAAGACAAATCCAGCACATTTTATACACCTGTAAGGATGGAGGTGTCTGCACATGTACAGCATTAGACAGGTTAAGTAGTGAGGAGACATACATCCAGGGAGACATCAGAAAATTATGTTATTTCTTCTGACTTGGAGCGAAAATATAGGAAAAGGTTACAGAGAGTCAGATCATCGTCCTTGTCTGATAGATACACAGCAAAGAAGGCATCCTTGTTCCCATGCATGGGGCTCCCACATAGTGAGAAGAATAAATTTGTATGCATTGTTAGTAATATTGGTCAAGAAACAGTTATTCTCCTGAAAATGTTTCAGTGAAGGTCTTTACTGAAATCGTTTATTTTTTATAATATGTTTTGGGCTTTGGATTCTCTGTGCATTTGCCTAATTCACAGGAAAAATCCTAAAAAAATTATGTTTTATAATCATTTAGCAAAACTAACAAATTATCTGAAAAATAGTTTTCATTAGAAAACTTCTATCTACAAGCTCCCGTCAATTTCTTAGTTTTCTTTTTTGTTTTCTTTTACTCATCAGACTACTCTAATAACTTTACTGCTGCATTCTTAAGGGTTTTTTAAATACCGGTGAGATTAAAAGTTCTTTGATTCTCTGATTTAGAATCCACAGGTTTTAAGGAAATGTACTCACTACAGTTATAAAGCTGAAATGAAAGGTAGACAGGAATTTAACCTCTGGATGTCATACTCTTCAGCAGTATGCATTCAGAGCCAAAGAAATTCAAGTAAGTGGATTCCATTACTGGTTCTAATAAGACAGGAAAAGTGCATAGTAAATCTTTACAATCCTAACTAAATAATTGGTGCTTTATGCCAAAGGAGACTAGTAGAAAGTCTTTAAATGGACCAGGTTGAAATTTTCTAAAAAAAGGGTCCTTCAGGTTAGGTTGTTGAATCTCTGCTTAGAGCCCTGAATAAGGATCTTGATTTTCCAAGGTGCTGATCAACTTGAGAGTTCCCATTTTCTGCTCACTGAGACTTCGGATGGATTTTTGAAGATGGACTGCTTACTCACAATTGGAAGGTGTTGCTATGCCCTTACCTGCTTTCACTGATGTGGAAAAAAACTTACTTAGTCAATACTACCTATCTAGAAAAAGTAAGGAAAATTGGAAGTGGTTAGATCTTTTTTTCCTAGGAAAAGTCTTTGTTTAGTAAAATAATGTAATTGAAAGTTGAAGAAAGACAGTCACACAGGAGATTAATTTGGGCAAAGTGGCTTTGCTGTACTCTTCTTTCTTGTACCTTCCTCCTAACCTGTAGTTTTAACCAGCTGAAATGCTAGGAAACAGCAGCTTTGCAAAACAACTTCTGTATTTTTCCTCCCATCTTTAATACACAGAAACAGAGGCTGGTTTTGTTTTGCAAAGTAGTAACCGTTCCCTTTTAAACTCTTCAGACCTTTTGTTTGATGGTATTGTGTTAGGTTTTTATTCGCATGGGTATCAATGACATGCTTTCGGACAAAAAGTTGCCGCTAACTATTGCTGCTCATGCAATGCTTTTGCATTTTGTTTTCTCACTTAGGATGGGAAGCTTTAGCTCTAAACATTCAAAATGGGATAACAATGAACTACCAGTTGCAAAACTGCTTGGCGGGCAAGTGTGTTGCAGATTTGACAACTACAACACCTTTTTTAAAAAATTCATTTAAATAGATGTTAAAAATATTTTTAAGTAAAGCACAATCTATAAAATGTATGTGTAAATTATTGACTTTTAACTCATTCTGCATTAATTCGTTCTCCGTAATGGTGCCCAGATACTTTCCAATTAGCATGAATGTTAAATCTTAGCTACCTTCAGATTCACTTTTTTTTTCCCCCACATCTTCATCACATACTTAATCTAACCTTTTAGAACCCAGACCAGACCAAATTCAATTCCAAGTATGTTTCTTTCTGAGCTTGGGCCTTCATAGTGCTGTTTTCCTCTTTCATAGAGGTTTTGTTTGGCCTCAATCTCTGTCAGTCTCAGCTGCTTCTTGGAGGATGCAACTCTTGCCAACTCTCACAATTTTTATCAGGAGTCTTGTGATATTTAGCAGTTTTCTTAAAGGACAGTTTCTTAAATTATATGAACACTTGAAGTCTTCAGTTTTCATTGACAGAAGACTCTCTAGTACTAAAGAATCTACCCTAAAGGCTTAAAAGCCAGGGGGGAGACCAAAAGTGCATTGCTTTGAAGTACTCTGTCTTTCTGAGGCCTGACTTGAAAACTGAACGCTTCAATGTAAGAGAGCTGAACTCATCAACAGGGCAGAGACCCTGCAGAAGAACTACACACACCACCTGGACATCGCTTACCCGCTTCTTAAGGGGCTGCATGTGGTGTTAGTATTGCTTAGGTCTTGACCTCATCCTATGTGCAGAGGTAGATCTCACATACAACGAGTAGCTTGTCTAAGGGTCTGATGCAGATGAACACTCAGTAACCAGAAATTTTAGGGTGCGCTTTTTAATTAATAAAAATAATGAGTCAAACACATTTCTGGTCATGTTTCTAGTTTGTAAGCTGGGATTCAGATGGATTCTTGCCATCAGATGTCCAATATTAAGTCTTAATCCTGAAGCTGTAAAGAAATAAAGCTGGCAGTCTAACCTATTGGAGAAATATATTTTCTGTATAGTAACTGGCAAAAGCTTCAGCTCATTTTTTAAAATCTTAAAATACCCAATATTTGTAATATCACAAGTAAAGATAATGCACCTCTATATATCTTAGTAGCAATGTTCTCTCCAAATACTGCAATTTAGGGGGCTTGAAGGCTTTTATGACACTGGAGGGGATCAATTAAGGGGGCTGGTGGGTTGCTTGAGAAAGGTCAGCGTTAAGTGGAGTGTCTGTGAGCCCCAAGGCATTGTTTTCCTTTTTTTTCCCCATAGCTTCTCTTCTGTTCCTTTCCTTAGTGAAAAGAGGAGGACTTGAAGAAATTCAGAAGGTTGAATAAGAAGACGAGGGAAAATGTTGCAAAAGGTTCTATATTAAAGTTTCAAGGTGGAGGTAGAGAGCAGTGGGATGCAATATTGAAATTAAGGTGACAATAAGGAATGTTATAATTTTTGTCAGTAAAAAATACTCAGAATTCAGAATTCATGAGATGATGACATGAGCTTAAAAATCATGGAGTTTCAGGGAATAACATATGTTATGTTGTTGATCATCTTATCTGCCTTTTAAACCTTGAAATTCACAATTTTTTAGCTGAAATGAAAATTAACAATCTTAGGTTTCCAGCTGACTCTAGAATTCAGGTTCAAAGGAACCTAAGGTTCAGTAGGATCATGAAAGTTAGCAACTACAGTTGTTAAAAAGGAAGTTTGATAAATCCTCCGAATTAACTCTTTTAAAATCTTAGATAAGATAAAGAAAATAGGATTGGGATGATGCTGAAAATGAAACTGCTAACTTTGATAATGACACTAAAACTAGATGCTGAGCAGAAGCAGGAACAATGCAATTTGCTTCAAAATAATTTACAAACTACTGCATAAGCAACTGAAGCAATAATAATCAGTTCCGGTCAGTGCTGAAAAAAACAAAGTGAAAGGTGGGAAAACAAAATCTGTCAAGGAAGTACTTTGGGTCATGAAGTATCCTAAGGAGGACAAAGTTTTAGAGTTTTTGAAACTATCAGCTTAGTATAAAGGGGACACTAGAAGAAAAGAAAAACAAAGTAATTATACTCTGAATTTTCATGACAGTGAGTATAAACTGTAATCTCCAGTACTTCAGAGACCATTTACAATCACCAGACTTGTGTAAATAAATGAGAATGTGGCCAAGCAAAGGAGAACAGAAGCCCAAACTTCCAAAAAAGTCTAGCTTTGCAAGCAAAGAAGTCCTACGCAAAACACGACCAAAGGTTATGGATTTTTCCTGTGAATTAGGCAAATGCACAGAGAATCCAAAGCCCAAAGTACAAGCTAAAAATTTGCATTTGCTTTTACAGAACAGTGGGCAGTTGCAGAAGACTTTTTTTTGTGCAAAGACCCTGAGTTTCTTTTATTAAATGTGGCTGAGCTGAAGCAGTGAGCTCTATTGCGCCCTTCAGGCACGGCCTGGCAGAGGTGCTGTGCAAAGGCCACTGTCATCCTCTGGGAGATCACCACTGCCGGAGGAGTGGATGTGCTGCTCTCTGCAACCAGGAAATGCCTTCCTTTCCAGGCAAGTTGTGTCAGCTCAAAGACAAGCACTTCCCTACCTGCCTTGTTCTTAGCAAATGGCAGAGCGAGTCGTCTCTCTGTTCTAGGGGATGTGATGCCTGCGGTGGTCCCAGCACATCTGTGGAAATAATACACAAGGAGGAGTCCTCAGTTCATACATGTGAATGCATTCTCCTTATCACACATATCGTTTGCAGGGCGGGTCATTTAGCAAAAGGCTTAGCTCAACATGTCAGAGATTCATGTAAGACAATGTGTGATCTCAGCTGGCTCAGAAAGAAACCGCACTGAGATTCCCTAGTTTGTCCTACTGCTAAAAAGCCCCAACAGAACTAGCATGAAAAATATATTCAACCAGCCACTGTGTTTTTCTAAGCTATATCTTCTGTATTTGCTGTAGTATGAATGTGTTAATATCTATCCATTCTATTCCAGTCTGTTACCCAACTTGTCCGCTAAATACCAAATGCTGCTTCTATCTTCTTTTAGGTGACAGGAAATTTAATTCAGAAGCTCTCAATAGAAGTGTTCAATTCCCTGACCTTCAATATCTTTTTTTCCCCCTTTCTCTTTTAGTATTCCTTTCTGATTTACTTTCTAAGCTTTCTGGAGCCTGTGGGTTTGCTGATCAAATGTCAAAACATATCTCTAAACTAAAACGAATATTTTTTTTACGTTAGTTTTGTACACTGCTCCGAAAAAACCCACCTCATTTGTCTCCATATTTTGAAGTCTTACAATGCTAAGCAATGGATAGCCTCTCATATAAATTGTAACCACTATGGATATCTTCAGCACACCAAAGTCCTCATGAACATTACCTCAATTGCCTCTTATTTTCTCAGTTTCTCTGGCTGACTTTGTTGTACTCAATGCCTTCCCAGTGCTCCAGCCACCAGCAGAATCCTCCAGTCTCAAAGACTTCAGCCTATGTTTTAATCATCCATATTCTTTCCTTCTCTAGATTTCTTTGATCTCCTTTAGGGCTACTTCATCTCTTCCTCTGTTTCCTTTTCACTCAGATTGCCTTTTCTCTGCTTTATGTAATCCTCAGTTGCCCTCAACTTCTAAACACGTTTCTGAAGGACAGAGCTGGTTTCACACTGCCTGTCTCCTGCATCTTCACACAAACATCTTGCACCCCTTTCCACCAGAAACACAGTTCACTGTGTGAAATCTGCAAATTTCAGTACCTTGCTAGTATGGGAAAATATTTCCCTCTGAATAATGAAAATACAGGAGGAAAAAAAGTCCAAACCCCTCCTATTTGTATAATCAATAGTCTGCTAATTACTCCTGTTGTTGCTCGCTAAGTACAGGACATTTTACCTTTTTTAATTCCTGTGTTGTAAGCTCAGTGGGAGCAGAGAGTTATGCAGCACCAGTGAGTCAGAGCAGGTTCTGTACGTGCATGATCTGATGGCTAATGACTCAGGCAGAGGACTGGAGGAGAGGCTTTTCAGTTAAATCCACAGATCCAGAGTGTGACTTAAAAAAATCACTATGTATTTTCAAAACAGCTGCTTTTTTTCAGGTTCCCATCCTGAGACACTTCCATTGTGATATTCAGAGCTTTTCTATTTCCCACAGAATTGGTGCCGTTACTAACCTCTCTGCACTTTTAATCTGGCGTGAAAGGGGACATTATACTACTCAGCTGCTAAAATTTCATAGGCTGCCACAAAGCTCAGTTAATGCTGAAGTTGTTCTAGTGCTTTGAGAAATATCTGTAAATTAAAGGCTGTTAGCTCCTATTTACAAATAGTTCTATTTATGTCAGTAGAAGTGCTCATATAAAAGATCAGTGTGGAATGCAAAATTTTTAGCTACCAAGTTTTAAAATTAGTGTAGTTTTCTTTGCAAGAATTGATGATTTCACTGACACCTAAAAAATATTGTAAGAGTTAGGAAAGTATCCTCAGGAATTGTACTAGAAATACAGAGTCAGGAACTCCAGACTTCGAAAACTGCATAAGTAAGAACTGAATTTTCAAATAACTGATTAAAAAATACTTATTTGTGCATGTGACATGTAATATTTAGTGTACTCAACATACAAAGCCTATTTGGAGAAAAAGTAGAATACAAGAAGATGTGGCAGGAACTTTAAACGTTTCTAGCAAATGTTTCCTCCACAGTCGTGACTGAAGTCTGAAGCTTCAGAGGGTAATAAACAGCTTTAAAACATGCCTGGTCAGTGATGAAATACTCAACATGAGGAAGCAAAAATCTTCCTGAAGCCTTAGATCTGTTTTCCATATTCTTACAAAAGAGTTGGTTTCTAAAGATCTGTTTTCGATTTCAGTGTTACTGGAAGTATCTTATAAGAAAAGAGTTCAGAAACCTCTGATGTATTTAAAAGACGTTCAGAAGAGTCAGCATTCTCTTAGTAAAACCAAGTATGTGTTTCTGTTAACTCTGATGGAGCAAAATTACTTCACATTGAACAATTTAAAATAATTTTGTTTTGGAAAAAATACTGTTTGAAATCCTCAGCAATCAGTTTGTATTTGTCTGGCTGCAGAATTACAGTCTTGAGAAATTCGTGCTTTGAACAGATGCCTAGTTCAAACATGGATACCTGAACCTGGGCACCTACGTGTATGTGTGCATCGTAATTATTTGCCTGACTTGCAAATGTATGAACACCCACAACTACAAAAGCCTCATTAGCTGGATGTATTCCAGATGAATTGAATGATATATTAAGAAAACTTTAAGACTTTCCTTGGTCAAATTCCAGTCTCCAGTCTGTCAGGCTCTCAGAGGGAAAATAAAACATAAAAAGCCCACCTTCCTGCTCTCATGTCAAGTGCTCTTATCGACTTACTGTTGCCTTTGGCTTACTTCAGCTGTTGGCAGCTCCTGACATTATCAAAAGCCAAGCCCCAACATTGCAATAGGGCAGGAGGATTCTGCACATGAGGGGTGAGAGCCATCTTCCCTTTGGTGGGACATGCTGCGTTAGGGAATTTGCCCCAGCAGGAGCCTGCAGGGATATTCCCTCCTACCCTGCACAGGTATCTATAGCAGGGAGGGTTCGGGGCTGATGGGGGAGCGCAGGGGGGCACTGTCAGTACCACACATTGCATTTGCTCCTGCATGTTCTCCCCACTGTGAGGTCCAGGGATGGTCCTGGGCAGTGAAAGGGTATCCAAAAGTGGAGCGATTCCTCCAGTTTCCCCCTTGCCACCATGATGTTGACACAGAGAGGGAGATCAGCTAGAGCAGAGCCAGAGAAAGCAGCTGCAGAAGGAGCCCAGACAGGGATGAGTAGTTTGTATGGTTTTAGCTGGGCTTGCTCCAGACCATGCTGAATAACCCTTTGTTCTTCCTTCCCCCTTCCTCAGTCTTTTCTCTTCACCTCCACTCCAATTCTTGCCTGCCTTGCATAGTAGCCTTTCATTTTTTATTATCTTCTGCACAGCTCATTCAAATTGACCTAAATTGGCAGAACTGTGACGGTCACACTACGCACTTAACTTGTGCTTTGTATCTATTTCCCTCTGCTTGCGTTCCTTCTGTGTTAGCTGTGAGCATTTTGTGATAAGGTCTATCTACGGCTTTGCCTTAGTTCTGTGCCCAAGATGGCAGAGTCCGTTTCTTTCTTGCATCTAGCACTGCATAACATTCATGGTTAGTAAATACTACTGAGGCATTTGAAAGGTCCTTTTTGCTGCAGACCGTGGCAGTTTCGAAGTCCACAGTAGCAAGTCAGCACATCGAGGCATGAGTGTTGCCCCATATCTCCTTCTCTGTAGAGTACACCTTTCATGGTAATGCCAGGTCTTGCTGACACATGGTAGTGTTTTGGACTGTGGGTTTTAATTGCAAGTGATTGCAAAGTCTGTGTTTTGCATCTTTTATAAAGAGAAAAAAGAAAGGAACCACATTTTTTCACTGCAAAAGCAGTGTCTCTGTACCTGAAGATTTCAAAGCTTGGGGAAAAGCATTCCAGTTGTTGTGTTGATTCTACAAATGTTTCTTTCTTACTTGCATAATGGTCATGGACAGCAAGGCTAAAATAATTTGTTCCTTATTTACTTTTATTCCTTCTTTCTGCTTTTATATCCTTGACAAGCCAAATACGGAAACAGGATTTAAAAATGGCACGGTGACATTTATCATTGACTTTTATCCTATGTGTCTCAATGAGTGATATGCGTTATACCTGTGGGAGTTTAGTGTATGGGTTTTCTAGGTTTACTGAATACCGGGAACTTTGGAGATTGCTCAGGGCAGCCAGGAACTAAATCAACATGATCTTCTGGTTTTCCCTTCTTACAGAATGACATGTATCATTTTGCTTTATTTAGTCCATGCTTTCATTTTATGAGATTGCAGAGAAGCATAAATGGTGTCTGTTTACATTCCTTACTGATTCAACTTGAAATTATGACCAAGTATGGCTTGAGTAGTCTATAAAAAGATATGGTAGTTTCTGGCCCTCAGACATATAAAGGTGTTCCTGGAAGCTCAAAACCCAGAGTGCAAATCAGTTAGCCTTCTCGATGATTTTGAAACCTCAAATCCTTTGAAATAGTTGGCAACTTGCCTGTTGCATATTTACAGTTACACAACTCTTCCTCTCTGTGACTTCTAAAAGTTCCTCCTTCCTTTTTACTTTAAGGCCCTTGGCAGCATCAAAACAGCTTCTCTCCCTCTCTCTCTCAGTCTTTCCCCTCTCCGCAGCCCTCCCCCCTCTAGCTCTCTCTCTCCTTGGTATGGCACATTGTTCTGTGGAAATGGGTTGTTTTGAGTTCACACTTTGTTTTCCTGCTGTTTTTCTGGGAAGCTGGACGTGGCACAAAAGATATGGGAACAGCTTGTAGGAAATGGGTTTGTTTGGGGAAACAATAAAAGAAACAGCCCGCATACCTCTCCTGTACGTTTGAAGGCGTAGCGTACAGTATATAAAGACATTTCAGGGCTCGTTGAAAAATACAGTCAATATCAGAGCTGCAGGGCATGGTTTTAGTAAGAGTGATAATGTTGGTAATCACTAGTTCAGAAGAAATACTGCTACAGGGAAAAACTGCAGGATTTTTCTTGTCGCCACATGCATCTTCCTTTCCTTCTTCACATCTACAATTAGAAATGGGCCACAACCTGTTTCTGCTGCATACTAGATTCAGCAGAAAACATGGTTGCAGAGCCACAAGTTTCACAATAAAAGGTTGAATTTCTGATGCCGTTCTCCTAAAAAAGGGAAAAAGAATGAAAAAAGTCAAAACTTTTCTAAAATAATTGTTTAAATTCTGTAATTTTGGACTGGTGATTTTGTTTAGAAAGACATTGCTTAAATAAAGTAATAACTCAATTTAAAAGTAAAACCACAGGTGTAACTGGGATTAAATTTTTTTTGAGTGTCACAAAGCAAATTTTTTTGTGTATGTAAGAGTTTCTTGTTGTTGTTCTGTTTTGTTTTGTTTGGGGACAGACAAAGAACTTACGCTCCAACCTTTGTCTGTCATAGGTACAAACCAACATTTTTCTTCTGATCCATTGGTTTGGCTACCTCTCCAATTGTAATATATCTAAACCCATACCAGTCTCTTTGACTGATCTCATAGCTAATGTTTGAGCTAAACCAACAATATCCTTACTTTATACCGGTTCAGCAGAGCAGGTTAAATATGCTTAAACATAAGAACGCACTTAACTTTATTGCTATTTTACTAAGCACTCCCCCGTGTTAATCTTTGCACACCCAGAAATGACTTAATACTGTGACATTCAACCCCGTATTAATTTCATTAGTCATGTTTTGTGGCAAATGACTAAAATAACGTGTGCTGAAGTATGAATCAAGATATTCATTATAAACAATTATAGGAAAGTATGTTAGGCTATACACTGTAAAGGTTATCGTGACAGGAAGTCATATTTTACATACACAGTGGGCATACTTGGAAAGTTCATTCTGAATTTAGAAAGATTACCCATCTGAGGAATATTCCATATGCTCGTGAAATGGGGAATACCATGAGGAGCATGTCATACTATATATGTATATATTCAATGTATACATGGAAGATCCAGAATAAAAGGTGGCTGAGGAAAAGGAAGGGAAACTAATGTAAACAAAGGACTTTCTGTTACAGTGTTATGCAAAAAAGGAGAGCACTCTTAAAGTAGTGAATTTCTAAAAAGCAATAGCAATTTGCATTTTAATTCCAATTATCTAATGCAGAGAAGTCAGTCAAAAATATCAACAGAAATACACTTGGAAGTAAATAAAAACATCCGTACAAATAAAGATGGCTTAAGCAGTGTTTGCAAAAGCTATCAAGCAAGGAAATTGATAAATGTTGAATGTGATAAGTGTTCTTTAAATAGGAAGGTGAGAATTTTAAATGTGTATGAAGGTGAACATAAGGGAGCATCTGAGACCTTGTCAGCCTGATGCAGCAGGGAAGAGGGGGTCCCTGAGGAAGAAGCTGAGCTGCAGGAAAGCAGCTCTGCAGATGCCCGAGAACGGCTCCCCCTCACTCTCTCTTGGCTGATTGCCGTGCCTGGCTGCTGGTTTGGGGGGACCAGCCAGATTTAATGGGCCACACGCCCAGTGAACACCCTTTTGTTTTCCCACGATTTCTTTGGGGTAGCTAATACTACATTTGGAGCTAAGATCCCCCATAACTGCAGTCTTTCCAGACAGAAAGTAAGCGACCTGTTCATGGCACACACGTGTGCACACGTGCACAAACACCATACACGGAGGCACTACAAGGAAGTGATGGGTCACCCAGAAGTTCAGTTCATGGCCATCATCCAAGTGTTATTTCCCTATCGCTGTTAGGCATTCATAAAAACCAAAGGTTCATTGGAGAGGAAACTAATTTGGATTCTCTTTTCGGTTTTACCCCTAATATTTAATTTTTTCATCAGTGCAATGGCTGTAAAGGTCTCTTCATTCCTTCCTATACATTTCTCATCACTTTGCTGATGAGTTTGTCTTTGGTACATAGTATGCCTTAGAGAAAAGTATTTTAAAGCCTGAATTATTCTTACTTTAATAACTTGTTCAGAGATTGAGGATGGGATTATCTAAAAATGTGTGTGTGTTTACATATACTTATGCATGTGTATATATATATAATGGGCATATATAATTATATATACAAATATATATGTGGTAGATCAACCCACCACAGTTAATAAATATTAAACAGTATAAATGTAATGTATGATCTTGTAGTTTTGGCTAAACGGTAGGAAAAAGAGCTGCAAATATTACCCTCATGATAACACTGGACAAATCTTTTGAGTAAGGCCAAAAAAAATCATGTGGTATCTTTATGTTAAGAATTTTCTCAATAAAGTTACCAAAACCAAAGTACCAGGGCAGTTACCGTGTTCAAGCAAAGCCTTTAGTTCTGGACAGATGACCAACTCCAGTAAACACGCAGTAATTCTTGAAGACATCCCATTCAAACTGCTGGGGCTACCCATGATGCCACACATGTTAAGAGGAAACATGGAAGGGACAGGATTGCATGCCTAGAATGGGATTGGTGTCTGGTCTGGGGCAGCTGTTTTGGCCCCAAGACTCTTTCCCAGTATCATTTTGATCTATTAGCAGAAGTTCATAGCAGGTGTGGCACACAGCCTCAGTTCACTTCCGATTGGGCTGCGGGCCACTTTACAAACCTGTCACCTGTTTTGCCAAACAAGTCTTTGCTTGAAAGATTGCTGAAGAAAAACCCAGATGTTTATTTTTTAACAAAGTAGAAGGTTGGCTGCTCCTTCAGATTGATAAAGTCCTATACTAGAAAAGCAGGGTAGAAGCAACAGGCTAGCCCTGGGCTGAGGCAGAAATGAAAAGGAGTTTTATATCCAAGTTTCCCCAGTTTTCTAGGTACTTTGAAGCCCTAGAAGTTAACAGCCAAGCATGAAGGAGGAAAAAACTTCAAGCTTTCAAAACTCATAAGGGACAATACTATCAAGATGAAAAGGAAGAAAAGTCTATTGTATTGACTGAAAAAATAGTCATTCAAACTTCGGTGTTACAGCTCTTTATATGGATGGAAGTGCTAAAATAAGCATACAAAGCTACAGTTTCTTTAAAAATGCGTATACAATATACAATCTGCAGGATACAATTGTATTGTTTTTAGCATTGGTGAATTAGGGTTGACATAATCATTCAGGAATATGTATTCTGAGCCCAACCGATCATTGTGCTGCTCCCACCCTGCAGCCATGTAACTCCGTTCGTTCCGCTACTGGTGCAGTAAATAAAACCTGGTGTTGCCTCAGCATTTAAGTAGTTTACTAGCATTCTACTCATGCAGAAGGGAAAAAGGAGCTGGACTCATCACTGTATAGCACCAGATTGTCTGCTTTATTGCCTAGGCTTTTTGATACAGTCTTGTGAATTTTGAGGTCTGCTTTCATTCAGAAGTCTGGTGCAGTTCTTCGGTGGTTGTGCATAGGCAGAGCTGCTTCCAGACATAACCCTCTTGCAGTCATTGGGCATTGAATGTGCACTGAAACAGATGCAGGACGGAGGCTTTCATCATGGCATTTGAACAAGCCCGCTGCGTTGCTTTGATGGTGGCCAGGGCACGTGACATGTATGAAGAAGTTTCCTATTTCCATTTATTAACTCTTGGTTTGGGGTTAAACTATTCATTTGCACTTTACTGTCAGATAAAGACTGCAGGTGAAATAATTGATTGTGAAATGGCAACTCTTTAAATCAGATGCTCATGGACACTTCCTGGTCTCTGGAAGTTAGTGGTTCATCAGCTCTACTGGGTGTGATAATTTTAGTGTGTGAGATGCAGGGTAGTCCCAAATATGGCACGGAGCTTGGCATGAGGGAGGTATGTTTTCTAAGCCGAGACCCGTTTTTAGTTATTCTTACCAAAGTTTCCCCATCTGCAATAGTGGAACAGTGATTTTTTTTTCTTATTTTATGAAGCACTTGGGAGTCCTGGAGTTGAATGACTCGTGCTACAGATATTACCCTATGATGGAAGGAGGTGATAAAAATAGCTTGGGCAAAAATAGGGTTTGCTGACATTTCAGGAATGACAGTCTATGTATTAGAAATGATGATAAAGCACCACAGTCTACGTTTGAATTTATAATGTCTCAGGATTTTTTCATTAAGACACAAAATGTTAAACCTTTGGGCTTAGCCATGAGGCCTCTGTTCACATTACTAGTCCTAGTGAAGCCGGGAGAATGACTTACACAAAGAGGGCTGCAGGATCAGTCCTTAAACATCTGCTGTTGTTTCCCAGAAAAGCATCTAGCCTGCAATTTCATAACATCATTTTGATGGATGCTTGATTATTCCTTTTTTCAAGTGGGACTGCAGCAGTGGCTCTCCTTTGCTTCCAAACATCCTTTGTATTTTTCTCAGCAAGAGGTGAAGATATCAGATAAGTGGCAGCACCGGGCCCGTGTTTGGATTAACACGGACTATCCAAGTGCTCTTTGCAAATAGGTGGAGGATGTTAGCTGAGCTGGCAATAAGATTCTCATGGGTGGAGGTGAGGACAACATCTGTCTTTCCTATCTTGTACTTGCCAAGGTTTTTTGTTGTTCCTGAACTCTCTCATGAATATAATATGTGGATTTTTGTCTGATCTAATGAATCCAAGACTCGGAGATTTAGAAGGAAAACATACTCCAGATGTGTGCTGCAATTCCTGACTCAGGTGACTGCATTTTAAGTAGGAACCTTTTCCAGTATGTTCCACACACTATATTGAATATCTTGCGAAACTGCTTCTTTTGCGAATGGTCAGAAGAGAGTTGTAAGAGCATCATGATTAATAAGCTATAGCAAGGCTAAAACATCAATCGTTTGTCTTTTGTTTCACTGATTATTGCTGGATGCAATGAATCTCAGGCTCAAAGACTTGGCTTTAAAGTGGGACTGCAAATTTAGGCTAGAAGGTCTTTAAGCAGTTCAACCACAGCTTGCTTTATCATGCAGTGATGCCTGTTGCAGACGTGAGCGGAGCGGGGTTTCAGACTGGAGGACTGCCCGCTGCTCTGCAAGGTTCTGGTGTCCAGCCTCGCGTGTGCTCTCTGTTCCAGAGTGGAAATGACATTCCTGGCCTGTTTGAAATTAGGCTTTCACTCCAGATAAACAGCTTTGTAGAGCATCAGAAGATGTAGTCTGAGGAAGAATGGAAGAGCAGCAAGCAAGAAGAGTGACTTGGTAAAGTCTGGAGCAGCTGTACCAAGGTGCACACTGTGTGCTTTCTTGCACACTTTCATCTGTTCTTTCTTTCAGTTACAATTGTATGTAATTCGATTGCACACGATTTCAGTAACAAATGTTACCAAGTATACAGGGGATACTGAGTGCAAAAAAGCATGGAAACACTTAATAGAGCTAATTGCATGGTCTTAATCAGAACAATCTTCCCTCAGAAAATGCAGGTCCTCTGCAAATGTAACTGTTTATTAGAGTGTTTTAACATCTGCAAAACACACACCAGTGAGACAATTCATCCTTTTAATAATCATTTTGGTGAAAGTTTTCATATAACAGCTTTTTGTCTAATTTAAAATGAAAATAAGTCCCAGTATGTCAGAATTCTTTGTAGAACGGAGAATTAGTTTTTCTGACCAACTGTAGACATCCGACAAGTGATAGGAAACAGCCTATGTCTGGATGGATTGTGGCTGCTTGGAGCTCTAAGCTTGTGCTTACATATATATTATAAAATCAGATTAGAGAAGTAAAAGTTGTTTGCATTAATGAGGAGAAATACCATAAAACCAGTGTCAAAAAATAGATTATATAAATGCAATGACATATGGCAAAGTTAATAAAAAGTTCTCGATTGCAGTGTTATTGCAAGTCCCTCATAGCCAAGGGTAACAGGTCCGTTTTGGAGTGTGGGAGTGCTGACCCCACAAGATGACTCCACAAGCAATAAATGCCTTTCACTGTCTGCAGCATCTCTCAATGTGCAAGGTGGGTTGTTGCTGCGTTTGTGTCTCCTCATGCATCCTCCTCTTTACGTGTAGTTCTTGCCCAGCGTCCTACTGGTTTGTGGCCAGTGTTTTTCATGATACTGGTGTGCTATTGCCTGCTAGGATTTTGACAGTGCTGGCCAGTAAGCTCTCGACTTTCAAAGTTCTTGAAACATTTTTTTGAGCAGCGAATCACTTGATAGATTTTGGATAGCCAGTGGGGATAAAAAAGATCTACTAAACCTTTCCTGTTACAGGGATTAAGCAATAAACCATGGAAATTAAAAAAACAGAGCTGAATATTTTGAGATATACGTATATACACAGACATACAATGAGTATGTACCTGGAGACATGATTCAATTTGATTGCCGTACAAATGAATGGAAATGGTGTCATGTCTGAAGTGGAAGCTGGGTTGATGACATGGAGGGACAGTGCACAAATGTATTTCATGCACAAGCCGGCATGTTGCCTAATCAGAATTCACTTGAGAAAAAGCAATGCCAGGTTAGAATGGCCTCCAAAGTCTTTCAAAATCCTGCTGCAGTATTTTTTCCCCAATAACCCTCAGCACAAGCAAATTACGCTAGACCACTGCACACCTCATTGTCTTCTTTAATTATTTCTTAAGTTTGATCAAGCTTTAGGAAAAAAACGTCTTTGTCCTTAGTTCCTGACATTGCATATAAAGGATAGGTCAGCTTGCATATACTTCTCATGATGGGAACTACTTCAATCACATTTCCTGTAACTTCATGTTTCTAGGCCAAGTAATCTTGCATTTGATTAAGTAAACACCTTTGTCCTGAGGACTTTATGCCTACTTTAAAGGCGTTGCTGTACCTATTGTTCTACAAATTTGTCAGTCTGTTAGTCTTTTTTTTTTTAACTTATCAGTAAAGTATAAGTCAAAACCAAATAGAGAAGACATTTTGTTCTTTTATCATTAGTACAGAAAGTCCAAGTGAGAAGCCAGGTTTTGCATAGTACAAGCGATTAAAAAATAAAAAAATCTTAATGAAGGAACAGATTTTTATGTTTTGCTGAGGATGTCATGAGAGGAAGTATGTGGAGAAAGGAAGACGAAATAAAGAAAATCCATGTCCAATATTGACCTCAGGTAGTGTTACCGACAGTTCTACATCACAGATTTGCATGAAAGACCTTTCCCACCTGCCACTGTAAGCGGTATGTGTTGCTTTCTTCATATTACATCACCCCAGACACTGGTTACTAGAAATGAAAGGCTTCATTTCTGAGATTTCATGAGAATATGTTGTTGTCATGCAAAATCCAGGAAGATGACTCATCCACTACTAAAATTATTACCATAAAGGTACAAAACTTGGCAAGATTGAAAGGAGCCTTATAATGAATCTATTTTATAATATTTATTAACGTTTACCTTGCTTTACTGTATCCCACTTACTGCTTGATGTTGCCAAACTGCTCCAGAAACAGTGTTAATATGGATGAGAAAAAAAGATTAACCTGTAAATGAGTAATGAAAAGTATTTACTAGAAGTAGAACTGGCATCCATATGTAAAAAGCCCTTGCCAAGCATTGTCAGTATTAATAGTTTTGTCTACATTTATATGTGGCCAGACCACGCGGCTATTCTTCATGATGGTGAATGCTCACAATTTTTTATTACATTTGGTCCAGGAGCTTGCATTTAGAATTGTAGCAGAAAGTACATTTTTAAGTCCCTGTATGTAAGAAAGAAGTATCCATGCTGCTTTCTGTCAGCTGTTCAGTACAGTAGTTTGCTGTTAGAGCCTTCCTTTCACTGCTTATGTAGGGTTAAGGCTTGAAGGCTTTAATAGTAAAGAGAAATCAAGGAAAGACAAGATGAAGTGATGCATGTAAGGAGCAGCTGAAGGACATTTTCTATCTCTTTTTGGAGATACCAAATTATGTCAGTTATCAGACATTCTTGTATAGCTGAGAAATGCTTCATATTTCTTCATGCTATTTCTATGCTTTCCCACAGTATGAGTTTCACATGAGATTATATCGGGTTGTTATTAGCTCTGATTGTTCAGCATCACTGTGTCTTGCAAGGTCAGTGGATTCAGAAATTCTTCACTTTTCAAGATCACTGAGAGGAAGAAAGGCAGCAGTTGCCAACCCTTGACAGACAACTCCCACCCATGTGTCAGAGAAAACTTTTCCCTGTGCGTGAGGATATGCAAGGACCACATGTATCACCTGTAGCGGTTGCTGGTAAATTGACATCAATGGTCCTGGCTGCATTTGAAGGAGAGGACAGTTGGTATGACTGCCTGAGTCCTGGCTGACGGGAGGAGTAGCAGAACAGGTGCTAAACATAGTTCCCATGTTTCCCACACTGAAACCTCAATCTCACTTACATGCGAGAAGAGAGAAAAGATGGTTAAAGAGGAAGTAAGGCTAATTCTAGTTTAGACCATGTTCTCTAGTTATGCTGACTCCTCAAAATTATGCAAAAGCTTAGATGGCCAGTTCAGCTTTTGTAACGTGCTCAAGGGAGGGGTGATACATGTCCTACTGTCCTTCAAGACAGGCCAGCAAAGATCAGTGAGGACTCGGAGTAAAATGTCAGGGATACTCGCTATCATAGAGTACACATTAATAAGCCTTCCACATAAGGACCGACCCAACAGCGTGCAAAGTTGGCAGAAACTCAGTTATTCCTACAGAGCCTTTACAGACCTGTCAGCGTGCACTAACTGATAACTAGCAGGATGGAGTACAGATGAGTGTTTGCTATTAAATCAGCACAAAACTCTAGCTAGCAAATTGAGCTTTTTTTGGTCATGAATAACTAGGCATTTTTTCCTGAAATGTGAAGTCTGAGTCTGTCTCTTGGGTTCATTTATGTTTGTCTTGTTTTTGCCATAGTCTTTTAGATATTCACACAACCCTTATTAATTGGGCTCCTATTTCCAGCATTTGCTGTCCTCCTCAGGAAGTTAAAATGTGTGTACTTTCCCTCTTTGTGCAACATAATAGGCATCCATGGCACAAGCAATGTTTACTGTCATTAGTAATACCAATAAATAGAAAACCCGTATTTTTTTTGTTTACATTTATACTTACCCTAAGTATTCATAAATTAATTTACATTAGGTGGAGTCAAGTTTAATAGGAACCAGAATAAATCTATTTTGTTTCACTTGCGTGGGGGAGGATGAGAAATATATTCATTATATAGTGTAAAAGGTCTGTTAGTAAATGGTTTACAGAGTAAAATAATATTCTGCCTGTTGTATTTGCAATCTTGTATCTGCTTTCTCCTGTATAATTCACGCTTTCATGTATTTACTGGAGCTAGCTCTTCCAAAATTAACATTTCATTACAAGTTTTTTGGCTCATGTATTAGCTCTAGAGTGGGACAGAAAAGAGGGAACTGTGCAGTAAATAGTCTCAGGCGTGGGATGCACTGTGATTGCCTGGCCAGGCTGTGTGTGTGTGTATTTATTTATATATATTTTCATAAAAAACGCTCATGGACTGCCGAGAAAGAACTTTTTATTTTCCTTCCAGTGTAACATTTTCTTTCTTTAGTTCTTGTGATATGATCCCTGCTACTTTACTATCCAAGTACATCAAGCCCCCCTGCTGTCTCTCAGCACAGTGTCACCAGGGAGCAATCTTTGGAGAGCAAGGGACCAGCAGCCATCTCCCCCCACACCTCCTTGGAAAGCAGGAGCTGTCTGTAGGCTTTTCCAGAAATGGTTCATCAGAAAATCTTCAGACTGCCAACAGCAGCAGTTTTTAGCAGGCCAGAGACCCACAGGAGTCTGAGAGGCATGGCAAAAAGGAGAGGTGTTATTCTGGCATCCCTCCTGTCTCGCAGAAGCACATTCACACCCCTAGAGACCCAAAAGGCAGCAGTTTGGTAGCTGGGCGCAGGTTGGGGGAAGAGTGTGCAAAGCAGGGGTGCTAAGTGGGGAGTTAATATTAATGGTGATAGTCTGGTGGTGACCTTTGCACTCAAACGACATCTGAATAACATTAATGAAATGGTGCAGATCATTGTCTGAATTTTGCATCCTGGCCTGTGGCAGGAAACGTTAGTGTTAGTGATTCAATTATGAGTCTCGTGGCATTTGGAGGACTGCTTGAGAACCCATTCCCCAAGTCCAGAGATTAAGGAGTGATCTCAATTTTCATGATAAGTAAGAAGAAGAAAGTGATGTTCCCGCCCTTGCGGTTGCAGAGGAAACTGAATATTAACAGAGTCCACCCTGAGGGCTCACAAACCAGGCGAATAAAAAGAATGATAAATGTATACCCCCTTAAAACAAACAAATACAACTGCTGATTTTTAGGGCCGCATGCGACTGCCGGAGCTTGTGCAAAGCCCTCTTCCAGCAGCTGGGGAAGGGAAGAGCCTGCAGGCAGCCGCCTGGCTTTCCAGAGCCAGAGGGCTCCCATCGCTCTGGCTCTTTTCTCTCTCCCCTCTCCACCACGTCCTCCTCTGCTGACAGAGCCATGCGGTTTTATTGTCCTCCCATCAGCTGTCAGCGGTGGGGCAGCGCGGGCCCACACACACTGCCTCGCGAGGGTGCGGTTGCGCGTGGAGCATCCTGCCCCGAATCTGGCTCGGGCTCCCCCCCTGCCCCCCCCATCCTTGGCCCCTGTGCCTCCAGCCATTGCCAGCTGGCCTCCTCCACGGCTGCTGTCATCTGGTGCGCTGCACGCTGAGCCTCCGCCAGCCCGATGATGGGGCTTGCTCCGTGGCCACCAACAGGGGCCATGCGGGAGGGAGGGAAGTGCTGGGCTGCCCCCCTGCCCTGTTTCGGGCATCTCAGGGCAGAGCCGTGGTGCTGGGGTGGGGGGAGGGAGTCACGCTTTGGGTTGCCATCCATTTACACTCTAATGCCCCGTATTCACCCTAAGTAGCCCCTGGAGAGGGGGGCTTTCCTTGGAAGGCTGCTTTTGGAGGGGTGGCCCCCCAAGCCTGTGAGGTGCTGGGGGCCAGCAGGAGGGAGGGAGCCCAGACTGGCTCCTGTGGCCAGGGAGCCTCAGCTCAGGCGGGACGGGTCCCTATGGCAACATCAACCTTTCCTGTGGCTTCCTGATGGGCCCGGCGGGCACGCTGCCTGCCTGAGCTGGGCTTGGGCACCGCCTTGCTCCCATGACTTGGCTCCAGATAACATGGGGAAGGAGTTAGTGCCAATACAAATGCGTGGCGGTGGGGAGAGAGGGTGACCTTTGCTCCCTCTGGTGTCTGTCTGGTCTCCAGCTAGCCGTGATGGCAGCCACCCTGCCACTGAGGGGCCTGATGAACCCTGCCACCCTTGAGGGCCATAACCGCAGTGCTGCCGCGGCGAGGGAAGGTGGCTGGGGAAGCCCTTCCCACAGCACCAGAGCGGGATGCCCAGCCAGGTGGTCCACCAGGAAGGGTTGCCGTGAGAGAGAGAGGCGGCTGGTGGGCATGGTGTCCTCTCGGGGCTGGTGGTGGGCACCTCCACCAAAGCGGGTGGCGGATGCTGGCAGAAAGAGCAGGGTCCCTGGATTGGAGGTTGCGCCCAGCTGTCTCGACTCTCTGTCCAGAAGGGACTTGGCCCCGGTCCCAGAGGAAGGAAGAGGAGCTCCCAGTGAGTCAGCAAAGCCTGGCTTTCGGTCACTCCTTGCAGGGGCAGTTAAAGCAGCAATGGCAGCTTGCTTACGCCCCCAGCAGATCTGACCCTCCACATCCCTACCTGGGACACCAGAGGCCTGAGCTTTGCTGCCCGTCCTGCCCTCTCCTCTCGCCCAGCTCCTGGCCACTATTCCTAAGTGTTTGGTAGCGTGTGTTTGTGCATCTTCTCAGCTGCTGGTGGGAAGGGTCTCCCCAGGGGAGAGGTTGTCGTCCTGCCATATGCTGACGGTATGTCTGGCACCATGAGTCCTCACCTCCACCGACAGCAGTGGCGTGCCTAAAAAGTAATGAGCATTTAAGCAAGCGACCAGCTGTTCATTCTCTTGTGAGATGGACAAGCCCTTTTTTCCTTGGGGTATATTGTAATGTCTGCTCTGAAACATAGTCATGCTGACTTCTCTTCCCTGGTTTGCAGGAAGCGTTATCAGTGGTGAGTGAAGACCAGTCCTTGTTCGAGTGCGCCTACGGATCGCCCCACCTTACGAAGACAGAGATGACGGCCTCCTCCTCCAGTGAATATGGGCAGACGTCAAAGATGAGTCCGCGTGTTCCCCAGCAAGACTGGTTATCACAGCCCCCGGCCAGAGTCACCATCAAGATGGAGTGTAACCCAAACCAGGTTAATGGGTCAAGGTAATAAGGCCAGTGTTACTGTGGCTCAAGTACACTTTTTCTTGTGATGGGTATAGCTCCATTGTCTAAATCTGTGAATGTAGCGCCATTTTATATGCCCTAAGATATCCCACCTGGCCACCAGCTGCTGTCCCAGAAGCCAACAGGTCTCCCATACATTGTGGGTCACACCTGCCAGCCCCGTTCAGGTGTTACAGAGGGTCTCAAATGGTGCTACAAGCACAGTCTTCTCATGAGCTGCTGCAACACCTTTCTGTGTTTCCTCTGACTGTGGATAATTTTGGATGTGAACTTGCATTGCACGCTAGGTGAAAGAGCATATATTAAAGTTAGCAAAATGTGAGTTTGCTGTAGCACCATTGATCCATCTAAGGATGTGGCATATGTGATCTAACACTCAATGGAAGTTGTCAAAATACAGTAATTTGGGCAGTTGCCTTTGCTCTAAATGTAACCAGAGAAGCATAGGAAGTATATTCTTGTAATGGCAGAGGGAGTGAACTATTGATCTTTGCTTTTATATTTACTGTAAACATAGTGCCAAAAAGCATAACCGTGGAGTTGGATTTAAGAGCTCATGCTGAAGAAACAGCACATGTATGGACGCAAGCAGGGGAGTAGAAAGGAACAGAAAAAGAAATTACTCAGCTCAATGGGCAGTAGCCACAGCCTGTCAGTGCATTAATTGTTGTCTCGGGACTTTTTTTATGAATGTCGCTATGAAGGAGAATTGTATTGATTAAGCCAAAAGAGTAATGCAGTGGATTTGTGGATATTGACTGGTAGCTCTCCCAAGCATAGGAGCACTCTATGGGATTTCTTCCATATGAAAAAACACAATGAAGATTTTTTTTTTTCAAGGAAACTATCCAAACAAGTGCTTTCCTGTTTAAAATGCCTGACTGTCAAAACATTTTCCTTTGGTGTTGCTGAAGGGCAGAGGTCCAGAGAGTTGGTTGCTCACAATTGTTGGTGATGTACCAGTGAAGACTGTGCTTCACATCTCTCTGTCACAAACACCTGCCTACTAATCTCATCTCCCAGCCTCAGTTATTTAGAAAAACCTCAGCTATGGGCACTGTGGTTACTGTTCACACTTGCTGTGCTAATGTGATGAGCACCACAAGCAGGGCAAACTGGTTTGACAGCTTATCACACCTACACTTTTCACTGGTAAGGATGGAAATCGTGCTGAATTTCCAGTGAATAGTCAAAGATTTGAGATACGTAGAAATAAACGGTGAACTGAAGTTACAAAGAATTAGGGGAAGTCTTGTGAGCTTATTTATTCAGAACTTATTCACAATCAATTTCAGTGAGGGGTTTTTTTTTCTTTTTTTTGTGCTAAGCAAATGCACAGATATAATCACAAATGGAGTATTGATTCAAAACCAGTTTCACCTGCTTCCTAAAATTACCTCTAAGTATTTGTGCTGGCACTTCTGTAAGAGAACTGATCATAGTTTTTCTCAGTGTAAATTCCGTAAAGTTCATTAGAGTAGATAATTAGTGTTAATTGCTACTGCAATTAGTGGTAATAATTTGTAATGTTATACATACCTAAAGTCAGTTATACACAGACTCCTATTTTGACATACTCCCAGATCTTAAGGGAGAGTCTAGATGATACAGATCCATTTGAAATTGTAGATCAATCACATTTTCAAAATAATCAAGCCAGAATCCTGAATTTGCTGTTTTGGATTCCTGAAATACGTAACTAGCCTGAAGCTCAGTTTGTGAATCACAGGTATTTAGCTGTTGCTGTGATGGTTTAAGGACAAAACGGCAGGCAGTAATACCATCTTTTATTAGCTGAAACCTTGTCCTGTCTAATCCTTGTTAGCAACCCTGGTAAGGATTATACTCTGATTTAGGAGGTCAGGACTCTTACCAAGACCAAAATGTGTGCCCATAGTCAAATCAGCTACATTGGGTCTCCAGGCAAACCCGTAGAGCCTGTGGGTGAGAGCATGGTGTAGAAAATGTGCTGTCACACACTGGCATGCCCCAAACCAGTAGAGACTGGTAAGAGCCGTGATTTGGGAACACAGACAGCTCCAGGCGCTAAAGCACCTGGCTCCTCCAGGGGCTGCCTTGGTCCAGAGAGGGCTGGGCACCCTGAGGCACCCTGCAATAGCAGGGTGGCAGCTGAGCCCTGCCTTGCTATCCAGAGAGGACTGAAAGTGTCAGTGTGGATGGATGTGTGTTTGGGCGTGCAGCTGGGAGAGATCCTGTGCTCAGTGCCTTTGCTTCTCTCCTGGGGGCTGTGCCGTCGTTGGATAAAAACAGAAGTAGCCCAGGGAGTGGGGAACCACAGTGCAGCCACCAGAGCAGAGCATCCCAGCTGCAGGGCTGGAGTTAGGCTCCCCGTCTCTCGCCTGAACCCGCAGTTCACGTGTTGCTGCCTGCCTGGCAGCCTGACTTCAGCAGGCAGAACAGGGCAGACTCGTGTTCAGCATATTTTACAGCCTGATGGATGGGGGCATGCGCTCAGGCTGGGGGGGCTCGCTGTCCATATCTCCCAAATCTAAGGTATGTTCACCTTGTATATGTGAACGCAGAATACTTTCTAGGGATGGATAAGCATTCAGAAGCCCTGAATTAAACAGGCTGTTTGGACGTATCTTCATAACACCTATCATTTCTCCTTCCTTTATGCTATTTTCTATCAGTGTGTGCATGCATTGAATCACTTAGGGTGGTACTTAGGCTACCTGCACAGTCAATAGGCAGGAACTGGCCGCTGTTTGAGGCTGCCTGAGTTGCTCTTTGCAAAGAGAGGTATCTGCCTTTCCTTCAGAGGTATCCTGGTCTCCGCACTAGCTGCATAAAATGTTTGTGCATATGGTCTGCACTGTTACTAGCAGAACAGGCATCTACTTTTGCAAGGATAATCTGAGCATCGGGGGAATTATCTTTAAGTCAATCTGTTTTGATTAGTCACGAGGCGTAATTTTGATTTATACTTTTCCAGCAGAACTGTTAATTGTTATAGAAGAGGTGGCACGCAGGAGTTGCCAAGGCATCTGGAACCCTAGTGACACACTTTTGCACCATCCTGACCACCTTTACCACCATTACAGAAGTAAAGAGATGCAAAGAAGAAATTTTGTGTACCTCCTCTCTAAAAAAATAGCATTAGGTCTACCTACTCCATCATTAGGACTTGGAGTTTAGTGCAAATTAGCTGAGCAGCAAATGAAGACTAAATAAGTTCTTAATTTTTCTCTGGACAGCATCACTCAGAGGTGCTTAATGTGGCCATCATTAGAAAGTGAACAGCTCAGCAGTGGCCATTCTTTCCCAATATCAACCAGCATGTGAACTGGCACACAGGCTACGCTGCCGGAAGAGGCTGTACAAGTTACTGCTCTGAACTGCAAAATGTTTTTGATCAGAACCCTGGTTTTCTAAAGGGCACATTCTGGCTGAAAATATAATGGGAAGAAATGTAATTCTTTCTATATTGAATTAAAAATAACCTGCAACATTGGACGCAGGGTTTCATTTATTAATCTTGGATTTGACAGCCTCCCCTATTGCCTGAGCAATACAGAGTTCCTAACTGGAGAAAACGAGGAAAATTCATACTTCACTGCAATTCCTAAGACATGACATTATGCTGAAAAATAAACAAAGAAAAAACACTTACAGACTACCAAAGATAAGAATAGATTAACAGTACAAAAAAAAAATTCATGAAGATATTGCACGCTTGTACTTAACACAAAAATAAAAAAAATATTATTGTAATTAACATATGCTTTTTATTTCATCAGAAAACTATTATTTTATAAGGCCTAACACAAGCCTGAAAAAATAGATCTTAATATTACACTTTTAATGGAGAACTAATATTGCCGAGTAACAAATATAAATATGTCATGGCATCTCTAAAACTTATATACATGTGTGCATGTGATATATATAGTGTTAATACTTTGGGAATTGTAATGCTTCCTAGTATGTGATATTCCTGCCAGTCGTAGGAAACAGTGTGTATCACTCAAACCTTGCATAAAATGAAGTTACTTATCAGTGATATATTATTGCTAAATAATCATAACAAATATTCTGATATATTGATTAGTACTGTCAATATGGAATCCACTACAGGTTAGTGTGATATATGCATCTCTCACAAATCTGAAAACCATTTTTTTCCTTCCTGAAGTCCCACTAGGCCTTTGCCATTTGTATGTTGGTGTTTCACTGGTTTCCTGACAGGTTATCTGCTGTTTGTCACATACATAATATCAGCCACAATTTATATGTGCAGATTAGTGGTACCCTGCCATTCTGTAGGCTACTTTGCATTTTCTTTTCTGCAGAAGCCTTCCCCACCCTGCTCATGTGCAGTCCATAAATTTATTTCCTTAAATGAAATGCTCAGTTCTTAAAAATGCTTCATATGTTAAAAATTAACACATGCAGTAGCTATAGAGCTTGGAGCTGCTTTTCATTTTTACTAAAACTGTACCTTCTCTGTTTACGCCCATTTTAAAATCTGGGTTGTCCCAGAGGAGTCTAAAATACCACGGCCACACTGCAGAGCTGCAGAAGTGCTACCTCTAGGATCTGCAGAGTGTCCTCTGTAATCGTCTTCCTACGAGGGAGCCTGGGTCTGAATAACACAGCGTAAAGAGGATGCAAAACAGGGTACCAGAACCCACAAAGTGGTAACCAGAGAATAGTTAGCTTTTTGATTTTCTGCCGTCCAGCTCTCCCTTCTCACTGTGTTAGGCTGCTTCCTGGCCATATATTCTGTCGTCTGGAAGGGGGTATAAAATTTTAGGAGCGTACTAAACCTCTTACGCATCAACAATTAAGTACCCATTCAAAGCAGAAATGTACTCACTCTGCTAGGACTCTCCCCAGATATACTTTGGCTGTAATTGCCCTACATTAACTCTCAAAACATAACAGTCTCAAAACTGGCATTCCTGTGAATACTGAAGAAATAACATTAGAATGAAATTAAAGGGGTTTTTTTCAGTGTGCTGCAGAGGGATTAGCTACACAGTTTTCTTTAACAATAACAGTATTTTTAAAGCTAAACCCTGCTGCACAGCACCAGAAAATATAGCCTAAGGGCCTACCTTAAATTAAATAAAGCAAGAAAAGTTTAAATTAAAGCTGTCATTTACCTTGCTGTTGTTGCATATATAATGCAGATTGTCACAGGTGGTACCAAATTAAGTTTCTTCAAATCCGTTATGTTGGTACAGCCATTATATTTCTTCCAGGTACATAAATCTAATGAGACCTTTTGTGCCACCATATCGTCAATCTTTCACCTGAATGTAATAATGTTGTTTCCTGCTATTTATTGCTCTTGAGTCAGACTAAAAGATTCACCCTGTTATAGTAAAGCACTATAATATAAATCTGGAGATTGCATATGTCATACTGTTACTTACTTTTCTGTTTATTGTTCTTTACATATTTTATCAAATTAAGTATGAGCAATTCTATTGCAATGAATGAATGCAATTCATGTTACGCATTTAGGGTGAAATTCACTCCTGTGGAAATGCTCTCATGAGGCCCTGGGTACTGCTTAAACAACATTTAAATCCGTGGATTGCTCAGTGGTCTATGAATACACTCACCCATGGGACTACGCCATGCCCATGGGTGGGACTATAGAAAGGTAGCTTGGAAGAATGACATTTACCGGTGGGTAATCAATCTTTTTAAGGGAGGCTGAAGTGGAACATCCAGTCTTATTCAGGCCACAGATAAATTTCATTTGCTGTGCGCAGTGTGATGATTTCATTGAAAAAGCATTTTGAAAGTTAGCTGCAGTGAAAGCACAGCAGAAGTTTTCCAACATCAGCTTGGCTGATACAGAAGTTTTAAAGAAATGCCAGAAATAATTAGTTGTCATTAAGATATAATCATGTGCAAAATGTTATTTTAAGTGCTACCAATTGTTGCTTGAAAACCATTTGAGAATGAAATTATCACTTAATATATCTTTTGTGCTGGCTCTTTTGGGAAATGCCATTTTTCTTTGCATGTTACTGTTCTAAATTTTCATCGAAGAGCCTCTGTACTAGCTGGGTTGAGTGCATCTGACACACAGGAGGACTTTGAAGAGTCCAAAGTGACCTCAAGTTTTTTTTTGTTTTGGTTTGGTTTTTTTTCTTTTCCCCTTGATGTAAAGTCTCTTAAGTGGTAGCTATTTTGTGCTATACAAGCCAGCAAATTTGAATGGGTAGCACTTGAGGTACCTTGTGCAGTCTAGCCATGTGCCAGCTGATGTGCCCAGCCACTAAGGAGGGTGCATTCATCCATATGGAACTCTGTATTGCCACCACGACAGAATCATCCCGCTCCCAGGATCCAGGCTGATGTGCTTTAAGCCAGATGAGGCACCTCTGCATTATGCTCCAGTCTGTGGTACAATACTGGTGGATCTAGCTAGAGCATTTGCACACCTTGCGTGTGTCCAACATGTGGAGAAACAGGGTTGATCTGCCGTAATCACCCTGACATCACTTGTTTTTCAAGGGCATGGCTTTTTCCATCCCTGGAGCACAACCCCGCAGCCGAGGCTCAGTGCCATCCCTCCCACATCTGGTGGCATACCGCCGGCATGCAGCCCCGGTATTCTTGGTAAACCTCAGCTCAGACTAAACAACAAGCATGGTCCAAAACCCATCGCAGTCAATGGGACTCTCTCCTCTGTCTCCAACAGGGCTTGAGTCAGCCCCTACGTCAGTCCACAGCAAAGCTGGGAGATCTGTCTTAAGAGGATGACTTTCCTAATGCATTTATTGGAGCTGCCTATATAAAGTAACATGAATCTTGGGTAAAAAGATGTGGTGTTAGTTATCTCAGACTGATAATCTTTTTTCCCACTGACTGGGTGGTTGGTGGAGTGGCTGCCTACCAAACTGGAAAAACTGCGAATTCAGGATCTTCTCCGTGTAGGGCTTTATGTGTGACTACTTCAAGAAGTTCCTCTTTGCTCTGACAATCCACCAGCTTAACATTAGTGCATGCGTGTGTGTGTGTGCATGGTTTGGCTCTGTTCTTGCAGCAAACATTGCCAGGAGAAAAACAAACCCAGCTCACCACTACTATAGCTATTTTTTTGCAGCTTTTTGGGGGGTGCTGGGCTGGCAGGTGCTAGCTGAGAAGCTTTCCACTCTAGGATAATGTGTTCATTCATAATTGGCCTGGTTACATGTTGGATTGACCACTGATGCTTAAATTGTGTGCTTAGCTTCAGATGTTTAAGAGGGAGATGAGCATAGCCAGAATTTCAAAAGTGCTAAGCAACCAAAAGCTCTCATATGGGTAGTGAAATATAAAATTAGTCTTCAAATAATGACATAGGACCCCACAAGAGTTATGATCACTGTCATTAATTATGACTATTGCTATCATTACTGCTTCATTTCCAGTACAGTATTTACTGTGTCTAGAGTGTTTAGAGCCGGTGGTTGTGGTGTTCCCCTGGGCTGGCACGGCACAGGCACTGTCAGTAGGTAGGTTGTCTCTGACCCGGTGCATTTGGAGATGAGTCTTCTCCTCTTCCCCTTCATTAGTAGGTGTTTTATTTTGATCAGGGTAGTATCAGTGGGGGTGTTCAGTATTTAAAGTTTGGGAATAGCATTTTAAGACAAAGCAGAGGCGAATAAGAAAAAGAAAAGTGGCTAATCATTGACTTTACCATTTCGCAACTGTCAGCCTCACAGCCCAGTAATGCTAATCACGAAAATCAGCAGACGTTCCACAGACACGGGGGATTATGGTTTCCATACAAGATGTCACTTCTGTTTATGCCTGGCATGCTCTACTTTGCTAACTTTCTATACGATCCCTGCCCACAAAAGAAGGCATATGTGGTTTGGGAAGGGCCCTGTCTCCCAGTATTTCGTATTTTATGAAACCACAAATACAACAGTCTTACAAGCTCTTGAAATGAAATACAATTTGAGAAATGTAATCCATTACCATTATAATAGAATTTCTATAAAAATAATAAAAAAAACCAAGAGAAAATAGGTCCTGAAAGTTATAGGCCAACTGGGAAGTCATTGTGGCTTTGGCCTAGCTATCACCATGTCAGACTTCAGCCTTCTCCCAGGCAGCAATCTAATTGTAAATTATGTATATACAGAACATCATTTCTTAGCTTTGGCTTTTAGTGACCCCCTTCCCTTCTTTCCCTTTCTTCACTCCAACCTCACACATAAGAAATATTGAAGTGTTTGCACTAATGGAGAAATGACAACGTGCAGTCAAACTTAAACCAGCTGTTCCCCACACTGTGAACACAAAGAGCCAGGCCGGTAATATTTATAGCTTGACTGGCCTCTAGTGAGCCAGACGCTGACTGCCTTAATTTGCCATGATGGCCTTAAGGCTTGAAGCAGCTGTGGAGCACAAGATAGCCAGGGAAAGTTAAGCAAAAAAAAAAAAGAAAAGAAAAGATTGTTTCAATTAGCAAAAGTTATTGTTTGATTGAAAGTGAACGGCTGCTGCATATACCATTCAATAAACAAGCATCTTTTGTTTTGCTTACAGAAAGCCAACGATGTTGCATGTGTTGGCATGTGGTGTTTGCTTTCTCCTTTCACTGGTGGAAGGAACCGAAGGCACCTCTACATTGCCATGCTGTGGCATCTCTGAGCGACTCCTGGGCCGACCCCATGCAACCCTGAGCACCTACCGAGCTCGGGGCACCCCACACAGTGGTGTCTGCCCCTGTTTTGGATGCTGAGGGAGTGTGTTAGCGTGGCGCTGCCCCAAGCCCATCCACACTGCAGCCCTGGTCTGTTGGCGCTGTTGAAGACCGGTTTGGTTGCCCCTGCATAGCCCAGCATGGAGCAGTGCACCTCCATGACTGTGTGGCTCAGTGAGGTCTTTGGTTTTCCTTTTTTTCTTTTCTTTTGTCTTCTTAGGACTGCTTTTGACACTTACCTTATTAGCAAAGATAAACAGACTGTCACCGTGGCTTCAGCATCAGCTTAAGCCAGCTTTAGCCGGCGGCACAGGTCCCAAGGGGCTTCCCTCCCTTCCACAGACCTCGGCAGCTTGCTCTTACCCTGGCTATCCCCTTTCCTGTGGGTGAGCATCGCCTTCACACAGCTGCCCCATGTGGGTGGGGGAGTGACTCAGGTTATAGCGAAGCACTGAGTTACTTACCCACCCACCCATTTATTTACTTATTTGCCTACTTGCTGGGGAAGCAGCTTCCCAGCCCAGTACGCTAAGCAGTTGCGTGAGAGCCTGTGTGAGCACCCCAGGGATTTTTCAACCTACGTGCATTTTCTGGCATTTTAATGCCTCTGTTATGCTGGAGTCCTCAGTGGGGAATTTTGTTCTGCTTTCACAAGAAGCCTTGGAAGGGAAAATAAAACCTCTGTTTTCCTTTCAGCAGGTTAAGCGTGGTGGTGCTCACGCAGCAGATTTAAGGGCAGGTGCCTGCACAGGAGCAGAGCGCTTGGTGCGCTTGCAGGGCTTGGCCTGGTGTACGCACAGAAGAAGCCGGGCAGCCGCATCCAGCTGTGGTGCTGGGCGATGAGTATGCGTGGTGGAAACCAAGCTCTGTCAAAGCAAGTGTTGGGGCCTCTGATACCACCACTGAAAGCGCTTTTCAGAGTCTCACTTAGCACCCATGGGGATCACCGTTGGTGGCAGGGAAGCAGCCCCTGGGGCTCTGCAAAGCTGCTGGTGCAGCCACACTCCTGCCCCGGCAGCTGGGGAGCGCGGGCTCCTTCTCCCCAGGCAGGGTCAGGCTGTCCCCAGTGATTGCTGCCAAAGGGGAACCCAAAGGGGGATCTGCAGGACCCTTCTTTGCATGTCACTGCTGTGGCAGGTCTCAGCAGATGTGAATCCCACTGGTTCATGAAGAAGAAGAGGGTGTAGAGTGGGGCAGGGAAGAGAGTTTAGGGCTGCAGCTGCGTAACCCTTTGAATTGATATTGTGGACTAAGGTATGTCAGGTGTGCTTTAAGATACAGCAGTGTACTTCAAAGTAAGAAATCTCAGGGAAGTTTTGTTTTTTAATTCGTGGGCCACTTTTTCAGTGACAAACCATTTTGGGGGGGGGGAAGTGCTGACCAAATTCACTACAACTTGAGTAGTTGCAGTGAATGGAGATGAGCCTGAGCATGCTTTGCAATATACTCAGTATGAGCTGACCTTTAAATGATGTCATTTTGGCTAAATATAAATTTACATATATTGGCCCAAATTATCTGAGGGAGCTGGCTTTGCGGAGCTCTCCCTCTTGTACGTAAGGACAGGGTGGGGTCATCGCAGCCCTGCTGGGGCCGTTCCCCTCTTTCTCAGATCTCTGGCATTACGAAATGGGAGAGGAGAGGTGAGCAGAGGAATCTGTATCCTGTAGGACAGTGTCATGGTTTGTTCACCAGAGCCTTACAGAAGAAAAGTTCCTGGTTAGCTCAGCGTGTCCTCTGACCTGACCAGCCGCAGGCTGGTTGGGGACCATGCACGGAAAACTCTTCAAAAATATGCTTACACCGCTCTACTCTCCTGAGACCACTTTTCTATAAGTAGCCTCTGTAAGGAAGTTATCCAAGCTGTGGTTATTAAATAAGCTTATAAAGATATGTAGATATTTGGAGAATACAATTTTTCTCACTTATTTCCCTCTGAAATTCAGAAATATTAAATAGAGGGGTTTATATTATGGGAGTGTCACAGAGATCGTGTAAAATTTTGCTGATTCCTAATCTGTGTTTCTCTGACACCTTGCATTTTAACACAACACAGGTGTTTTATGTCACATGGGGAAAATAATAGCATAGTGAAGAGGAAAAAATGTGTTTCATACACTTATTTATGAACTTACATCTGCTTTCATCAGAGTCAATGGTTGGCAAAACTCCAATCGGCTTCAGTAGGAGTGGGAGCTAAATTTAACCATCAAATCAGCTTGAATCTAAGTAAACCTGAATAAAGGCGAGGCTTCCAGGTCCAAGGACCCATGGAGAAATACTTTCTTCAATAGACATTTATCAGCAATCAGAGCTGAATCAGCTCAGGACTGGACAAAGTGTTCCTGGGTAGCATGATTGTAGTCTTTCCACTTTCTTTTTTTTTTTGGTGTAAATTCCAGGTGTAACACAGTATATTTACAACGGGTAAAAATAACATGCAGCTGTGAAGAAAAACATCTCAGGTTTCATTTCAGACCTGGAGCTCAGGATGAATCACTGCAAAGCTTCACCCTTTACACTGGGCACACTTTCTGAAAGTTGCTTTTCCACTGCCCCTGCTCCCCCGGTGGTTCAGAAATAGAGCAGACTCACAGAAAGTCCTAAAAAAAGCCTTTGCAGACAATCACTCTCTTGTTGTTCTGAGCACTAAAAATACCATTTTCTAGTGTCTGCCTGCATTTTCAGTTTTGCTTTCTATACTGTAGAAGTCCATTCCAGCCATTTGGATTAAGCCTCGGTTCAGTGGTATGCATAAGCACACGCTCAATTTGAAGTACCTGAGTAGTCCTGTTAGCTCCCATGGAGCTGCTTACGTGCTTGAAGTTAAGCATGGTCTTAGAAGATTTGCTGAACTGGGGATTTGCTTGTCCACCCAGTAAGGTAATGGGACAAAGCCCTTGACCATCTGCTTCTGGATTTTAATGAAAAGTTATGATTTATTTATGATCTTCTTCCCCAGCCGTGTCTGTTTATATTCAGATCAGAAAACCAGCTCAGAAGCCCTGTCAGATTGCCAAAAGCTGTGTGCTACTGCTGGATCTTTCACATTATTTACTGTTCAGTGTTTACAAGAGTGTTTTTAATGCACGATTGCCCATAGAAGTGGTGTAAGCTAATACTGATGTGATATTTCACATCAGCAGCAAGACTTTGATGTCCCTATATCCCAAGTTCCTTTTCACAGAAAAAACAAAATAAAGTAACTGTGCCAGTTAGGCCAAAGGATGCTGCTAGCTCTCTGTTTCCCAAAAACATCCCTAAAAAGTCAGTGAATGGGCCAAATGGTTCTTTCTTTTGTCTTTGTAACACAACTGACCTTGGGAGTCAGGGTGGGCACCTGCACAGGTATAAGGGCAGGAGCTGGATGGTGTTTCCAAATATATGTGATTTAGTATGCGGACTCACTTATGCATATATGCCATTTGTTTTTGTAAAGGTAAACAGAAAAAGCCAACATTTTAGTCACAAGCAATCATCACAAAAGCTCTTTTTGAACATGTTTATGTCTGAAAGAAAAAGTTACTTTGTTTTGCTTAGCTCTGTTTAGAGAGAAATAAGCTGCATCCCAGAATTATATGTAGAGGTATGTAGTGGGATAGAAAAGTTAAACCTGAGAGAATAATACCCAAGTATTCTGCTTCTGAGAGGAAAGGCTAAATTCACCACCACTCAATGACAGGCAAGACCGCGTGCTGACTGTATCTTCTCTTGTGGTTATTATTCAGTCCTGTGGCTGACAAAGCAGTTGTAGGACCTTTACACAAGGCAGATTTCATAGGTAATATGTTATGTGGCACCCAAGACATTTTATACCTGAAAAAGGTGTGTGAAGCCAACATTTCCCAGGCAACGTTCAAGGCCCTGTTCCTTCTCCTAAAGAAGATGACAGTACCCACTGAATGGTTTCTGTGATATATTTTATTTTTAAACTGAAAGCCATCAGCAGTTAATTTTTTTTTTAATAATACATTAAGACAACATAGTAAAATTAGTAGTAACACTGCGTAGAAAAAAACTGATATACTTAAAATGTACTTTTAGTATTTAAGATGTATACTAAATCTTTTCAGCTTTCCAAGTGCTAGTTATTTTTTAAAACACACGTGAGAATTATAACTGCATTAGTTCCTGACGCATGGCAGTTGTCGTGGTTTAACCCCAGCCAGCAACTGAGCACCACACAGCCGCTCGCTCAGTCCCCCCCCGGTGGGATAGGGGAATCTGAAGAGCAAAAGTGAGAAAACTGGTGGGTTGAGATAAAGACAGTTTAATAAGTAAAGCAAAAGCCACGCACACAAGCAAAGCAAAACAAGGAATTCATTCACTCCTTCCCACCGGCAGGCAGGTGTTCAGCCATCTCCAGGAAAGCAGGGCTCCATCACGCGTAACGGTTACTTGGGAAGACAGACGCCATCACTCCGAACGTCCCCCCCTTCCTCCTTCTTCCCCCAGCTTTATATGCTGAGCATGACGTCATATGGTGTGGAACATCCCTTTGGTCAGCTGGGGTCAGCTGTCCCAGCTGTGTCCCCTCCCAACTTCTTGTGCACCCCCAGCCTACTCGCTGGTGGGGTGCGGTGAGAAACAGAAAAGGCCTTGACTCTGTGTAAGCACTGCTCAGCAATAGCTAAAACATCCCTGTATTATCAACACTGTTTTCAGCACAAATCCAAAACATAGCCCCATACCAGCTACTATGAAGAAAATTAACTCTATCCCAGCCAAAAGCAGCTGAACAGTCAACTCGACCGGGTCACTTGGGCATTGGCTAAAATATCTGCCACATCCTTTTGATGTATGTTGAGCAGACTGTGGTCTAAACTCTATTATTTTTCCTCGTCTGTCCTCAAACAATAGCAAAAGTCTTCTGGGAAAGCACCTGTATTCTGACCACTGGTGGGTTTACAGTGACATTGCTGCCCAACACTTGCAGCAAGAGCTGGGATTTCTGAGCTGGGGAGAGCAAGAGGCTCTGGGTGAAACACGGAGTCTGGGTCTTGGAGGGTCTCTCAGTTCTCTGGACTGCAAATTAGTTGGTTTGCAAGGAACTGAAATGAAGCATCGCAACCTGACTTGCTGCTTGTTTAGTAAGACCATAGTACAGTTTCAGGAGTTAAATGGCAGGACTAAAAGAAAGCTTGTAAGTAACGTAGTATTGCTAAAGAAACCAAAACCCAACTAACACCCTCCTTACCTTGCCAAACAGCCTCTTTACATTTAAAGGTATTCCCGGTGGCTCTGTTCTTTATCTTGATTTTTGTAACAATTTTTCTCTCTCTGATGAAACACATTGTAGACATTAAATTAAGGGACAAATATGTCTGTGTCTGCCAGAAAGAAAACTGTGATGCAATTAAAATGCCATTAGGGAACCCCCTGTGGGATGTTAAACCTAAAGACTCTATTCAGAAAGTGAAGCCAAAATTAAAGAGGTGTCTGGTTGCAGATCCTCTGCAGATTTCCATTTCTTGACTACAGTACCATGGAGACTGTGCTAGTCAGGAGCTGAAAGGTTTTTCCAGTCATGCGTGTGGTATTTTGAATCATGGCATTGGCAAATGTTCCTTTTCTGTAAGCCATACGTAGAGGTGTGTCTACATTGCATGACATAAAGTGCAACTGAGCGTGGCCCATATGAAACAATGACAGCAGTGGAGATGGGAAGCTGCTGTCCAAGCCTTGGACAAGCCTTGTCCAAGGCTTGGACAACGACAACTAATAATAGTTTTCCCTCAGAAAATTTACATTAAGTGCATGTCTATGTTTGCTGAGTTGTCTGTAAGATGTTTGGAGAGAGAAGTGCAGCTACTTGCAGCCATCAGGCTCAGCAGGCTCATGAACAAGCCTCCATTCTAGCCCCATCTCTGGAAATAAATCGTTAGTGTTTATATGTTTGGAGACATGTAAGAGCCTGATCCTTTGAAAATAAAAATAAATATATGGTCCTTTGAGGCTTGTCATTTTTTCTGAGGCAACTGAAGAAATCAGCAGAGTCATTGGGTGGTAGGTACTGAGTTTTCCAGTGACAGCCCAACCCTGGTGCTCAAGTCTCATTTTTTCCATTTCATTCAGCATGGTTCTTTGCTGAGGGTATTAGTAGGGACTGGAATAATAATAGAAGCACATCTCTCTTCTCTGTCTAGGAATTCCCCTGATGACTGCAGCGTGGCAAAAGGAGGGAAAATGGTTAGCGGCTCAGACAATGTTGGGATGAACTATGGAAACTACATGGAAGAGAAGCATGTTCCACCCCCAAATATGACTACCAATGAACGAAGAGTCATTGTGCCAGCAGGTTAGACCCTCTACACAAAAATTTCAGACAAAAAAAATGCATTTCCCCTAAGTCTACTACATTATTTAAGAAGATTTAGAGAAAAGTGGCAATGTGATACTGGTGATCAGGAAGAAAAGAGCAGTAATTTCCCAGGGTTATTAAGAGACCGAGCTGAGAAATACCATGGTGAAGCCACCTCCTCAACCTGTTCTTCCCATTTCAGCAGCAGAACTGGCTGATTCCAGGCACTCAGATCTTATCTAATTCTCTAGCTCCTTTTGGAGTATTTCACCCTAAAGTGGGAAAACTGAAGAGCCACTTCCATTTCCTAACACTATGGACTAGCTGAGTGCAGAGTGTGTGGGAGAGAGAAAGGATCACTGTTGTACCACATGATATCCCTGCAAATACCAAATGCAGTCCGGCTCTCAGCATGCTAAAAACACAATAGCTTCTGTGAAATCAGACAGTGCATGAAAAGCATTTATGTAGGTTATCCCCTGAGTTTGGGCGGTGTAAAACATTTTAATAAGCAAACTGACAACTCCACTGCAATGTAAGAGCACAATTGAGAAATTCTTGGTTAGTCTTGGCAAGCTTGGTTGTGGGATTCAGCAGTTAATTGAACAAGAAGGCTTTCACTCCTGTGTGCCTTGTCCTCCAAACAAACCTCTACTGGAAGGTTTGTTGTCTCGGTTTGCAAAATAATTAGCATGCCTATTTCCAAAGTCAAAGCATTAGACCATCATGACATATGTGGGTGTTCATAAACCGCTGGATATACACAGCATAGACACAACACCTGCAACCTGTGAACAGAAGGGAATGTTTTGCTGCTAGTTCCTCGCCAGCAGAGATGTGCCTATCTGAAACATTTCTGCTACTGCTATGTTGCTTAATATTCTTACAGTTTTTCAGTTGCTAAGATATGCAAGAGTACTAACTGTGGCCAATTTTGCAAGCTGTGATTATTTCAGTTATTTGTCAAGATATGTGCGGACAAGTATGTTGCAGTATGCTCTGCAATGGTATTGACAGTTCTATTCTGAAGCACAGAAGAGTGATGCACTGAATAATGAAGTGTCCTGTCTTACTGGAAGCAGACCACACTGAAATTCACGACATTTGAATGTTCTTCTAAAACATTTGTCTTCTTGATGGTTGGCACTTTTTTCAGTCTTTTAGTAACCCTTAGCATGGTTAGCTCAGCAAGATCTTTTTTTCTCAGTGTATTCCTGGAGGTGTGTTTTGAGGTGGATTTGAGTGACATTCAAGGAACAAGATGGTCACAGTCACAGCCTTTCTATTTTGAGGTCCCTAGAAGAAATGTATAGGTAAAAATCAGTTGGTTTTGTTTGACTGCCACATAGGCAGTGTGCAGCTCATGTGGCAATGTTTAGGAATAAAAAAAAAACAAAATTCACATTTCCAGCTGTGGTAACTTTCTAGTTATCATAAATAAGAAGCATTTAAAAATCATAGGCATAATCAAAGTGTTTTGGTAAACTTCCTGGTGTTTGGTTGTTTACTTCAAACCAAACTGAATGTAGTTGTTGGAGTTCTTTGCTGTAGATGTGGGCAATCTCATCCAGACCCTAGGTTTACCAACCAGACTTGCATCTCTCCAGATTGCTACATATTTCATACCAGATGGGGGGGTTCTTTTAAGTGTTGTTTGGTGCACTTCAGAGAACAGAGAAACCCTCTGAAGCTCCAGAGGATTAAATATTCTGACTTGCAAGGGCTTAAAATGCCAAAAGAAGCATCAGAAAAGGGGAGGCACTAGTGGGTGAAGGATTGGGAATGAGCAACAGCATGACAGACTCTCAATACTTCCTAGCCCATGGAAAGAGGTCCCCACCTCTTTCAAGACCAGCCTGAACAACAGTCAAAAGAGAGAGGATGACACTGAATTAAGCCACAGAAAAGTTATTTAGGCTGTCACTCAAGTCCCAGCCCTTCCACAGACGTTTATGTGACACAGTACAGCCATTTGACCTCTGTGTGCTCCATTCTCAGTCTTCAGGATATCACAGAATCACAGAATTGTTTAAGTTGGAAGGCACAGACTCTCGAGAAGTTTGTTTTTTCTCTTCAAAAAGTATAAATTCTTCATGGTAGGAGCTGTCTTCCATTATGGGGATGTGCACTGCAGGTCATTAGGGACCTTCATGTTTATGGGTGCTTACTGTAACTCAAGAATAGGGAAAAGTAGAATGGAAGAGAAATAGAAAAGGAGGAGTTCAGAGGCAAAAAAGAAGTTTAAGTTAAAATCAAGGATTCATTCAGAAACATAAGGTATTTGGCCTTATATTTTGCTTAAAATCTGGACTAGTTCTTGTTCTTTTTCCCCAGATGGTTTTGCCAATACTTCAGGTAGTAAGTGAGAACCCATGCAGGTGTAGCAATGTACCCCAGTGCAACACAGCAGTCTAGGAAAGGAATTGCAGAATATTTTAATATGACACACTCTATGAAATAACTAGCCAAATCTGTGAGTGCTTACTTAGCCTATGCCCAAGAAACAGTGCTTCTGACTTGAGTGGAAATTTCACTTGAATAAAGGTAGAAATTCAATGGAGAGCTTTGAAAATTGTTCAGATGCAAGTTGCAGTGCTGTCAGCAGGCTCCCTTAAATACTTTTCTGAAGAGTATTCTCTGCATGAGGACAGGAGCCTATGTTAATCTGTGGGTAGTAATGCATAAAAATAATAAGACAAAAGAACTGAATGGGAGAAGGAGCTCAACAGCAGAGGGTTTGTTGTTAGTGATCAGAGCTCACAGCTCTTCCCTAATAGTTTTTCACAGACAGTTATTCTCCTTTGCACTCAACAGGCCAAACTAATTCCTCGTGTATCTCCAGCGGTCAGTAAACTGCTGACTTAATTAAGTCAGCAGGGGATTAAGGTCTCTCCCGTTCGACTGTGGTCTACATTTATTTTGTACTGGTCCAGTGCATCAGCACTCTCCCCTCTCTGCCTAATTTTATGCTTTGTGATACCACCAGATCCTACGTTATGGAGCACAGACCACGTACGCCAGTGGCTGGAATGGGCGGTGAAGGAGTACGGTCTCCCGGATGTGGACATCTTGTTGTTCCAGAACATCGATGGGAAGGAGCTGTGTAAAATGACCAAAGACGACTTCCAGAGACTCACCCCAAGCTATAATGCAGATATCCTCCTGTCACACCTACACTACCTCAGAGAGAGTAAGCTAGTTTTCTGTCATTATGGTAGTGGCTACAATCAGTCCGTGGTTGATATCAGTCTTAGATTTAATGGTGTGGATACACTCAGCTGGGTTTTCAAATGTCTGTTGCAAACGTTGCTGTTCCTAAGAACATAATAGGGAGCCTGATCCAAAGCCTCTTGAGTTTGATGGAAAGATTCCCATTAATTTCAGTTGGCTTTCACTCATGTTCATCGAAGAAAAGAGTTAGGGAATATTTCTACATGTCCATCTCAGAGAAAAATCAAATTGAAACCCAGCATATTCATCAGCATACTGTAGGAAGAAAATCATATGGGATTCAGTGCTAATGTTTTTTCTGGTCACATACTCATTTATTTCCATTTTAACGATGAGAATGCTAAACAAGAGTACAAACATTGATTCATAAAGCGAATTCCAGGCATGATTCTAAGGACTGACAGCAGTTTGCTCTACTCTGAATAGGATCAGGAAGATTTCACTGAATTGAATAAAAGTTCTGTAAATTCATGGAAAAAAGGAACAGTCCCTGATGTCCAAATACAAATTACTTGTAGTGCATGGCTAGCATTTCAAAGGGAAAGAAGGGACTAGTGAATTCCTGGCTTGAGGGCTTTCATCTAAGCTTGAGGAATTTTGCAGGTTTGCCTCAGTTTAAAGAAGTTAAAGTGAACATGGTTTTTAAAGAAAAAAACAACAAGCGTTGCAACACCAGTGCGGTGCAGTCTTCTCCACACGCACACTGTCAATAATCAGTCAGAAATATTATGCATTCCTAATGTGGAATAAATGAATGCCCTAGTTTAAGCTGTAGTGCACACGCCTCCCTCCAAACTGCAGACTGAAACTGACTGTCGGTAGACTCGCATTCAGACAATCCTGTCAGGGGAAAATATGGTTTAAAAAGATAATTCACAATTTTTTTTCATTTTGGTGTTGCTTTTTGTTTTGTTTTGTAGCTCCTCTTCCACATTTGACTTCAGATGATGTTGATAAGGCCTTACAAAACTCTCCACGGTTAATGCATGCTAGAAACACAGGTAATGCTGGCACTGCTCCCACTGCTATAGGTCATCTTCTAAAAGCACAGGATTCCTTTTTATGGGTTGCTTGCTAAAAATGGAAATGGTAAATCAGGAGGGAGACAAGCTTATCCTCTCCTTGCTGTGTGTGTGAGTTTTATGCACAGACACACAGAAAAAAGGTGAGATCACGTAGGGCCAGATGGTGCAAAAATGGTCTCCTTACTGGTAATTTCTTGTGTCCTACAAGAGAACGGGGTCCCTGACACATCGTAAACTGCAGGCTCAGGGCCTTTGTCTCAGGACTTTTTTTCTCATTCTGTCTCATTGTACTGTCAGATCTACTCCACGGATCCCTAGAAGGTTGGTGGAGCTCAAAAGTGCTTCAGCACTTGCCTAAGTGCTGTGGGCTCTGGTGAATGGGGATTGTCTCCCCTCCCATGCAGTATATGTCGTATAATTCAATAAAATTTCTATTTAGGCAGTTAGCTCATCTCATTTGTCAGCTATATGGGACTTGAGCTGGAAACTCCACTAAGTTTGGTGGTGTAATTTCCACTAAGTCTGATCTGAATGTAAAATGATTTTTATTAATATTCACCCTTCTATTAATTTGGCCCAGAAAAGTATTGAGTGTAGGTAGGAGGATGATACAATACATGCCTCAAAAGCATCTGTCTTTCAGGATGTGACTTAAAATATTTATGAAAATAATTCAGAGTAAATTTTATCTTACTCTAGCAGTTGTGCAACAGAGGATGGCATGGAATTGTACATATAGTATGGTATACATACTGATTAAAGTTGTTTGGAATATTGCATGATCATGCCTGAGGGTATTAGTTACCTACAGTGACCAGAAATAACAATTCTTTATGAGAAATGAAAAAGATAATACAAAGGATAATGCAAAAGAAAAAAAAAAAGAAAACCTTGGATTGCGATGCCTTTTTCATATTTCATTTAGTTTCTCACTGTGGTAAATAGCAGTGAGTTTCCTAGCAAAATTAACTAGATTAGAAGATCTCTTCCTGAGATTAGATGTTTGCCACTTGACATAAAGTCCTACTGTGGGCTGTAGGCCTGCTGCAAACCCCACCAAAAGCAACAAAAAATTTTCCATTGACTTTGATGGGGTTTGGAATAAGCCTTAAGCCCTTTTTAAAAATAGATGGACTCGATGGTCTTTTCCATCTCTGGCTTTTCAAATTCTAATTTGCCAAGCAGTTTCCACATACAGTTATCCAAGTGTTGTTTAGCAGTTCTATGTGTTATCTTTTTCTATATGTGTGCACTGACAATGATATTTTGAAATTCATTTCACCAAAATGAGATTGTCTGCATTTCTGTCATTGAGAGTGTGAATAATATCGTGCTGATCATCAGCACATGGATAATTAGTTGTTCTGGTGGCATAAGAACTTTGGAGTGGGATTTTCAAAGGACCCCAAAAGAGTTAGAAACAAGTTCTTCTTGAAGTCAGCAATAATTGCACAAATCCTTATGACCCTTTTCGTGTTCCTAGAGATGGTCGTTAGAAGTCTGTTGATGTAGTTAGAGCAATTTCAATGCCTGAGATAAGTGAGATATCATTTTCTATATCAAGCTCAGTATTTTTAATTTTTTCACTGTGTGAAGAGAATGAGATTTCTGAGGGTCTGACCCAAAGCTGACCAAAGTCTGTGAGAAGATTCCCACAGACATCAATAGGCTTTGGCCCAGGCCTACAGTCTCTGTTGAAAATAGGAACCTGTTTGGGAAGTGCATGCATTAATGAAGAGAAGGCAAAGAAGTTTTACTTCAGAAAATATGAAACCACCTGCCCAGGTGGAGGTGATTGTGGGGAAGGTGGAAGAGATTTCCTGAACTTGACTGTCTCCTCTCTTAACACAGATTTTGCACAGACTTTTATCCAGTAATTTGAATGGATTTACACAGGTGCAAAGGCTATCGGAATTAACTTTTATATATAACAGTCCTGAGATAGAAAATAGTTATTCATAGTCTTCATTCAGACACACTACAAGAGGGAAAATATTTGGGCTTAGGGACTGTGAAAATGAATCTTTAGGTGTTATGTCTTCTTCTTTCTCTTTAGGAGGTGCCACTTTTATTTTTCCAAACACATCAGTTTATCCAGAAGCAACACAAAGAATTACAACCAGGCCAGGTATGAACAATGACCACCTTTTGTATGCTGTGATCTTACTCATTTCATCTCTTGAAGTATCTCATTCTTTTTCTCCTTCAACTCTCTTTTCATAAACATTAGGCTATATTTTGAATACACACACATATTATATACATATATTTTATATATATGTGTGTGCATATATCATTGTGTGGAGTGAGATGATTAAATAGAGCAGTTTAATGTCTGTTTCTTCCACATATCTCTGTCTTTGAAGCAATGCTATCTAGTGTTTAAAGCACCAGAGAATCAGAAGACCAGAGCTGTATTCTCTGGTTCTGTTGCATTGTCCTAGCACAGTCACTCTTCAGTGTGCTTCAGCTCTCTGTCTGTAAAATGAGGCAAGAATACCCTCTAATGCTATTTGAAGTATATTGGGAAAAAGTACTCTAAAAATGCAGGATACATGTTTCTCCTGCTATCTACGTTTTATTTATGTTTGAGGCAAATAAACCCCACAACACCTGATTCTAAGTTTAAGAGACTAAATAGGTAAACTCAAAACATGAGAAGGTTCTTATTGCTCAAAAGTTTGAAGCCCATGAAAGTATTGTGGGTGCGCTGGTTTGTGAAAGGCTAAAGGGAATAATTAAAGAGATGAGGACATTGCTATGAAGCTAAAAATCTTCTTTACATCACCCTTCACCACTAAAGATGCTGGAAAAATGCCTAATCTGGACATTTGCTTTTCCAGTAATAAGTGCAAAGTACTGTGAGACGTCAAGAGGAGTTGCAGCAAAATACTAAATTTAAAGGAAATCCATTACTGAGCCAGAGGCATGCATCCAAGTGTTCTGAAGGGACATACACTTGAATTGACTGAGCTCTTGTGAGAAGATACATTTTATCATTAAAAACAGAGGGGTTTTTGGATAGCAAATATTTTATCTATCTTTTATCAGTGCTCTAGGGTATAATCCAGGAGAGTATACACAAGTAACTATTTTATATACACTTGTATACATGTATATATGCATGTCTGCAGATTTGTTAATTGATAATTAAAAAGTTAGATAGGGAAACAGCTACCAGACCATTACATGATCAAATCCACCCTCCTCAGCTTGTAGGAAAACAAACTCTTCTGCTAGATTTGTTGCCTATAACAATACTGTAGTGAATAGAAAGAAAACCACTGTTCCAATGCATACATTTGGCATTTGGCTTTCATAAGACATTTACCAAAGTGCCCCACAACTATTTACAATGAAAGTTAAATCAGGATGTCATAAGAAACAAAATATTTTAACAAATCAAGAACCGGCTAATTAACCTGTTACGAAGACTAAATAAGTGACATCTTAAGTCATGGGTGCTTTAGCATTCTCTGCCATGATCTATAGTTATTAATAATTGGAAAAAGGACACAATAAAATTTGGTATAAAACTTAGAGATGACGTATGATTTTGTCATTACTTAAAACCAGAGATTCCTCTAAAGGATTCCTGTACAGGCGCCCAGAGCCTTATTAGAGATCAACAAACTGGCATTATGTTAACAGTTGAAAATACAAGTTGATAAATGCGGTATAAGACACAAGTTATTTGGATATCTTACTGATTTCAAATTAACCCTCTTCACTCGTAGAAGAAGAACTTAACATAGGCATCTTTATTTATGGCACAATTAAAGCCACTGCTCTAGTTGTTGGCCAAAGTGAAAAAAAAGTAAACAAATGAAGAAACACAGTGGAGGATCATATGGGAAATCTGACTCTGCCATTAAATAAATCAGCAGTGTGGCCTTGTTTGGAAAGCTGTGTGAATCATCCCTTATCAAAAGGGCTATTTGCAGAATTAGAAGGTGCTTAGAGCAAGCCATGGGAATATGGAAAATCTTTCGAGTGTGTTGAAAGATATAAAAGTTAGAAATTGTTCAACTTGGGGTCTGGGGATGAGGAAACATGATATAATTATCAAAATAAAGAGTGTCCCAGAGTACCTGCTTAGTCTCAGTATTAGAAGAAAGGATATTAAAAAAAAAGTTAGACATTTTCATGAAACATTAAAGCAGACTGTGGCCCTCGTGGTCACAGGTTGTAGTAGTACTCAGGAGCTTTGAACGGCACGGAAGAATCTGGACATGAATATGCATGAGAAGACAAAGTATAGCTATAGAAACAATTACTAACTATGCAATTTAAACTGGTTGCCCAAAGCTCTTAGTAGTTTCCAATGAAAATGAACATGTAACGCAAGACCAGAGGGACCTGGGTGTCCTGCAGGAAATAACCATGCCAATTGACAGGATTTCAGGCAAAGGCTAGAATGAGTCTGCTGTGAAAGAATACTATTTTATGGGTATGCTTCCACTGGATTTGAACAAAAACTGGATTTTTTTAATCCCATGGGAAATTCTGTGATTTCAATATTTGTTTCATCCTGACTTGTGATGAAAAAATAAAGTACTAGTTTTCTCTGAAGTAAAAGGTTCTAAAAAAAACCACGTATCAGACATGGTGAAGTCCTTCATTTCAGCATTTTTATCCAAATCACATTTACAATGACACTTACAAAACAAAATGCTTTATGTCAACATTAAAAGCATCTTCCTGTGTTGACACAATTCCTTGTGGGAGTTGTAGTTTGGATATGGGGTGTCTCTATTCTTCTGTGTAAACTGGTGTATCCTAACTAAACATTTCCTACAACAAACAATCATGTGATTTTGAAAGTATTCTTTTATTTTATCTTTTACAATTGAAAGTTGACAAACATCTTTAAAGTCAGAATTTCATTCAGAAAGAAGAAAAGATTTTTTTTTCAGAAAATCAGTTTTATCTCAAGAAACTATTTGGTTGGCTTATTCCATGGCTTTCCTTTTAGTTAAATGTCACATTTCAACTAGACTGCAAAGAAGCTTTTCTATAACAAAGCACCCTTCATGTGAGAGCAATAGCAGACCGTGGGGACAATCACTTGATGACATGGAAAAGGTCAAAAATGAGCGGGGGGGAGTAAATAAAGTTAAATGGGAATTAGCCAAATCCTGGGATGCAATTCTGGAAAAAGTAATTAAGCATTGCCATTGTTAGGGTACTACAATAGAAAATAGGAAATGAGCAGGGCTTGTAATGAACTGCAATGACAAAGGCATATTTCTTCAGTCACCTTTACAACAGAACATGAGGTTTCAGCAAGCTGAAAGCCATACAATGAAGCTATCAGGAGCTCAGGAAGACCTAATATGGGTTTGTCTACGTCTCATCAAACAGGAGCATTCCCATCAAAGATAAGGACATGTTGTACTAATATCTCATGAATAAGAACAGGTCTGCTTATCTAGGATGGCAACATGTTTATCGAGGCACAATACTGAACTAAGAATGAAGTTGGAATTTTGCGCTATTTCAAGAAAAGCTGATAACTGGATTTTTCTTTTAAAGGAGAGGGCGTAGTCAGAAAACCATCTTATGATGTGTTGAGTTAAAAGGCAAAACAGTTTTCTCACAGTACTAAATTTGTACCAAATATATTTTAAGGCTGCAAGTGCCATGGAGTACAAGCACACAACATCACACAACCTGCTCAGTGTAGAGGTGTCTAATAATTTGGAGACCCACAAAGAGATAAAGGGAGAGGGAGAGGGAGGGGGAGGGGGAGGGGGAGGGAGAGGGAGAGGGAGAGGGGAGAGGAGAGGAGAGGAGAGGAGAGGAGAGGAGAGGAGAGGAGAGGAGAGGAGAGGAGAGGAGAGGAGAGGAGAGGAGAGGAGAGGAGAGGAGAGGAGAGGAGAGGAGAGGAGAGGAGAGGAGAGAGGAGAGGAGAGGAGAGGAGAGGAGAGGAGAGGAGAGGAGAGGAGAGGAGAGGAGAGGAGAGGAGAGGAGAGGAGAGGAGAGGAGAGGAGAGGAGAGGAGAGGAGAGGTTGCAGGACGAGTTGCACAGCCTAGTGACAAGCACATACCTTCTGTGATCTTTTTCCCCTATTTGTCTGTAGTCTTTCTGGGCAGGGAATGGAAGAACTGGAGGAAAAAAATAAGTTCCCTATGTCACCAGAATCTCCCTGGCAAGGCTGCCATGGAGGTAGGGATCTGGCCAGGCAAGGCAGGACTGGTCAAGATACGTGCAAGCAGCCCACGGCTGAGCCCTGTCCCTCGCTGTACAGACAGAACTTGGAAACCCCTGGAAACATGACCAGAGTCGTCCTGAATTTTTTTGCCAGATGATAAAGTCCTCAGGCCATGAGGTGCCTCTAACTACAACAATTAATAGCAGTGTTGATCTCAACCTGGTCAGGACATCTGCATGTTACAATGATTCACCTGCACACCAGTATTCTGCTTAGAGATGAGCACTTGTGCAATTCATGTTATTTTCTCAGTGTTTCTGAAGGACAAGACTGTGGAATAGTTCTCAAGAAATCAGGGATAAGAAGGCACTAGTTATTCAAATGTAATACAAAGATAAATTGCATATCTCAGCAAAAGCAGTTTTTGAAGTGTAAGATTCCGAGAGACAACAGTGCTGCTAGCGCCAGTCTGCTCCTCAAGCCAAACAGACTAAATAAATTAAAGGCAATTTGGTTGCAAATTTCACATTACACTTTATTTCCATTCGATACTTCTGCTCATAGTGCTTGGAAATGGGCAGAGATACATCTGTTTTGCACAGAGCCAGTCTGTGACTGTTTCTTTACTTCCTGACTGGTTTAACTTCCAAACATCATTTCTAAAATAAAGCACAAGCACTGTTAAGAATCAAATCACCTGCTCCAACTTAGTTCTACCAGGTGGGTATTGCTACCTTCCTGAGATCCTGGGCAGGCTACGTAAGTCTCTGATTTTGGCAGCAATTTTAGCCAGCCATAGAAAAGCACAGGCAACTGCAAGAGATTTTAAAGGGTAAACCAAACATTTGAATTTACTACATACACTTTATGAAGAAAGCTTTTCTGTTTTAGTTTCTTCATTTTTATATGCTAAAGCACTTAAATGAAATAGAAGTAATGAGTAAATGAAAGAAAAGGCAAACGAAAATTTAGATACATAAAGTTAAGGAGCCTGTCCCAAGAAGCAGAAAGGAATATTTAAATAGATGAAGCAGGAAAAAAAGCTATCCACTTTTTGGAAGAAATATAATATGTATACTTATATATGTTTAACATTTAAGCATGTTCACTGTTTTCACATGTTATGTTTCTAAAGATCTGTGAGGATACTGGGATGTGGAAGGGAAAGTGAAGGAAAAAGAATTATTAATAATTTGAAATGACTAGTAGAAGAGAAACAAGTGAGATTGGCAAAGTGCAGCAATCCATTATCCCAAAAGGTTGGATTCTGAATGATGAGAGCGAGACCAGAGGGTGCCAGAGACCAGAGAGCACTTGCAAGCATGAGGAGTAATATCACAGGGAGAGCACAACAAAGTGTGTGATGGCAATGAGAGCCGGTGCAAACACAAACATACAACAGTGGTTTAGAGGAATCTCCAACAGACAAAACCAAGACTTTGTTGTCTCACATATCTCTGCCTATGACCAGGTGGCAGAAAAGGGAACTCTCAAACTCAACCTATAAGGTTTGATCAATCTCAAGGGGTGACAGCAACAGACTAACGGAGAATGACACATGAAATCAACTAAAGTCTATCTTCTTAAAATAACTGTTACATGCTGAGATTGGGAGGGATGGTACACAGTTTATACTTAATCTGAGCTCTGACCTCTTGGGGGACTTTTCCTGCAAGACTCTAGCATAAATTGTCCATGATGTACAGTGTGTGTCATTCTTTGGTGTCCTGGGCTGAGGAAGGAGACCAAAGGGAGTACTCTAAGCCTTTGGAAATGATGGGGCCTATAGAGTATTTGTACCAGCTATTTCAGTGCAGTTCAGACATCTAACAAGAATAGGCACCTCTAAAGAGCAATGCAGAGGTACTGTTATTTTTAGAGACAATAAAGACGATAAAGGTTTTAACAAGGAGTGTCCTTCCTATTTCAGTAATTTTTCCAATCCAATGGGTCCCCTAGAAATGTGCCCCTTATGGACATAAACACTTTATGCCATATCTGCATGAATCCAGTGTATTTTTCCTTTGCAGATTTGCCTTATGAGCAAGCCAGGAGATCAGCATGGACGAGTCACACCCACCCCAGTCCTCAGTCAAAAGGTAAAATGCAACCTGGATAGACTCTGAAGTGAACTGGTAGGAGCTACCTCAGCATTCAGCTCTGGAGGATTTTTACCTGTGCCTTGGCTGGAAAGCCTGTTAGCTGTGTATAGGCAATACCGGGTGGAGTCACTGGGGCAGCCACATCCTTCCTTGAATTCAGGCTTCATCAGGTCCATTTAGTCTTATAAAGCTAAATCCTATTGTGACCACCATTGAGTGGTGAGCAGCAGGAGTCCCAGACCTGTGATCAGTCACAGGTTTTGTGACCATCTTCCAAACTGGAAAAATAACTACATGGGTTTTTCCATTTTCAGCTACTCAGCCATCATCCTCAACAGTTCCCAAAACAGAAGACCAGCGTCCTCAGTTAGGTAGGTGTCATTTTGTTTGAATTACGCCTGGGTGTGACGGGGTTTGTTGAACATGATGAGAAGGACAGCTCTCACCTACTAACCAGGAGAAAATTGCAACATGTGATTCAGACCACTAATAAGATCTCCAGCTGGTGACCACTAAATCTCCAGACGTGTATGAGTTGGCTCTACACCTGGATCTGAGATGAAGGCTCCCATGGCCATTGAAAATTGCTTTTAGTAAAGTTTAATGGCAGTGACAACCTTGCAGAGTAAAAAAAGCTGTTAAACAAAGTACCTATGTACAGTTTAGGTACAAAGGTGGAAAGTAAGGATGTCAAAAGACCATATACTCCGCAGTAGTTGAAATGCTAGCAGTTGGAAAATGTGCATGAGCAAAGAAAGGAAAATGGATTACAGCATACAGAAACCTATTTGAATTGGGCTCCTGAAATTAAAAAGGAGAATTAGAAGGATTCTTAGTCTATTGGGAAACTGAAGAGAAAGTAGAAGTTCATGAGTTTGTAGACTAGTGGTTTTGCAAAATGGGTGCATTTTGTGTTTTCAAAGCAGCTAATCCATGGGGTAGGACCTAATCCCTTATTGTGAATTAGACTGTGTTTTGGGCAGGTAGCTAGAAAGCACTACAGAGATTCTGAGTCAGGTACAGCTTTTGTTAAAAGCAAAAAGGTAGAAATAGGAAATAAAAGAGATCTGGAGGATATTCTTAGCTCAGAAGACTCTGAGCCTGTTTTTATCACATGGATTTCAAATCATTATTCTGGTTTTTGTTATAGCTAAATAAGACTGTGCGCATGACTACGTCTCATTAACTCATATACATGCTGCCTGGGAAGTATTATACTGCTTTTTCTCCCAAATAGCGTTTTATCTAATCTGGCCTTCCATCCATAAGAATCTTTCAAGAAATATACTGATCATTTATGTAAGTCCTCAGGACTGTTTAATGGCTGTGTGTGAGCTGCACAGATTATTTAAATGCATAAGGAATGTAACCTGATTATCTTCTTGGCTGTAAAACTGGCGACTGTTTGAGAGCAGCTGTCCAGAGATGAGGCAGCCCAGCAACAGGGTCATTCAGCGAGGGGCTCCGGGCTGTGCTTGCAGCCCATCACTTCGGCTTTTGTACTTCTGTCACAACCTCCCCTTTTTCCTGTTGTACTTCAATTCAGGCCAAAATGAGTTTTCATTTCCGGAGGGAATCCCTTGAGAAAAATATTGAGATGCTACAGGCATTGTGTGGCTGACACAGGCTCTTCTGAAAACCCTAGCTGCAAGGTTAATACAGGGGATCCCTCACTCGCCTCCGGTGACAAAGAATAGACCCAGCCACATTGCCTGGGTTCAGCCATGCACTCTCAGCTCTCTTCTGGAGGCTCTTTTGGCACAGAGTGAGTTAGCAGTGGCGCGGGGAAAACAAATGTGGCCTCACAAGAAGAGAGGCCGCTGTCCTTTGTGGAGGGGACTCTCACCCCATTACCTGTCTGTGCCTGTGGGCCCTGGCACGCTGCGAGGGTCAATAGTACCAAAGGGTGCTTGCGTGTATGCGTACTTTATTTAAGTAGGAATCAGAATACTTCTGGGCCAAATTTACAGTGAGTCTGAATATATGCTTGTGCACGCTAATACAGTACAAAAGGCAAATGTGTATCCTTGCAATTGTCCACTTGCACACCCAGTTTTATGGGAAAACATGCAAATATTGCGATGCAGAGAAAGGAACCGCTTTCCCCAGTGTTGGACCTGCTGTCCCATCAGGCAGTATACAATGCCCCTTACAAGGTTAAAAAATAACACCTAAAATATTTGACATCGTTGTTACATGATTTAAAATCTTTCTTTCACAATGTTCTAGATCCGTATCAGATTCTTGGACCGACCAGCAGCCGACTTGCAAATCCAGGTGAGAAGGGATTTTGCTGATTTAGGAGGATTTCTCTTCACTGCTAGTGTCCTTATTCCAGCTTTAAGGCCAGACCTGGAAGGTGATGTGACCAATTTTACCACTCTTCAGTATGACCCAGTGGGAGCTGATGACACCCAATGTGTTGCAGGATTAGGTTTCTAAATTACACAAGGGTGGGACTGAGGTCACAGATTAAGATACATAAACTCATGTATCTTAATGTAGGTGTCTACATATGAGCTAGGTGTCTTATTTCCCATGGTTTTCATTGGAGACGTAGTTAATACAGCTCTCTCTAGAGAGCTATTCAAATCATCCTAGAGTAGATGGTTACATTCAGTCCGTCAAATACCTCATTAGAGATATTTGAGCTCCTCATATCAACAGGAGTTCACTTCAGTTGCCTAAACATTGGGATTTTGTTAAGTGCTGTAAGATATCCCATCTGGCCTCCAGGTACCCCTCCAGAAAGGCGTGAGTCTCTTACCGATCTGCGTCATATGTGTCCCAGATTCTGTCAATCCACAATACAATGCCATACTGATCTTGACAAATACAAAATTTTGGGATGAATAACCCAAACCAGCAAAAATATATAGGGAAAAAACAGGAAAGCATAATCTATTTGCAAAGAATAATTGGGTTAAACACTTCAAAAATGTTCTCCCACTTTAAGAAGAAGGCAACGGGGTGCATTGTGGACAGGGGCTTGTAGCATATTTTAGCTAAAGATGAGGAACCTTCTTGGTGAGTTAATAACACTGATTGTGAACTGTGCAGATTGCACTGTGGCTACTCTGAGTCCGCAGGACACACTGTGGCCGTACACCACCATAATCAACATCATAATCTGCCACAATGGATTGACATTGTACGTGCTACTTCCCGTTTCCCTTGCTTTAACAGCCACAGGGCACAGTGTTCCTTGTTCCACATTGCAAGTCTCCTCAACCCCCAGTGACAATGTTTCTTCTTACGAGGATTGTATGGCTTTTCAAGGCATGAAATTGCCAAAGTACTGATTCATTTCCTTTCACTTTATCCCAAGTGACATCAAGCACAGTTCTAGATTAGCTTACTTTCTAAACAGTTTTGCATGGCATAGGAAAGCAATTAAGTATTAAGAATAGGGTTCTCCAAATGGCCTAAGGCAGTGGGTTTCCAAGTGACACTTACCTTAACTGGAAGTGGGGGCATACCTCCCTTTAATTTGTTCGTAAACCACGGCTTTTACAATTTTGTCAAGCGTCCATTTGGTAGCCTTCATTACTGTGGAAAACACTAACATGATCTGTATTGGGATACTTTTTCAACATTTAGATATGGAATTCCTATGCACCATCATTCCTGTGCTTTAACATGTTTTGTGTGTTTATAAATTGGTGGAATTACTCTCTCATTAAAAGGAAATTGACAGCAACCATTTATTTTCATAGGACTATATATTACATTTGGAAGGCAAGTGTTTATGTTAGAACATATGTTGGATTGCTTATTCAAAAATTTGTGTTTTGTCCAGTGCTGAACTGTTTATTGATTTTCAAAGGCTAATCCTCTTGTTATGTTTCGTGTATTAAAACTTGCATGTCTTGCTCATACCATGGATTCTTTTGTTTGTTTGTTTACTTAATGCATGTTAATGGAACAGAAGAAATTCATTAAGGACAGTTTGGATAAATATCATTTAAACGAATATGGGTTTCAGTTGCACTGAAGTATAAACTGCTAATGGATTTCAGATGCTACTCTAGCTTGATACTATAATTCGCTACTATAAGCTTTCTGAAGAAAAGCTTTGTTTATTATACCCACATATCTGGTTTGGAAGAAAAAAGAAACCCAACTGATTCCTGGTCAGAGATGTACTTAGAAGTTAGCACATACAAGCTGGTTGGCAAATTCTGCTGACATTGTGCTTGTGAAACAGATTGCCTTGCAAGCTGCTTCAGCTGTATTTTGCATCATTTCAGTGCTGCTTTATTAAGAAATGCTAAGCTTTTAACATGAATATCAGTGGCAAGGCCATTTGAAATCTACTTTCAATTGCCTAAAATGGTCAAATTTTGTTCCTATAACTCTGGGCAACACACTTCTGCAAATTTGACAGCAGACTAATTATTTTCTTTTTAAGATGAAATTGGCAGAGGAGGGAGAAAACCCCAACATTTTAAGTCTTAACTTCAATAATCATTTAAACTCGTTTGACACAGAACGATGACAAGAATGCATTTTATGGACCTTTTCACTGTTCTTGCAAATGTTTTGCTCTATGGTTGTATGCAGTGCAACAGCAATCTAATAAGTTTCCGTTCTGCATTTCCCCAAATGCTGCAAATGGATGATATGGTTTGGCATGAGCCCAGCTTTCGCTGAACTTCTCCATTTTGTGTAGGCTTATTCCATAGCAGAGAACATTTAGTTGCAACATAATGCTGTGAGAACAAGCAAAATGTTACGCAAGTGAAAGCTGTTTGTCCTGAACTTTAGAGATTAGTTTCCTAAATGAGTGCCGTATTATTTCCCCATCAATTGTCTACACTGAATGACATTAGGTAACTATTATATCTCCCTGTAATGGCATTCTGCCACTCAGATGAGGGAAAACATGACACATTACCATTATATCTGCTCTTTAGGATTTCATGAGACAGGGCTGGGAGAAAGGGGACTAGTTAAGAGTAAGAAGTAGGAACCGACATTGCAACATTTCCTAATAGGGTCCTATGTGAGAGCTTAGAAGAATTGATGTCTTAACATTATTAGTCACTAGTCCTGACACTTCTATTTCATTTCCCCCCACAGGGAGTGGGCAGATACAGCTATGGCAGTTCCTGCTGGAGCTCCTCTCGGACAGCTCCAATTCCAACTGCATCACCTGGGAGGGCACCAACGGGGAGTTCAAGATGACCGACCCTGACGAAGTGGCTCGACGCTGGGGGGAGCGGAAAAGCAAACCTAACATGAACTATGACAAACTCAGCCGTGCGCTTCGCTACTACTATGATAAAAATATTATGACTAAGGTTCATGGTAAGCGCTACGCCTACAAATTTGATTTCCACGGAATTGCTCAGGCTCTCCAGCCTCATCCCCCAGAGTCGTCCATGTACAAATACCCGTCAGACCTCCCCTACATGAGCTCCTACCATGCGCACCCTCAGAAGATGAACTTTGTAGCTCCCCATCCCCCTGCTTTGCCCGTAACATCGTCCAGCTTTTTCGCTGCCCCTAACCCATACTGGAATTCACCAACTGGAGGTATCTACCCCAATACCAGGCTGCCAGCTGCTCATATGCCTTCTCATCTTGGCACCTACTACTAAGCGGGGAAAAAGAGAAACACCAGAAAAAGCAAACAAAGACACTTCTCGCTGGGATACGGTCCCTGATGAATTGCAATGTACTCTATTGGAGTACACGAATTAAAAGTGCCTAAAGAGACAAATGAAGGTTTGGCTGGGAAAAAACACATTAAAAAGTAGATGTCAAAAAGACTCTTTGTAGTAGGGATTTAAACGAGATATTCAAGAAGTATTAAGATACTAAAATGTAATGTATATGGGCATCGACTCTGTGGACCAAACAACAATAGACTATTGTAGGTAAAAGCATGAAATGATAAGGAAAACCTACGAAAGCTAGTGGTCTTAAAAAGTTGATAAGCTTATGTGTAAAGTTTGATATCTTGCTAGTGCAAAACTGGGACTATACTACAGCAATATAAGGATAAGTCTATAGTGACCTAACATACAATATATGAATCATTAGAAAAGAGGGGGGGAAGAAGGGAGGGGCGGGGAAAAAAGGAAAAAACCCTACCTGTATTTAAAAAATCAAAACATATCAACAAAAGAGACTGGTTTAGTGTGGAAGCTGATTTGGAATATAACAACATTGTTTTGGTTAAAATCAAATGCGTTCCATTCATCAGAGTGTTATCAGCTACTCAAACTGTGAAGACAACCCAAACTTTAAGATTTCTTGACAGTATTACAGGAACCCTGAGCCAAACATTGGAAATGAGAATGTGCTGAAGGGCAAGTGTATGATTGTAGATCAGAGGCCTGCACCTGACAGAGGAAGCAGAAAGGAGAAAGAGGAGGACAAAGGTGGTGAGAATGGGAGAAAAGAAACTTCTTTACCGGTAGAGACTGAAAAGACTGAAAACTTAGTAGCGTTGGGACTATGAAGAAACACTTGTTTGGACTTGTGAAACATATTGCTCAGTATCACACCATTCCCAGTATTACAGAAGGAACAGACTTGATTTTATAGTAATAAAAAAAGGTGGAAAAAGGGAAAAGCAGAAGAATTCAGAAATCAGAATATGCATCTCTTTTTAAAAAAAAGTAAAACTGGAATTGTGTTTGATATTTAAAAGCTACCAGTTAGAACCTCATCATTATTAAGGGAGTTTGTTTTCTATTGGTTAAAGCAAGAGACAACCCCTGACTGCCAAAATCAGAAATCATCTAAGTATTTTTGTTAGGCGGGCGCCAGTTTTTCTTTATCGAGTCGCGAACGCTGTGCGTTTGTCAGAATGAAGTATACAAGTCAATGTTATTTTTTCCTTTTTATATAATTATTATATAACTTATGCATTTATACACTACGAGTTGATCTCGGCCAGCCAAAGACACAAAAAAGGGACAATCAAAAATATTGTGGCCTTGAATTTTAACTCTGTATGCTTAATGTTTACATTATGAACATATTAGTACTTAGAATGCAGAATGTATGTAATAAAATAAGCTTGGCCTAGCATGGCAATTCAGATTGACACTGTAGTTTGCATTTGCATTTGCATTTTTAGTGCCTGACACACCTATCAGATCTCCTACTCACCGTGTTAAAATATGCTAGGCATTATTTTGTTTTGTGAAATCTGGCAATCATGAAAATGTAGGACCAAATAGCAATGCTTAGCCTAAGTTCAAAGTGGACAGGTGCTGTGTATCTTCTTTTCCAGACAGTTCTGCTAAAATACTTGCAGCCCTTCTTTAACAGTGCCTTGCCATTCTTGTCCTGAGCTGCTTTTGCCCAGAGATTGCAACCATGCCCAATTCTCTGACAACTTCATGGCCAAGGTTGAAAATGAAGTCTAAAGGAGGCCTCTAAGGAAGAATACTGACACCCAGAAATTATCTTTTGTTGCCATCAGATTATGCGCCATAATCTCATCCTGAGATGTGTTTTCATACTGAATCGTATGTTGAACTACCACGGCCCCTTGCTATTAATACATACTGTATCATTATTAGTAAATAAAGTGAATAATGAATAACTTCCATTATTCCTCACTTTAGAATGGAGTGTATGGTAGCTTGTTAATTTGTCCATCCTGGCTGTTTACAAAGGGCAGGATGTTTTCTTTCTGTTCTAGACTTAGAGGCTTCCCACACTGTACCCTGGGCCCCAAAACTACATCTGGTGCCTAATGGCATGACTCCATTTTTTTGCAACACCATCTGAAGAACTGGTCTGGAAAATCAGCACTGACATTTATGAGTGGCTCTCCGCAGCAGGCAGTGTTTACTGCAGAGACTCCAGACAGCTCAGACCTCCAACTGTATCCCTTTTTTGCTGTTCTTTTGTCTCTTTTTCAGACAAAATGGGTGTGGTTTCAGGTTTTACAACAAATGTTCCGCATATCCGTTTTGTGGAGCATTAATCAGTGCTGTGCAATGGGAGCCCGCTTGCCAGACTCCCGTGTTATGGGTGTCTTGGTGGCAGTTTATAAGCACAGGATTATATTACTAATGTTTGAGACTTGAGCAGTGGCATCATAAGCCTTGTGATCGTTTGGGAAATAAGCACTGTAAGTCTGTATCTCTTAAAAAATAAAAACTCGCGGAAAGGTTAGAAAAACTGAACTCTTGGAAAAGGTTAGTCCCTCACTATTTTAGAAAGTTATGGCAGGCACACCTACATGCTGACTATAAGAATAATAGTTTGCCTTTCAGTGGAAATACATCTACAGATGCTTGCTATCTACTTCATGCGTACTTCCAACTCAAAAAACGGTAAGTGTATTGTTGAACCGCCTTTTAATTAAACACTTAAAAATCCAGATAAAACAACTGTCTTTGTTTAGATTGGCAAGGATGTGCCTGGAGGCCTCCAAAGCATCCCCAGTGCTCACAGAGCTGTCTGCAGGATTTCCAGATTGTGTTGCCTGGCTGCTATCGTGTGCAATGGGAACAACATCCTGACATTAAAAGAAAGGATCCAAATCCTGGGACAGGGATGGAGTCACAGCAGATGGCGTGATGGAGACCCCTCATGATGAAAAGCAAAATCCTACAGTAAGCCATGGGTAAGGTCACTGGTGAATCAGTCCAGGACAGCCATTGTAGAGCTACACCTTTCCCCAGGACCAGCTCACAGCTTTCCAGGAGCCTTGGAAAACCTGGATTTTGAAATCCTGAGGATGAAGAGGAAAGCGAAGGATGGAGAGACCCTACTGCTGCAGCACTGGCACAGGTGGGTCTGCTACTTGCAGGACCTCCCTACCCCAGGGGCAACAGCCACCCCATGGGTTCTTCCTGCTGGAGGGCAAGGATCAGCCCAGTGTCCCAGGGCACTGGCAGAGGCAAACCAGGCAGTGGACCCATGGTAGTGTCTCTGCTGCTCACCACCTGCTACCCAATCTGGCCTTGCTACTGGGAGCCAGGAAGACCAGAGTGAGGCCAGAGTTTTAGGGGCTGGTTCCCAGTTCAGACCATGACAAGGGATGGGCCCAGTATAGCCAAAATCTTCAGGGAAGCTGAGCAACTCTGCGTCCATACCATGAGAGACATTCATGTGAGGCTCAGCCAGACCCCAAGACCTCGGCTGAACGTCTGCCATTTAAGCACCTGTATGCATGGACAGCATGGCCCTGATGAGTCCACATTGGTACAAGTTGGTCATGTTGATAACTTTGGCCCTTTGTTTGAATTAGAACTTCTTTTAAAGTCAGTGATCAGTCAAATCTCATACCTTATTACAGCACTCTGAGGACTGCTCTGAAAGTAGAAGCTTTATTTTTCCTGAAATTTAGAGATAAACATGCATGCTTTCAGCAAGAAATACACATCTATCTGAGAAGCTACACTGTAACATGGGAGGTGATGGTGAGAAAAGTTTCAAAAGTAAAACTAGGAAGCTCAAATTTCACCGTTCTCAATCAAGATATTTCCCCTGATATTAAATTGGTTTTAGTGAGTACATAAAAAATGCCTTTGAAGGATGTATTTTACACTTGTACTGTGAGTCTTAAGGGAAGATCGGCAGAGGTTAGGACAGCACAGCACCAACTGTAATGAACTGCTTCATTCCTCACACTTTCCACATTCAGAAGAGTCCACGCTGGGTACCTCAAACACCACATGCTTTCTAAACTGCCCACAGAAACATAGGGGTCATCAGTGATTTAGACTTTCTTCTGCAAACTCTTCTTGCTCAGACTGTTTCTTACACCAGCTAAGATCTAATTTAAAAATAAATTTTTAAATTACAGATGCATTAAAAAAAGGCAAAAACCCCACTCTACCTTATATTATATGCTTAATGATTCCATGATCTTTTTCTGTGCCATCCTCTCAAGTTTTGGTCACATCAGGGGAATGGCCCTGAGAATAGTCTCAATCGCTGTAAGTCAGAATGGCACCTCATCCATCGAAAGGATTCAGTGAACTCATGCCTGAATTTTAACTGCCTCCTGAAGCAACCCTGATGCAACACAAGTGCTTAGTTCCCTATCTGGTCAGTGGAGGGACCCTTCGGATACCTTCACAGCAGATCCTGCCTGCCTTTGGGACCTGTGTTAAGGAGATTAGGTGCTACCATGGAGGCTCACAGCAGACTGTGGCTAGTCCTTGGGCTTGGCTGGGACCTTGCTGACCATCAGCAAGACAAGCCCTTTCATGAGTGACAGGTAACCCAGTTGTGTGGCAGCAACGCCTGGTGGAAAAAACAGAGCTCCCTTGTGTTTTCTTGGTAAAGATATTTCTTCTTTTTTTCCCCTCATTGGAGTTGTCACATCCCTCGCTGTGTTGGGCTGTTCGGAGACCCCTTCCTCATCAGAGCTCAGCTAAGAGCTCACAGCCCTTAGGGTTCAGAGGAGGCCACCCTCCAGCACTTGGCATTACACTGAGGGAGGAAAGGGCTAAGGAGTCCATGAAGCCTCCCGCTTGGTTAATTAGCACTATGCCCCTCCCTCCATGATGAGCACTGCATATACACACACCTGGTGGAGGCATGAAGCTCTCAACTATACACTCCCTCATGCCTCTGACCATCTGGTTATGCCTTGACTTCTGTGCAGACCACACGAGTGGGTCACACCAGGATTTCAGAAAGAGAAAACATGAAAATGAAGTCTGGGTAAGCCACACCATTTTCAGGACATGAGGCTGCTCAGAAGGCTGTCCTGACTCCCTGCTTGTTTCCAGGCTTCAGCTGCAACCTCCAAAGTGGTTTGGCTCCACCGCTGCCCCTTGGGCAGTGTGACTGCTCCTTTGAGGCACTGGCAGCTGAGACTACATCAGATGCATGACCCAGTGAGAGCCTTGCTTGAAGAAGGGGGACCACTTGGTGAGCTGGTTAATGACGGTATTAGGCCAACTGGAATGTGGAATATTGTTTCAAAATGTAATGGCCATCATTGTTTAAAAAGGCACATATTTTCAAGAAAACTAAATAAAACAGCCAGGCTGCTTAGGCTAGGAATTGCCCTGAGATGTACTTCTAAATCACTGGAGTGAGGACTTCTCAAAACCAGGCTCAGAAAATTTCTTGGGTTGTATACCAGAATCTTGGGCCATATATATTTCATAAAAGAATAAAAGGCAGAATAATTTTCTATGCACAATCCTAGAAGAAGTAGTTAGAAAGTCTACTTGGGAAACCCCATCCATCCCCCTCACTATTACAGAACTATTTTCTATTGTATACTTACTGATGTTTACTTAACCCTCTTCTTATTTGAAAAGGTCTCAACTCCAGAGTATTTCCACCCATTCCCTTAACACAGAGGCTAATATATCTCATTATCAAAGAGGGTTTTTTTGTTTTCCTGCTATTTTTGTATTTTGCAATTTTTTCTGATTACACTCCCCATGCATCACACTCCAGAGTTCCTAGCCTGCCTCAATGTTTACAGCTTTCCAAATATTTGTAGTTTGTTATCACACTCTCTTTGACTGGATGTTAGCCAAGCTTAGACGTATTCCACTTCACAAACCTATCCCTCTTCTTCTCTGATAATTGTTAATGGGCCCTTCTTTTTTTTTTTGTTGTTTTTTTTTTTTTTTTCCCCTGTCTCTGCACATGAGCAGGCCTGATGTCTCCTGCTGTCTGAACCATTTCCATCTATGACTTTTCTGGCTGCCACCTCCTTCCTACTGGAGTCTATGCCTCTCTCCCCAGTCAAGCAGCTAATGTGCTTGTAGCCTCACCTGGCTGAAAGGTCTTCCTTGAGCAGCTAAAAGACCCTTCACCCCTTCAGCTCTGAATGGACTTCCATGTTCTTCTTTGTTTGGAGCAGTTTCTTTCTCATGAACTGAAAAACCTCCCTTCCTCAGATCTCTCCACCAACGGACCACCAGGAAGGTTTTTCCAAACTACTGTTGTGAACTTGCTGCACTAATTCCACCAGCTCATCTCGCCCAACTGTGCAGTGTTTATTTTGGCCCTGTTCTCTCTGTGTCCCGGCCAGGCTGAAAGCTGCTTCAGGCAGAAAATGCACATCCACAGAGCACCCAGCAATATGTTGCTGCTTACTACCAGATAATCATGAGAGACATTGCCAAAAAAAGTGCTTATAGATTTCCAATTTTCTTCATGATGAAGGTGTCATTCTTCTCCACTGGAAACTTGAAAGCTGCTCCGCAGAAAATGAATACAGGGTTCTTAAAGCAGGCACAGGCATTTGGGCTAAATGATTGCCATGGTCCTTTTAGGCTTCAAAGCAGTCTTAAGAGGATATGAAAGACAAATTTTAAGTTTTAGACACGTCTTTCACTCAGTTCTTTCATATATTTTTGCAAAACTAATCACCAGTTTGTAGCAGCAAATCAGCCATGTAGATGCCTTGGCAACCTGAGACATGAGTGCAGGACTGCCAGGAATGATATAGGGCTTCAAAGACCACCTTCCTGCACCCTCCTGGAGAAGAGCTGGAGGGCTTGTGAAGCTGTCTGCAGCAGCACTGACCACTGAAATGGTCAATTTTAAAAATAATGTCCCTTTTCCCTTGTGGGTTGGGGAGGGGTATGTTTACCTGCATTACTGTAGACAAAATACAAGGGGAAGAAAAAAAAGGGGAAAGTAAAAATATTCGTTTGCTTTGTGGTTGAAAAATCACCCCATGCTGTCTAGTTCCCAGAAACACTAGTCTAGTACATCAATATATTTCAGTTTCCTGGGATGAGAATGGCATTCAGATGACCCATCCATGAGTCGGATCCTATTGTGCTGGATATGGTAAATACAGATCATGACTAACAGATGTTGCTTTGAAGCGCTCATATCTTTAAATACACAAGACTAATAAATGCTGGAAGAGGCTGTATTTTTTACCAAGACTAGCTGAACATTTTCCATTTCAGCTCTTTCTTCAAGGAGGGAGGGTGGGATTGTTTTTTTCTTCTAACGTGCTCTGAGGATAAACCCAGGAAACGTGTAGAAGGTGCTTGGACATTGTGATGGGCTCATATCCTGACACAGATAGACAGCTCACAGCCTGGCTCCCCAAGGGACTGAAGTGCCTGCTGTTTCCCTGAATGACTGCTGGTTATGACTATGGAAAAGTTGGAAGTGGCTCTGTATGGTTGTAAGTAAGTTGTAAACCTCCCACCACGAGTTTCCAAGAAAAAGACAGAAAATTAGGACTAAAGCAAGTGGCACACAGCCTTTGGAGCACAGCAGGGCTTGATTCTCAAAAAAAGTGTGAAAATAAAGGTTGTTACCTTGGCTGTTCCTGGAAGATTAAAGTGAAGGAGGTAGCAGGAAAGGGGGCATACAACCAAGGATGCATGGAAATGGCAGATGGAGCTATGGGGCTTTTCCAGTTGGGCTGGAAAGGGGAAGGAAAAATAGGACAAGGAGGCCAAAATCAAGAGGGAAAGAAGAAGAAAAAGAGTTATGAAGTGCTGTCAGAGGGGGTAGTAAAGTGTCATGACACTGCCCCCTTTATTAGCAATTTATGGCAGGGGGTATAAGTGGACCTTTAAGACATTCTTGCAAGGATTACTCAATGCTAAGTGTTTGACCTGATTTGATGATGTTTACATGAAATCAGATCTGAGTCGTCAGTAAACAGAGAGCCAACCAGAGGATCAAAATGTGGGCTGACAATGTGAAGGCAGCAATCAAGGAGGTTGACTTAACTCAACCTCCCCTCCCCCTTAGGGAAAGAGGAATTGCACGTGGTCAGGGGATGCCAGGGAGGCTTCAATACCTGGTGAAACCCAAACAGGTTATTTTCCTGTATAGGCATGGAAAGTGAAAGATGGATCTGAGGGATGTGGGGAAGGAAACAGCAACTGGATATCAAGAGGTTAATGGAAAGAGAGGTGAAAGTGGAAGAAAAGGAGACCATAGACCCTAGTGAATTTAGGGCTTCAAGAGAACCGAAAAAGGCTGAAAGAAGATAAGCTCAGGTTTAATTCAAAGTACTGCGCCCAGCGGAGATGCTGGAGAGGATCTGTGATGTGTGCTTCGGTAGGAGACAGGTTAGCACATCTGGGCTAACGTAGAGCTGAAGCCGCCTGAGCTGAGGAGACGATGGGGTTTGTAAATGTTATACTTCATTTCTCTTTCTACACTTACCACTTTAGTATATTTTCAGCTAACATTTCATTATAATTTCCACAAACATTTCATGTCACGACTTCATTACAATGTAGACTGCACACTGAACAGCTGTAAAATAGCCTTGCCAATGCTGGTAATTTGCACTGGTAATGTAATATCCAGTTCCAATCACTGATGAGTGCTATGCAAAATGAGCTAACCAGCATTTTTCATTTCTTTAACCACTTACCTCAACAATTAAATGTATTGCAATGCTAAATGTATAGTATATAATAAATCATTCCAGACTGTATAAAGGCATCAGACGATACATCTCTCTTGTTTTGTCATAAGCTGTATAAAATGCTGGCTTAGCACTCTGTAAGCAGCTTTGTTCACTCTTGTTGCTTTAATTGTATACCAAAACCCAGTAGAGTTTTATGCATACAGCGTGTGTCTCCCGCCATGTGCCAGATCCAACATGCTCTCTTTTTCCTACTCAATGCAGATCACAATCAAAGGTTTTAGCATAGCAGTCTATGAGGTGGGAAACCAGCCACTACTTTAACATTTTTGATGTTCCACTGTAACTACTGGAATAGCTCTTGAGCTGAGACATGGTAGGTGCTCCTAGTTACTATTGCATTTCCATTTCCCTACTTTGGCTAAAAGCTGAGACGTTTGGTTTGTGGCTCAGTCACCTATTTCTCAAAAATGTCTGGTGGGCTTTACTGTAATTATAATTATTTTATAGAGAGTCATTGGGGTCTAACGTGCCTGTTTTCTCCAATTTTGGCACAATACAATGTAAAAGTAGAGAAATTGGAAGAGGTAGAGCAGCTTTATTTAGTCAGAATACCTGGCAAAATGTAGTTAGGTGACTGATGATAAGGCTTCCAAAAGACCCAAAGTAGCTTAGGCTCTCAAATCTGATAGACTTGCGATGGGGTTTGTGTCCCTCAGTCCCTCAGACGTTCCAGAAATCCTTCCCTGGTGCTTTGTCATTTAACAAAGTCACGCTTGTTTGGAAGGACTTGAAGCTGAGTGCACAGCCCTGGTGGTGACCCACCCTCTAGCAAAGGCAGCCATCAAGGGGTAAAATGCCACCATACAACATGTTCACTGTTAAAGAAAAAATAGTTCACCAAAGCACTTTTCAAACTGTGATTGATAGCTTTATGTCCCCATGGTGGGGCTTGGGGTGGTCTTGAAAAGAAAAAGAGCTGGACAACGATGTAGATTTGGGATTGTGTTTGAGTACCCTTGACTATGAAGTCTACAGTCTTGGTCTGACACCTGCATGTTGATGTGCAAATGTGACCTTCTCTCCCCAAGCAACCTCTCCCACACAGATGGAAATACAGGCCTTACAGCTCTTGGACCTCAACAAAAAATGCCCATGCATTTTCTAACCCCTTCTGTGGGGCTACTGGGGCCTCTTATGGCCTTCAGGGTAGTAGCAGCCAACAGTGTCTGGGCAGTCACTTATTTCAAGGCTACCAAGAGCGTCTGTAGGGAGAAGCACTCTCACAGACTGTGAAGGTGCTAATGAGTTTCCTGAACAATAATGTAATATGAGACATTAAGGAAGGTCTGGGTGCTTGTGGCATTGTCTGACTGCCAAGTGATCTGCGCAGGGTTGTGGTTCATGGTGAACCATATGGAGAACTGACAGGCCCCTAGGGAAGGAGCAGTGCTCCCATACACCTGCTGGGCCTTGCATGGTTTATGCAATTAGCCTTATAATTAGGCTCCTGGAGACTCACAGGCCTAGTTCCCTGCAGCTCCTATAGAAAGAGGTGACCTGAACATTTTCTAGGAGTGGTATGGTTTGCTTGACTGTTGAAGTAAGTACAGGAGTGCACGCTGGGCTTAGCCTGCAAATACTTCATGCCTCCACTTTGACCCTCCCTCATGTTACACGGTGACTGACTGAGTCAGCTCCTGCAACTCCTCCTGTTGCTTAGCTCAGGCTTTGGGACCCGGAAACCATGGCTCCAGTGGCAGCTGGACACCCCGACTGATCAGTCCCTACAGGCAAGGTGGCTCACAGAGCTGTGGGCGTGCAAGACACCAGGCATTTTTCTCTTCAGCAAGAAAAACAAAAAAATCTGTTTTAAAAAATACAGGAGCTGGTAAGTGAATTTGAAGCCCACGTGTTACTGGCGGCAGCATGCCCAGGCTGGACCGCTGGGGCAGGGCTCCTCTGGCTGTGCTCCCGCAGAGCAGTGGACAAGGTGGGCTGCCAGGCTGGGACCAAACCCACTGCCACAGTAATGCCGGCGGCCCCGGCGTTCAGTATCTCTAGGCTGTGGACGAAAGCTCCGTAGGCTCCGGCGCAACCTATGCCAAGGGGTGCTGGGGCAGAGGGACGCCAAGTCAAAACCTCCTGCTTTCTTGTCCTGCATGGCCACTGCGCTCCTCCTATGGTGGGATTCATCTTGGGCATGAACCTGTGGGGTTGGGGCTTTTGCAGGCAGTGATCCGCCGAGCAGCCCTGTGTGTCCCCTGCCTGCCCCTGTCCCCTTCTCCCTGCAGCCGCGGAGGGAAGGCTGGGCACCCTCAGGCACGTGTCAGGGCTTCCCTCAGATGTCAGCAGAAGAGTGTGTGCATGCATGCATGTGTGCGTGTGTGCACACGTGTGTGTAGTTTCCATGTCCCTGATGCTCCCTGGTAAAGTCTCCCAATGATCTCGTCATTCCCACACCAGTGCTCTGTAGTATTGAGTCATCTGCAAGGATTTGCCAAGTGGTTTATAACCAGCTTTTTGACGGCTATGTTTTGCAACACAGGTCATATTCAGTCTCTTTGCCCTCTCCCCTCATCACTTTCCTCCTGGGCTACAGCTGGGTGGCTGGGGAGAGCTGAAGGCACAGGACATTTTTGGATGCCCTCTGTATTTCAGATGCTCCCTGAAGTTTCTGTTTGAAGGTCTGGGCTATGCCCCTCGCCCCAGCCTGGAGTAGGCTGTGGTGCTGAGCCTGGTCCCACCAGGGCAGCTGAAGGAGACGGAGGTGTGTGAGAGTGGGAGATGAAGGCAGCATGGGCTGGGAAGGTACGGCACACCATGCTGTCCCTACTCTGCTGCCCCGGCCTGACTTTACGCTGCTGCTGTACTGCACCGCAGGTGCAATCCTGCTGCTTATTCTGGCAAAAGCCTGCACGTTTCCCATCCCCTCAGCAGGTCCCTGTGGTGTGGGTGACAGTGTGCTCACCCCAGGGACAAGTGGCCCCCAGACCAGTGCTTACCCCCTGCTGTAGTGCTGTCTGGGGCTCCCTGTAGCCATTGTTGAATGCCACACTGTCCTACTTCACCTGGGACGCTGTCCTGCTCACGAAAGTCAGCCCTGGTTTGTCTCCTCCAGCTGCTCTAATACCAAGGGACCCAGGAGACCCTGCACCTCCAGCCCTGCCCTGCACACACATCAGCCCCAGCCATGTCCCGCTCCCCTCGGGAGCCAGGGCCCGGCAGCAGAATAACTGGAGCCGCTCTCCTCAAATGTGTCAGGGCATATTCGCCGGTCAAGGCATATTCCTACTTCCCCCAAAAGGTGGCACTAGGATTCACAAAAGTGAACCACTCGGCACCCTGACTATTTTTACATCTGTGAAAAATGCCATCAGGGCCCTCCACTGCGGTCCCCACGCCTCGCTCCCCATAACCGAGGGATGGCCTCTCCAGAGCATGCAGCCACCACCTCCCCAGGGCAGACCCTAATGAGGCCCGAGGTTATGGGCAACAAAAACAGAGTGAAAAATTGTTTGCCACCTGCTGAGAGTACATGGCAGTAGGGGATGTCTTTTGGTAGGATGAAAATACCACCCCCCCCCACATACATCCTGTGGTTTATTTCTAAGGCAATGAGAAAAACACATATACAATATTGGAATTAATCTTCTTGTATGCTGACATTATCTGCTGTAGTAAAATTGACATCATTAGGATTTTTACTGAGAAGTTAATTATTTTTTCATTTAAGCAACACAGCCCATAAACCTATGAATAGAGTCTGTCTGGTAATTTAGGCCACGTTTTAAGGTTTTTTTGAATGCAAATGTTTCTACATAATGACAATTATAGAAATATTTTGATGGTTAAAAGAATAAAACTAATGAAAATAACTTTTGGTGAGATTATTTTTCCTTGCAATTTTTATAACATATTGAAGAAAGCTTTTTATCTGTCAGTGAAGCAATACTTAGCCTGAAAAACAATCCCCATTCCAAGATAATGGACTTTTTGTATTCATTAATGTCTCTAATAGAGCTATCACCTGAACAGCTGAGATTTTTCTTTTCGTTCAAGCAAATGGTAGGATCTATATAAATGAAAAGAAGTTCAAGCATGCAGATGAAGGGTTTCTAAAGACAGAAGAACTCCAAAGCTGAAAGTGCTGTCTCAGTACATTTAAAAATGAAGGGAGTGCCTTGTCAAAGCGGCTCACCTTCCTGGGCAGCTCAGCAGCCTCCAAGGACTATTGGGTCCCACAATTGCCCAAGCAAATATTATTCATTAGCAAGTTCAGCAGTGACACTTCTTGCAAGAAGATCTTTTGTTTTGCAAATGCTGGTGTCTCCGGAAAGATAGATGTCTGATTCACGTGTGCTTCCAATTTGTTGGACCAGAGGTTAGCATACAGTCATTCCTACTGCTAGCAGCCAGAAGATGCTTTTTTCCTCTGCGTGTTACTGCCACCAAAGCATGATTAAAAACAAGGGTGAAAGGCAGTCTGAAGGCTGTACTTACCCCTGAACTTCCCACATGATAGACCTGGAGAAGGTGAGGTCCTTGCAATGCACATGTTCTTCTAAGTACATAAGCTTGGAGGTGTCAGTTGAGCACGTTACTGTCCCTGAGCATTACCCTATTTTAATAGTGCGAAGTATGATCTGTATGTCCTGCTTATTTCATTGCCCACTCCTTTCGCTTTGCTTAGCAATACACTTTTGCTACTCATGTCTTTGGGTAGGAAGCTGGTCTGTTCAGTGGTCTACAAATTGCCGTGCACCTTGCAGCACAACTACTAATGAAATAGTAAAGTGGCAACACAGTCTCAGAGGAGAGGACTGCTCTGGGCTGGATTCACCCACAGCCCTTCTGGAGGGCAGCAGTTTGCTGCCTTTTGTAAACTCAGGAGACCCTGGGACAAAAAAAAAACCCAAACCAAACCAAAAACCAAACAACAACAACAACAAAAGACTTTACAAAGCAGACCCTGATTGTAGAAATGCGCTGCGTGAAGAGTGTATGTTTAGGATGCTTTGGAACATGGGCATGGGGGAACTGAGTGTTTTAAAATGTCCTGACACTAGATGGAGCGGTGGGTTAGAGCAATCCCCTCTTTGCCGGCGACCCTGTTTGGAGCACATTTCAGGCCCATCCTGGGGTTTGGCAGGACCGTGCATGTTTGTCAGCCTCCGCTCAAGAGGCACCAGGGTCTGAAGGAGCTGTGCGGTTTCAGGTCAGGACGCAGAGAGGTGCTCAGCTGTTTGCAGCTGTGCCAGCCTGCTCCGTCTCCAGCCCCGCTTCTCCTTCTCTCGCTTTCATTAACAGCATCGTTGCCCAGAAATCACAGAAAAAGCAAAGCTGATTGCCAAAATTAACCATCCCCAAGAGGACAGGAGCTAACCTCTAGTGCCAAAATAGGCGCCAGGTTGAGTCTAGCTCTGCTGCAGGAACAGTTTCCCCGCAGCCCGTAAGCATGAGTCCAGCTCTTACCGACGTTGGCGGGGCCGGCTGTGGGTGCAGAAGTCGGCACGGGTGCGTGCGCATTGCTGTACCAGGGCATCAGCGCTTCATCTGGCAAGTGCTGAGCTGCCACGGGGAGCCGTGGGCACCTGCCGTGCTTGCTGATGTCAACGGCAGCAAATGGGATTCGGTGCTTTGAGGATGGCTTGGCACCTCGTAGGCAGGAGGCTTTAATGTGGTTTCTTGGGTGTAACTGAAAGTAGCTTTTGGCCCAGGGGAATGAATATTTTTTGCCTTTGTATATGCCCTGATTTTTGTAATCATGCTGTTAAATGTGTCTTCTGGAGAGCGGTAATTAAGAGAGCATATATTTTAGTTACTTCTTCAGAAGCCATTGAGCATGGTTGTTCAAAGTGCGATTTTTTCCTCTTCTGAATAGATGATTTTTTTTTTCTTTCATCAACACATGTGCTGGCAGCACACTGGGGGTCAGAACAACGACTTCTGGGAGGATTTCCTTCGTGACACCATGGATTAGGCACACAAAATCCTACTGACCTGTTCTGAACTCTGTGGTCTTGAGCCACTTCAGCATTTCTGGTCACTCTCTCACTACCCCAAGAAATATTCTGAGTGCAATTTAAACCTGTCCTGGTGTTTGATACTTACCTACTTATTAGACCCTTCTTCAGTTATATGCACTAGTGGTCAGAACTGGGACATCATGAGAGAGCAAAAGGTGCCTCCAGTTGAGGTATTGCTTTATAGCTCATGAAGAACTGAAAAGAGAGGAAATAGGAAGTGTTATAATAACTGAGTAAGGCTTTCAGCACAATCCATCATAACTGTTGTTCCTTAAATGTCTCTTTCTGTGGGTCTCGCAATGTAAACCTGAGCTTAGCTTCCCAGAAGAGTAAATTTTCTTCTAGCACATGAAAGATGTTCTAAAAGCTTGAGCTTTTAAAGCCTATGGAAAAATAGGCATTGAAATGATGTAGGAAAAAAATAAGCTTGGGGAGGGAAAGAGGTATAAGATAGCGATCACAACAAAATGTTTACGAGCATGATTTCACTGTCAGGAATGCTGCAGCAGGAATTTGAGATTTTTTTATCATTCATCAAGAGGGACAAAATGTAAACAATTGGCTCAGGAATATTTTTTATGAACAAACAAGGCAAGTTTAGTTTGCTGTGACTCCTGGATTCAGTTTTGAGGTCAGCAGGGAGCCGTTGCTTATCTTGCCTGACCTTCATTAGCAGAAGCCACACGATTTCATCCAGCTACTCCTGTAATGAATTTGACACCAGGGGAACAGGTTCTTAATTTTTCACTAATATCCAGGCAGAACTACAAGAATTCTGTCACTTTCATCAGTTTTAGCACAAATGTGTATTTTTGCCAAACTTTCAGCCACTACTGTGTTTGTTGATCTTTAGTTCCTTTGTTTGTTTACTGTCTGTAGCAAATATTATGTTCTTCTCTGTAAAAGTGCCCACCCGTCAGTCAGGGAATAAGAAACAATCCCACATCCCTGAGGTGACTCACACACCTCGTGGATACTGAATCACCATTAAGATGAGGTGAACATGTGGTGTGCAAAGCGGAGGCTGGAACGTTTTCAGCCAAAACATTCAGAAAATACTGGTACGCATTAAGGAATTCATGGGAGGGAAGAGGAGAAGCTTGTGAATGATTGTTTACAACCCAAAGGACTAAACTAACAATTCCCAAGTGCTTCTGGCTGGAACCCCCATTACAGACCATTCATTTTGTGTGACCCCAAAACCAGAGAGAAGTATAGAAAATTCAGCTGAACTTTGTCTAGCTCTAGTCCACAACCTCTCCTCAGCAGGCCCCACTCCAAGTTTGGGCACTATTGGGGTAAACTATTATTTGCTTAGTACCATGAGTGCTAGCAATACAGCGGTACACTGTCATACACCATATACCACACAAACTCCCTTTGTGCCCTGAAAATGGGGCTCTGCTGTCCCTGCTGTCCCCAGGAGAGGGCTGACATCAATGGCACTGGCTCCCCATGGGACGATGCTGCTGCTGAGCTGTGATGGGGCTTCCTGCTTCAGAGTTTCCACCCATGTCCAGGCTGAGAAGGAACAAGGATGATCCTCAATAGCTCCCAGGCAGACTCATCCCCTGCCCAGTCATGGGGCAGCGAGAAGCTGTGTGTGCGTGATCAGCATGATGCCAAGCAAAGCCAGCTACTTGCCAGGGTCCCAGCACATGAGCTTGGAGGCAGCATTATGTTGAGACAACTGCTGGGCCCCCAGCAGCACTGAGCATGGGCAAAGCTCACTTGCGACAGCACGGCAAGGCACAACGTAGGCACCCCACAGGGACTTTTGAAACTCCATTCTTGAGTGACCTGGCCAAGGCTATACTGGAAGCACACTGAAATTGTAGGAACTGAGTCACAGAACCCAGCACACGCATTCGCATTGGATGCTTTTACAGGTTAAAAGTGCATCCTCTTCAAGAGGCCTTTTTTTTCTCCCCGTATGAAAGTAATTTGGGGTGATTGTTTTGTTCAGAGTTGGATGCATGGTGTTTTGTTGTTGTCTGAACTGAGAAGTTCATGTGTTAAACGCTGTTCCAGAGCTGTACCCGATTGTGTCCAGGTTAATAGACGAGCCTTTGTCAAGGACATTGTGCAAACACATTTCCACAAGACATTATTGTCTGGACACATGAGCAAATATTTGCCTAAAAAGTGTAATTGACTATTGTTCAAGAACTGCCACCTGCCCCTTGGTTTTCTGGCACTCTCGTAGAAGGGACTATGCTTTACAGCATTGCCTTCAGCCAACATTTCCACGGGAGCCAACTTTTGACCAACAATTAAGTAAACATTCAGCTTGCTGATTTTTTTCCCCCCAAGGCTGCATAGTCCTTTTATAATAAAGGAAGTGTTACAAAGAAAAGGAGAAAAGGCAACCAGCCTTGCCTCAGCAATAGCGCTAGGGGGAAATTATATACGTGGGGAACGGTAGTCTAACATGCTGGAGTAGTCATGGACCAAGCAGCAACACAAAGGACAAGCTCATCTGTGTTGTCAAGTTCATTGTGTCAGCTGAAGCGATGAGAAGTGATGACAGTCACGATGCCAGGGGATGGACAGACAAAAGAAGACTGTGCAGCTGTCCTTTAATATGTGGTGCGTGACATGCCAGGCAGTTAGAGCAGGAGCTCTGCAACCTCCTTTTGCATCTCCAGTAAAGCTGCCCCAAACTGCAAATAAATGACTTCAGAGATAAACACTTGCCTGCCCGCCTTAATCTTAAAGATATATTTATACAGAGATATATTTTGGAAAGCTACACTCAGTTTCACAGTGGAAAACTAAATATTTCTCTCTGAGAATCTTGAACTTAAATATGTTGATGGTTAACCATTGTCTTCTCAGGCCTTTCTGGTTGAAGCAGTTCAATAAATTTGATGGGAATTCACCAAAATATTTGGTCAATTAAAAAAGAAATTTTTCTGATTTAAACCCTTTTGTTAAAAATGGTTTCATCCAGTTCCACTCATGGAAACTGTATGATTGTCCAAACTGATTTTTTTTCATATTTATATCACCTTTATTTCAAATTTCTTCTCCCAAAAACAAGTGATGTTACTTCCAGGCTAAGCTGTGCCGTGGGTTTTGTGGTGGTAGTGACTGGCTAGAAATATATAATTGCACTAGATGCATTCCTTTTTGGTTTGCTCAGTGTAATAAAACGTTTTGCTACCAGTTAGCAGAAATTAGTATTTCTTTTTACGTCTCTCAGATTTCCCAGCTGACTGGCCCCTGTGACCCTGGCTGTTGCAATTCTGCTGGCCTCAGAGCTCAGCAGACGAGTTTCTTTGACTCCCCTCCTTTGTTTCTTTGACTCCCCTCCTTTATTTCTTCCTCTCAGACCCGCACTACCTGATGAAATAGTCCTGTCTTTTCAGAACTTCACCAGAATCATCCTAATCTTGACCCTTATATTCCCACTTGTCTCATTGCAGAAAATATGGCCCATGAAATCCCTGGTCTGTTAAGACCTGACTGAACCACTGAAATAGCTTGACTTCACCCCATACTCTTTCTGCATTGTTACTGCAAACCCCGCAGCTATCACAGCTCTCCAGAGACATAGTCCATGCATGGTATTATATACATGAGGATTTGTGGCATCTCTGTGCTCATCATCTCCATCCTTGCTCAGAAAACATGATTGTCAGGTGAGGGACAGCCAGCCCTATCTGAGGATGACAAGAGTTGAGTGGAGATACCTGTGTTTGCGTGGTAGGACACACATTAACTACCTTAACACCCTTAACTACCATCATCTTTTCCCTTTGATCTGTCACTGTACTTGTGTTGTGGTAACCGTTGGTGCTGTTGACAAGAAGAGTAAAATAATGTTACCAAAACTTCCCCAAAATAGCCTCCTCTTCATCACTCAAGAAGCCCTTTTTCAACACCAGCTGTCAACTGCCCACAGCAGGAAATGCTTCCTCCGGTGTGTTTTCCTCCTGTGGGACTGTTAGCTCTGAAACATGCCATTGTGCAGAGCATGGATTCAATACACAAAAGGCTAAAAACTGCACAGCATCCTGTCCTTGCTATTCATAAAGTGGAGTCCTTCTCTCACTCTGCAACACAGCGAGGGGCCAAAAAGAAAACTGTGGGTGCCTAACCCAGTAACACCGTTGTCGTAGCAGAGTCACATCCCTGAAGGCTGAATCCTATACCAAAGGTGAGCACGCTGAAGACAGAGCAATGGTTAGAGAGCTGACATGCCCGCCACTGCCCGGAAAGAGAGGAAAATGAGACGCTGAACTATTTCCTTGCATGAGGACTGCAAGATCTCCTAAGCTGAAGGGAAGAGAGGTGCTGATGTGTTATAGTGATTTCTACTAGCAGATTGCCACCAATACCTTGTCTAACTTTGGGGAAAAAAAAAATCACACTTGTCCTTCACTGTGCAAGCGGCTTTACTGGCGTAGCGCTCTAGGTTTGGTATGGCAAAGGTCTTGGCAATGTCTCTGCTGTCCAACCGTTTTGGAGAAGGGAGCAGAGGTGAGTGAAGGTGGGTCACAATGAATTGCCGTTGAGCCATCAAGAGCGTGACTGTGGTAAATACCAAGAAATGTCCTCCTGCTGCTTACAGTTAGTCACTGATGAGGCTGCACTGGCTCATAGCACGCTGTGCCCTCTCTTGAGCCAAGGTAAATCCAATGGTGTCTTTTCTGCCAGCTGAGGAGCCAGGGGAGGCTTGTGCAAAGGTTTCGCGGATGAAAGAGGAAATCATTTCTTGATGCACGCCAAGGTTATAACTGGGGGGATTTGCGCAACTGGGAAAAACCTAGACTTTTCTTCATCTCTCATGAGGAAATTGAGAAGCTCAGTCGCCAAATATCTGTTGGGAGAATCAAGAGGAAGCAGAGGTGTTTATTCGCAGAAGGAAATGGGAGGGCTCAGCGGCTGCAGCAGTGACATTATCCGAGCACGGGGCATGCACAGGGCCGTGCTGGGACTCTCATCCTGTTGTCTCAGCAGAGCAGGAAGCTATCATCCCCGAGCCCTCCGTCCTGCCAGTGCCCACGCTACACTGAGCCTCACGGGGATCACAAGCCCCGTGGGATTTTTTATTTTAATGTCTGCTTCAAAGATCACGTGTTTTTCTCTGTGTGTGTGTGTATGTGTGAGACTTGCTTCTCATCCGTGCCCTCCACAGCCCTCTTATTTAGCTTTTCCTGTTGACCAAAGGTTTGATTCCACTCTGGAGAAAAAAAAAAACCACCAGAAATGCTTCTCTGTGCATCTCACCCATCCTCTACTTCAGCTTAATGAAAATGGCTCTGTGAATTTAGTGCTGTTCAGGCTGTACTATCCATAGTTTAGGGGTTTTTTTATTATACTGCTTTTATCTTCTCAGGAGCTGTACATGATTCCAGAAGTACATTAAGTCACATGATTAGTATATGGTGTGTGTGGTTTGGTTTTCCTTTCCCAGAGGAAAAATTACTTGTGCAATGTTGTGTTTTGATTTAGTGCTTTCAGGGTTTTTAGGATGCACTTTTTTTTAAATATCCTCATTCCTCTGTGTGTGTGTATTAGAGGGTGACAAGGGCTGAGATAGCCCACAGTTTCTGTGGGCACGATGATTTCATGGTCCAGGACCAGCTTCCAAAACAACCTTTTATCCTGAACAGAAGAATATTAAATTTATGGGGGGAAGTTATTGGTGGCATAGAAGTCATACTTTACGTCAAAGCCTGAGGCAGTTTTTCAGAAATGCTGGGCTCAGGCCTGTGGCGTGTCTGTGGCAGCCGGTATTGCAAAGCAGAGCTGCCACAGCTTTCTCTTGCAGTTAGTGTTCCCATGGGCTGATGGCTTTATGGTTTTGCTGTGGTCTACATGATAAGTGAGGAAGCCAAGGGAGTGAAAATGGCCATGTGAGAAAAGAATGGCAGTTCCTAGACAATGGGAGTTGAACAAAAGTGTTGTTTATTGGTACCATTGTGCATTATTTAACACACATGGAAGACCCAGGAGGTCCCCGAAGCTATGGGCTAAATGAATCTGCTGCATTTCTGCAGATTGAGCCCCAAGCGGTTGCAGTTGAGCTGCAAACTCTTCCAACCACTGCCCTTGGCCAACCAGCACCGCCTTCGCCCTCCACTTTGGCATTGGGTCAGAAATTGTGCTTTTCTCTGGTTATACCTGCCCATTGGGTCTGAAGAACAGCAATGCTTATCCATCATTGGGACACCTCAAAGATCTGTTAAATGAAGTGTAAATGTTAAAGAAAAGACAGACAGCGATCTGGCATATTTTGTTGGCCTAATGCTCCTTTGGGAAATGTCAGTGCTCTGTGAGGACAGAAGGGGAAAGGGTGAGTGGATGGGGTGTAATTACCCTCTGGTTGAATGGGGAACTAGAATGACAGAGCATCTGTGATACTGGAGGTCTAGGACACATCATCAAATTGCTGCAGATGCACTTGTTCTTCCTTTTTTTTCCTGGGCCATCCCAGTCTTTGAAACCCATGAAACAACACAGAGATGGTGCCCACAGAGCTCAGCCTGGGATGGTGTGTGATCTGCACCAGGTCCTCGAGGCGATTCCTGCCAGGCCTTCCCAGCTGAGCAGTGCCACCTTCAGCACAGGAAAAAAAGCCCACAAAAGCAGCCTGTATAGGGCTGAACCACTGCCCGGCACAGTCAGTGGGCAGCTCACCTGTGAGCTGTGTGCATTTCAGCCAAGGCTCAGGGTGCCCTGGATCAGAGACCTTTTTCTTCATGTGTGCATGCAAGATGTGTTGCCCTCCATCAGCTGGCCTGTGCCCACTCCTACAGAGCCTTTTTAGGAGAATCAAAACAGGCTTTTAAATTATCTGCCCATTTACACAGTAAAACCAGCTTACATTATTGTAGCTCCTATCAAAGTCCAGGGAGTATGTCCATAGAGCAGCATGATTTGGCCTTTAAATAGGAGCCCTCTTACTAAATTGAACAATGCTGCAAAGAGAAAGTCTGTTGTAAATAATTTATTTTACTTGGGTAACCATGGGAAAGGAGAGAGCAGAGCAGGAAGGAAAGGGTACCTACATTTGCAGCCAGCAAGATTGGTATCAGTCCTGGAAAAATATCTGAGTAGGGATTAGAGAGAAACTGACAAAGGTTGTCCTTTGTGTGTGATCTGTAATAACAAAAGGGGGTGTAAATGCCTTCCAAAGTAAACAGCAAACCTTCTCTCTTCTTTCAAGACACAGAGCTGTGTGACCGGTGATGGCAGCAGCTCGTGCCTGGGATGGTGGTGAGGAGAGGGGCAGCAGGCAAAGCTGTGCGGCTGCCGAGGCCAGCCGTAGCCACCGTGTTGACAGGGAGCAGCACAGCCCCTGTAGCTGTTATGGCAGGGGCAGGTCCGTGTCGGGGCACAGGGCAACAGGGAGCACGCTTTGGCCCATGAGATGCACCTGGAAGAGGCATATTTTTCAGTACAGCCCCATTGCTGCCAGAGTTAGCAAACGAACAACCTCTCTCAACCAGAGAGATCCACATGGCACTTTCTGCATTGCCCACATCACTCCGGCCAGCTGGGCTTGTTTATGTCAGCTGCTCTGACTTCAGTCCCACCGGGGCAGTGACGGTGCTCTTCAGCAGCAGGCACAACCTGCAGAGCCAATGACTTTTACTTAAATCAAATCCACTTCAGAGAAAAGAAAAAACAGAAAACCTGATTCTAGCCCCTTCCTAAGGCTTGACCCTTCCCTGCTCCTAGGGAGGCCCATCCCATCCTCTTCCTTTGCAAAAGCAAACCTGTCGCTTGCTTGTGCTTACCCTTCCTCCTACCTCCCACCAGAAAGGGTTTTTAGTTCTGCAGTCTCCTTTTGATCCCAAGCTTCACCAATATATAATTTTCAATGCACTGGAGACAAGACCTCTGAACCCAACAGCACTGCTTACTATCTTTTGATATAACCTTAAATCACCTTATCCGGAAAACTTGTAGGTTACTTCCCTGTTTACATTTTCCACAGACTCCTTTGAATTAAAACATACGATACCTATTCCTGGACCCTGATACAGTTTATACGGTTTCTCTTAATAACCTTCATAAAGACATTAAGTTTATTACCTAATAATATATAGTTGGGAGTCATAAAATTTATTTATATTAGATAGTTTTCCAGGCATGTGGAAGGTAATTCAGCACCCCCAGCCTGTGTTCTGATGAGGTCAGATGGATTCCTTAAAACACAGGAAGTTTAGCAGCAAACCAATTTTTTTTAATCAAAGTAATATTCCTGCCAGCTCTGAGATATTTCTCCGTCATGTGTTGACTTTCAAGAATAGTGTACTTTGTTCCTTTGTTCCTGTCATGCTACGGTAAGCAAAGCTGATCATGTTTTCTTTCCTCTTGGACCAAAACAAGCCACCTGAAAGCCAGCAGCCAGCCATCGCCTCGGACAGTGCAGGGAGCCCTTTGGGAGGATGGGGGTGACTGAGCACTGCAGTTCACACTGCGCATCGGCACCCCGTGGTGCCTCCCCGTGCTGTGTGTCAGGACAAATCCTGAAGTCACCCTCAGGTCACAGCTCACCTGCCAGGGTCTGTGCTGCAGACACGTGCCCTTTGGTGCCCGGGGACACCCGAGCGAGGGACCCCCCCTTGCCCCAACAGGGACCCCGACCACCCCAGGTGCCTCCCCTGCACAGGCAGTGGCTGGGGGGAGGCAGAACAGAGCCTGATGACAGCTCATCTGGTGGTGGGTTGCCTCAGGTTGCTGTCTGAGTGTTACTGCTCTCATTTCTTTGGCTTCTGGTTGAAAGGAAGGCTTTGCGAATAAGGCAGTCATCTGGAAACCAGCGTCTAGGTTCAGTTTAGAGCTCTGCCATGGACTTCCTGAGATAGCGTGGGAAAGTCACTCCATCTCGCTGTGCCGCACAGTGTCTGCCTGTGAAAGGGGAAGGGAGAGAGAATCTCTCATTTCTTCCTCCCTTTGTTCATCTTGTCCTTTAAGACTGTAGCTTCTGAGGTTAATGGCTGTTTCTCATAGCGTGTACAAGTATCCTGAGTTTGGCCAGGGCCCATAGGTGTTACTTTAATGTAGACAATAAATAGTAATAAAAGTAACCATGAAATTGCTGTCACCAGATATGAACCAAAAAGAAGTGAAATAAATGGCATGCATCTGAGCTTCTATGCCAGTGGAAACTTTGCTAGTTCTCTCGGTTATGTGGAGCTCCTATGGCAGGTCAATGTGGCACATTCTTGTAATGGCACTAGAAGACTCCCAGTATTTGAGTTTTTCTGAAAACTTCATGTCCTAGAGTCAGGGGTTACAGCTGAGTCTCAGCTTCCACTGAAAACCAAGATTCTCTACTTCTAATGGTCCAGAGAAAAGCTTTAAAATATTAATCCTGGAGGAAGAGAGACAGGTGGAGAGCAAGAGAGAAATAGGAGGGCGAGGGGAAGGAGAAAGAGGAAGAGAGAAAGAAAGAGGGAAAGAGAGAAAGAAAGAGAGAAAGAGAGAAAGAGAGAAAGAGAGAAAGAGAGAAAGAGAGAAAGAAAGAAAGAAAGAAAGAAAGAAAGAAAGAAAGAAAGAAAGAAAGAAAGAAAGAAAGAAAGAAAGAAAGAAAGAAAGAAAGAAAGGAAGGAAGGAAGGAAGGAAGGAAGGAAGGAAGGAAGGAAGGAAGGAAGGAAGGAAGGAAGGAAGGAAGGAAGGAAGGAAGGAAGGAAGGAAGAAAGGAAGAAAGAAAGAAAGAAAATCCATATTTTCTTGTTTTTTAAGGTCTCATGATGTTTATGCCAGTCTTAAGATCTCTAGTGGCCTGATTCGTGGTTTCTGAATAGATATCTTTGGCAGCACAGGAATCTCATTTAAGACTTTAAACAATTATGTTCTCAGAGTCTCCAAATAAAATGCTTGTGCTTTAACAACAGTGGAAAAGTGAAAGGTTTGGCTTCTTTCCCTTTTGGATCAGCAATGGAATGAATGGAAAACTGGTGCTGTGTGCTGCACTGATAAAAGAGCAAACAGATTGTTTCTAGTGATGCTGGAGCACACCAGCTAGGAGGACCTGATGCATATTTCATCTGACTCTGCTGGCCTGTGGACAAGTTGTGTTGTTGCTGCCAAAAAGTGTGTTTCTTCTATAAGCTAAGAGAGATGCCACCCTCAGTAGTTTTGAAGACCCCACCTTCTTTTTGAGAGTGTTGTCGGATGTAGTGTTGTAAGATGTTGGGGAAGGAAGGAGGTCTCCCAGAAGTGAATAAAAAACTCTGATGATAAGCATCCTCTGTTAAGCCCTGCTACTACAGAATCAAGTTCAAAGAGTAAGCAGCAATGCACATTTACGGTACAAATCTGCCAGCTGGCACAAGTCCCTTAGCCCAATCCCAGTGCCCTGGCCAGTGCAGCAAGCACACTCACCTCCATAAGCCATAGCAGTGGAAGTGCACTCCCCCCCTAGGACAAAGCCCAGTCCTAGGCATAGTCTAGGTATTGCATAGAGGCTAGAAGTCACAATATCTTTCAAATATCCAGGGCTTTGATCCCCACAAGCAAACGTGCTGCAGTGGATACTGTTCAGCATAAGAATTCGAAAATCATGAGGCTTACATAGTCTGGTTTTAGGGCTTGACTGCAAGGTCTTCTGGTCATACCATGGAAATCAGTGGATGCTAAGGGGATGCTCTGTGTCCTGCTCTGCTTCTTGTGTGCCCCAAATCCAATGACAGCAGCTGTTTTGATAAGAATCCTCATCAGACGAATCCATGAGTTTTCCACTCCTCAATTATGAATATGAACTCTAGTCATATTCAAGCCACAAACCAAATCTAAACTTAATCTGGATGCAGACCCAGCCCCTTCCCCTGTTCAAAACATGCAGGAATTCCAAAGGCAAATTTTGGAATTTTCCATGGTTTGTGATAGTCTCTGTGGAGCAGCGTGCGGGCAAAGCAAGCACGTAACATGGCTATTGAGGGCCAGATGAGTGGAAGCAGTTGTTTGCTTAGTGGGTAATACCCTGGAAGTCAATGAGGCTGCTCTCTAGGGAAAACATGGGAAATCAATGGCAGAATCTGGCTCTGTGTCTATAACCTTCTGTAACTACAGGGTTCAGCAAATGTGCAAGAGGCCGAGCTAGCAGAGAGAGCTAGGGGGGCTGCTGCTAGCCCACTGCAGACCTGTTTTCTCCAGGTTTGAAACATTAGGGAGGAAAAAAGAAAGGGAGTGTTAGAAATTTCTGTCTGAGATTCCCATCCTTTGGATTATCCACCTCTAGGAGAATTTGCCCTGTGAACATCCACTAAAGTGGAGCAAACTATTCAAAGTGGGTAGAAACTCTGTCCTGTTCATAAGGCTTACACAAAAGGCTTACTCAGCCACTGAAGCTCAGCAAGTCCCCATACTTGAGCCCTACTAGGTGGGCTGAGTGACTGGTTGAGTGGGCACAGGGCTGCCTCACTGCCCAGGAATGCCTGTTACCCCATGAATTCTCAGCTGTTTGTAACCTAAATGCCACTTAGAGTGTTTTTTCCCGAACATATTTTGCAAAACTGTCAAACTTCAGACATGCAAGCATGTACGAAACCCAGTGGTGGAGTTGGTTTGGGAAGCACTGGGTGAGTTTGCCTAGCAACTGTTTCAGACATATATTCCAGTTAGACAGCACAAATGTTCAAATTCCTTGGCTGCTTTCTGGAGTCCCAGGTCTTTACCTTGGCTTCAGATCTGGATCAGACCAGAACTGCTTGGGAGTGATTCTCCTTTATCAGCTACTTTACAGATAATTTACTAGCAGTCCAAGCTGCATATTTACTTTGAAGAGCAGGAACTTCATCTTTCAGATAAGATTACTCTCCTACGAGTAAATATTGGGCAGAACACAAGGAAAGGATGAAAACTGCAGACAAAATGAAAAGGAAATGGCTGATCAGGCTATTAGATAGTTAGCTCAGGTTGAAGTACCTTCAGAATCGGTCAGAAAGGAGATTAGAGGGGAAAATAGTTCATGGCTTTGTAGGGCCAAGTGCAATGCTCTACATTGGCTTGTGATCCTTGCAACGTATTCACCTGGCAAGCTCTGTAGATTTAGACACTGCAAGTTAATTCAGAAAGAGTCTGAATAGCTAGTATAAATACTATTCAGCTAAATGTGGCTGTTCGCTGTAGCATCCGAAGTCTGTTGCATGCTAGCCCAAACTCTTTAACAGAAAAAAAACCAGAAAAATTAAAGCCCTGTCTAAAAGCCTTTTCTCTGTGGAGGGGATGCTGCACTGCAGGGCAGCAGGTGCCAGGCTTGCCCACCGTTCCCATGAGGGAGCTTTTGGAGGAGCGAACATTTGTAACAAGCTCTTTTGGAGCAAAGGCCGTGGGAAGCATGTCAGGGTGGGGAACCTGGGAGAGAGACAAAACGATGACGAGCTGCATCAGCTGCAAACCTGGGTGCTGCATTTCCATGTGGTGCTTGGCTACCCTGGTGACAGACACGTTATAAATACCTCAAGACAGACCCATTTTGGAGGGGTGCCTGCAGCTGTGGGGAAGCTGCAGATTAGAAATTCCAACCGACTTGTCACAGGCACGAAAAATATTTCCCAACGCCACTCTGTGCTCGGGGGGCTTTTCCTAAGCAGATGAGACTTCAGTAGTCTCATGAAACTGCTGTTAGAAAGGCTTGTGAGAGCTGCGTTCAGCCCGAAAACTGATTACTGCTGCTGTCAAAGCCAGTGTGATGTGATGCTTGCCCTTGGAGCGAAATAATACTAGTGGAGAAGTGATTGTGTTTGAAGAGGCGAAGGCTCGAGCTGGCTGTTTAATGCCATCACTGGGTTGTGAAATGGAGGGGCCAGTAGCGAGAGCCCACATGTGCACCTAGCCACCAGGTCACACAGGCCAAAATGTGCTTGTAGGGCTTACGTCACCCACTTGATGTCAGCCAGCAGAAGACTGCAGGCAGGATTATGTCACTACTCCTGTCCCAACCTATATTCAGGGAGACTAAGTGTCCCACTTCAGCAGCATGCTTTAAATTACATTTGACATTTGGTACAATGTCCGAACCATCCCCAGCCATTTGTTCCCGTGCTTTGTGCTCCTGAAGAAGAGACCATCACATAAAACCTACCTCATGGTAGGTTGTCCATGTAGGTGCCTACCTCATGGGTGACAGAAATGTTGACAACACGGTTCACCACATAGGTGAAATGCGAGACAGATTTTATCCTGAATTATGAACCTCCCAGATCTAAAACCTTTCCAGGATAGACTGATATTACTGCAAATGCAATTGTGATGACTCTTAATAGGCTGAAAGTATTTTCATTTCTGAAAGATAAGCACTTATCATTCTGATGTTCCAGCGAGCTCGGTGCCAGGCAGTACAATACCCAGGACACAATCAAGGCCTCGCTCCTGCGCAAACAACGGGAAGCAGAGGAAATTACACAAAGCCACACTGGAGCGTGCACCTTCCCCTTCATGAAGGCATGAATGAGAAATCACCAGGCTGAATAATTTCTTTCTGATAAATGACTCTGTATTAATTAAAGCTAATCACTCTAGCATAGCTCCTTATATGGCTGTTAAATTGTTACCAGCTTACTGATGATCATGTTTACGAAAAGTAATTGGGCTACCTTTCTATAGGAGTTATCAGAGATTTCCACCCATCACTAACTTGTTCCTTCCTCCGCCACAGGTCCCTTAGATGTGCCAAATGCCAGATTAACTATTTATGGGGTTGCTGTCTGCCTGAAGGGGAAGAAATCTCCAAACTGAAGAAGGAGGTGGGTGCAATAAGTATTTTTAATAGGGTTTTTCCTCCTCGTTGGCCACTGGTGGTGCTTATAAGGACAAATGAACAAACAAGAATGAAATGGCGCAATATTCCTTTGCTTCCTTGTTAGTGCCATTTTTCTGCACTACCACAAAATTCCTCCTGCCCAGACTGGTATTAACATAAAGCTTGTAAGTGCTCTTGGGGCCCTGATTACATTCACTGCCCCCCCTTGCCAACACGTAATGTATATTTTTTTTCATATATGTTTTATGTGTTCATAAAAAGCTATACCCCACTTGACATTTGTTATCTGGATTAAGGCTATTCATTCAGCTGGCCAAAAAGGGATGAAATCTATGGAGCATTTCATCTGCCACAATCCACAGATGATGGTCATTTGTCAGGTTGCTAATATGAACAAATCCAATAAAACAAGCAATCAGCCTATGGACTTAAATAAAACAACATAAAGAGGAAGAAATACCAGGCCCTCCTCCATAATGCTCTCCTATTTATTATTTTTGTCTGTGTGGTCTTGCGATCATAAATGTTGCCATTACAGGCTACATTACTTTCTTGCATGAATCACTGAGCAAGGGTTTTATCACCAAGACCTTCTAGTAAAGAGAAGACAAAATGTACTGCTTTGAAGGTCTCCTCTGAATTCAAACGTCTGAACTGAAAATGGCCAGTATTGAGCCAGCTCAGAATTACTGCTACGTTTACTAGAGCTAGTAATATCCAGAGTTATTTCCGCTCTGCTCTTTTACAAGTCATGTGATTTCATTTCTTCTCTATCAACACTCTAGTAAATGAAAACCAGACTCATAATCATACAATCAATTTTATTACATTGCCACTGTGTGAAAAGGAAGGCTTCAAAGATTAACCAGCATTTTCGATAAGGAGACTGAGCAAACCGTGACTGCTTCAACGACAACAACAACAAAGAGAGAGCATTTAAATAAATGATTGTGGAAAAGAACTATTTCATATAGTCAAAATGTAATTGGGTACATAACATGGCCGATATGCTGAAGGCCATGAAAATTTAATTACCCTCCGAACCACTGAATAAATTATGCAGCCTCCGATTGCTGCAGAACAAAGTTTATAGGCCAGATTCACTGTTGGCACCAGCAAACAGACTTACATTGGCTTCCATGGAGTTGTCATCATTTGTTCCAGTGGTGAGCTTGGCTCGCCATCCCTGCAGCATGGATCCAGAGTCCTTTGAAGTCAATGGAAAGGGCCCTTGACTTCAAGGGACTTTGGATCATGCCTGGTGTTACGTGTGTTTTGCCAACTGAATTAGTTATGCTGCAGATCACCATGTACATACACATTCGGTGTCATGACACGTACTGATCCGGGAGTGGGACTGGAAATGCATCCCTAGCAGCAAAGACTATTTCTGTAACCCAAGCCCGCATTTGGAGCTGGTCTCTTCACATTTAGAATATTTCCACTTAGTGCCCAGCCCCTCAGTTTGTTTGCAGTTTAATTCCTTCTAGCATGTTATTCCATCACCCCCTCAAATCGCTCAGTAACTGCCTGAAAATTGAAGCTATTTTAGATGAAGCTTCATCGGAAAAGATGTGGTTATAAGCTAACATATTCTTGCCCTGCACCAGCTGTCTGTTCTCTAAACCTAGCTGTGAACATAATTTTCCCAAGAAAGCTCTCTGGCAGAAGTTAGGTAGGAGAAAGATGACGGAGAGCAAGATCATGCATTTTAACCACCAGTTAGTAGCATTAAGTTGCAGAGCTTGCTCTTGTCAAATACTGTCCAACCTGGGTAGAGAAGGTACATACGAACAACGCAGAGACTCCAGTCATCACATAACTAGAGAAATGCAGAGAAAGTCCAATAAAACATGAAGCTCTTCATAGGCTCTGCTTCCCAATGACTTGCTGGGGTGCCTCAGATGGCATCTCTGGACAGGTTCAGGATGCATCACCTGGGTGGCTCTCAGTCAGACCTGTGTCCTGTCTGTCCTGGGCCTGGAGATTGAGCCACAAATCTCAGCAGCGGCAATCCACCTTTCCTATTGACAGGCTGAGGGAGTAAATAGATTTTTCCTTGTCCATCTCAGCACAACAAATGTTTGTGAGAGAAGGAGGCCAAGGAGACGGGGAAACTGAGCAGACATATAGAAAAATAACCAGAGAGGCTGTCCTAACAGGCAGGAATGGCAGCATGGGCTGACCAAGAGAACTGAGGAGGAGAACAAAAATTTCGCCAGTAACTGGTGTTTGTCTCGATGGACAAACATCAGTGTGAATTTGAACTATCTCCTGGATGATAGGAGGATGAGAGAGAAAATCTGACACATGCCGCTTCTCGAGTAGCATCAAATGTATTAAAAATGTTTATATGCCTAATGTGACCTAATTGCGACCTCACTGAACTAAAACTCGGGTCTCCAGCTTTGACACCTAGTATTGACACCTCCAGCTTTGACCTGCTGGGTTACTCTTGCTGTTTTGTTATTCTGTGCCACAGCTTCCCAGCTGTAAAGAGGAATGACAGTAAATCATGTTGACTGCTTTAATAAAGCACTAAAGAACCTCCTGCTCTAAAGAGCAGCAAAAGAAAAATAGGCAGAGTTACTATTATTTAGCAGCTGGATTCAGGTATGAGATGGATACTTGGTAATGGGATGGTGATATCAGATTGCAGGTTTAAAATAGACACTTTCAGAATATGAAAGTCCACAGGCGAACTTGTGAAATACCAGTTCAATCACTGACCATGGATTAGCAATGAAGTCTAAGTTCAAATTCCAGCTAAAAAGCCAAATTTATGGGTGCAAAATATAATGTTTAAACAAACCTGTGTCTGACACCAACTGATCATCACAAAACAGAATTAGAGCTGGCTACCATTCTTTTGGGTTAGCATGAAACTACTGGAAGTTTAAAGCTTTTTCATGTTTTGTCACAATCTCGATAATAGGCTTATTATGGGGGTTGTAAAATTTCATTACAGCACATTCATTTCTTGAACAAAATGAGGCTCATTTTTCCAGTGGAAATAGCCTGGTCTTGATGATGCTTCTCTCTGCGCCAGAGAAAAGGTTCAGCTGGCTTCTTGGATCAGCTTTACGGCCTCTTTGCAGCGCCAGGCTGCTGCAGAAAGGGGAACCGTGGAGCCAAGAATTTGGCCTCTGGATTTCAGTGACATTAACACCCAGAAAGAATTCCTGGGAAGGACCACTTCCATGAGCGAAACTGGAGCCATTCCTCACAGTCTGGGGCTTGTCTGCACATGCGAATAAATGCATCTGGAATAAGAGCAGCTGTAAATTTAAAGTGGGACAGTGGTAAAATGGAGTAAGTCATGTGGCAATGTGATTATTTCTTTTTTATTTCTGATGGAATCGGTGAAGTTGATGCAGGGAAAGACACCCACTTTCCAGTCTCACAGCGTCCACGTGTATTATCGCTCCTGACTGAGTTACTTGGAGTTGTTAAATGATTGCACTAGAATAACTCCATGTGCAGACAAGATCTCATTTTTCTATAGAACTGGGGAACGACAGAAGTCTATCAGGGAATAAATTCAGCTTGCTTATTTCTTCTCAGAACAAAAGATTTGCCCAGGTTTGTGAGGTTAGTATGAATAAAATTGCCAGGATAAAGCAATCAGTGTTTCATTAATAGACGTTTCACAGCTGAGTAAACTTTTTTCAATGTATCAGCTGGAAGACTCAACCATTTCTGGTTTTCAAAACATAAGTTTTGAGCATCTGTTCTAGCTTTCAAGCACTTTGGTTGAAGGAGAAAAGATCAGCTATCATATTCACCCAAATATAAGTCAAAATACGGTTTTAGAGCAATTTTCTAGAAAAAAAACACAACTTGCCTTATACCTAGGTGCAACTTATTTGAAGAGGAAAGCAAATCTCAGTTCTGAAGTGCTACACACTTAGAGAAGGTATTTATCTGTTCCTCTTTTACTTGCCTGTCTTTTGGTAAGTGTTTTCCTTATTTTTTGCCAGCCATAAACTGTCATAATATGCACCCAAGTCTGCAGCTTTTAGAGATGTTTCATGTTCATACAGAACTTGTAGGGATGCCATTTGTTATTCACTGCTATTTCAGGGCACTTGGTGTACAGAACAGATCCTCTCAAAATGAATTCATGGAAGAGAGCAGAGGAGAGAGGGAGGGAGGAAGAAACGTGGGGATCTCACTGGGAATTATGTTTAACCTCCACTCTGACCTTCCCCAGACACCTGATGGTACTGCACTGAGACTGAAGTGAGTGATTCTGTCACACGAATATCAGTTGGACACGCTTTGGGAAATGAACATTGCCTAAACCTTTGTTTCTCACAGGAAAGCAGCTATACGTCTGCAGCTTTACAATGAAAAACTATCCTGACTTACAACAAGCATCTTTCACAGGTCACTATGGTATATACTGTTCTTTCCGAACTTTGTCTACCATCAGGGTAGCATTTATGATACTTTTTTCTGAAAATAACAATCTGTTTTTTTCCGAGGACTAGCAAGATTGGCCATTTAGCATGAATCACCTAATTCATTCCAGATCTTGGACTTTGATATTTATTTTGAGATATTTCTTATTTTGGAGCACCGCAAAGGGTACATTTCACAGACCATTTTACCAATTTCATTGGGTAAAAAATGAGTAACAATTCCCTAACTTGAAAATTGTTGTTTAACTGCAGTTGTTAAGTGAAATCTTACTCTGCTTATGATTCAAGTATGCATCTTTGTTGCAAAGGAAAGATAAATAAATTATGATCCTAACCAGCGTTAGATAATTAGATGCTTAATATAAGGAGTAGAAGGGAAAAGACATTGAAATAGGTCTATGGGAGGTGAACAATTTGCACTGCAAAAGCTATTAATGGCTACTGGAGCCATCTGACCTCTGTTAAGTCTTTTCCTCAGACACCTCAGCTCTTTTTAATGTATAGCAACTCAGACTCACTGCATTTTAGTTTGAGGCTGGCGTGTTTCTGAGGGAGAGTAGATACACAGTGAGGGTGGCCAAAGACAGCTTTATGTTGCTGACCCCATCGGACGCTTTTGCTCTGCATGAAAGTCAGCAGAACAGAATACACGTCTTGCATCTCCACAGTGCAGGATCTTAGCACCAACTTACCTCCATGAGCTGGTTTTGGTTTCATCAGAGCCTGCCACACATTTGAATCTCAGCTGGAGCCTCAGTAGTGCTAGGCAATGCTCCATTCTGCTGTTGATCCTGAGGATGCTGATCTTGGGCAAAGGAGAGGAGCAGGCAGGTAGAGCAGTACAGTCTTTGTCCACTGTGAAAGATTCAGACATGGTCACATGTCTGTCAGAGGCATAAATCCTATGTCCTTAAACACTTTCCTCCTCTGTCTATCACTAATGTCAGTCATCCTGTCATATTTTGTCTGGATAAACATTTACAGGGGATAGTAAAGAAGGAATGAATTTAACAGTCATGCAATATGGTGAGGTGCACAGTGACCATTGTGGAATTTATTGTTAAGAGGAGATGCAAAAAGCATATGTATGCTGTGCTACTTGTGGAATTATGTTGTTTTGCTGTGTGTACTATGTGATAACACAGGACAGGGCAGCTCTGAACAGTCTCTGCTGAGGGAATATATGATGTCCTGGAAATGCTCCAAAAGCTCTTTCAAGCCATTTAGGTACCTATTGCATTAAAAGGGCTCTGTTCTGGTAATCTAATATTTGCAGAGAGTATCTGCTGAAGGCTGAGCAGACAAGTCAGGGTAACATTCCTTTATTCATGTAATCCCAACAACATGAAGGTGACCCGGATATGACTGCTTTGCAGCCAAACAGTATATTAGCAATGAATAAGCAAGAGCTAGAGCATACACTATGCTTTTTTAAGATTCTCTCCATCATGGATTTGATAGAGTCATCACAGCATCTTACCTGTTCTCTTTCAAGATCAGGCTGTCATCAGACTAACACTGAGCAAACACTTTCAGAAGTCATCAGGAACATTTGTTCAAATACAGAACTTGCATTCACTTTTCCCAGTCCTTTGAGTCATCTCAGCAAATCTGAGAGTTGTTTTTTTTTTTTTTAACCTGGCATCCTATGGAAGTGGCAAATGTTCAGTCATACGGATGAGTATGAGTGTGCATGATTGGTTTTTTTTCCTCTCCGTTTTTCCATTCCGCATCCACTCCCCCAGTATCTTTTAGACCTAATTGTTACTTGCCCTCCTACCTGTATTCAGAAAATTAGAGAAACTCATTTTTCTGGAGACCACTAGCTCCCCTGTCAAATTCTTGGCTTTCCACAAACGTTGTCATCAGTTTGGAAGATGAAGTGAAACATTTGTGAAGGATGGTGGATCTGACTCCGGCACTGCAGTCAGCCTGCAGTCTCTGGGGGTTCATTTCTTCCCTTCCCTTCCCAAGCCATTGCAAGGAAGCAACAGAAGTGAAATTATGCTTCTTCAATCACCTACCTCCACAGAAAAAAATCAAAATAGAGGAAAAGAAAGAGAACAATGAAGTATTGAAGCCAAAGCCAAAGCAAATAGTTCAGAAACAGTCCATGAGCTGAAATAAGTTGCCATTCAGCTGTGTGCTGTACAAGTCCAAATAATTAAAACGACTCTAAAAATGTTCTGGTCACTGATAACTCATGAATAAAAGAAAGATAAATATGTCATATTTCTCAGTAAATTTTAAAAAGTGAATTTTAATTTACCATGACTATTTTCTTCTGAATGATCTAGTGACTGGAATGGATGATTTACTTGACAGACATACTCATGCACCTAGTGCACACAGGGACATGGGGCTCCACCGATTTCTTTAGTCTCTGAAATTTTAGATTCAGATTTAATTTAAATTTATTCATAAAGTTAGTACATTTTAAAGACTAGTATAATATCCAACTCAGTAGTTCCCAAAGCAATATCTTCCATTTGTGGGGCAGGGAGAGGAGTGAGAAGGTGCTGCTGCCGGCTGTGAGGGACCTGACCTGCTGGAGCTGTGGATGCTCTGCCTCGACACCTTGGGACAAGCAGTCAGCAGACAAGAAGGCTCTCACACCCTCAATCACCATGTGGGCAAGACAGTCCTTGCTAATGGGTAAGGCAGCTTTGGGATGGCCATGGAAGTTTTGCTTTCTGGTTCTCCATCCTGTCAGTCCTCAGCCGAGGTAAATCACCATAGCTGTATTTACACAACCAGAAGAGCTTACCACAAGCAGTGAGAGGTTGTGGTTTGCTGGTGATTCATATCAGATCCACGTCATGACATTTTTCCACTGCAGTTCAGTACTCTGCAGCTAAGCATGCTGCTCCAAGGCCACTTTTGCTCTTCTTAACTTGCAGGTAGAGCAACGGAAGTTATGCTCGCACGAAAGCAGGAAGGAAAAGTACAGCTCATCGCAGAATAAGACTGTGTTCTGAAGCTGGAATGAATGAATAGCCGTGCATTATGTATTACACTAATGTATGTATGTAATACTACTGTACAGTCTCTCACTACCTGATGAAGGTTTTCTTTGACTTTGCCAAAGATTTCCAGTGTTTCCCTTCCCTTCCCTTCCCTTCCCTTCCCTTCCCTTCCCTTCCCTTCCCTTCCCTTCCCTTCCCTTCCCTTCCCTTCCCTTCCCTTCCCTTCCCTTCCCTTCCCTTCCCTTCCCTTCCCTTCCCTTCCCTTCCCTTCCCTTCCCTTCCCTTCCCTTCCCTTCCCTTCCCTTCCCTTCCTCTTGTAGGACTGAAAGTTCAGAGAAAATAATTTCTGTGATGCTTTTTTTCTTTCCAAGGCTTTTGCTTATGACGTTTTTTTTCTTCAGGATAACCTGATGACTGAAATGGACTAGTGAACATAGCGACTGAACCTTGGGATTGGTGTACACAAGAACTTAAGTCTGTACCTGCTTCCTTAGCTCCAAAAGTGAAGGTCCTAAAAAATTACTGCTCAGCAGCTGTCAAAGCCTGGAGCAGCCTGGTCTCTAGGCTCCTAAATGGCTGCCACAGAAGTCCCCACACAAGAACATTGCTGCAGCTGGGTACCCACAGGACTTCCTAGATCTGACACTCAAGAAATGTGTGTATCTTACAGGGCTCAATGCACTAGGATTTCTTAAGATACAAGCAAGAAAGTGCAATAACAAACAAGTTTATTGAAATCGATGGAGTGCTCACCTGAAAGATACAAATTGACATGTTTCTCTGTATTTCCAGGGATGGGAAGGGGATGGGAGGAAGGGGATCAGTTCATCACCAGGTATTTCTGGAGAAGAACCAGCTCACTTGCTGTTGGTGAAGTTGTTTTACAGTCAATACACAGGTGAGACAATGACTTTAGGAATGATCTGAGCACTCACCCAGATAAAAAAGAATTGGAGTGTATCTTTGATTATCAAAACATGGAGGCTAAGGCCTGGCAGAAGAAGGGTTAAGACACCTGCAAACTTTCACCTCAGCATCGCAAAGCAGTGTTCTTTGAGTTGTAGGACATGAACCTCAGGTCTACAAAGTGACTGCAAAAAATCATGGCGCACACATGCTTCCTTGCAACAAAGCAAGTGATCAAAATTAAGGAAAACTGAAAATTAACAATCAATAATTTAAACATTAACATCCTTTATATGTGGTTGCAAATGAAAATCTGTGTGACAACACAGCATAATACCACCTAGAAATTATTTCCAAAAATGCTAAGTGGGCCCTGCAATTACAATGGTTTGAGAAACCTTGCTCACATTGTAGTGGGTAGGGAACCTTCCTGGATTAAGTTAAGTCAAGTCTCTCTTTTCAGACAAGTACTTGGATCTCTGACTTCTCACACAGGAGAGCTAACCATTTACATAAACGAGCAGTTTTAAGCCTCTCATGCCCCTCCTTACCACCACCAGTATGCGCTCCATTCTTCCTGACGTTCATTCTTGGTGCCACGGGCATCTCTGTGCTCAACTTGCTGAGTGCCTCTTTAGGCACCAAGCTGGATTCATTTACTGTATAGAATATTGTATGGCAGACTGCAGGACTGCATTCCGCTAGGCCACATGGTGCTGGGAAGCTAAGCACAGTGACAGTACATGTAATGGTACCAAAAGTCCTTTCATCACTGCAGGCCTTGGTGGCTCTCAGGCCAAGACCTGGCCCACAGACCCAAAACTCATACTTAATACAGCTTTTCCTTGCCAAAGCTTTAGTGGAGCAAAATCTCTAGAACTCAGAAAGCTGCCAAAGCGATATGAGTCAGAAATAATTTCTAAGTCCCATTAAAAAAGCTGACCTACGTATAATAGGCATGCTATGTGGACACCACTGCTACCTGGTTTGCTACCCATAATCTGACCGCTTTAGTGATCTGCTGAGTCCCTGGGTTGTGTGCTGGATGCAACTGCCTATGCCAAGTGCTCGGCTCTTTCAACATCTCCGAGGTACCACACCTTCTCCCCGTGCCACAAAGAGATCAGAAGCTGCTCAAATTAAAGTCCTTTATTAATGGAATGGTTTTAATAGACCAAAAATGAAATGGATGAAAGGAATGCTTGTCTTTTATGGTTGCCAGAAAAAGTAAATATTGTCTACAGACATTATACAGCTTTCTTTTAACCAAAATTAAATACGGTCCATAGCAAAGCAAGCAATCTGTAGAAATGTATTGTTATGCTGCTATTACAAACTTTACATTGGATAAAAACCAGGTGTCTCAAAGCCAGCTTTAACCTTAGTTGATTACTGTTATGATTCTGTGTATTTTGCCTTCATCTCCCTTTTTTGCTATTATATATAAATCAGGCATTAACAAGGTTAAAAAAGTGAGTGATCACAAAACAATCACAAAACAAGCTCTGAGTAGCAGAGACAGAGAGTGAGCTCCTTGCTCACCACCCAGCACGACTACTCTGTCACCCTCTTTCAAGATTTAAGGAGGAGTTTATCACCTCCCTGCAGGCTCTTCCCACATCCAACCATTTGTCTCTCCAATCAACTTTCAGTGCCAGGAATGCCCGTGAAGGCAATACCTGGTACGAGAACATACATTTTAAATATACATATTTTAAAGGAGCATATTTTCTTCTAGCAGTACTGTGTGCTGTCTCTGCGAATGCATGTTCACAGTAAAACCATGTCAAATAAATATTACAAGGAATCAGCACAGTGCATCCAGTTTCACTTTCCAAACGGAAAGTGGTGTGTCTGCGTTTAGTGGTGGTATAAGGCAGAGACTTAATACAAATCCAACTTTGCTAAGTCACGGTCATGAACAAAGAAATCCTGCCTAATTACAAAATACTTGATTAACAACTCAGCCAAACAAAGGGATAGGTTTACTATACACCAAAGCTATTTGCTGAAGAGGACTTCACTGCTGGTTTCATAGCGGACAGACAGCACAGAGAGTATGTTTTTTCAGTTTGCAAAAAGGATTAATCAGATTACTTTGTCCATTCAATCAAACATTGCTCTGCTGTAACAACATCGTTCTCAGTTCCCTCTCTCTTTGATCCTCCTGCCTGTATTTCTCCTCTAGTTTTTGTTTTTCAGAGTCCATACTATAAAAAGTGGAATCTGTGCTTCTCCTAATCTTCTCAAACTGGCTGAAATCCGCAACGTACTTTCCATTTGGAGAGAGAGAAACCACAGGAACGAACTCGTAGCCCCAGTGGATCTCCTCAGGGATGTAGGAAGTCCTGCTTTGGCAGACAGCACTGGTGGACTCCACCGTGGCGTTCAGGAGCACCACAAGCTCAAAGTCCTTCTCCTTGAGATTTTGAGGCGTGAGATCTCTCAAAGGGCTGCTTTCATCCAAAATATGGTAGAAGGTTAAAGGCAAAATGAGAAATGGACTCTCTGAAGAGGAGTCAACGTTGAACTTGACACTGGCTTGATTCAGCAGGATCCGCTCCCCTTCTTTGGTTTCATATGTCTGAAGAAGCTTCCCAGACAGCTGACACTGTATCAGAAGGCTCTTCCTCATATTTGCTACTCTGATCACCAAGCAAAGTTCTCCATTGTGTTTCGTAATGACAGCACAGTGGCTGAATTTAATAGTCTCTGCCCTTTTTTTAGGTCTTGCAATTTTGGCCAGAAAGGTACCTGTGATGAAGATTTCAATCAAGGTGGTGATGACCAGTTGGGCCACAAGTAAGAAAATGGCATGAGGACACTCCTCTGTAATGAAACGAAATCCATAGCCAATGGTCGTCTGTGACTCCAGGGAGAAGAGGAATGCCCCAGTCAGAGAGTCTACATTCTGGACACACGGCTCGCGCTTTGGGGTGAACTTGTTTATTTCTAAATCACCATGAAGGAATGCAATGGCATAGTAGATAACTCCAAAGAGGAACCAGGTCATAACGAAAGTAGCAGCAAATAAGGTAAGTTTGTACCTCCACTTCATGTCTATAACTGTAGTCCACAAATCTTGAAGGTAGAGTAGATAAATGCCATCGACTTTGTCTATCCGCACGTTGCTATGACCGCTTTTGGACATCACACGGGGTTTGTGTGCCTTGAGCATGGCAGTGTCGATGCCTCCGTTAACCAGCGGGACGCGGGACATATTAATCTTCGTGGTTTCCATTCTCACTGCTTCAGTCCTAAGGAGAGAATAAAAGAAGACTGTTACTTAATGAAATCAAAGCACATGACTGATTCTGAAAGGCATTTGAAAATGTTGATGGAGAGAAAGCACAAACATAATCTAAACACAGCAGCAGTGAATAAAAACAGTTGAAATATAAAGTTACCATCATACAATATCTGACACTACAAATAATTTCATATTCTTTTTTCCAGGAAAAAAAAACAAAACATTTTTTGATTCTGGTGACTGCCAAATATGGAGAAGTAGGTTTCTTTTATGATAGCCTGCAAAAGAAATTTGACCAAGCTGAAATTTTATATTAGTACTTTATTTCTGTAAAATGCATTAAATTTTTTTTCTTACGTTTCTCTAGAGAAGAGGCTCTTTTTGATTACTGAGCAGGTTTTCTTTAATGCCCTGAAGAGAGACATCTGATCAAAATTAAAGTCGCGTCAATGCTTGGTTTAGAACGCAGATCCAGCACACCACCTCTGTCTCTTCCTGCAACGGAGGCAAAATGAGCCAGACCAGCTTTCACTGTGAACAATTAACTTCCACAAGGGATTTACTCAATCGGATCTGGCTCTTTGTTACAAACCTACAACTAACCTAGAGGGAAACAAAGCAGACCCGAACACATCAAAGTCGAGTTTTGGAAAGGAATATTTACACCTGAAAACACTTCAAAGCTGTTTGCACTGTACCGCACTCCGATTTTAAGCCATCTAAGGAAAAAAAGGAGGCAATTCGCAAAGTCAGCCGTGGGCCCTAACCTGCGCGAACCCAGCAATCATTGGACCACCCGACTCCTGAAGTTTGTTTACTGTGCATCAGTCCGGGTGGAGAGTAAGTGTGCGGACACTCAGGACTGAACAAAGCCCACAGAGTGAAGCAGAACGGTGCCTGTGCCAGTTTGATGAGGCAAGTGACAAGACCCGGCTTGCAGGACCAGACAGTGATTACATAGAGCAAGGACAGTGCATGTTATAGTTGTTTCCAACAACAAAACTTCCTGCTGACAAAAACAACAAAGAAAAAAACCATCCCATGCATCCTTTGTGCTTTGGCAGGTCATACAAAAAGCATTGTTTTGTTCCATTGTTTTCCTCAAAAAGAGCCTTAAGTAAGTGATTCGTTTTCGTGAACCACTGGGAAAAAAAAAAAAAAAAAAAGAATGTCTTCCTTATAGCTACTTAAAAGAATTTTGCAGGAAGTACAAGATATATTTGTGGTACACACATGTGCCAGTCCAGGACATCAGCATAATTGCTCACTGAAGTACCTTTCCTGTTATGTCAATTAAGGAGAATTTTTGTTTATGACTATACCCATCACACTGCTGCAGGTTTTCTGGGAAAGGGTAATTAAACTTAACTCCCATTAACACCTGTAGCTCATTACAATTTTGGTTTAATCACCAACATTTCTCTTCCATAGCCTAGGAGCCATTGCCATATATATTTATATATAAAAGAAAGGAACGCATCAATGATCCCAGTAGGAGATTCCTTATGTGACAGTCAAATCAACACACAGCGCGCAGCATGTCCGGATAATAAACAGGAAAAAACCTTCAAGTGATCTGAAAAAGAACAACGGGAGGAAATGGGGGGGTGGGAGGGGTCGGGGTGGGAAGGCGCATACATGCAACTGCTCTTTAGGCAAACTCAAAATCAAGCGCTACTGTCAGCGCACGGTAAATACATGCAACCTCTAATGGGAAAACTTTTAGGAAAATGCATACCGCTTAGTGAAGAGGCTTCATTCCCCACACCGAGCCTCACCCTGGATAAGCCATGGATATAAAACCTGTGCAAAAATCTGTCCCGAAATAAGTACGCTTCTTCCCCTCAAGCACACTTCCCCTTAGCCATTACTTCCAGGCACAAACATTACGTTGTCAGAACAAATTTCCCTGCCACAAATTGCTAGGCCAGGAGATAGCTGGCCTCTCCAATCCAGCACCAGGGACACGTCCCCGTCCCATCCCATCCCCCTGCTCAGCCTACCTGGATGCCTGCTCCTGGGAGCAGCTCCCCAGGGCTGCCGGCTCCTCCTCCTCTGGAGGCCACGAGGATGGAGATGGCCAAGGCTCCACCTTCCCTTCTCGGTGCTCCAGCTGGTGGGCTTGAGCTGGTGGGGCAGGGACAGGGCTCATGGGCTTGGAGAAGAGCAGACTTACCTGCTCAGGGTCAGGGGTGGCCCAAGGCGAGTGGCACGTGGACACTCGGCACACCACACTCACCATGACTTTACCATGCCCAAGAAACACTGGCTTCTGCACAAGTGGTCAGCATACGTGTAATAAATCTGGCATGTTTGGGATGCACTGGGCATGCTGTGCAGAGCAGCTCTGCCCCACATGCACTGTGGCTCTGATACTTCCTTCATATACCAAACTTGGTACGCATACACTGCACCATTCATCTGCAGCACCAGCCAGGTCCAGTTTCAACCCGCACAAGGGCCTGGTGAGAGTTCTTGCCCCTGCCTCTGCTCTGCCCTGAAATACCTTGTTCCCTGTCCGGGAGCCCTGAATGGAGAAAATCCTGACACTGCAGCCTGCCACATTTCCAGACCTGGTGGTGGACACCTAACATCACAGATGTACCGAAATGCCGTAGCAGAAGAGTTCCCCCACAAGACGAGAGGTGGGAAGGTAGTTGCAAGGCACAGTGTCTTCCCTGGGCTACACCAACAGTGACAGCTGTAAATTTTGCCATTTCAGGCTTAACTTGAGAAGTAAAGCTTTGCTGCAGCCCTAGGCAATGTCTGGCATGCTCCAGACTGTGTTTCAACTCACAACCAAAGCCGTTTCTCACTGTGCCTCTCTACTGTCCCCATGTGTAAAGTGGATCTCCCCATGTGAGGTCAGCATGGCAGAGCTCTTAGTTTTGGAGTCCACCATAGATGAAAGAGGCTGTATCAGTGCTCCCCTGTCATCTTTTGTGTCCTCCCTTGATTTGTATTTCTGTATGTGACAAAGTTACTCAGCTTTACAGTGATTTCCTGAAATGGATCCCAGCCAACTTCTGGTGCTTTTTTTGGTGTTAGGGTATTTTTTGTGTTGATTTGCTTCCTATTTTCTTCTCTTACATCACTTTTTCCTGTGTGATCCTGAATTCCTCTAGTGCTCTTTTCCTCTCCAGGGAAATTCATCTTGGTTTCCTTTCCCTGCAGAAATATTTCCCTTCTTCTCTGTCACACTGATACGGGAAGAGAGGATCTGTCATGCCGCCTTGGAACAGCACTGCCTCTGCTCCCCTCCCTTATCCCTGGCAGCAGCCAGCAGCAGTCATCTGGGGGGAAGAAACTCTGATGAAACCAACAGTGGAACAAAACCTGGCTTCAGAGGAGGGTTCTCCCCTGCCCTCCACTTCCCACTGCTTCCTGAGTGAAGTGACCAGTACAATATCCCACAAAAAATGATTCGTGGGTGTCCGTATGTATAAAACCCATGTTACAACACCTGCGTTACTGTTTCCCATCTTATACCTTATATAGGCACCTCAGATACTCTACGCCCTGACAACCGTCCTCAGCACCTCAGCCGAAAGATTTTGGTTTGTTTGGTTTCTACTCCTTTCCCTCTAAATCAGAAAGCACATCTACCAGAGTAAGTTAATACAAGCAAACAAGACTGAATAATCATAGTAGTATACATTTTTAAATTAAAATAACATCTACTTGCCCATTAGCTAACGGATTTTACACTGATAAAGTATTTTTTATTACTGTAAAAACCCCCGACTCAAAGAGTAGCTGCAAATAAAAGTGAACTGAAGTACAGTTAAGGAAACAGCTACTTCAAGAGGGAAGAAGATGAAATTGTCTCAGACTTGTCTAGCACTTTAATGTCCTGTGAATTCCTCCTTTCCTCACCAGCCCTTTGGAACAGCCAAAGGAGACTCCCTGTCAGAGCACATGCTGGTAAGGAAGTTTAGTGCAGACAAAGTCAATAAAACGTAGAGCTACATACCAAACCACCAACCATGAATACCTTGATATTAAGGTAATTCCAGCAGCCAGGGATATAACAAGCACATTAACACTGCTTCCAGAGACCACATTATCAAGAAGTCGAAGCCAGCTTGCATACACGCAAAAATGTTCCTGTTGCATGAAGCCAGATTTGCTTGTGCAAGACCTCTTTTGGCAGACACAACTGATTAAAAGTGTACAGGAGCATGACTTGTTCGAATGGCCTCAGCTGTTTGCTTTTTTTCAAATCAGATATGCTTTGCCACTTGAGCAAACCCTCATGCATGCTTCACTGCCACTCTGATACAGGGGCAAAGCTTGAACTGTTTTTTCAACCAGCATAAACCATTAGCAGGCTTGGCATTAAAAAAAAGCAGGGGTGAGGAAAGAAAACATTGACAAGAACTGCATAATCTTTAGATCTTTCCTAGGTCTGATGTGGTTCAGTAGGTTATAAAAGTCCCTCCTGAATTCTCAGTGCTCTGCCTAGCATGAACACCCTCCTGCCTTTGGGCTATGCACCAGGTTATGCTGCGCAATTGTCAACCAGCAAAATCCTCCTCTGTAGCTGAGTTATGGAATACAACAGGAGAGAGCGGAGGTAGAGGGAGGGAAGCAGTGGTTGCAAAAGGATGCTTCACCTCTGCCACCAGCTGCAGCATGCAGTCACACAGCTGGACACTGCTACCCTGGACTTCATAAAAGAGTCCTTCAGCGCTAGGACTGATCAGCGTTGAGAATGGTGATAGGCAGGCTGGCAGTCAGTCATATTGTGAAAGAAGCTGCCTTTAAAAACTAAATTAACACCTTTTTATTTTCTTTCACAAAAGGACTGAGCCAAGAGAACTGTAAATACCCCCTCAAGTCAAAATCAGTTCCCAAAGCTGTGCCTTTAGCTCCCCATCCCTCCGTAGAGTCACCCATCAGTGCAGGGCAGCCCTGTGAATGGTGACTCTTCCCGGGCTCGGGCACCCAGGAGCAGGTGAAAGCAGAGGCACGGCCGAGCCTGCAGGCAGGATAGTGCCCGGGTGCTGCAGAACTGACTGTGCCGTACGTAGGTGGGGGCGAGCGGTGTGGTGGGGGAGGTAGCGGCGTGTTTTTCAACACTCCTGGCAGGGCCAGGACAACCATTTACAGACCAGTATGAAGAAAGTGAAAACCCCAATCCATCTTTGTCTCTCCTAGGCTGCCTGCCTGACATCTGGCCATGGAAGATGAATTAAAGCTGGAGAAGTCTCATGGTGCGTTGTTTCTGAGGGAGATTTGTACAGGAATCTTGTTCTTTCCAAGGGCAGGCTGTAAGACTTTGCAGTAACTATTGATTTATGTAGATGAGCCTTGGAAACTACACTGGTGCAAGCAAATAGGAAAACAACCAAGCAGGCAGAGAGAAGGCAAAAGATGACTCAAAGCTTATTGAGGTTAATGGAGAAGCTCCCAGTGATTTCACAGGTCTCTGGACCTTTCTCCAAGTGGAGAAAAAGCACTACCGCTAGCGTCTGAACAGCTAACACACTGCAAGTGAGCTGTTCATCTTTTCAAAAACCTGCCCTCCAGCCTCTGTCCTGGGCTCTGCGGATGAACAGGGCACTTGGCTGTGCAGAGCCTTCATCCAGGAACCCTCACATACACCAAAGTCTTCCTTCAGAAAGAAGTAAGTAAAGTGATCTGTGTCTGAAACTCTCCTTTTTGTGTTCGGTAATATGGCTTATACAATGCTGCTGGAAAAGAGAGAAAGGTTCCCCAGAAACCTGTTCTGCTCTTTTATTTTTACGAATGGCTTTTCTTCTGTAGTGCAACATTCAATACTTTTGAATGTCTCCCTTGCTGACATATTGTTGTTTCAAACTCTTTTCAGTTTCAAACAATTCATTAGCACAGTTAAGCATTTAAAACCTGCCTTTGCTGTGATGCTTTTCCCACCCACTAACCCTTTCCTCGTTCTTGCTGCGCAAACCTTACCTGGCTCTTTCTACACGGGCAAGTCTAAACAGACTCTCGAGAGCCTGTCCTTTCTGTTTCTGGGGAGCTGGGTGCCAGAACTACTCTGCAAGGCTGAAAGGGACATTGTTGTTGCATTATGCTTATCAAGCTCACACCCTGTACTTGCACTTTCATTTACATCTTCAACCTGCTGTAGGAACATCAGTGACCCCTCACAGTAGGCCTCCGGCACAGGCAAGCATCTCAGCGACACCACAGAGAAGGAACCGAGCTAAGGGAGGACGGGAGTGATGTCCTGTCCGAATCGACGTTAGCAGTCAATACTAAGGCCAGGACTAGACCTTCAGAGAGCCTAATGCCTACTGTTGTCCTGTTTTGCAATCGCTGCCACTATTTCTTCACTCTTCCCTTTTAGGATGCCTTTGAGGGCTTTCAGTAGCTACATCCTGTCCTTCTTTCTCCCTGAGGTACTTCTCTTTTCCATGAGGGTATCTCTCCTTATCCTGTTTGCCCCATTTTGCTTAGTATCCCATTCCCCTGCTCTTTCCCACTCTCTGCGAATCAAAAGATCCAAACTAGTTGTGCTTACGCCACCACCAGAGAAGCGTGTAGCTGTGGCAGCAGAGTTTCTTCACACAAGACTGCACACTGGTTTATGTTCTGCAAGTATCTTACCGTAGGTTCACAGCACCTATTCCTGACCTCTCCGTTACATGACTGTTTTCAATGGTTTCAAATTTTGGCTTCAACGTTTTGGGCTGAGGTTTTCCTCAAGACTGGTCACAAGCGAACACACTTTTTTATTCATTTGTTTACTTAATGTGTCAGTCAAAACAAAATAGCCATTTCCAAAATCAAAGCCAAGAAAACATGTTTTGGGATGTTTCTGCATCCATGTTAAGACAGTTTTGGTGTCTTTTCCTTCATGAAGCCAGAGTGTAAACACGTAAGCAATTCTTGGTGCAGAGACAGAAGTTCACACTCTCCATGGCCAGGTGAGCACCCTAACAGCTTGGCCATAGAGTAATGCTGATGCCTTCTTGCTTTCTGGCCTTATAAATCCTCATCCATACAGTGATGCAGCTTCATTAGGAAGTGCAGAGTCTCCCCTCCCCATCTCCCCAGTTCCTTATCAGCGAACTCCCCTGCAAGGGTGGAAATGTGGGAACAAATCGCCTCAGACATGGGGAGGAGTCTCACCTCCACCTCCTTCAATGGTCAGATTTGGGAACACAAATGGCAGCAGTCATGCAGTTTGGGGAGCCTTGCTATGCAGGAGGGAGGTGGAGAAGCAGAGAAGGGGGTATGTTGGGAGAAGGTTGAAGGCAAGCCAAGGAATGCCTCATTTCTGGCTCTTCTTGCTTAGACATGAGATATAAACTAATCCATTCGGTGTCTTACAGGGTGCTTTGTGGCATGCCCAAACGCAGAGCTGTTGGGCGCCCAGCAAAATGAGGGTCGGAAATGGAGACACCTGTACACGTCGAGCACTTCTAGCACAAACCAGAAGCTGGGCAGGGATTTTCTGCAAAATAGTTTTTCACTTAGTCAACTAAGGCCTACCTAAGTCCTACTTAAGTACTTAATTCCTTTTTTGGGAACGGGCCCTTCGCCAGCCAGCTGCTCCAGCTGCTGTGAGAGCACACCTTCATGCAGCTCCTGCCGCCTTCCCCGTCCCGGCACAAGAACAGGCCACCTAGCTGGAGCACGGCTCCCAGGGGAGCGCCAGCCAAGAAAAGGCACCCAGAGAGGCTGCACTGCTCTTTTCTCAGATTTCAGGGCTGGGGCTCAAGACGGTTGAGTTGTTTGCCCAGAGGCATATTCTACCTCTTTTTATACTTGCTTATGTACTGCCTGGTATAAATCACCTGGCTATGATCTGACCGCATGAGCTCATGTACCAGGACAGTTTCATGTTTCTCAACACAACCGAAGGACAACTGTGTTTTGTCCTAGTATTTTAGTCACAAGGTGGCGATTTTTATAACAATATAAAAAATAATGAATTTGAACCCATCTACTGCTCAGGTTGTCAAGTCTGACAAAGTTCGTAGGGAAGGGAGTCCCCTTCCAGGTCAGTGCGGAGCACAAACGTACTGGACTGGGCTGCTGCCTGTTTTCTGGGACTGTCATTCCCTGCTCACCGTAGGTTGGCTGTGTCCTTGTTTTCCCTTCTTTCACAGCAGGTGAAGGACAGCACCTTGTTTTTAACCTCCCCAGTACTCACCCATCGCTTCACAAGCTGGCAGATGCCTACTCAACCACCGAATAATAGTAATAATAGTAAAGTTAAACTCAGAGCAATTGATTTGCCAATCTGCAGTTGGTTTCAAATTTGCTGCTTTTGTTTCAGACCTGAAGAAGGGCTAGTGGGACAGAAAGCTTGTCTGGTTTCTTTTCTTGTTTCTTTGCTTTATTCTCCAAATTCATTTCTTGGTCTAATAAAAATCTGGTTTCATTTAAAAACAAACAAGCAAACAAAACCAAAACCAGACACTTACTGTAGATTTTTAATTTAAATTGTCAGCAGGTGGCTGAAAATGAGTAGTAATGTGCCTAGTCATGGTTATGCAAGAGGCAGGGGGAAAAGTTAGCACTTTGCTGACAGTTCACAAAAGCTGGTTAAAACAGCTGCAGTCTGCTTTCCCCAGGGCCACTTCTCCTCCCTGTGTCTCAGCTACCATGGCTGGTACACGAAAGATTATTTATCAGGCAGCAGTGGGATATTTCAAATCATTTAGAGTGGTTTGTGCCTCTCTTTCCTTTCTTGGTCTACAGATACCCGGAGCCTTCCCAACGTTGGACATCAGGTCCCAGCGCCAGCCTTGTCCCACTCTGATGAGCAGGGGCATCGGCTCCTACCCGTATGTCAACCGTGCAGTATGAATATATCCCGTGGTTGAGCAGCTCTCTTTAATTACCATTTGTGATGCCAATTCATTGCATGATGCATGCACTGTACCCCAGTCAAGTTGGGTTTTGTTTTTTAATTAGTCATTGCACACCGGGGCTCTCCTCATAGCTCAGTGTAGGTGTGGCAGTGAGGTGAGGCTCCCTGCAGGGTGTCAGGCTTCTGCTGCAGCAGATTTTTTAATGTGCTCTCTCCATATGAAAGCTGCATTTCCCGTAAATCACAGCACTCCTTTAGCCCATACCATGAGACATTACACTGATGGGGGAATGACCTTAGTACCCCACAAACATCCCACTGTACGTACACATTCGCAAACACTGCTGAAATAAACATGTTCATAATTTTCCATCTTTATACAGTCACTAAATCTCAAAACTGAAGTACCAGTCTATGAAAAGAATTTTCCACCAAAAAAATTTCTGCGTCTTATAAATATGTAAAAACCTCAACAATTTTGAAAATCATGGTAGGGCTGCAAAAGGCAAGGAAACTGGCAAGGGAAAAAAGCATTTTATTTAAAGGTCTGTGTATTGGTAACCTTTTGTTCATCAAATGTCTAATGTGGACAGAATCAAATCTAACTGGGGAAATAAGATGCCTTGACCCAGCAGGAAGATGGACCCTGTTATAGTAATAAAGCTTTTCCTCTGTGATGGTTTCTGGGTCTCTCTTACCTGTATGGTATAGCTGCTTTGTGCCGCTTCATCTAGGCAGAGTAACAGTAAATGTAGAGTAACCTGCTAATTAAGCCAGATTTATGGCTTCTCTGCATGGCCAGGACATACCAGTTAATTTGGCCTTGTGATTTTTGCAATACTACAAAGCACATTTCCAAGAAAGAAGGATGGGTTTGTCATGGTTTCATCTTAAAACTTGTTACAAGCTGATTTTCTCAGGAAGTTATTTGGTTATGAAGAATTGCCCTACCTGTGTGAACAAGTTCATACTGTGGAAAATGTTTTCAAAAAGTGACTCTTCTTTCACGCTAGCAAAATGCAGCCTGTGAGACAAAGTATCCACTTTCCTCACCCAAACCTGATGATTTTTAAATTGGATGTCTTTCTCTCTTAGGCAAAGCACAGATGATGCTACTAGCACAGCAGAGACATACATAGATTACTTACCTATTTTTTGATAATTAATTACTTTATTGTGAGTTACAGAGTAAGTGTGGCCCATATTCTCTTTGAGAGACACAACAGCTTCAAAAATGTTCATTAATACTCCATTTTCTCTGCACTACAAAGATTTCAGATTGCACCAAGCACCCATTTCCCTTGACCGTCTAGGTCTGATAAACAGAGCAAGTTCTACTTGATCTCAGACAAGTATTTGGTAGCTACCTAACAGAAACAAAATGTTAAAACTCTTAAATGCTGGAAAGAAAATTCAATAGTGTCCAATAAAATCAGGACCCATGATATTTCACAGGCAAACATATATATGCACTTACATAGAAATCATAGGTTCATTTTTCCTATTTAAAATAATGCTCCATGGTATATGTGTTTTCATAAATGGTGTGTTGCCTATTCTGTAAAGCATAAGCAGTTGCAAATATAGAGTGTTGATGTGGGAGATTTTGATGTATCTAGAGTTGTGAATGCATCTTCTTTTACATATGTTTCCCTTTGTGCCGTTATTTCCCTTAATAAAGTCTCTAGATCTTGACACAAAAAAATTTTCCCAAACAACAAGTCTCAGACACATCCACAATGACCTATAACCACAACCTTGGAGCAAAGTCCTTGCCCAGTCAGGTCTCCCCTTGAGCTTTGCAAAAGCACTGCCCAAACAGTCACAACACAGCCCCCATGAGGCCACTGGCGTTACGCCGGGGCTCACGCACCCTGTCCCCATCCCCATCCCCATCCTTGGCCCCATTCTAGTCCCGATCCTGCTGCTGTCCCCAGCCAAGCGCTGCTTCCTCACCGGCCTTGCGGAGGGTGGCCACAGATCCCAGGGGGGACAGAAATGGTCATGGGGGTCCTATAAACCATTAAAATGCCACGCTGGTGTACAAACTGGGGCATTTCACCTGCCTCTTTGAAGTGGTCAGGGCCAAATTAAAAATATCAATGACATTTTCATATTAGTGTACGGTTGCTTATTTTCAGTACTGCCCAGGAGTTTTATTTCAGGGCAGCTTTCTCTCTTCCCCCCCCCCCCCCCCCCCCCCCCCCCCGATCAATCTAGTGGTTAATTTAAGGTTTAAAAGGCTTTTTCTCACACATACACACACACCCATATATGTTTTCCACTGAAGTCTGTGCTTTTTCCTAGACCCACCCAAATTCCAGTACATAGCTCACTTGTGTGCCAAGCTTTCATATTCTCCATGCAATGAATGGAAAAATGCCCTTTTTTCCACTTCTGCACATTTTGGGGGGAGGAGGGGAGAGCGTGTAGAGGAGAGGGAGGAAAGGCCTCCAGAGGAGTTTAGTTATACCTGTTATTTCAGAGCAGAAACAGGAGAGAGTCCCAGCGTCGTCCATGGGAATACTCTGTTTCTGCCCATGGGTGGAGGTGCATGGGGTCTGAGCCCCACTGCTTGCTTGGGACTCTGAGCTGTATTTGTGGAGTGCTAAGGAGATTTAAAAATTAATAATTATAAAGTAAAATAGCATAAGCTGCTGGCTGGTATGTGTTTCCATTCTGTTTATATGAAGTACTTCAGCAACACTCTTGAATGCATTGATACTTTATGAGAAGGATGATAAAAAAATCAAAGCTTAATGGTGAGAAACATTAGGGAGTTTTATATGGAAATGACAGTTTTCAGCTGTGTCATCCTATGCTCCCTTTAATAGGGTATTTCAGGCCACGAGCATCTTGGTGAAAGGTGGTGGACTGAGAGCAAAGGGCTCCTCTTCTCACCTGCAGCAGCCTGGCAGAGGGAAGGCTGCAGGACTACCACCTTACCACCCCTGCCCACGCCTTCCCTCCCACACGGGCTGCCGTTGTAGCTCGTGGGATGGCAGGAGCCACCAGGCCATGGTGAAGGAGCCAGCAAAGCCCTGTTCCCTCCCGCTCTTACATCTCCAGGGTGAACCCCAGGACTGTAACAACAAGCAAGCTCCGTGCAAAGCCTTTTCCTTTGCACTCGCCTCCATGGGGATACTCTGATGTCTGGTTAAGGCTGGTCCGCCTTGATTTCCTCTTCTCAGTGAAGGTATTAATAAAGTCTCTCTGACTTACAGAGCCACCTAGTTTGATGGAGCTTGTTGGAATGTAATTTCTGAAGCCTCTGTTCACCTGCCAAGTTAAGCTGAAATTAGCCCGTGGATTTGAATTACGTGGGCTGTTTTGTATCCCTTCGTTGCGAGGGGATGGAAATGAAAATATGCTAGGTTAATTATTTATCCTTTCCATCAACAAAATTTTATCATTGTACAGAACCTTATTGTCACTCTTATATTGCAAAAATTGGAATAAAAATTATAGATTTTTTAAAGAAAAAGCTGTTTCCTGAGTTTCTTGACTGAGAAGTTACACAGACCAGGATTGTATGTCTTCCAGATAAACTCCCAAGGAATCAGAGGGAAAAGAATATTTGTTTTCCTCATTGCTTTCCCAAATTACTCGATCCCTGCCAATTTCCATGACACAGACCCCTCAGTCTGCTGCAGAGACTGTGGCTTCTGAAAGGGAGGAAATAGCATGAATGTACTGGTGCACATCAATGTTGTTTGATTTTCTCGCCAAACCAAAAATATCAAAACAAACAAAAAAATGCAAAAAAAAAGCTTCAACTTTTCTGGCAAAATTAAAAAAAAAAGACATTCTGGACTGAAGACGCTGTTTGTTCAAACCAAAACTAAACCTTTCATTTTGCTTTGACATTTGTATAGTCTAATTTAAATCAGGAGAGGAACAAAACATTGCTTGAAGTGACAGATTGCAACATCTTGCTTCCACAAAGTCAAAATGAAATTTTTTACTTTTCAAAATTGGTTTTGGGCTTTTTCAGTCTAAGCTTCTCTATCTTGTTCACATGAATTCATTATATCTTTCATCTGACCTAAATCTGCATTTTCAGCTCATAAGACTTTTGGCTGAAAAATCCCAGCCTTCTGTAACTGTAAAGACCACATGAATTTCCTTGGCTGGTTCGGTGACAAGTAAAGCTTGTGCAATGAACTACTGTTCCTCTTAGGAGAACACAGCAGAAGCAATGCCTGTCCCTGTTGTTGGGATCTGGGGACATAACTGTCTGATTCACTAGTCATTTTTATTTGTCCTATAGTTTCTTGGGAACCTCCATAAAAGCTTTGTGGTGCTACGCTGCAACATGCTGAAAAAAGCAGCAATCATGTGCCCAAACAAGAAAAAAAGCTCATGCTGTTTTTCAAAGTTACAACATTTCCTTATACTCAAAGGAGGTTATTTTGCTTGTTTATTTACACATACCTTATCTTTATGACTGTTCCTTTATGATCCCATGTCATCTCAAAAGCTCCGCAATCTTTTACAGTTGGGAACTTGGGAAGGTCTAGCTTTGATCACTGAAGTAATTAGACTGAATAGAACATTGTTCATGTTCTGCTGAGAATAGTTTCCGACTACATTCAGAATACCGCAAACTTATTTTTAAAATTCTACAATATTCAGCAACTTCTAACTTGTTTTTGGTAAGTTTTCCAGAGGCCGTGAATTTCAGAAGTCACTTTGATGTTTTCCAAGCAGCCTGATTTATGAGAACAAAAAATACCACTGTTCCCCAATTACTTTTTGTCGCCTTGTTATAAGGCTTGATACATCAATGGAAACATAGTCTGGCTGAGGAGTCCAGGCATAAAGAGTAACTGGGGTATGAGGAAATCAACTACGTCTCCCACAAGAGATCATTCTTTCAGTGGAAAAATCAATCTTTTTGATCTCTAACTCTCTGTACTTTTCCTTTAATATTTAATTTAATAAAGCCTCCATTTTCATTGAAAAACACACTTGATGGGAAATGTATAACTAGACCTAGTAGATGTTTATATGCTATTTAGTGCTGTTTATATGTTATTTTAGTGCTATTGAACAGATTTCATATTTTGTAGATGACTGCTAAAGATAAGTCTTTGAAAAAAGTAGCTAAGCAGGACTATGAATATATCAAATTGCAGAAGCGTATTTCAAATGAGGTTAAGACAATGCCATTGCTGGAAAGTCCCAGAGACCGTGACTCCACCAGGCAGACGACAGCTTAATGGCAATGCAGAAAACCCCTTCATTCACTACTCTGGTGACACGCTGTCAACCCCAGTCTTTCCCAAAAGGACACGTCCTGTCTGAAAGAACTTCCTCTGCTCCACTTGCTGTATGGTTCAGACTTCTTGTCTGTAGGCAGCTTGATGCCATAGCATCTCCAAAATCCACCTTTTCTTCAAGTCCAGAATTTCAGTTTATTAATTAACCATTTCCCAACACGCCTTTAGTTCACAGTCCTTCTCATCTGTCCCACGGCCAAATCACTCAAACTTCTAAGGTAAAAATCTTATTTCCTTTCTACTATTTTGACTGTAATTTTCCCCTTCATTAATGCAAACATCTCTTTTATTACTTCGTACCCATAAAGCTCACAGCCTAACCTTTCCGCAGCTACTGCCCTGGCCCCCATAGCTCTGCTTTCTTTTGCTCTTTGTTGCTATCTCATTCCTCTTTCTCATCAATGCCTATTCCTTGGGATTTTTTGCTCCCTTCATGTTTTAGACTTCTCTTATGCCACTCCACAATAGCTTCCCATTTGACATACATGAAATTCCCTCCTTCACCAGCTTCCAACCAAATCCTGAAAAGACACCTGTTTTGAGACACATTACAACTTCAACAAACACCTGGAACATTTTGTTCACCTAGCAAGTTCCTCCTTTATGTTGCATCATGCCTCACTTGCTGTTAGATCTGAAATCATTTAGAGCAGATCTAAAGTTTTCCTCTTCTTTGTTCGTCTGACTGCAAAGCATGCTGAGGACCTACAGCATGGTGAGAAATAATGTGTTCTGATTATAGGCTATGTTCAGCATCAGCATTGATAACAAGTGATTTGTTTTCTTGGAGGCACTCCTTTTACAGGATGGCTCTGCCTACTACACACCTGGGATACCTTGAATGATGCTTCTTTATCTAACAGTGAGTTTTGCCTGAAATAAATTTGGAGATATGCTTTTCTTAAAATTTGCCTGGGAACACCAGACATCTGGAAACCTCACTGTGAGACAGTAGTTCTAACTTGGCTCCAAGCACCTACCAAACTAAGTCATTTCTAAAGGTACATGCACTGCAAGGCCAATTGTTGGTTTCTGTAGGTTGGAATTCGTCTCTGTTCACTTTAGTTCTCTAAAAGGTTTCTGTCTAGTCTGAGCTAGTCCTTTAAGGCACCAGAGTCAATGCAGAGAGCTGGACACCTCCACACAGTGAGTCTGCCTCTTCTTCCTCTAATGCCTGGAGGTGCCCATCTCCTTGCAGTGCCTGATGAGCTGAGACCAGATCTTTAACTTTTAGACAGCTGAGATTTATCTTATACTTGTACCTGTATAGCAAGGCCAGTGCTTCTGAGAGATGGCAAGTTTGTTACTTGTATGGAAATCAACTGTTCCAGTGCATGTGAAGGTACCCCCACTCTTCCTGGAATCATGAGGCTTACACATGTAAATTATATTGTACATGTGTGTATTTTAAGTTGAAATATCCTAAATAAATAAATGTCAGTCTGACTCTTACTGATGAAGCCTTTCAGGTTAAAACCCATAGAAGATGCTGCGCAGTGTGGAATCCAATGTAAGATTACACAGCATGATGTACTGTTTCCATCACACATACAGTTTAGTTATTGTAAAAGAATGTAAATTATGCACTGAAGCAGATAAACAAGGTTCTTATGTAAAAGCAAGCTGTCTAGGAACCTAAAACAAGTTACGGGATATGTCTGTTCTGTTTTACAGGTTCTTGCCTATGACATTCCCTACCACAGGTCAGCTTGCTTGTCTATGTCATCAACATATACACCGCTACCACATCCATTACCAAAGTATGAATTCATCATGCTTGTGCTGTGAAGGGCTTCCTCATCCATGATGGTTTTACCTATGCACCTCCAAAAAATGGCGTCTGGGCCTGCCTGCGAACAACCTACATCCTACATTTTTTTTACCACTGTGCCTTTCAAAGGATCCCTTTCTCACAAGGTGGCTCAAATCTGCTCCTGCTTTTCACCAGGCCTAACCTCCCATTCAGCGAGATGGAACTAGTAATCAGTTGAAAAAGAGAAGACGACTAAATCAGAGCCTATCAGTGGCATGCGTTGTCTTAAGCTGAGCAAGCTGAAGATCAGAACTAATTTCTGTTAATAGCACCTGGACTTCTAGGAACTCAGCAAATTCTGAAACGTTGACCATTGTTTTCTTCTGAGGCTGGAGAATGAGGATTTGGTCCTTCTCCCAGCTTTTTTGCGGATTTCGATGTTAATGTTTGAGCTCATATAGTATGTATTACTAGCAACATGCTTAAATCAAAGTTTCTAGTGAGAACACAAAGGTTCTCACTAGACTTCTGTCAAGTCTCACTTGACTTCTGTGACACTGTCAGCCTCGGGTGGTTAACAAGTTTCTTAAGATCATATAAAGCAGATCAGAAACAAAAGCTCTTCCTTGATTATGTAATCATTATTTATAAGACCTAAAGAAGTGATGTAACATTTAAAGGCAGGGTGCCCCCCTCTTACGTTTTCACTGCTTACAAACCAGAAATATATCAGCAAAGGCAGAACCCCACACCAAGGTGCAGTAGGAGGATATACCACTGGGATTGCTCCACTGAAATGTTTCTTGGATTTCAGCACATAAACACTAAGAAATGGTCTTAAAATAAGATTTTATGTTCCCTGTCACCTGAGACTTTACATAGGGGAGGGAGATTTACTACCAATAAATATTCTGGGTCATGATCAAGTCACAGCTTTGGTCATTTTATGCTGGCAGGAAAAGAAATTAACACTAAATTTTAGACATTTTTGTTCCAAAAATATATATTTAAGGTTCAGTACATAGTTCTGGGTTTGGGTTTTTTTTGTCGGTTTGGTTTTTTGAGTTGTTGGGGTTTTTTTTAAACTGCAACAACAGAACAGAGTAGGATGAACTTCAAGGACCAGGCACTCCTCAAGACTTGGGCTGAAGCACCGATAATGTTGTTACCTGTACTGAGGACAGGGAGCGAGGCTTGTAGCCTTAAATGTTGGCATAATTAGCTCAAGAAGAACAAGAGTATGAGGAAAAATAAGATATGTTATTAGGATTCCTGGCAGCATGACAGACCTTTAGACCTCTGCAAAGCTAGCTGATGTACGGCACAATTTTCTGAATTTTGCTTGTTGAAACCTGTGCTCACAAATGAAACCAGACAGACCTCAACTTGGAGCTCATGGTCTGATGCCACCAGCTGAAGAACCCCTTCCGGCCCCTACATTTCCCATAGCAGTGTAAAAGGGCCACAGTGTGAATGAGAACCAGACCTGAAGCCTTTTGTTTGTCCATTATACATAGATAAAAATGGCATTGTTAGCTTTCCCACACCTGCCTGAATTGTGTTCATTCACCTCTAGTCTTGTGGAAGCATTTCACACTGCAGGCCATTTCAGTCTTTGACTCTTTTTTGTGCCTTGACAAGAGCTTTCAGCACCTTTTACGTAGCACATTTCACAACAGGTAACGGACATATTGAAGGCCGGCACTCCGGAGCTGTCGTTCACTACGTTAATTTATAACTCATAAATGGAGTCACTTGTAACAATTGACTTTCTGCCTAATCGTAGGGAAACAGGAGTTGTGATCTAAAACCAGTAAGCTGGGAACAGTCAAGAGACCAACTACCATGTACCACAGAGGCCACCAAGTGTGCCAGTTAATGAGACTCAATATGGTAATAAAATAAAATATTGCCTTAAAAGTTGTTATTTTTTTCACCCTATGCTTTTGCAATGTTGCGATAATGTTTTGTCATTTGCCTAAGAAAATGAATCAGAATTGCAAGTGCTTTGTATCACTCAAACACCTCCTCCCATATCCTGGTGTGTGAATGAATGAAGCCCAGCCTTGCTCAAATGCTGTGAAAGACACAGAAAGCACATCTTTGCTTGTCTTCCCTCGGTCCTTTTATCCATTGCTGCAGTACACAGAGCTGTGGTTTGGCTGTTTATTGTGGAGAGAGGGGACTGTTGATAGGTTTGGTGTTGAAATGTTTGAGGAAGGAAACTTTTAGGAAACATTATTTCTGGATAAGGCAGCAGGAAACTGAAGCCTGTTTGCTTGGGTGAGAGGCTGGAGGGGGTTCAGAAGAGGACAGCTCGCATGGAAGTTACCAGGAGTAAGGGTAGGCAGCTTTGAGTGGGATCATCGCTGAGCAGAAAACAAGGGGGCACTTAAGGGGATCTTTACAGACAAGATCAGAAAAATTCAGAAACATTTTTTTGGTTGACATTTTCCTTGGAAAATGGTGACTGATAATAAAAATCATTTGAGCAGGAAAAATTTATTTACTGGTCAAAATGTTGCGAACATCTGTTTTATTGTATGTTTTTGTCAGGCTGTGTAATTCTAGTGAGAAAAAGGGAAAATGTTGATCATAATATATTTTTCCCTTTTCTTTTCATCAGTTCATGCTAAGAATATACCTTTTAAGTCATCTAAGTAGGTGTACTGTTTCATATATTGCTTCATTACAGATTACAGTAATTTATTCAACAGATGATAGATAAACATTTTTATCATATAGCCCCAATTCAAAAGTGCTAATTGCAGATAAGGAAAAGTTCAAAATGCAAAACTAGAGGGGTATCCTGCAAGCTATGATCTAACCAAGAGTGAATCACCTCAGTTAAAGCAATGGAGATTAAATTAATCTTATCAGGCCATACTATTGTTCCAGTCAAAACTTATTTTACTTTATCACTTTTGATTTACAAAGGGAAGGTGGCTTACCTAGGCTCTCTACAGATGGACAAATCCAGCTGACAATCTCCATGAGAAAAACAAACCAGAAAGGAGTCAAGCGTGGTTTTAAAAGGCACCAAGCTTCAGTTCCCAAGCTTTAGACTTCCCCTCCACCTTAAAAGCCAGCTAAAATGCAGTATGCCCTGAAGGTCAAATTGCAGGGGCTACCTGCAACCAAGCGGAAGAAAGACGTTTCTTAATCAAGAAGCCCTCCTGGGAGGCAACAGAAAGGCAGCTGGCTCTCATACCTCAGCTGACACAGTGCAGGGAGGGAAGGGGCTTTGCAAGTAATGAAATGTCTAGATCAAAATGATCAAATGCTTACCACCGACACCTGCAAAGTGATCCAGATCTCCTCAGCAAGGAGGCCAAGGGGATTCTCAAGCCTTGGTGACTAAAAGCTCGCAAGGCTTCCTCAAGAGTGTCCTGCAGACATAGGAAAGCTGCATAACACCATGGTACTTCCCTGAGATCCATGCTGGGTCCAACCTATGTCCCAGCAGTTCAGTTCAACCTTTCACCAGAGGCAGCCCACGATTTGCAAGGGGCTCTGCTGGAAGATGAAATTTGCCAAACATCTTTCTCCCCAGAGGGTAAAAATGACTGCAGATGTGTTATCCCAAAACATACACCTACCCTCTTTGTGTCCAAGCATTTATTTTGTCCAGTAAAGGATGACAATACTTAGAGTATTCAAGTCGTTGCTTGCTCCCTTTCTGCCTGACCATGACCTCTAACTTGCTGTAAACCTCAGAGTGTGTCAGTCATACAAAGACAATTTCATAAGCTTAGGAGGAGGGAAAGGCACTATGGTTCTTACTTACCATTTTTCTTCCTTCCTCCAGCCCAATTAGTAATGTACCCACTGGTTTTGGCTGCTCTCCATGTGTATTTCACATCATTCAGGCTAGATAGGTATAGAACGAGCAGGCATTTCAATTCATGCACAGCCAGTACAAGGCAAGTGCTTTTTTCAGCTGTGCCCTGTTTACTCCAAGAGCATGCACATGCTTAACACCAAGCTATTTACCCTATTAATGATACAAACACATTGAGTGCTAAAATGATCCTCAAGCCTGTAGTAACTCATTCAAGTAAACCGTGAATGTTCTCTCATTCCAAGGGGTGAGGGACAGCTTGGCAGGAAGGTAGCTTTCAAATATTTAACATTTAGTGAATTCGTCTGGACTGAAAAGTTTGAGTTTAACTGTTTGATACTCCAACCAACGTTTTTTTTCTAATTTTCATATACACAGTATAGCCAATAAGGTAAAGACTTTCCCTCCATTAAAAAAAAAAAAAAAAGTCATCCCATAATCTGCTTTGTTTTTCCTGGAAGCAAGGTGAATCAAAATTTATTTCAAAATGTTCTGAGGTTCAGCATGCAAAACAGTTAAGTTTCTGTTTTTCTTGGCCCTTTGCAAGAGTACCGCCTGGTACTTCACAGCTTTGGTCTCTACCTGTTCCCAAAGAATACAGCCTGTCTGTGTGAACTGTGTGTCTTAGGAGAGAGAAACAGGAGAGGAGGAGGGAATAATATTCCAGACTGCTTTAATGAAATCTGGACAAACAAAAATTTCAGCTCCAATCAGGGCTGTGGGTTGATGGCTTGTTTGTTTCATTGCATGAGGAGCCAGGATAAAAAAGAACTATTTGTTTTCATTTGAAATTCTATAAAAAGTAACAGGACTGAAGTATTGTATGTATGTTGGAAGACTGAAGCCCAAGTCATCTGCTGCTGTTTTTGTCTCTTGGCCATGCCTTATTTACTGGGATGAAATTCTTGGGGAAGTTTTTGGTCTCGTCTACACTCTGCTTTACAAAAGCGATGCCAGTTTGTACTGTACAACCAGCACTACGTTACATTCCAGGCTTGTTTTCCCCCCTCCTATAAGCTGCTTATTAGAGAGTGCAGAGAGCATAGTGACATTTTACAACCATGGAAATAAAGACGACATTTCTGTAATAGCAAACGGCCCCCTTTCCCCCTCAATTTTAAAAGAAGAAATCACAGGTAATAATATCACAGGAGAATACAGACAGTAGGCTTGGCAAATAGGTACGTAGGCACTGTGATCGGAAAGACCCTAGAAATGCCTCTAAATACAATACAGCCAAAGGCAAGTGAGGAAACAAGGTTAGTTAAAAAGTAATGTAGATACTCCTGGTTCACAAAGGAAAGCCAGCTTTGTTCCTTTTTGCAACCAGCACGTCATGGAGAAAAAAGGAACTTATCTGTAAATCTCTTGACAGCATGATCCCTATGTGAAAATAAAAAGGGAGTAAAAAACGAGCTACACTGAAGTAGAGGGGAATTTGCACCACAGGCTCAGACTGTGATTACTGAGGATAAGCCAAACCTGTTGTAAACAAGTAATATGAAGACACATGCAAAAGTTGGAAGAAAATGCATACTGTTCTTTGACTCAGACATGTTTACATTCCTTATACCTACCACAGAAAATACTTACATAAGTATTACTTAAATTACTTACATAATCTTTTCTTATACAGATAGGTAACAGGGACTGTATAAAGTTCTAGGCAAGTTTTACCACTATGTCAACTAAAACTGATTTCTGCACTGAAAAAAGAACAAGAGCTGACTGAAAGATATGCTTCTAACAGCCTGAAAAGCATTATGTATTTCTATAAGAAAAAGTCTCTGGCAGGCAAACATTTTCAAAGATAGGTCCAGTATCTGCCCCCCTCCCCAACATATAAGAATATCAGCCACATACATTACAAACCTCACATTCAATAGCTTGCATCAGTGGAAAGACCAAACCATGACAGCTTTTGCTTTATCATCGCTAAACTGCCTGTATCTCAAAGTTCACAAGAAGGCATAATCTTATAAACATTTTTCTTTTACAGACAGTTTCTAAATCATTAAATTACTAAAATAAGAGAAAAATAGGAAAAGAACCTACTCATTAGCTTTCAGTTCCACGCAGTTTTCAAAGCACTGTTAAGCATGTATGCATTTTTGACAAATACCTCTTACCTGTAAAAGACCAATGCTCAGATTCCTTACTAGATGTTATCGTCATGACAAGTCAAACAATCTTTTTTATAAAAGGTTGGATGTCTTTTCAATAAAGCACGTGTGCACAGTTTAAAAAAAAAAACACCTCTCAGAGATTCTCCCTTCCCTCACTGTCAGTCAAAAACAAGTTGGAATAAGTCTGAGTTGGAATTACCTGAATAAAGAAACTGGAGAGAGAGAGGGAGGAGAGGGAGGGAGGGGGAAAGAGAGAGAGGAGAAAAAAAAAATAGTCTGAGAGGAGACTCAGTGATGTCAGCAGTATGTCTTAAGGAAATCTACAGCTGAGCCCAGCAAACTTTATTACTACATAGCACTCGACACCCAGTTACGTGTTAAGCAAATACCTGCTTAAGAGGAAACTGATGTACTTTTAAAGAACGTCAGTTAATCTTTGAAGAAACTTTAGCCAGGCTGATCAAAGTCCCTTAAAGGCCTTATTGCCTAAATAAATAAGATTACAAGTGGTTGTATAATGCTAAGAGAAGAGTAAGAAGAATAAAAGTCAGCATTATTGATTACTCCTTTCCTGTTGGCAAAAGGGAGGCTGAAATTCATCTGAAGTAAATTCATACTACGGTTGTAACACGCTGAGCTGTAGCAGCCACGGACGCAGCTGAAATCCCTGACCACCAAAGTTTCCAATCTGTTTAGCCACAACACTCTTTCCCTTTGATGACTTATTCTGGGTTTGCTTCAGTGCCTTTCTGCTCTTATTTCCTAGATGCAGAAAACACAGATAGTGCTGATTTGAATTGGGGAAAGTCGGGTACCTTGAACACAGCACGGAAGAGGTGTGGATGTTTGCCGTCTGTAAAGCCTGTACTCTGCCATTGGTACCACTCTGGCATTTGATGGGATTCCCAGAACTGAATGCAAACAGAAGCAGTGAAAGGGAAGTCACTGCAGCACTAGAAAGGCTAATGTGATAGCCCTTGGACATCGTTCTTCTGTGTCCATATTCCCAGGGATACTGTTTCCAAGAATTACATATCTCAGCAAGCTAGTCCAATACACCTGTAGCTCAGCATCACCTGTAGGGACATCCCATGGTCCAACCGATGCCAGGTTAACTTCATTCTCTTTTGCTTGGGGGAAAGAGGAGATCAACACACGGGGTGAGTGGTTTACTAACAAAATTCTGCCCACCTCAAATTCACAGAGAACACATTAGCGAAAGCAAAATCTCTCCTTTCCTCAGCAGGGCTGGTAAACAGACATTTAAATGCCATTAACAGACATTAATAATGTCGTGATATGCAACCATAGGAAACTAGAGGCTGGAATTCTGCCGTCAAGTGGTCAAGTATGTAGGCATTCAGGCAGTGCCAGTAGGCAGCAGCTGTTTTACATTTAAAAGGACAACAGTTAGATGTGATTTTTTTTACTTTGCCAGAGACTAAAGAATTTCACACGACTTGGATTGTTCCCCAAATCCATGAACCTGTTGCACTGGTATCTCTTTCTCTATATTTACTATGAGGGAGATGGCAACAGCTCCTATCAGTTTTCATTTTATATATATATATATATATAAAAAATGCTTGTGAATGTCTTTTTCTGCTTTCAGATAAGCTCTTCTGTTTGTAGAGCCCTCTGCAATGTCATGGGATGAAGCACCTATACTAGAAATTCTTTTTCACTATCCAATTAAATTATGTTTAGCTGTAACTGAATTAGACATTAATAAAAATCCCCAATTACACCTTTCCTCTTCTTTCTTCTGCCAAAGTTTGGGAAACCGCCCAAATCGTAACTGAATATGAATATTCTAATGTGCTAGTCCCACACATCCCCCAAATCAGCATCTGTGGCAACACAGTGCCTGTGAAATCAGCTGAAGTGTGAGGGGTCGTTGGCAGAGCGTAATATAAGGATATGCTCTGAATGATGCATTTCACACTTTGTGCAAACACACTACAGTTCAGTTTTTAATTCCTGTGCTGTTTTGCCAATACCCTGTGGATCCCTATCCCATTCCAGAAGACAGACTGGCAGAGCAGAGGGTAGAATTTAAGTTGCATGGGCATTTCCCAGCTTTGCACGCTTGACTTGAAAATGTAAATACCTTTCTTTGAACACAGTTTTCCAGTCATCCGTTTAGCAGAGAGCCCACAGGTGATCAGGGCTCTTAGCAGGAAACGATGACTACAAAACCTCTCTCCCAGGAAGCTATGGAGAGGCTCCAGAAGATGACTGAGTTGACTACACTGCTCATGGCTGTGCAAAGCAGTCTTCCAATTTCTCACCCCCCATTTTCTCTCTGCTTTAACTGTGCTGTCCCTTCCTCACCTTTGCATCATCTCTGGTGCTTGTCCGACCCCCTCAGTGAACCCCATCAGCATGCTAAATCAGACAGAAAGTGCCATATGTCTGTTCCTTTCTGCAGGGTTACTTTTCTGCCAGTCTAGTGGTCTGAGGCACTTCGTCTAGAGGTCACCTGAGTTTGGGAGCTCCTACAAGAGGAGTGAGAGGAGTGCATGGCCAGCAGAGGAAGAGCAGGACACGGGTTACCACAAGTCAGCTGCCTGCCAATAGCTGTCTGTGCTCAGCTCTTACCCCTCCTTTATTACAAGCAAACTATCTTAAACAAGCGTCGTTTCCTGGTGGGTGACCACATGCTCCTGGACTGTTCCCATGCTGCTGCTGAGGAGGGCTAAAAGGAGAAGCTGATTTGTTAGTTCATGCCCTCCAAAATGTGTAAGCTCACGTGTTGTTTCTTCAGCTTTACCTCAGTAACGAAGCTTATAAACCTTATAAACCTGTCTCCTTATAGCAACAACAGGTTCAAAAGTTTGGGCTAGATAAGTTGAAATACTTATCCAAACTTCTTCAATCAATAAAGCTGAGCAGGAAACTCCATGATGATAAGAGGCTTGCTGAGGGCATTTTCAGCTCTTATGTTGGCTCTGGATAGAGTTAAGTTAGGAAAAGAGACAATAAAACTAGAATCCCTGGCAGAAAAGTTAGTCCTACACATCAGATCTGCACCTTCAACTTACCCTCGATCCAAAAGTCAGTTCTTCTTTTACTGAAAAAGTGCTTTGGGCTTCTCATGTGGAGAGTGACCCTCAGCTCGTGAGGATGTGCGCAGTGGGAATGGGGAAAAGCCACAGTGACACTTCAAGTCTGATCTCTTTGTCTCAGGATTAAGACAATAAAAAAAAATTGCTGTTCCTGTGAACCCCAAATTCATCAGTTAAAAATCAGACACAGGATATAAAGAAATTGGGATTGTTATATAAAACTAGACACAAGAATAGAAATGGACCTTGCACAAAAGAAGTTCAAGATGTCCTGAGCAGACACGTCACCTGAGAACCACTAAACACCTATTTGTAGTTTTATGCACCTAAATGTCTGTGTGAAGCTAAGCCTTGTCTACCCTTGCCCAGATCCTCGGAAGTACTGAGAAGCACAGCTCCCAGAGAAATCACACTGGTGCCTAAACACTGTTGCGTACATCGTCCCTCAGGACTCAGGCTCCCTCTGTAACATTGGAATAACAGGACAGCCAAACCTTAGAAGGGTTTCATGACAAATACAATAAAGATGGGAAGGAAAAGCACAAAACTTTCTCTCTTGTAATAGCGCATTTATTTTTAGTGCACCCTCCAAGTCAAAAAAATTTGGTAAAGCATTCAGTTCTGCCGGCTGGAGGCCGGAACTATTCTGCCATGATTCATGGCGCTCTGCGCTTTGCAGCCATTTCAGTCCTGCAGCCCAAACACGGCTTTTGTATTTCAGTACTAAACTACTAGAACTTAATGTTTTCTGTGTGTACCAGCTGGCTTTCCACCTTAATCTACGCAAGCTATTTTTTCTATTTTTATTGCAGGCTTTTGAAAAATTGTGTCAGTAATAGCAAGGCCTTCAGTTAGTAGACGTGTTAATGAAAAATTTGTAGGAATGCTGCCTAAATTGTCCATGGACTCATTACTTCAAAATGTGTCTTGATTTGAAAGTACTATAAAACCAATGCAACAGAAACTACCCACTTCATACTAACAAGAAATAGCACACAATGCAGAACTAAGCCCAAATACCATTTCATCAAGCATTATTTGAATTATACCCAGTCATTCAGTATGCGACATCTCCAGGATTAAAATTACATCTGTTAAAAATGGTAAAAAAACCCACATTGTTGTGCACATGAAAGACTTGAATTTTAAAAGTAAGAAACTAAACTAAAATTTATTTTCTTATTCATAAGCGTACTAGAAGATCCCCTGCAGCTAAAGTTTCACTGACTTTCTTGTATGGAAATAGAAATCTATCCTTTCAAAACCAGAACATTTGAATACGAGATATTCAAAGTATTTAATCCAAAACTGGTTCTTGTTAAACACAGAGAAACCCTCCTGTGACTTTGCACTTTCTTTACTGTATGTTTTCATTAATTGTTTTAAAATAGCCTCCTATTTTTTTGTATTTTCCCCTGTGCATTAGAGTATTCATCTAAACTGTAAATCAAACCATTCACCTACTTCTTATTGATGAAGTTCTTGATAAAAAAAGAATTGAAAGGGCTAAAATTCGTTACACACATTCCCATGAGATTGGGTAAAACACTGGACTTGAAGGTGCTTTAGGAAATGCAATTCTCCAAGCGTGTGAATGCTAACGGGCACATGAATCTTCACACTCCAAAGAAATCAGAAACCATGCTCTCACTGCACATGTGTACTCTTAGGACGGTTGATACACATTTTTCCGTCTTCTTTCTTTTGTCGCCTCTTTGTTGACATTGCAACAGTGGCCACACCAAGGAATTCACAGCACATTACCTAGCCTGCTACAGTTTGTGTACAAGCCCTCCACCATATGTTCTTTGCATTATGAGAAGTTGTGGCTGGCACTGTCGTTCCTAAGGGAGATTTGTGCACATGAAAAGCCTATAATTGGAACGGGATTTTATTCCACTTGATGAGCTTCACATGGAAAGATCTGGCTGAGGAGGGCCCAGGCTCTGTTCTCAATGAAGCGAGAAGTCACCTTTGTGGAAACCCTGTTACTGCAGCAGTTAATGCTTTCAAAAGCTTCAACTTCATCCCAAATGATTTGGCTTCATGAAGACTGCAGTTGCTGAGACATGTCTTATCTGTTCGCATTAGGGAAGGTGGCTGGTTTTTGTCCGACTGGCTCGGGGTGTCAGAGCCTCAGCAAGGCTGCTGTCCTGCTAGAGATGGAAGGACTTTGACAGCAAACCTCAGCCGCCACTGGGCAACACTGCCCAGAAGTGTTGCTTCTTGATGACACAAGTACTGACATGTTACCACCCAAGATGTCAAAAGGATTACCAGGTAGCAGAAAGCTCTGGAGAAAAAACAGCCCCCTGAGAAAAGCTGCTCATTCCCAGGCATGTTTGACTGCCTTCTCCCTGGCTGTGGAAATGAGCATCCTCTGGTTTTGGTTCTAGCCCAGAGCTGGGGCAGATTCACAAGCAGGAATTCAAATCCAGTCTGACTTTCCACACCAGAGTGAAAATGACAATGGGCTTCAGATCCAAGAGGGATTTTAATTTCCCCTCCCCTGCCAATCTGGTCAAAATGTCCAAAGCAGCCAAAATTCACCTCAGATTCCTGGAACTGGGCCACATGTCTTTGCTTTCTGGAACTCTGTGGTGGGTGCATGCTCGGTTTGCCACATCATGAGCCAGCAGGATGCATAAATTTCTCTGTGGGGATGATCTGCTCACATTGCTGGTAGCACCCCAGCAGGCAAAGATGTTTCCTGTAGCACTTCCATGCTCATTCTTATGAGAGCAAGAGCAGACAGCTCTCCAGGTCATTCAGGTCATAGCTCTAACATAACATTGGTTTTGTTGCAATAGGATCAAATCCACAGTCATGGAGAACTATACTCTGCAGGACCCAATCCTGAAAATTGCCCTCAGGATATTTGGCCTAAGAAATTGCCAAGGGTTATGGTCCAGAAGAGCTTCTCCAGGGGATGCTGGGAGAAGCAGGGCTGAAAGCAGTCAGCTGCGAGAACCACTGACCACGAGAAAGGGAGGCAGCTTTCTCTGATCTAGCATTTTCCTCCACTTGACCCATGATGGTCGGTCCCCCTGGTGTTCCTGTGGCTTCTCCTCAAGTGTGAATTTCCCTAGTTAGAGCTGCCCTGATGACCAGAAATCCTTCTGGGAAATGCTGGAAAGCCCCAGCTTCTCAGCCATTGGTTCCCTCCTTCTATTGATGTGTTTTCTGTGGCACAAAGAACATTCCTCAGTCAAAGAGAAACTTGCATATTCAATACCTCCTCGCTATATCCTGCCACATAACTTCAATCGCACACTTCAGAGGACAGCGAGGGGAACAGAAATCTCTCCCAGTCAGATTTCAGTTTATTGAGGTCGCTGAATCTGGAGAGTCCACTCTGAATTGTCCCCCACGGGGCCACAATCTCTAATTCTCAAACACATTTCTTAGCAGTCTCCAGCAGGTAGTTTAGTTTTTTCCTTACCTTTAAAACTCAGTGATATTTTAATTGAGCTCTGCTTTGGAGTAATTTGAGAAATAATGGATCATTTTACTTGGAAAATTATTTTCATGAGCAGCAATAAGAGCCCTGTGAAAATACCCATTCTGGACTTTCTTTACTGAATTTCTTTGAGCTGTACAAGCCTGTGACTATCTGGGACACAAATGTGTCATTCCTACTACCAGTTTCAGATGCCCAAACTAGACGGCCTCTCAGGAAGCAGTACTAAAAAGGCAGAACAAATTAAATGAGTACCTTTGTGCATTTTAAATGTGTCTTCCTGGAAAATAACTTCTGGCTTGAATGAAAGGAACTGAAGTGTATACTTTTGCCAAATTTTATCAAAGAGGATTATGAAGTGAGCCTAGAGACAACTATTGAGGTTGACAGAGCGTATGACACTACTGAAAGTGCACAAAAAGAGAGTAATAAAGGGAAGGGTACAGAGTTTGCAGTATAGGGTGTATGTACAAAGACTATCCCCAGGCTTACTATTGCCAACATAGATCATAGCATCCCTACTACAAAAAGATTAGGAAAGTGGTCTTCTAAAAGCAAAGTGCAAACATTTGTCCAGACAGTGCTAAAAAGTCTCAACTTTAAAATCAAATTTTGTAGAAAGCAGAGTTGTCATCATTTATTTACTGAACTCAATTTTGAGAGGAAGTAAAATATAATCCATGGTATTACAGGGAAGAAAATGATAGTTTCGTGACAAGAAGATGGCACAGGGGTGCTGGCCACACCCATTGTCACTGTGATTGCACCATAGTTTCCATTCCAACCTCCTATTTTCATATGCCATAAGCATTGCAAAATGCTGACCTTTGGGGCTGCATTTTTCCATGCTTGCTCCCTGCCCCAAAGGTGAATTCTTTCAGAAAGTCTGAGCAAAATCTTTTCAGGGACCATGGCTATTACTTTTCAGCCGTTGCCAGGACGGCTTGCCTAGGGCAGATTGTATAACAACTGCTTTGTTCCTCTGAGCTATAATAAATCCTACCATCCGTCATGTAAAGCAGAAAATTAAAAGTATGAAAAACAAATCAGAGCTCTCCTGATTTTAATGTTTGCAAGGACTGTTTAGGCTTGCAAATGGCAGCAGGTAAAGAGAAGAGACATTTAACTGGGAGATACTGAACTGAGCAAGAGTCTCCTTTAATGACAATTGCCAACACTACCATATTCATATCAGGAACTCTTGGGTTACAGACACAACTATTGACAAGTGGTGTTAAATACAGTCTTCAAGACATGGCAACACAACAAGCCACATGACAGGCGACTGGGTCTCTTGTTCCTTTGAGTGTCTCTTCGATGGGATACTTGTTTTTCTCAAGCAGTTCATTAAGAAGTGAAAGGGTGCACATTCTCATCCATTGCCATAAGTTAGCTGCTTTCCTAAAAGGCTGGGTAAATCAGTGCCAAGGGCATTAGATGATCTGCATTTTTCAAAAGCAGGACACCTGAAGGAGCCTTAAAACATGGATATAGCTGCTGAACTAGGTACTCATGCTTGAAAATGCTCTCGCAGGGCTTTAAAGACCACAGACTATGCGTTAGGACAGAGAAGATGAGCAGCATTCAAAGCCAAAACAACCCCAAAACAAAAACCCATGTCTACTATTAAGTCATAGCACCCAGGTGGCCTCATATACCCCCACACATTCTCCTGATTTTATCATTCACGGAAAATATGTCTGAAAGATACTGTACAGACAGGAAAAGCCAGTCTCCCTACAGGCCACAATAAAGACTAGAGCTGTCCAAAGGTCTCTGGGAGTGCAAATGTATTTGTTTCAGTAGGTCTAGTCTATGAGGATGCACACCTTCCAGATTACAGCTTCATTTGGTGCCAAGTTGCAGGCAGAGAAAATTTGGTTAATATTCAGCTCTAAGTGCGTCTCCCATGATTTGGTCTTACCGTGATTTCAGTCACAGATTTTAAGGCACAAGCGGCATGAAAGTCTGAGATAAGCTTTCTAGAAACAGATAGGGTGGCTTTGGTAAAACATCACAACTGGTGTACAGGAGACCAAAGACAAGTTACACTGAAGCCTTAATTTACACATCAAAACTTTTGCAGGCAACTGTGAATGATCTCTTTAAATGCCTTCTTTCTCTGCACCTCCCAGGCTTTCAGCAGACACCAGGAACAGAGCAGCGCTGCTGCTTGTCCCTGACCAGGGACTTGTTTCTCCACTGAGTCCAGTTTGGCTACATCCCTGTGTAGGGTGCCAGCCCGCTTAGCTGAACCCATTAGACCAACCGGTTCAGTCTGTTTCTTGTTGAACTGACCTTGGCTGCATTTGCATGACTATCTCTGGCATTCTGTTATCTGTGTGATTTCTGCAGTATTCCCACCATCATAATCTTTTCAGGTTCAGTCATTCCCATGCCTTGATTTCACCTCCTACCCTCCTTCCAGTTTCCTCATTTGTCTTCAAATGATTGCACTTTACATCTGCTATTGTTCCAACTTCAGCCTTTGAGTGCCTGTTTATCTATTTTCGTTGACTGCATTGTTCAGTCCACAAAAACATACTGTTTGTGCACTGTCTTGATACATTTGTATTTGACATTAAATATAATACTTTGATGTAATACTTTTAACCTCAAACACAACAGAATGCCTAGCAAAGATGAAGTTTACAAGGTGCACAAAATAATCTGCTTGTTTTATAACTTCCCTTTCCTAGCTGCAACTAATTCATCTACATAACAATTATTGTTAAATAATTCCTCCAGTTTTGCATGCTATCTAAGAATATCTGTCAGATATGCAATTGCACCTGCATATGGACCTTAACATCAGACCATCAGTGGCTTTGTTCTCTAATACATCTAGTATTTGTAATACCTGATTAAAAGCAAAAAGAGTGATGGTGAATTCACACTGGTTTGTCATTCACTAAATTTTTATATGAAGCAATTGCTTAACCCCCATAAATCTTTATGGCACTGTTGTGTAGGACTTCAAGCATAGCTTTTATCAGTGCATTTATGTGGAGCTTCCTATGTTTCTTCTACTTCCCACAACGTATCTCAGCTGAAGGCTATGATGAATCCAGCAGAAACAGTGGCAGTGGAGTCACAGTGGAGTGCCTCCACTCCCCATACTTTTCCATGTACTGCTGGAGTACTGATACCTTGACCACTGCGACATACCCTGATTTGAAGTCACACTATCTCTTCCCCCTACTCTGCAGCTAACTGCAGCCTGTTGACAATTGATTTCATCAGGACAATGAACTTATACCTCTGGATTGCTTGGAATGAAAGGAACTCTTTTCCTCAGGGTTCATTCAGCTATTTTCTTTGTTCGGCTACCTTGAACCTCCACTTGCTCCCATACACCTTTTCAGATTTTTTTTCTGCTTTGGCAGAATTTGTTCCTCCAGCCCCTAAAAGGCCAGCTCTGCTGTTTATCTCTTCTTGGAGGACATCTGCTTTTAACTCTTTCTTGGAGCAGAGTTTTCTGATGAAGGAACTAAGCCTATTCAAGCGTGTCTACTGTGTTTGCATTGCAGGGTGGACTGCAAGCTTCTAAAGCTGGCTAAGGCAGGCTTCAGAATATTTCCTCTATATTCACTTCACCTTTGTGGTATGTGGTTCACCGCTCTTTTTTCCCCCTAATTGTTGGTATTATTGGCCCAACTGCATTTCCACAGAAATTAACCTTTAGCATGCTGCTTTTGTGCCTTGCTTTCTTGATCTTCCCTCAGATCTTTCCCTGCTTGTCCAGCCTCAGAGTGATCTGCTCAATTTTCTGCAAGATACTTTTACTTCTTTTGTTTCCCTTCAGCCTTGGCTTGTTTACATTTTCCCCATATTGCCTTGTTTTATTGCTCGTCTAGACTGTCGTTAACTATGTGTACTTTCCAATAACTTCCTTCACTTTGTTTTGTATCACTTCCTTGAATATATCCCAGCTGATCTGTAGTGAGATTTCTTCATCCTTGCAAGTCAGTGGCCTGAAAAGTCACCAAAAACCACCTTAGAGGACTGCCTCCAAGAGCTATCCTTTAACACAGTCCTGTACTTGGACACAGGAGGTTTGAGGTGCTTTCCACAGGTGAACAGAAGCAGGAAAGCACTCTATCTCAACTGAAGCCATAAGGTTTCCACTGAATAACATGGATAAGATGCTACTGAGCCGGGGGGGGGGGGGGGGCACAGACTGCAGACAGGCAGCTCACAGAGCTACACAGGTGAGTGTCTCAGAGGACAGCCCCAAGTTCCCACCTGGATGATGGAAACCAGCTCACTTTGGACAGCAAGAGGGCAACATCTGGTCCTGGCCACACAGTGGGCCCTGATGTGGCTCTCCTTCTTGCTGGGCAAAATAGGCTGGCCAAAAAGGCACCCACTCTATCCAGAAGAATGCAGTGAGCCACACTGATTTTTTCTGGAGCTTGGCCATCAGGCCTAGGCCATGGAAAGGGCTCTGGATTTCCAATAAGTTGAACCTCCAGGAATCTGAAGCTATGAAAACTGAGCAAGACAATTTAATTCCAGCATTGGCAAGACAGTATTTGGACGCAACACATTACAAGATGTCCTGCCAGTTCTGGTTTTGGGCGCACACTCCAAAGCAGGTGAATCCTTCCTGATTTGTAGTTCCACAGCAAATAAAACATTTCACAGAGCTCTAATAAAGATCAAAGTAGCTGGCTGCTAGAAAGAGAGGGCTGAGAGAAGTGGTCCACCTCAAAAGAGGTACTGTACCTGTTGCCAGCAATTTCTGAAATGAAAGCCAATTAAATTAAAATAATTGTAGTCTATATCTATAGCTGCATTGAGATAGGTACCTGCGTGTAAATAAAACCTGAATTTGTATACACACACTCGTACTAGATGGCATATGTGTTTTGTGTGCATGTGTGCACACAGGAGCAGAGCTGCTTTCTAGAAGTGAGCTTTTCACACTTTCCTTGGCAGACCAGATCACCTCCTGTGATCCCAGATACCATGGTGTTGGAGAAGGAAGGGGTCCTTTGCTACTCCTGGGTTTCTGAAACTACTTCACTTCAGACTCCTTCTCACTTTTATATCTCTGCTCCTGACACATTTGCCAATCAAAGTACATCTCTATCTCCCTCACTCTCTTACTATCATGTTAAGAGTAGGCCGAGTTTTGTGGACTTTGGCAATTGAGTCCTAAAAAATTAATCTCAAGAGCTTTGTTATAGAATAAAGAGGGTTGGGCTGGGTGGCGTTGCCAAACTTTGCAAAGCTTCTGTAAAAATGTACATTTTCCTATAGTGCTACAAAGCCCATATTTACCTAATGGACTGTCGAGAGTCCAAAGGAGCTTCTACAAAATTTCTGGTAAATAGTATTTGTTTTAAGAATTGATATGCATGCCAAAAACAATGTACTGCATTTATCAGCTTGGAACTATTACAATCTTTTTGGTAAATAATATCCTGGTTTCTGAAAAAGCTTAAAATGCGTATCTAATCCAATTGTGTCACCTCTCATTTCCTTCAAAGAGAGGGAAAAAGGCAAAGCTAAGTCTGAAATTCTGGTTTGAATTAACTGCCACTTCATCTCTAAGTGACCTCTTTGTGCAAAGCTATTATAGCAAATACTGTTTCTGAGATCATTCAGTCATCTCCAACCCCTGCAATGCATAACTACAAGGTAGTTAATACTATCAGCACTATCATCTTGCATTTGTGCAGGGCTTCTCATCCAAAATGTTCTAGCTCCTTGCGGGGTGATCCTCTCACTGGGGACCAGGGTGCACTCTTCAGAGACTGGCTCATACTGTAGGTGCTGTATTAACTATTGCAAAGAGTAAGGTAACTGCGAGTAGGGGGGGAATTATACACTTTAACTGCAGTTCAACATGCCATTGTTAAAGCAAATAACCCTCCCTAAGGTGAAAACCAGCAACAAGTGCTCTGCAGTGCCACACAGCCATTGAGAGAAGAAAATGAAGAATATTCCGGGTATTATTCTCAGTGCCGCTCAGTTCTTTTTACATCTCTCTGGCAGTATGAAGAGACGTAAGTGTAAGAAAGGTTCAGACCCTCTAACAGAAAATTCAGGGCTAGAAAGGGTATTTAAACAGATAGATTTGGTTATTCAAGCTGTGATAGAGCCCCGATTCTAGTCAGGACAATCCTGTGGGGTAAAAGCTTGAATATTTCTATTGGGATGATTAAAAGCCTGATTAATTTTCTTCATTAGAATAAAGCAATTTAAACATTACAGTATTCCTTGTTGTCAGTCATTCCAGCCCCTCGATCTCTCCACTCAGCCATGCACCCACAAATACCTTTCCACATCAGTCCATTTATTCCTTGTCCCTCCTCCTCGCCTTCCTCAGCAGCCAGGGGCTCCTCTTCTCGATGGCATCTCCAGAGTGTGTTGGCAGTCAGTTGCTGAGGACTGAGAAGCTCATCTAACCTCTCTTCTGCCCTGCTGGTTACCGAGGCTCTGTCGTTTCTTCTAGTCAGACCCGTTCCCAACTGCTCCTGCAGCTTCCTTGCTCGCAGCTGCTGGAGAAGGTTGAGGTGGAGAGCTGGAGAGCAAAGAAGAAAGAAGAGAATTTATACTTTGGTATTTTGGAAGCTGGAATCCAGGGAGAAGCTTAAGAACGTGACTTGAGGCCAAAATGCTTGGCTCTCCAGTTACAGAGCGGAGCGAGGCAGGTTTATTCCTATCGCAACACTGTGGCCCACGTCTTGCTGCCAGCATCGGTGATGTGCAGTGGGTTCAAACGAACCTCTCCTTCACTCATCTCCTTTCTGCAGTGCTGTGGGAGGAAAGGGGTAACAGAAGAATTAGCAGCACTGTGAGAAACTTGTCTGAGATAGAGCGGTCTACTGTGGGGCATAATACGTACCACATTATGAGATCGTGTGCCTGGAGTTATTATTGGGACATCTAGAGGTTACAATTCCTCCTGTCACTGTCCTCCTCAACTGTCCTCCCTTCCCCTCATTCCAGCACACTTGTGGCCTTCAAACTGTTAATTTGGTCTTTGACTACTATTTCATTTATCCCAGCTGCTGAGTTAGGGGGGAAAAAAAAAAAAGCAGCATCTCACTGAAAACAGATGCTGCTTTTGTACTAAGCAGATAAATTAAATACATAAAGCATGGGTTGTGTACAACCTTGATTCTTTGTAAAGTTTTAGTGTTTTTATCCTTGATATTAAAATTCCAAGTACATTGTATCACTTTATTTTTCATCCGTCTGGATTAGGGAAATATCCCATTGGCATTTCTTATGAGTACTGTAAATTAAATGGACTAACAATTTACCACAGAGAAGATAGTAAGGAGAAAAAAACCCTGAGCCTCGCTTTCACTCCTGTAGAACATACGCAGCTTTTCTAGCCTGCATTTCTCCACTGTCATTTAGATTTCTATGCAATTTTTCTCTGTATCCAACATGCATAACTTTAATTCATTGGGGTAACTCCCAACACAGACCTGCATACACACATGCACACAGGAATACAACTCCACGCAGGGATGCTGGACTAAAGCCGTCCCAGCATGCAGTCTTTCTCGGAGCTTGCTGGCTCCCCAACAAACAGCGATGTGTTTTGCTATCTAGGTAACTGAACCAAGACAAACTCTTACCTTTGTTTTACTACAGTGCAATAGTCAAAGCTGACTCTACAGCCTCTGAGGTAAAAACTGATCTTTTTGTTGGAAACACCTGATCATTGTTTACAGTTCTATGGAAACACAACAATGTGCATAGTACAATAATCTTGAAAACTCAAATTAGAAATGTCTGTGATTTTCAGGTGTCGAAGTTAACCAAGGGATGATCTTTGCAACTTTCAGGATCTCCTGAAACAGACTACTCTTCGGAAAGACAGACAGGGAGTTTGTGGTCTGCCAGGGCCAGCAGAATTTGGAATTTGTTAAAGTTTCAAGATTTTGTGCCTCAAGTTACATTAAACAGAATATGTATATGAAAGCGTATCAGTGTCTACGTTGATGTATGCTGGCTTTCATCTCAGTACTATAAAAAAAAAATTACAACAAAGATGGTTTGGCAGCAAAGCCACCTTCGGGCATGGTTAGGGAGATGTGAGTGGAAGAAATAGCTAAGGTCAAAGTCAAAGCATGGCAACTGCAGAATTTCATGCACTACATGTTTATATAGGTTTTCATCTCCTTCTGCCTCCTTTGGCACTTGTGATGTCTCCCCCAGGCAGATCCAAACAGGATGCCACAGACATCCTGGCAATCACTACATCTGGGGGTCCAGGTTAGAGTAGCAGTGGGATATGGGCAGGGGGTGGTGGCAGATTCTCACACCACAAGGCAGCCCCAGTGACTGATCCTTGTCCTTATATTAGCCCTTCTGCATAGGACTTACATGGCTCAGTCACTGTTTTGCCTGATTTCTCTGAAAACTGTCTGAATGGGCAGAAATGTGAAAAGGAAAGTCTCACGCTCTTACTTCTCACAATACAAGATGGGGCAAGATTTACCTTTGCACTGTCCTCCTTGGAAAACGGTTGTAAAAAGGAGCTACATGCTTCAAGCAGGTCATTTGGCTAGTTTTAATTTGCAGATAGGCACCTGGTTTTCTGCGTATAGCCAAAACTCTGAGATCATGCTTGTTACCGATGTTGGAGGGTTCAGAAAAAAAACCATAAGCACACTCTCGCATGCTCTCTGGTAAACCAAGGGTAAAGCAACAGGAGAGAGTAGGAAGCCCTGATCTTTTGGATTCCTCTTGGGCAAATCACGTAAAATCTGGAAGTCTGGTGCCATGCAAATCCCTTACTGAAGTCACACCTGAGTAGCCTCAGAAATTGCTGCAGCCCAGTTGGAGATCAGGGCTTCCTACTCTGTCCTGTTGCTTTACCCCTGGTTTACTGGACAGTATGCAAGAGTGTGCTTATGGGGGCATCCAAAATTTAACCCCTGGGAACACAGGCACTCAGAAGTACCCTTTTGCAGACCTCTTCTGAGCACAGTCACATACTCTTTTTGTGGGAACTAGGCCAGACTTTTGCAGTGGTTGGAGATGGTGTCTGTGGTTTATACAGCTATCAGCTGATTTATACTCTCCCCCAAGAAGTGGGATACCTGAATGGCTCTCCTCAGTCACAGAAGGCTCTCCTCAGGAGTAATACCAGGCCACACAGAAGCAGGCTGAGCACTGAACCTCTGTGTTCCTCCCTCCTGCACAAGCTGGCTGTTGAAAAGAAAACCGCCATATACTAAAATAAAGCATCACAGGCGCATCTTGTGAGGGGGTCTGATTCTGTCAGTGTCATAAGTGTCCTCAAAACACACTGACCCGAACATTGACCTTGTGGCAGCATAGGTAAAGAAATTGCCTAGTCCACTGTTAGTCTAGGCAGGAACTCAGGGCTTAGCTGATTACAGCAGGAAAATGCTGGCCATGTGCAGAAGCAGAGCTGTGTGTCTAATGAGTTGCTCTAAACTGATCAGAATTACAAGCCTAGTTGAGCATATGGATCACCAAACCAGTGTTTGCATCCCAGTCACTTCAAAAATAACTTCTCTTGTTAATGCACCTGTACTGAGGAAGGGAAATGGATTGCCAGGAAAATGATTTCCTGAAACTTACTTTTGTGATGGTCTGACTTGTGAGTGGTTAGCGAGGCTCAGTTGATCAATACGGGGTTTACATGCGAAGAAATTAATTCTTTCCTGTTTGTATTTGAACAACTGTCATTGCTTTTTCCATAGATCACTTGGATATAAAAACAATTACTCAGTCCACTCATTTATCAAATAAAACTTTTTATTTGCTTGTATTCTCCTTGTCGCTGTCACTGGGCAATTATTTTCAGCTAAAACTGCATTTAATGAGACTAAAGCTATAGTGTAAAGGCACTCTGACAAATCCATTAACTGCAGTGGCTGCTATTAAGTCCCTTCCTTCTGCTTCTTGTGAAAGCTAAAACTCAGTGCCAGTGTGACACCCTAGCAGGCAAACTCAAGAATCCAAAGGAGGCTTCAGCAGACAACTGAAAACTTGTCGTATTTTTACAGCTAAAACTACACTACGTTTTGAAAAGAGCAAAAACTATGCTCATTTTTTGGAAGACATTATGCCAATGGTTAAACTTATGACTGAAAGCATGTGCTAAATCACTTCTGATATCACTTGGGCCAAGATTCAGCACTTATTTGTCAGACAACCTGCAATCTGCAAATACAAAAGCTGTCTGCGATGCAGCGGGAACCACTGCGGTATTAAATCTTTGGTTCAAGAACATCATCTTCCACAATGTTTGACACATCAGTAAGATTCCTGTTATGTATGAACTGTATTCTGGCTACTTTTTAACCATTCCTGGTGAGCAAAATCCTGAAGATGTACACTGAGTCAGTTGTTAAGTAATCACAGGATGAATTCTTACCCTTAAGTAATTGCCCTCACAGTTCCTACATCCTGCTTCAGCAATTAGAAGTCCAGAGGTTAACTGAGGATCTAACCAGTTTCTTATAAATGCATGGGGACAAATCCTGTTCAGTGGCTCATTCACTGACATGCCTGCATGAATCAAGCCATCAGGATCTGCCCATTATCATAGGGACCAAATGAATGGCCATTCAATTCAGTGGTGAGGGAGCACCGCTATGGCAGAAGGTGCTGAATCAGGCCTTTATCTCAGAATACGTTAGCACCAGGCAAGGTAGTTGGGGAATGCAATTGCCAGTTTAAACTGTTAGTGTAATTTTTATTTAATTTGACAGCTTTCAAACTGTACATCCTGTAACCTCTTGCAAAAAAAGCAAGACCTGACTGTCATACCAGGGTCCTGGAAATGTCTCTCAAATAATACCAGAAATAATTAGAAAGTGTAAAAGTATAGTTCGCACTAAGTAAAAATAAATTAGGGTATAGTGATCAGATTTTCTTAGTGTCAACATGAAGATCAAGGTCAGAAAACGGAGCCAAACATCCTCAGCTATCTTTTAACACAAGGGCTTTTTTTCCTTGTAGTGCTGCCATAGCAAAACAGATGCTAGAAATTCTCACTCCAGAACTCTTTGCTTTTCATCCAATTTTAAAACCATGGTGATGTTCCAAGTTAAACTCACAAAGGAGAAAGAAATATGCTGGTGTTTTCATTGTAATATGAATTTTCCATTGAAGATGTGGTTGAATTAGCAGTTCATTTTTTAACTATTACTTTAATTTGCTCCTTGTGGTCAATCTTTTTTTTTCTTTCTATAAAAGTCATGCCCCAGTCCTACGCCTTTTGAGACACCTCGACGTAAAATGTTTTAAAGGGAAAGGAACTGTCTAATTATATGTCTGTAAAGTGGCTAGAAAGCTTCATTTGTGTGGACTAAAACAAATAAGAGAAAATGTGGAGGAATGTGCTGCTGAATGAATGTGGACATACCCATCTTGTTCCCATACATGGGCAGCAATATAAAGGTGTTGGGAGTGATTCTGAGTCTAGACATCCATTGTAGGTTTTGTGTTCTCAACCCCTCTTTTAACTTGTGCCTGGAGTAACTGATGTGTTCACACACTGGGACATTTAAAACAAGGCGGAAGGAATCATTTTTTTTTCCTTTTTTACCTCCTTAGCTTATGGGAAGTAAAGAAAATTTTGTGCTTTTTGATTATAAACTTCCCACGCTTTATTTACCTACCAGGTGCTATGCTTTAGGGGTTCTCCAGTCCTGATCAATGGTGGGCTTTCAGAGCCTGGGATGCAGAAACCCCTTAGGGCATTTTAAATTGTGGACGATTTTCCAGGAGGTAACTCATAAGGAGTTCAAGCCTGGTGGGTCCTGTTTAGCTGGACAATCAATGTGGAGTTGTAATCTCAATGCCAGTGTTGGCCACTACGAGCATGTGAGAGGGACAAATGCAACCCATGATCCCTTTCTTTTATGGAAGGTAACAGAAGCTAAGAGAGGGTTAAGCCAATGGCATACCGGCGAGAGAGGAAGCTGGCAGTAGGAAACACCGAGAGGAAGCAGCTGACTGAGACCCCCATCCTGAAGCTAAATAGGAAAGCAGTGAATTTGGCTCACTGAAAAAATGGAGAGGCCAGTAAGGCTGTGGGCTGTGAAAAGCAGGGAGGAAGGGCTCTGGGGAGCAAAGATGACTTTTCCCTCTGTTCACAATCATAGTTGCCTACCTCCAAAGAGGGAAGTGTTGGACAGGAGCTGCACTTCAGCTCCTTCCAACCTGTCATATCCCAGAATACAGCTACTATATGCATATTGTATGCCAAGGCAATAGGAAGAAACCTCAGGTGCCCCGTGCAGACCCTGATGAAATAAACATTTCAGCTACATTTAATGAAGCTAAGGCTATTTAGAAACAGCAGCAGTTGTTGGAGACTCAGAGTAAAAGCACAGGCCAGCAAACCTTAAAAGAGCCCAATGCTTTTCCCCAGGGGACGCTTTCCCCAGGCTGTGGTAATGACACTAGACCCTAACTAATGAAGCAAGACTTTTTAGTGATGGCTGGATAAAGTTGCCTGGGGGTTCTGTTTTCTTGCCTAAGGCAGCACCAGAGGGAGCCCAGATAAAGTTGTCTGGGAGGGTTGACTGGGCATTTTCACAGGTTTGGGTTCTTTTCAGTTCCACTTGGAGTCTGCATTTTACAGATGTTTAAAGTTTCCTGCAATCTGCAATACTGCTTCAGGAGCTTTCTTCCCTAAGTAATAGTTGTGTACACTCAGTAAGCTTTCCTTAACTTGATTGAACTGGAGTTTTTTAAGTATTCTTAAATTCAGTTTGTGCTTGAAAATTATTTCCCCTTTCTCAGTGTGAAATTGCCAAAGAGGAGTGTGAAGAAAGAGCCCTGTAACGGCCTGAGTGCCCTTATGCTGTGCCTGAGCACAGAAGTTAACAGACTTGTAATAATTTGCTATATAACTGCACAACACTTTTTCAGCCACTCCTGATACAACATTTAATCTGGGAAGAAACAGAACAGTGCGCTAACAACATAAGAAAACCCCACACAGTGCAATAATTCATGAAGTGAAAAGCATCGTTGCCAGGTTAAAAATAAACTCTGCAAGACAGACTTCTGCTACCTCTTCTACCATCCATTCTAAGGGGTGAAGGTTTCTGTATTCATAACTGCATATATAGCTATATATGGCCCTAACAAAATACAGTCTCTTTTGCCTTTCAAAACTTAATCCATCTTCCATGCTAATACATTTTAATACTATTCAAGCCCATTACATCTTAATCTAAATTCTGTCAAATACACTTGCTGTATCAAAATATGCCTTGATATAAAAAATGTCAAATAACCAAGACTCCTGAATGCCACTCAGAAGTACTCCAGTACTCAGGAGCCGCTGATTCTGCAGCCCCCTTTTAGACTCTGTCAATTCCTTCCTGACAGTTAAGAAGCAGATTTTCGAGAGTTTTTTTCGGAAGGGAATCCCTGATTTCTGGGACTGGAGAAGTGTGTGAAGGTTAGCCACTCTTCCAGGAGTGCCTCTTCAGCTGTATCTCCTACCTAGGAATCCTCCTCTGGTCCTTGTAGTCTGTAGGTTCAGCTCACAGCCCTCTCCCTCCTTTATTTTTTCCCAAAAGAAGCTGAATTTGAACCAGATTCTGTTCTATTTTAGTGTAACTCTCTCGATATGAATGACCATTTACAACTGTTACTGGTTTAACCAGAAGCAAACTGTGCCCTCATGACTGGTGATTTTTATATTCTTTGACTGCAATAAGCACAATTGCACTCAGGAAGGAATGACTCATCTCACTCCAGCCAAAGGGGTTTCCTGTATAAAGAAAGACTCAAGGCTGAGCTGTAGATTTTCAACCAGTTAAGATCCTGATTCAGCATCAAATTTGAGCAGGTACTTCATGTGCACTTAACGTATCGCCTTGTTTAACAAGGCACAGAAGCTTGCGACCCTCTCCACTGAGACTAATTCCACAGAACCATACGCTTAAATGCTTTGCTAAATATGTGGACTTCAATATATCCTCATATGTTTATCCATATCTGGGCTTCCCAAGCTGTAGAAAACAAACTAATTTGAATATGTCAGAGGTGCATGTGGGAATTTCAGAGAATTCCGTGGGTAGGTAGCTGTGGTACTCAGATCCTGGTGGTAGGAAAGGGAAATAAAAGATATAGCTGGAAGGTGGCTGATGACATCTGAGAGCAGACTTTGTAGTAAAGATTTGAGATCAGTGACCTTGCTTGTGTGCTGGGTCTAAAGAGCTTGAGGCTGCTCAGCACAACCCCCGCATGCTTTCAGTGATCCTTGTAAGCCAAAAGCTAGCAGGGTTTAACAAGGGAGAGGTTACTGAGGCCTTCTTCCCCTGGTTTCAGCAGACTGTTCCAATAAGCTTCAGAATCCCTTTATTTTCTTTATGTTGAAAGAAACCACCACCTCGACATGTCAGTGAATAACATAGCCTGCCTCTTCCTGTTGCTGCATGAGAGAAAGAAGATGACCGTGTACCTACCACCTTTGGGGAATTTTTCCTTTCCCAGCTTTGAGCTTGGATGGTGCTGAGCACTTCTAAGAGGCCCTGAGCAAACCTGACTCTCCCTGAACTGTGGCCATGTAGTCCCATAATACAGTATTGCCACCGCCAATGGCAGGCCATAAGCTCTGTAATGAGTTTGCAAAGCCTCAGGACTGAGGCTTCTCAGTCTTGCTCAGTCTGAACTGCAGCTTGACCTGCCTGCAGCTTTCTTTTACTTGGTTTAACTGTGGCAGCAATTTTTCTAATTGACTGGGTGTCTACGGCTAGTTTTTTCTACTTTTATAGAGTACAATGACAGTTTTAGATAGATAGCACTAACAAGCAGTTATTCTATGCATAATGAGGTATTTATGACTCCAAAATGATGATGCCCCGTAAAGAAATACAAGCCTGATATGACAGCAGAGGCCTTGAGAAGTGGAGACACAGGATGCAACATAAAGGAGTACAGGCACGAGCTGACAAGAGATGGGGCACAGGCTTGGCACTGGAGACCCCGTGGCTGTAAACAGCTCACCAATGGTCAGTTAAAGACATGCCAGAACTGGACAAATATAACTTTAAGAGTAACAGAGAAAAAGTAACATCCATTAAAAGTGCCATGTATAGTAACCTCAGACGTAACGGGGTGCTGCAGACCAACAAAGACAGAAGTGTAATAGCATGTTAGCAAACATAAAAGTGACCCCAAGTGGACCCCAGAGTGAGGAAGAAGAAACCATCAGCTTGAACATCACTTTCCTCCCACAGAAGGACTCCGCACGCTGACAGCTCTCTAAGCCCACTGCTACAGCAATGGAACTGCCGACTTTAGTACCCGGAGGAGCAGTGGAGGGGTGAGCATAACACCAGGAAAATGGGCAAAAACTAAGAATTATATGGATATCAATTTGAATTAAAGTGTTATTTCTTCTTCTGTAACTATTAGATCTGGACTAGTTATGGTTAGATTCTTAAGATTTCAATAAATTCATGACTTTATTGCTACATAACGTGTGCTTTGCCATAAACAAGATTTTAAGAGTAGCTTTGTCAGCTTTGCAGGTCTGAGTCTTTTACTCCCAGCACAGACCTCAAGTCAAGAGGAATTAGAGCTATGAATTTCAACAAGTATGTCAAGTTTCATGGAAACCAAATGGACATACATACATATATAAAAATACACATGTTCAGATCAGGCTTGGGGATAAGTGCTTTCCCTAGCAGTGGTCTAAATGCAGCATTAGGTTAGAGACCCAACGGTGCATGCTATAGGTAAGAGACGGGGCAGGGTTCAGCTCCAGCACCACTCAGGTCCTCTGTGCTCTGAGCTCACACACAGGGACTCCTTTTGATCGAACTTTCCTTCCCACAGCCCATCCAATTCCCTTCTTTCCCACTATAGTTCAGCATCCATGCAGCTGAAATTGCACCAGAGTGGGCTGTGCAAGTAGAAAGGCCCAACAAGAGCAGATCAATAGCACTAAACAGTCAATGCCAGGGACCTGACTGTCCCTGACTATGCAGTCACTGAGTTTTACTTCAAACTATCCCTAGCCTGGGTCTGCGGAGCAAGCACCGTCAATGACTGCATGCCCAGAGCACACCTCCCAGGCAGGTGCCATGCAGAACCACACTGGTTTGTCCACTCTGGCTCCTACAAAAGCAGAGTAGGTGGGAGTGCCGGGGAGACCACCCTCAGCAGCATGCTCCTGAGGTGATCTAAAAACTCCTACAGGCGACAGCACCCTCCAACTAGTGCCTTTCCACCATGACCATTTTCCTAAGAGAATTACCCTTTTGAACTACTCCTGGGGTGACCTCTGGACTTTCCATCTCTTGTTAGCCTTTGAGGTTGCAGTCTCATCTGTTCATCCGCCTGCCGTCTCTAGCGTCTGACTCCTCAGCTATGTATACAAGCTCCCAGGGTAGTTATTTTGCTGTTCCACGTGAAATGACTGAATTTTGGTGATTCCTTCTTTCTTTAGGAATGGAAAGCCAGTGGTTTGATTTATAACAATAAATTACTTCAAAGGGTGAACAGCATTCCACTTGCTATCAGGAGAGTATATGCAGCATTTTGGCAAGCAGTAAACATAAAATTCTTACGCTTTGCCAAAGTTTAAAATACATCAAGCCATCTCTGAATTAAGTGATTGGAAAGGTGCATGCGTTTTAAAACTCTGCATCAAGTTAATACTCTGTTTTAATCTTAAAGACTGCTTGAGGAGGAGGTTGTATTTAAATTCCAGGCAGGTTAAAATTCAGATCCTATGTTTGAGGAGAAATCAACATCAAACTTTTTGTATAGACTGCTTACTGGTAAGTCTTACAAGCAATGGGGAATTTAAAACACAAACCAAAAGAAAAGAGAAGCAAGTGAGATGAGCTTCATAAGGCGTCATTGCAGACAGAAAAGCCTAGTCTACAGAAAAGCAGAAAGCCAAAACTAAGTACTTTGTTAATGTTAATAAAAAAATCAGTCTACTGGTGATTTGTGATTAACTAACTGAGCAACTGAGGCATACAAACTCAGCAAAAAAGATGTGGTTACAAAACAGCTATCTGTTGGCACAGTTGTTTTCGTTTTCACAAAGCTGCTGGATAGCAGGGATAATTATTTGCTGCACAAAGTGCTGTCTAAGCTTCAACAAGTTTACCCTCACAGGTCCAACAGTCAGCGTGGGAATAGGCAATCAATGGCTGGACAACCAAACCTGCTGGAGCTCCTGGTTAGCGCCACGTCCCCTCACACGGCAAGACCACAGAGGGATGTGGGACTGGCCTCAGGAACTCCCGATTCCCTATCTTGTGCTAAATCTCTGTCTCAAAGAAGGGTGCGAAAGGAGCTGGCTGGGTTACCTTTTACTTCACTGGAAGATGGGGCCTAGAGAGCCAGCTCCCTGTCTGAAATGAATCCCATTGCCTCGTATTTCCATTTATTTCTCTGTGTGTTCTAGTCATTGCAGAAACTGAAAGCTTTCAGGTTTTACAGTTCAATGGTAACTGTGTTAGTGGTGGTGCTAACATCACTTTGCTGACACTTAGCACTTACTTCGGTAACTTCTTTCAGAGGCCGTGGAAAAAATTAGCTTTAAATTTTTCCTCATGACTTCTACTTATTACTCAACATATCCTCATTCCTTTACTCAAAGGCAGAGCCAGGCAGGTCCAGCTAGATAAAGACTGTGACTTTGCCTTGAATCGTAGGTAGTTCTTCATCAGGTTATTTCAAACTTGCCTTCTTCAAGCTAACCCAAGTCAGTTCTGCGATTGACCATGAGGAGTAGAGCAAACATGGTTCTTCTTGTCCTGAAGCTGTGTAAGTCCTACCATGCTCATGTCAGAGCTACTTGAATGGCTTCATGGAGGTATTTTGCACATATGCAATTTATGCATAGTTTGTTGAAGGCATGATTAAGGAGGACTCTAAACTGACACTTAATTATGATGAAACTTTAATATAACAAGTCAATCAACAAACATTAGAGGAAAAAGGTTGCAAAGACAGGAGAGGGAACCGTGCTCCTGTAAACACGAAAGTGAACACACAGCAATTGGTCTAAGCCAGAATGTGCCAGGGAATGTTGTATCTCAGCCCAAGACTTTTATAAGGCCAGCTACTTTTACATGGAAGAAACTATATGATTTGCTGGAACGTGGCCATTAATTAAGTTTTATTTCATAATTATGTCTTTAAACTAACTTATTGGTATTTAGTTTTATGCTAGCTCCAAAACAATGAACTGAAGAGTCATTTATACATAAGAATTCTGGACAAAGCAACAAAAAAGCAAGAAGTACAATGTAAACTCAGAATTAGAAGGATTTTTTCATTATTTGTGGTTAATTATCTCTAGAACTGCCAGCTCTATGCCATTTGGACAAAGAAGTGGAAATTTGTTTCCTCTTCCATGAAACAAACACTGCATTTATGCCTCCTGAGTAAAGAAAGAGGTTTTGCACCCTAGTTATAAACAATTCTTTATTTTCAGCTCAGAATCTATAATCGGTTTAGTAACAACAAGTAGCGTCACTAACTGATGCCATAGTGAAAGCTTCAGTAGAGCAGGACAAAGTAGACTTTGATTTTGGAAGGGGAGTCTGACACTGGTATCCCAGCTTGAAAATTATACTATACTTTTTAGAAGATACTCCTATTGTTGTGCTTTAAGGTGATGCTCGAGTCACCAAGAAGGAAACCGTATTTCAGAGCAGGAGGTTTGCTACTAAAAGACAGGAAAAGAAACTGGTCTGTATACGTTCTTCTTTCTTTTTTATTCTTCACAGGAACTGTGGTTTTCACCTTAAACTAGACTGGCTCCTCTTCCATCAAGCAGGATTTTTAATTATTTACCACAGAAAGTGCTACAGGTCATAACAAAGATTGGGGTCTAAGTGTCTTTGACACCATGTATCAGGAGAGCTGGTTGGTAATTTTCTACTAACATCATATTTCTGTGGGGAACGCTTAATTTTCCTGATGTTTTCTGATTTCCCAGCAGACCATCCCAAATGAACTGTTTCATTGTGGGTGACCTTGAGCTATTGGCTACAAAATAAGCACCTTCCTGACAGCCAGGTTTTGGCTGGAGCCCAATCTGAGAGGGGTGTAGTAAGAAGGCCTGTCGGATCAAGCAGATCACAGGTGAGATGAGTTTGGAAACAGCCCACCTGTGAATGCCAGCAAGGCTTAGCCATGGGATAAGTGCTCAGACCTGTCAAGACTGCACAGGACCTTTAAGCAGCATTTTTGTTAAGAAATGTCAGCATTTCTAAGAGCAGGTTTCAATGGAGAGAGTCTTTGGGGGCAACCTAGGCTGTGGTACTTGTCCTGCTGTATGACTCCAACCCTAGGTGACTTGTCCCTGCTCCTACACAATGCTGGCATCAGAGCAGAAAGCAGTTTTCCAGACACGTAGTCCAGTCTCTTACCACTAAACCATCTCTCGTTCCCTTATTTCTCCCATTGCTGCACAAAGCAAAGAGCTACACTTGTGGTTGTATGTAAAAAGCATGGGGGACAGAAGCCTTTGCTACTTCTTAGAGAAAGGAAAACCCCATCTTTGCTTTCTTTCAAGCTTTCTGAGTCATGTTTCAACCTGACTACAGAGGTGGGTGTCCAGTCCTGACCCCATACAAAAGATGATGCAAGACTTGACAAAATAGCACCTTTTCCCTGATGATTCAGATTAATTCTTACCACAGTTTGCAAAAGATGAGTTTGTATTCAACCATATTAATAATTGTTGTGGCTTTCAAAATATTTGCTTCTTGACGTGTCTCCACAGATGTCTTTGTCCAAGATGGCTCTATCAAAGGGATGTTTCTCATGAGTGCAAGAGCCACCCAATGGACCATGTTACAACAAGCAGAATAGCCCTACTGAATTTTGAATTCCAGACCCTTCCCACCCCAGTCATACAATGATTTTCCTTTTGATGTGAGAACAGACATTGCAATGGCAGAAAGCAACACCTTTGCAGGACTTCAGGAAGTCTTAGGATTCAGCAGTGTCTTTCACCATCTCTAAATTGTCATCACCACTGCTTTCAGCCTTGGTGTGTGACCAGTGTTTTCCCATTTTGGACACAATGGCAAAACAGCATGTGACAAGTCACAGGCTATAGTATTAAGCTCTTAGTGGTATACTGTCTATAATTACATTTTATGCTGAAAGCTCTTTCAGTCAGAAACTATCTTTTCATTCTGCCTCTGTGCTAGTTATGCATTGATAAAAATATCAGAGGAGTCACTCAGATTTTTTTTTTTACTTTTCTGAATACTATAGACTCGAAACACTAAAAACATATACCTGTTCCCTCTCCTTGTCAATGCAAAAAAGATAATAGCAGCACTCTTAATAATAGCCAACTTAATTTAATAATACCCTTTATTAACATCTAATAAAAACATTATTACAATAATCCACATTCATAACATCTTAATAACATGCAAAGAAATGGCCTTCCCTTTCAAAGCCTTTTCCATCAGAAGCTATTGACAGGCAAGCGGGCCTCCCTACCACCGTGTTTTCCTTACTGGCAACCTAAATTTTGCTTGCAGCCTCCCCCAGCTGCCTCGCTGCCCCTTGCTTTTTGTAGGCTCCAGCCTTTGTAAGAGGCTCCGTCCCCACCCTGGCACTGCCCGTTGCTCTGCAAGTCAAGGTCCTTACACTTTTCCTCACAAACTGGTTACTCTGTCCCTTTTCTCTGCGTGTTGATATTTGCCGGGGTAGCCCTGCCCAGTACAAGTGAAGTTTTCCCCCCGTTTTTTTTTTTTGTCCTGTATAATGGCATTTAAACACTTCCCCACACCAGGCTTGCTACATCTATGCCATCTTCTGGATGTTCAGTGAATCATATTTATCCCAGAGCATGTCTGGCAGTTGCATGTTCTGACTAATGTGTAAATCTCTCTAACAAATGTTACCACTTCCTGAAATCAGTAAAGGACAGATTAATGATACTGGGAGGGGGACAAGGATGTAGGGCCAGGGTCACAGCTTCAGATTTGTTTCCTTTGTTTACTGTCTGTATACTAGTAAAAGTAATTGCTCTGTTGCTCAGTGAACTGTCACTTCTATGCTAAGAATAGTTACTGAATTTAGCAAAAAATTCCTCTTTAATAGGGAAGCTGCTTTCACTCATTTAAGCATTTATCAAATGCTTTTTTTAATGCACTGAACACCTGTTTAGAATTTTCTCACTTTTTTGCTGCAAAATGTTTAAGTTATAATTTCCTTTCCAGTATTTTCTCACCTTTTGTGTCTGGGTTTCACGTCACTGTTTCATCAAGACCTATAGCTAGACTTCTTTCAACTGTTTCAGAAACAATTGTATCATCTGAATGACGTACAATTTATGATTTCCCTGGATGATGAAAGAACATCCTCATTTTGGTCATTCTTCTGCTATTATTTATATATAAATTGAAATTAAAATAATACTGTGGTTTTCTTCGATGAAAACTAGCTAGAATTCTTCAATAGTCCCTCCTGTATGGAGCCTAGAGTTAGTGATTACTTCAGTCAATAAACTAATTCTTTCTTGCATATCCAAATGTTAGCAACATGCTTAGATGACTTGCTAAATCACAGCCTGGATAGCAAAGACTCGGGGAGATAATTTCAGCTTTAGACAGACAGACAATGAAAAATACTCATTAGTTAAGGTTTCCACTTAATCTCCTCCATTGTCTAAAGAAGTGCAAATAATTCATTGGAAAATGAGAGAAACAGTAGGCTATTTCATTATTTTAATGTTGCTTTTAACAAGCAGGCAATTCTAGACTGATCAGTGAGGCTGTGCTGCTGTATAATAATTCCTTGATTTCAAATTCAGAAGCTAAATAGTTTGTTTTTAGAAATTAATATCACAGTTACTACAAAGTGAGACTTCTTATGAAAATTGGCTATCTCAGATATCAAAAAATAAACATAGAAAGAAATCAAGCTTTCATTGCCAGAAAGCAATTACAGTAACTTACTGTTGAATGGTACTTTCATAGACAATCAGTTGAAAAAAAAAAAAATTTCACTCAATCATAGATTCAGATGATGACCAGGAATGAAAATGTTGAAATTCCTCAGTGAGAGTTATGCTTTTTCCCAGATTATTGGAAGCGGAGACCATTGAGATGTTACATTTCCATCACTTCTTTGTAGATGAAGGATTTCAGCTATATATCAGAGACCGTAAATTTCTGAACTGCCAGGGACTTACATAGCCAGAACAAACTTTTTGAAATCTTTTTGACTTCATGAATGATGGTGAGTGGAAAATACCAGCCTCACACAGCAACAGAGGGGTTGTGTGATCTCATTTGACTTCTTAAGGAACTCCTGACACAGAGATGGCAGAACTCAGGCATAGCTCTGGGACCACTGAAATAGGGGCCACTGGGATGGTCCTGGCAAGTCGTATGTGCATACCCTGGGTTATTAACTTGATTCCTCTTCTGCTTCTATGTTCATGGTGGTTTCTCCCTAAACACGTGTTTCAGTTTCACTTCCTTGTCAAACAAATTCCAGAAATGAGATTCATATTCCAGCTCACATTCACCTGCAAAGACTCAGAATCATATCCTACTTATTTTACTCCACAGATGAAGGTAAAGGTGTGGACATAAAAATACTCCTGGCCCAAGTCCTGGATCTCAAGTCCAAGAGCGGACAATTACAAACCTCAGGACACTCAGAATGATCCTGCTGTTGCCAAGCTCCCTGTTATCTCAAGCAAAAGCCCAAACCTTCCCTCCAAGGAGCAGTTCAACAGCAGGCTGACCTCTTACACTTAGTGCTTATTCCTTTTAATAAGGAGCTTGGCCAGGGTGAGATAAATCAGGAGTAAAAAATTCGGATATTCTGAATGCCCCTCCCAATGTGCACAGCTCCAACCATGCTAAATCCCTCCTAGACCAACTCCTGATTACATCTAGTCCTGATTACATGACTAGAACAATGTATTTTGCATGAGGTACATCACCTGCAAACAAGAGAGCTTGCTAAGCTGAGGCATATAGCCTAGTTAGTATACTTGCCAGCACAGGGAACAGCAGTTTGTAGCTAATAGACAGGAAGATAATTAATAGAAATCCAAAGATATGTGAGAATGAAGATGAAACTGCTTGGCTGTAGCACGTGTATTCAGGATTTCAAAACACTTGACAAACTCCAATTTAGCTATCCGACAACTGTAGATAGAACAGACAGAAGTTAAGGCCAGCATTTCTGAAGTGTCTGCTTCTTTTTATGGTCTCATTACTTTTAGAGCTCACCTTTGGGTTCCCATGCCAGGAACCTAGACTGAAAAGTAGAATTCAGCACATTATACACCTAGTTTTCAAAGGGGCTGGGCATCAAGTCCTCATTTACAGAGTAGAGCACCATTGTTGACTAACTCTGAAGACCAGACAGCTCCACGGACATTTTGGAAAGGTGAAGTATGGGGATGTATCACCATCCTAGCAAAGTGCAAGCAAGGAGAGCTAGCAATTTCCCTGGTGGGGGATTCGTCTTACCTAAAATACCCAATTAACTGTGTAAACTGGTGATCTTCACTCTCTCCAGAGGCAGTGCAGACAGGGAACTCCAAGGGGCAATCCAGTCCACCTAATTTAGACATCTACTTCAGAGGGAGTTTACCAGCCTAGTCTAGAAGCTTAACTGGTGGTTGGCAAAAGTTAGGTGGAATGGGGCCCACCTTATACAAATTGCACCTAGAGATTTTAATGGTTTGCAAAGATTAAATTGAGAAAATACAATAATAAATGTTGGTGCAGATCAAGAAAGTTATTACACTTACAAAGCAGTCTGGAGAACTCAAAGATAGACAAAGAGAGAGAACCCTCATCTTCTCCCCTGTGAGAGAGAAATGGGGAAGGGGACAGGCATAGCAGAAGATTCATAAAACCAACGTGACTATACCTCTTTAAAGAATGCTAATCCCCCTGCTCTGAATTATATAATGTCTTTACCTAAAGTGAAACAGTCCCAGTTAGCAATCCACCATTATGATTTGTGTTGCTCTAAGTGTTAAGAATAATCCATTTCACTCCAAAATGAGACAAACTTCTGGAAGGAGGACTGTAAACAGGACCATTCAATATTCAGCCCTCTGCATTGTTCTGTAAAGAACCATCTCTAATCTAATGGTCTGGTCCAGTGTATTTATGGTGCTGCTCCCAAATCTACTTTGTATTGCTAACAGATTATTTCTGTCTAAGTAATGGGGCTGTCTCTTTTTTGCTGCTTATTCATTATTTCTCAAGTAATTGATGTTAAACCCACAGACTTTTGGATGAAAGCTCTGATAGATTTGCTCTACGTTTGCAAACAAGTGTTATAATCCCCTGAATAACCTTTTATTTTCAGTCTACCTGAAAAAGCTGTGCAGCTAACTCAAGTATGTTATGCAGCAGAGATCTATGTTTTTAAGACCCATGCAGCAGGCATCAGTCTGGTCACAGCTGACTAAACACAGAGAATCAAGTGTCTTGCCCAAGTTCCCACGCTAAGGGCTTGATGCTGTGAGGAGGTAGGCATGCCTTCACATGCACTGCAGTCAAATAAAGCACGAGCTATGCTTAGGTAAAAGCTCAACCCAATTTAATCTTTCTCTTAGCTTAAAATGCCCAGAGCACTAGCTGACTATGGGAGAGAGAGCAAGTGAAATATATATGAGTGAGAAGTGGAGATTCCCACTCATAGAAAGGTCTATATTTGTATCTGGTTAACCAAAGAGATCAAAGCCACATTAAGCAGCCACTGTCCTCTAAGAAACCCAAATGCATGAAGGGGTTTCTTGCATTAGTGGGAAGGGAAGGTTTGGGCGTTGTGCAGGAAGACAGCTCCTGACTCAGGTTCGTCATTGCTCTGTTCCTCAAGGAACCATTTCTATTGAGGCGTACAGTTTGGTAGGCTCAGATGCCTGCTTTGTATCAAAATGGACTGGATTAAGCAAATGTACAAGACACAGAAGCTGACCCAATGTCAACTTCAAGCCACTCTGATTAACAAAGAAGTCTTCATCTTCATGTGTGGAGCCAAATGGCAAGTGCAGCTCTACACAGAGCAAGTTTGTTCAAAAATTGCCAATATTTGGTAGCAAATGGTAGCAAATCTTAAGTTAACAATCATACTGCCTTATTTCCAGAAGGTAAACATACGTGTATGCAACACACTTGCTACATCTGTGCTGATAAATTCAAACTGCCCAGGACTGTTCTTTGGTACTGGGGCTAAAAGGCAAGGAACAGCCGCATTCATACTAATGAACTCTCAGCCTGTCAACTCAGCTACACACAAAGTATTTGTTGGGAACTGCCTCTGGGACATGCTAACTCCCAAACAGGGACTAAGAGACATTTGAGAGTCCTATCTGTCTGAAACTAAAACCGTATTAGGGGCTGCTCTAAAAGTTATACTGAACAGGAGACAAATTTACAGCAGCAGAGAATGTTTCCTGGCACTGTTTAGTTTACTGGTAGAGATTTAGCCTCTATAAAAAGACATGGTTAGTAATTTAAATAAAATACACCCCACAAATTTAATGCTACAGAAGGGTTTGCAAAAAGAGATAAATACATAGTAGGAGTGACACTCAAACTGGATTCGAAGGGATTGTTTTCTGCCTCTTTTTTAGCTTGAACATCTAGTGTAATTTCCTTTCAATGATTTATTCTTCACATGAAAGATGAGATTCTGGCTAGAAGCCTGTTGTAACTGGAAATGAATTTTACATGCTGCAGCACACTGAAACCCTTTGACTCTTCACTACAGATAAAAAGAGAGATACCCAACTCACCTTAGCAGCTTCCAGTGTATTTCCCTCCGAGATTTGCAAACCTGCCTAGCTGGCCATCCATGCTGTAATAGCTACATTGTGTTTAAAATGGCTGTCCCTCCTCATTACCCAGCAGGGGTGGAGTAATTAACTACCTGGGTCTGCTGTACTCCCGGATGTCTGGTTCCCAGCTTAAATTTCCATTGGTTTACTGGGATTTGGAACAAGCCCTGCAACAACAAAACCAGGAGTCTACTGCTCCTCTTATCAGGGGCAGACTTCTATGCAGTTGCAGAAAAAAGGTGGCATATTTTATGATGAAGGACTTATAATTCAGCATGCAAATATTCATACAGAGGTGAGGTTTTATTAACACCCTCAACCACTGGGTAAGATCCAGAGAAATTCCTATTTAACAGCTACAGGGCTAAGGCTCCTGAGGATTTCTGGTGAGGAGAGCTTTTAAAGCACTGTTATTCCATTTTTGACACAGTAAATGGTGCCAAAAATGACACAGTCTATGCAGAACAGGGAAATGAAAGCAGCACCTGGACCTCCCAATGTCCTCCTCCTTAGCTCTGCTGGCTCAGCAGGAATCAGAGCAAGTCAGATGAATGAAGTATTCCTATTATTTTTATTCTAAAAGCTAGCTACTGATTCATCTTTCTATAGTAAGTGTGAAAGTCTGTGTAATCTTGTGGAGAGCTGAAAGATTCATATTTTAGTAAAAATGCTTTTTTTTTTCTTACCTTTTTAGTCAAATCACCTGAAGGCTGAAGAACCTACTATTACCATAAACGCTCCGTCCTTCTGCATTGACTAGTAGCTGGAGGAAAAGATTATTTCTTGCATCCGTTCTTAAGAATTATTATGGAAAAACCACATAGACACATAGACATACACATACACGTCATATACATCTTTTATGCACAAATACACCCTGCAGTGGTCGGAAAGGGTACAGAAGTACCGGTAGGACTGTTTGCAAATTTCAGAACAGTTATTTCTCATTGCAGCTTGACTGAGGTCAGCATACGGCCCTGAAGTGGCCCTACACAGCACCAGCCCATGCCGATGCAGTTCAGCGACTTTGTACACAGCTGTATGAAGTAGAGGCATGATCCCAAATGAGGGACTACCACTGTTTCTTTCCACTTTGAATTACACCTGTGCAGTTGCACTGCACTCAGCAAGGACAGTAAGGGCTAACCAGAGGCAGAAATTAAAAAGTCAGCACACTCCATCAGCCACACATCCATATGCAGGCAACAGTGTCCAGTTTTAAAAACTATGTTTATGTCTTAGTTGTAGGAAACGGAACACAGTTTTGAAGCCAATGGCATTTGGCGACAGTGCTCCGATAGTGCTGTTAACAAATCTGAAGCAAGCAAATCAAAACTTGCAATTGTTTTCCTCTTCCCCCTCAGTCCCCTGCTCATTACAAATTGCTTTTCTATCTGATAAATAAAATCAATTTACCATGTTTTCTTCCCAGTTTATTTATGTACATGAAACAGACTGAGGATGAAAATATTAGGCGCACCACCCAGCTGCTGTTTTGCCTGCCACTCCAGGACTGGCAGGATCTCAATTGCTGCTGTAACCCCTGCCAGAGCTCTTGTCAGACAGGAAAGGTTACTTGTATCAAAGCAAAATCCGTAAGGTAAGACAATCTACCCAGAGTGCCTAGATAGCACTGTTCACCTCTAGGAGAAAGCTTCAAAGGCAAGCTACGAGAGCAAGCTGTGAGACTGAGAAAAAGAATTTGGTAGTTTTTGAAGTTTATAGAAGCCACGGTGACTAGAAAACAAGCCTTAGCCAACCAGCAGTCGGCATAAAAATGGATGGGGCACCAGTTAGTGAAGAGCATTAGCCTATGTCAGCATTATCATGGAGTGCAGCGCAATAGGAGCAAAGCAGCTGTTGCTGAAAACCTCCAGATTCATGAAAATTTCAGCATCCATGTGCAGCTTCTGGTTCAAAGTAGCCTGTCTTGACAGAGAATTCGCCAGTGTCTTACGGTTATTATTACTACTACTTTGCTCTTAGGGTCTTTTGCTAAGGATTCAAAGCGATGGCTCATGGCAGCTCTTCCACCTAGTTGTGGACCCCCCAGAGTCAGACACATGACTTAGGCTGCAGAGCGTTTTGGGTTTGCAGTCATTTTGCAAACTGAGGTCTTTTTTTTCTTTTTTTTTCTTTTTTCATCAGCATCAGCTCAGGCTTGACTGCTATGTTTTTGGAGCAATAATAATAATAATAATAATAATAATAATGAAAATTCCTCACTTATACTCTAAAGTTTCCAGAGACGAGAAAAAAAGCCGACATCCATTTCTTTTGCCTTGTTATTTTTTCCCCCTCTGTACATGAAGTGTTAATGATCAGTTCTTAAATAAATGACCTGAAAAACATCTTGGCAAGTTTATGGCCAGGCCAAGCATTGATCCAACTTCAGCAGAGAAGGAAGAAGAAAGACCAAAAGAAATAGCCACAGAAGGAATAAAGAAGAGCTGTACTATTGTAAAAGCAAACAAAGCAGGCTGAGAGAAGCAGTCCTTGCTGTCCAGGCAAAGAGTGAAGTATAAATAATACCTCTTGCACAGAAGGAGTCTGCTGCAGAGTGAACTGCAGCAAGCACTCAGCAAAACAAAGCTCTTAACTGAGAACCGGAAGAAAAAACATCTGCTCTTGGAAAACAACCTGCTACTAACAAGGATGTCAGCATCAGAAATCCCTCCTTTCCCCCCACTTTGAATATCTCCCAGCCATTTTCTTTTCAACTGGTGTTGACAGTGACTTGGTTGCTTGAGTCAATGGGACGGAAATAATTTTCACCACTATTGCAGGAGACTCGCCTAGCAGAACAGTACTTAGTACCCTTAATACTTTTCAGTCTCCCTCATACTAATAGTTAAACATTTCTTCTGTGCCAACTGTGGGGAAGCCAGTTGCTGACAACACATGTCAGCCACACGTCATTCTGTGGTGCAGCTGGTTTCTGGAGTTTTGCTTGTACCATTGGTAACATAGGCTCAGCTATGGGAGATGACAGAGCAAACAGACCTTGGGCTGCAACCACCATCTTATGCAATGGGGCATCTTATTCATGCTCAGCAGGCGTTTGGAGCATCATAGAAACACCAACACTCTTTACTGCAACCATGGGGGCATCAGTTCACTTGCCTCAGGAGCTATGGCTTTACCATGATGGAGAGGTTCTGGTGTGAGCAGCAATGGATGACTTTTGCAAAATTTCTTTAGCATAGATGGAACTCCAAGGAGTTGAGGAGCTCTTCCATCATCAAAATATATTAAGCTGCAGAGATAATTAGAGACTTGATCAACCTGAGAACATAAGGGCCAAGTTCTACAAGAAACTTCACTATTCTGAAGACTCAAAACGCCTTTAAGGTTTTAGTTTCTGACTCCCACAGGTGGGATCTATAACCCTGGTTTTGGTATCAAGGCCCTCCCTACAGAGCGTTGGGAGGTAGAGTCTGGCTGAAATGGGCAGTTTCCAGTGTAATGGCCTCACAGAAGAAGTCACATGGGACCACCAGTCCCAGCACAAGGAGCCTGGAGATCTGCCTCTTGTGTAAAACAGCAGAGCCAGGCCCGTTCCCGCACATCCAGGTCTTTCTGCAACTCAAGTCAGAACATTTAAGCTCTTGGCGGACAAAATGATCAGGCTTTGCTGATAATAAGAAGAGCTGCTTTAGCACTACTTTGGGACCAGGCACTCGAGTAGCTATTTATAGATAAGAGAAGAGCAGCAACAGGGAAAAGGCAGGAAAAATGGAACTGGCTGAACGTGTGAGCGACATTTTTCATTTTTCAATTATACATCTGCAAAGTGATCTTGGGAGCTAGCAATCCACATTCTGTTCTCCAAACATCTGAGTTCATCAAGAAGTTCTAAGGACGTTATAATTCCTTCATTCACAGTTGTGGATTAAGAATAAAGACTAAATATATACATAACGCTCTGGATCTTCAAAGCCCTCAGTGACTGCTGGTGCAGTGACCCTTGCTATAGTCTTTTGATGTAGGAAGGGAAGACTGGTTCTGTTTAACGGTCAAGAATCTCATGGACACAGTCCTGTCCTCAAGACCAGCTCTCGCATCTTGGGTCTCCAGGCACTGGCAAGGTCCCTATGAGTAATTCAGAGCAAAACCTGTGTTACTCTAAACTGAAGTCAACGAAGCAGCCTCCCAGAGATTGATCTGAGGCGGGTATTGTTGAGGGAAGAACTGAACTCCAGGGCACTTTGTCTGAGCACTAGAGCCACTCAGTGGCTCCTGCTATTTCACCTCACCCCTCCCACATCTCTGCTACCCATTGGGGTATGGTGGCATATTCCCTCCTGCACCCTGACCAGTGCAGCACAATAAGGAGCTATATCCCCAACCCTTATTATATTATATGGAGATTAATTTGGTCCTGCAGGCATCACACTGTCAGCTGTTAACATGCTTTGCAAAAAAAAATAAATAAATACAATCCTGAGATACTGATGTAAGGCCAAAATCAACTCCCCACCCCCGACCGCTTTAGGTTTGGAAGGTGGCTGGTTCACAGCCGGCCTGAGCATCTCCATATTTAAATCCATCTCATGGTATAGACCTTAACTGTTGTCCTGGTTTTGGCTGGAATAGAGTTAGTTTTCTTCCTAGTAGCTGGTACAGTGCTGTGTTTTGGATTTAGGATGAGAATAATGTTGATAATAACACCGATGTTTTAGTTGTTGCTGAGCAGTGCTTACACTAGTCAAGGACTTTCCAGCTTCCCATGCTCTACCGACTGAGAAGGCTGGGGGTGCACAGGAAGCCGAGAGGGGGCACGGCCAGGACAGCTGACCCAAACTGGCCCCAGGGACATTCCATACCATGTGACGTCATGCTCTGTACATAAACTGGGGGAAGCTGGCCGGGGGGGCCGCTGCTCAGGGGCTGGCTGGGCATCAGTTGGCAGGTGGCAAGCAATTGCACTGTGCATCACTTGCTTTGTATAGTCTATTATTATTATTATTATTATTTTATTTCAATTATTAAACTGTTCTTATCTCAGCCCACAAGTTTTCTCACTTTTACTCTTCCAATTCTCTCCCCCATCCCACCAGGGGGAGGGGGGGTGTGAGTGAGTGGCTGTGTGGTGCTCAGTTGCCGGCTGAGGTTAAATCACATCTGTCTATCACCTTTTCCGAGAAAATGGGCTACTCTGAGGTGGTCACCCTTTCATTTGCTCCTGTTGAAGTTGTTTCGTTTGTCATCAGCCCAGAGGGACAAAGCAGGGGAGGGAGGGAGAGAATGACTCCCCGGGTCTGAGGTTGGACTTCCCCAGGACTTTCCACAGCAGGATTCCCCTCCCAGCCCCAGGTATCAAGCACCCTGAGTACGACTGGTTTCCAGTACAACTGTCAGCAGTTCAGGAATCAAGGAAAGCACAAATCACTTTTTTTCCCACGCTATTGAAGGCTTTGGCACTTGGGGACCTAGTCTGGTGTCACTGTATGTCCCCACCCCAGGGATGCCTGCGGCACCGGGGCTCAGCTGTCGGCATCGCCCGACTGCAGTGGAAAGGGGACGGTGACTGCCCACAGCGCTGTGTGAGGTGCCAGGACCGTCTCCCCCTGCAGAGAGATTCAGCAGCTGTTTCCAGTAGATGGCATCTCCGTCCTGCAAACATCTCCAGCTCCCGTACCATTATCTAACTCTCCTGGATTTACACGGCTCATAGAACATCATTCTAGCATTTAGCAATTAAAGATGGGCAAATATTTCATTAGCCTACATCAATTTCTATTCGAGGATACCACACAAAAGGACCACAGACTAGCGGCATTGGAGCATCTTCCTTTCAAACATCCCTTCCAAAACACTGGTACTACTGTAAATGATCTGCCCATGGCAGAGAGTTTGTTCTCTCAGTACTTCAGCACTTTTATTTCCAGGTGTGCTTCCTGATTAGGGCAATCTTTTCAATGCTGATAGCAAATTTTTGAGGTTTGTCATACTTATGGGCTAATCTGACAGGTCGAACAGTAGCAAGACAAGGTATTTATTCACGCTGCAAAATTCCATCTGTGAATTGCATTATAACGTGCAAGCTATATTGTTTGGGCTGTGACTAGTTTCATGAACAAAATATCAGCTGTAACAGACCTCTCTAAGTCTTCTCCACTACGGCCTCATCAGAACCTGCGTTGTCTGAAACTTGCAATAAACGCTCAAACTGATGTGTCTGGAGCAACAAGGGTAGCTCATTGAAACTGGGTCTGCCACAATTGGTCTGTTTGCTGCACCAGGAGGGCTAAGGAGCTTTCCTTTGCTTAACCGGGTTTGTCAAAGTACCTGCAGCTCTGTTATGAATGATAGACAACACTATCCTGGAGCCAAAGGAGTATGTTTTGGTGAACACTCCTAAGGACACCAATGCACCATGTGCCTGCAGCTCTCCTCTGTCACATTATTTATATGAGTTGGGTACCAGTGAAGTACACCTAGACTATCAGAAGAGAAGCTGGTCCAAAGAAACTTGAAACAAATTCATTGAAATTACCTGTCAAGGTAGGATAGCACAGAGAGAAACAAAGCCCCAGTGCTGCCACACAGAACTACTCTTCAATAGCAGTCTTCCTCAGCAGATTCAAGGGGTTCTGATGTTAAAATGATATATTTTTATATACACACACACACACACACACACACATATACATATCCTATCCTATTCAATGTATTTTGGTGCAGGTCCTAAATTACTCACCCTGATTCCCTTCCTGGACACTTCCTAAGTGGGAGAACAAAATTTCTGAACTTTTTTGAGGCAAATGCACCAGAAGAAACACCAGGCATCAGCCCAATAGCTGCTGAAAGAAAGACAGATGTGTGCCTAGGGAATTCATCTGTTTCTGCAGCACTTTTCTGGAATCACTGCAGCTGCTGTAATTGGGAAAATGTGTCAGAGATTAGATTAGGTTGGTTTCCCATGGAAGATACCACTAAGGTGGATATGGTGATAACAAGTCAATATGTCATACCCATAGAGATTCACATTATTTTTACAGTATTTGAGTAAGTTAGACTCAAACAGACCAGTTGCCCCTAATAAACTGAACACAAGGAATAGTGCAGATGCCATAGTAATGTTACTCAAACAAGAGTTTAAGTTGTAACTTTCCTCGTGTCTATTGCATGGCTAGAAGGCCAAGGAAGCAATATAGGTGCAAAAATACAACACTGTGGTCATGGTTGGGTGGGCACAGGTTATAAACTATTGAACTGAAATACTGGACAAATGTCATTTGATACCACGGTATTTCCAGTGATTTAAGGATTGTGTACTATGCAAGAACCTTGGTACCCCCAGTCTCCTTGTTCTTGCAGATCGTAATGAGGGTGACAACAAAAATACTGTGATAGGGAACAAATGCTAGCCAAACCTCAGATGCCAGGTGACAGCCTAATGAAGCACCAGGGGTGAGTTACTGAAACGTCAGGCTGGAAGCCTCAGGGCCTATGCTTAAGTTTCTCATGTGCCTCTGGCAGATCCTGTCCCCTCAGGCATCTCTTCGTACACCTCCATGCTGTGGTTTCCACCAGCACCTGGGATGTCCAGCACATCCCAGGCCCTAAGCGTGGCCCTCACCTGACCGGCACCTCTCACACAACTGAGGGTGTCCTCCTGCAATTTCCTCAGACATGGGGCACCTGCATTTTCAAGTGCAGAGGGGGCAAAGCTCACACAGCAACAAGTCATTTTCCAATTGCAATCTCAAGGCCACAACAGGTACGGAGCATGTTACTATTCCTTCCCACAGGCTCACATCCCTGGAAGGGGGGGAATATTACTCTGCCAGCTTAGTGCTAAAATTTTTCGTCATTTTTACTGCCTCTAGCAGGGATCCAATGGGTTAGGTATGAAGAGGAAAAATACATCTGTTGAGTTTACAACCTTGAGGGGCTATCTAAGTTTGAAATCCTGGCAAGTCTACTCTGTGCTAGTATATCACTAACATCATTACTCAAAGGACATTTGCTTCAAAAAAACGCTTTCTTCTGTGGGGATCTCTATTGTGATGGTAATGCTGATTTGATACAGTTAAAAGCATAAGCACTTCTTCATTCATATGCATATTTCTTCTAAATAAACAATATGTCAGGGGATTTCAGGTATGTTCTTTTGTGAGAAAAACTTGTGCCCGAAGCCCACTGTAATTGGTTTGACTTTTTTACTTGGGTAGTCAATTCCTTAGAAAAATTAGAAGTATAATGAAGGAAAATGTCACCATCTGTCTGAAACTGGCATACAGAGTGAAACGCTTAAAAAATGCATATTATTCCCAAAAGTAATTTATCATTTTGACCCAAAGATAAAGAAGAATTACTATGAATCCAGCATTATACTAGTCACAAAATCTGTGTGCTCAGAGGCTTTGAACCTTTTTGGTTTCTTGTAGACATTTGCCAGCACCTGCTAATGTCAGCACCAGCAGGAAAGCACTGCAGGTGGAGCAAGAAACAGATAAATCAGAAAAGGCAAACAGAACATGGGGAGCCTGAAACTCCTAACTCTTAGCACAACACTGGCACTTCCCCTGGAACACTTCCACACACAAGCAAGGTCTGTATGCAGCCTGCTGTGGGATGATTTGTGTGAACCGCTATGCCCAAGCAAGCTGCAAAACTGAGGTGGTACTTTTGCAATGAAATCACGACTGTAGTTAGGGAAGACAAACAAGTTCTGATCAAATAAGAAGAAGTAAGAGCACTTCATAACTCTCCTGCCTGGTCTTCCTTTTTCAGTGCAGTAGGCTTTGTGCTTTCCCTTTTTTCCCTCTTCTTTTGATTACAGTCTAGATGAAATAATAAATCTCTGTGTGGGAAAGCATTGGTAGGATTTTTATGTCCTGTCCTTAGCGGTACAACATGTTGCCAAAGTTATAAAACATTATGTGGGAACTTTTGGATTCGGTGAAGTCCATGGCCGTCTTCCTGTTAATTCTTAGGATGACCCTTGATTTCTTCAACTTGCCAGAGCTCCGTATCTCTGACTCTAGAGGCCATTTCTAAGGATAATGCCTTAGACAACTGTTTCATTTCAAGATGTGGCTTCATTAGGAGGAGCAGTCACCATTCCTGATACGAGACACATGGGAAGAGTTGTACCACGAGAAGTCATACTCAGCTTTGCCATGTGTCACCACCGCATGTTGTGACCAGTCCTCTGATTTTGTCAGCTCTACTGAAGCTATAGACAGCAAGCAAGTAACTTCAGGGCTGTCTGGAATGTCTCGATTCCATGGGGGCTCTGCTTGAATTTCTTCCCTCTGTTTACCTCCACATTCTGAAATTAGAGCTAAATACATATACAGAAAGGAAGAAAAAAGCAGAAAAGAAGAAAAATAAAACAGAGATTAATATTTTCTCACTCAAATTCCTGCCCACCCACAACCCACATTGAAATAGAGATAATACTGAGAGTCTCAGGGACCGTAGCACTCATACACGGCGTTTGATATTCATAAAATCTCGCTGAGCTTTACAAAGGAAGTAAATTCAATCTTCAGTGTTTTATACATGAAGAAAGTATGGAAGAGAAATAACTTACCCAAGAACACACAGCAAGTAAACAGCAGGACTGAGACTAGGACACAGATACCTTGTGGCATTTCCCACCAACTCCGTCATGGCAATGTATTGCACTTCTACAGAGATCCCATTGAGCTCCAACCACCTTCAGAGCCCCAAGATGATTCAGGGCAGTTATTATAAGTTATCACTGCGTGAACATTTTCATTCTGACAGCAAGTTTTCAGTCACTCATAACTCTTTAGTGCTTCATCCTTTGTGTCCATTTCTTCACAGCTCTTGTTTTTGATTTCTATCGCGGTGATCATGTTTTGTATCAGTGTACATCTGTCATCCATCAGGAATTTTGCCACAGATTATATAATTCACAATTCGCAAATCAAGTCTTTGGACTCTTCCTAGAAGCGAGGAAGCTGAGAGAGGTCCCAGTCAGCAGGTGGGAAGGGTTGTTTGGCACACAAGGTTACTGCAGCCACCTCCAGTCTGCCCTGAGGAGACCCCATCAGATGGGCTGAATGGCCCGTGGTGACCCCAAGGCATCACTGGGGGCCTGACGGTCTGGCCCACGTGGCAGAGAATGAACAGTACCAAGTAAGAGGTGATCAGGCCCATAAGCATTTTTGATGCAGTAGTCTCTCTAAATCTGCAGGAAGCTGGTCTTTGCCAGCGCTCAGAGCTGAAGCTCAGTCGTAACACAAGAGAGAACTGTGCCTTTATGATCAGCTGCTTCCCTTGCACTCTCTTGGTTTGCTGCTTTGCTGCCAAGATGCTGAATTGCTTTAATCAGATGTATAGCAGACACTATGGATATCCTCCCAGAGCACTCCGGGCTTGTTCTGCCCTAGAGCAATCACCTACAATCGCAGCAGTCGCACTTTAGAAGCAGAACTGGGAGTACATGGCTTGTTCTTGGCAGTTTGTTAAGGGAATAAGGGAGCAGGGATGGAGGAGAGAGCAGGACTGCACAGCCTAGAATGAAGCAGCAGAGGAAGAGAAGATATGCTCTTGTCATTTTCCTGGGCAGAAATTTTAGAGGTTGAGAAGTGCAAAGGAGCATGAGCTCTGGATTCAAAGCCAGTTCAAGCTGTTTACAACTGTAACAAATCTCTGCTAGCAAGCGAGGGAGTGACAGAAGCTCCCAGAGCATATCTGAACCTAGTATGAATCAGGAGAGTTGTGCTGGCTTCTGTCCAGGCTGCATCACATCGCAATCTGCCTCCGAAATGGGGCCCACAGAACTGGGACTGTGTGCTGCACTGGGGGCAATTAGCATTTCTTCCACCTTTTCACCTTACTGCTGTGCCTGCATACGGCCGCTTAAGGTAGGGTTGAAGCAGGAATGATCATATTAGAAAGCAAGCAGGTTTTCCTTCAGATTTACACTGGAAGGTGTAAAGAAAGCTAGCTCAGGCAGATTATTGCAAGCCTTCACCGCTCAACATCATTATCTTTCTCATTTGTTTCTCAGCTCCCAAAATCTCTCTGCTGTCTTCTTTTCTCGTCATTCTTTTGAGAAACTCCATCTTTCCCCTGCAATTAGTTTAATATTACTCGGGACAGATCTATGAATCCTGCAGACAAGCCTGCTGCTTCCCTCCACTTTCACGTTTGATCTAAAATCATAGCTGCTCTAAAAGGTGATCCTTAGCTAAACTGTAAGCAGTGCTGAGCCTCAGGTTGCCAATCAGGAAACAGAACTGTCCGTCCAGATATGTAGTGGGAACAACATAGGGTTCGCCATTGCCTTTTCGCTGTCATGCAGAGGCTTTGCACAGCTCAGGTTCCTGCCTTAAAATCTCACCTCAGCAAATAATAAACAAAAATAACAAAATTAATTAGCAAAGGTATCTTTGAAGTTGGCTCCTGGGATGTTGAGATGATTTCTACATTATTGTATTCCAAAAATGGATTGACAGCAATTAAGTATAGAATGAAAAAAAAAAAAAATCAAGAGCATTTTACAGAAGGGAATTCTTTTGTCTCACACACATGACTTTGTTATGAGCACAAAGGATTTGCTCTGTTAAAAATCAGATTTGATCCCTGGATTAATGTAGTAAAAAACATCTTTACATGCACAACTCCAGAGGGGTGTAACCATATACAGAGTCTGAGAAGGGGTGTTGTAGGGGATTAAGTTTCTTCATTTTTTGACAGACTGAAATAGGTTTGGCAAGAGGAGTCTTACAGACTTTGCATAGCTTCTGGGGATGACGAGGGGAAATCATAACAAATGGGAGAGAAGACGAGTCCAAACTCATCAGTTACACAAGAACATTGGAAAGGTATTTCACAGGCAGAGCAATCACCTGTTGTGGTGGTTGACCTTGTCCCGCTGCCAGCTGCCCGCCCAGTTGCACTCCCACTCCCACTCCTTCTTTTCTGCCCTTGGTGCTGCAGGATTGCTTCCCACGTGGTTTTTTTCCCTCACTCCTCTCTCTCACAACTGCCACACAGTGGTTTTTTACCCTTTCTTAAATATGTTTTCACAGAGGCACCACCAGCTTGGCTGATGGGCTCAGCTTTGGCCATGGTGATGGAGCCACCTGGAACCGGCTGTGTCTGGCATGGGGCAGCCCCTAGCCTCTTTTCACAGAGGCCACCCCTGCAGCAGCTCTCGCTACCAAAACTTATCACCTCTAAACTCTGCGAATCTTGGAGACAGTCAGCAAGAGTTGAATGGGTTTCCAATATTGGCTATGATGTATCTAACTGTTTTCTTCTACATATGTCTTGTATCATATATCTCTCAAAGTCCTCTTTCAGAGAAACAAATCCTTTACCTCCAGCTGTTCTGCTAATTGAAGCTCAAGTGTACTTATCCCAGCACCCATGCCCAATGCCAAGGTGCAGTACATTGCCCTCCAGCAGCCAACCAAGAAACAGGCTCAGCGTTAACCAGATGAATATTTGGATTGCTGTGTTTTGCAGAGTCTGTGTGTGTGCACTTGTATGCATTCACACACTGTCTTCAAGAAAGCCTAGAATTTCTAAACCCTGGGGGAGATAATTCCTGCAACCAGGGGCTGCTCTGTGCTATGAAATGGAACAGATTGCTGGAGATGGCAGCAACTCTCCAAGTCCAACCATGTGAGAGATGCTGTAGCGAAATTCCTGCTCAGATTGCTGATTTACAAGCTGCTCCCATGTTCAAGTAAAATGAATCTAGAGTTCATTTTAAGGGCAACTAACCTCATCAAGCAAGCAATGTACAATAAAGCAAAAAGAGGAAAGGCAATCAAAAGTCATTTGCCCTCATGTTCAGCAACCTTTTTCTGATCTACTGAGATGTATTGACCCAACTTGTACATGAGCATGGACAAGTCCCAGGGGATAAGTTACCCTGCACAACCTGCTATAGACGGATCATTGATCAGACAATCAGGGATGATTAGCCAGATTTCTTATGAGCATGTCACTCTTAGTTCAGATATTAAAATGAAAACAATGCAACATGAAACAAAAGGCTACAGTCATGTCTGGTTTTGGCAAAAAATAGTCAGATGAATGTGCTTGGAAAGGGGAGCTCTCTGTGAAACACATGGGATTTCAGACTCTCCCTGGTGTTTAGCAGCCTTTTCCAGTGCAGCAGAGTCCAAGACCTGCCTCTGTCTGAAGGGCAAAGTGGGACCAGAATGGTGGGAGAAGACAGACGTGACTTGCCCAAAGGCCACCCAGCTTCTTGGCTGTGTTGGGTCAAGCTTGCAGCCTCTGCCAGTAGGTTTTCTCCCACCGGTCCCTCCTGTACTCTGACTCCTGTGCTTAGAAAGGGGGAAAGGTGGATGGCGTTATGTTATTATTGAACTCCCATTTCAGTCAAGTGTGACTTTCTGTTAACATCGTATAAATTACCAGGATCTAAGCCAGATAGCTCTGAAATAACTCGTGAACTAAATTCTCACACTGGACCAGAAGGCTTGGATGTAATGTAAAAGATTTTAGGAGGAAATGAGGTGATTCCCTAGACAATAGATCTGGATTTGAACAGCTTAAGGAAGTTGAGGATTACAGTTGTTTTCTTACTTTTTATTTCTGGCAAGTTCCAAGAAAGAGAACAGACTCATTTTGTGTGGAGGGAGAACTTTGTAGAATTATTTTAAGAAATATGCATAATCATCTGAAAATTAACACAATTAAATTGTATTGCAGGCTTCCCTGGTTGTTATCTTTCATTGGCCCTATTTCAAATTTGCCAGTTTTCCCAGTGGAGAGTGGTTTTTTCTTCTCTCATTCTCTGTATGAAAAAAACTAAGCCGACAAATCCAAACAACACTTGAGTAAAAGAAAACTCCAAAGTCAAGCTAGGAATGTTCTGCCCTTCCACAAGCCCCAGACTAAAACTCCCACAATCGCTGCTGTGAGAAATGAAACCGAGCTTTCTCTAACATAGCTTGTTTTCTGTACAGAGGTAACCCTGTTTTCTAGAAAGGCTGGGCCCACTGGCTCCCGTTACCCTGGAAAACTGTTACTATTCCTGGAAAACTAAAGATAAGGCCACAAATGGGAAACTTGACACAGAAATTTACAGATTCCAGGAAAGAGAATTAAAAATTCAGTATTTTAGCTGACTATAAATACAAGGGCGGGGGGGGGGGGCAGCAGAAAACCTTGTCTGTCAACATTTTAAAATAGGATTTTAAACAGCAGCTGAGCAAGGAGGTGTTACAATCAACATTGTCCTAAAACTCAATGCATCTTCTACCCTCAACCCACACCGAGGGAAAGCCCCATTTTATTTGAAATTAAAACCGAGCCCTTCAAGCCTGTATCTGACAGAGCTCCCAGGGTAATGTCCCAGTGCTCACAGCGCCGGGCCAGCTTGGACCTTGCTCTGGGGTGCTCCTTTGCATGGCTGGTGGGACGAAGGGGACCAGAGCCTTTGGGCCAATAAGAAATAGCTCTAGTATCACCTCCAGTTTCAAGGCTAGGAAACACACCTGCACAAATCACAGCTGAGCACAAATCACAGCTGAGCACAAACATTTCTCAAAAGATAAGCTGTCCTATCCATCCATCCTATAGTATCTCACCTAGCTGTGTCTAAAATCATGTAGATTCCTTCCTGGTCATTAGACAGGTAGAAATACCTTTAGAGTGAGATTCATTTCATCTGTTTTTCATTTAAAGATGGGAGAAAATCCCACTGGAAATGCCAGTTTCTCTCTCAAGGAAGAAACTCAGATAACTGCCTTACATGAGACATCTACCTTGCAATTGGGCAAGATAAATCCCACCAATAATTATGATCTTAAGAAGCCTGACAGAAAATCTCCTCCCCTCTTCTGGGATCCCCAGGTGTAATTAAAACCATTCTGTGTGGTTGTGGGAACAAACTCTTTATCCTGCACAGAAAAGACACTCAAGAGGCACAGCTTACGGGTGTTTGTAAACCACTCACATACCATGGCCAAATCAATTAAGTGCATAAGCCCTTGCACTGACAATGAAGAATTTCATTAAGGACTTGTTTAAACAAGAAGACCCCTGTGAAATCAAATATGGGGTGAAGAACAGACGCTACATACAGAAACTATTTGCATATAGGCAACTCTTCAGTTTTTCTACATTTTCAAACATTTAAAAGATGGTTATATTTTAAATCCTAATTTCTTGCATTCCCCAGGGACTATGAACACATTTTCTATCAGTTTTCAGGGAAAAAAATGTGAAGGCACTTGATCTGATTTCAAACTTCAGTTGATGTTCACTTAACTCAGTGTTCAGCTGTGAAGTCTCAGCTTCTTAGCATAGCTGGAGGGAAAGTTGAAAATAGTTGAAGACTACGGCTGTATTCCTGCTGACCTGTATTCCTGTTTCCATCAGTGTCATAGTTACTTGCCAACCTCCAAGTCCCTTTTGTGAAGGGGCTGGATTTTTTAGCTGTGTGACTGTTTTGTGTAGTCAAAGCAGTGTAAAGAAGCAAGAGGATATCACAGTGCTGGCTCAGAGCTTCTGTGGAAGGTGGGTGCAAAGGGTTATGACTCCCCTAAATCCACAGTCTTCTGGGGACTCCAGAACAAACATGGCACAGGCTCAGATTTATCCAGGGGACAGGCTCTAGTCTCAGTGCAAGTGTATAAATTTGCACAAAATATTATTCTAGGGTGGACCGGCCTTAAACCTGCATGCTACAAATCCAGAAAGTCTTTTTTTGTCTTGAGCAGACAGCTAAAATACCAATTTATTTCTTTCACTTCCTAAACAGAAAGACCACGGTAGGACTGAGTAATTTGCTTAAAAGCAACCTGAATCACGCAGAGGAATATGGTACTGTGGAAGAACAGCACAGCACACAGCACAGCAAGCAGATAACATGCAGAGACGCAGCTTTTATTGAAAAAATACAACCCGCTGCAGCAAGCAGCAATGACAGAAAGAGGGAGAGAGATCTTCACTTACATTGCTCACAACAAGAGCTGTGTACGGAGGACTGATTTTTTCCCTTCAAGGCTGAGCACTTTAACAGGCCAACACTGTTAACCACTTCACATCTGGCAGCTCATTAAGTAAAGATGACTGAAGGCTTCGCCAAGGGTGGAACTCGTCTCGGCAGGTCCTCAGGCAACAGCTAGTCTGAACTGGCTCCTGCTGCAGTCAGTGGGGTGGGATCGACAGCAGAGATGTGTACTGGCGCCACTGTCAGAAAGACACCTGACTTATTTCCCCTTAAAATCAAGTCGTTACACCAGGCAGAGGGCCTGAGGGAGGGGGGATGCCAAGTTCAGTGAATGTGGCAGATTTTCTATGAAGTCTGTTTAGTCCATTGGAAATTGTGCTCCCTTTTTTTAGCCAAGGGAAGTGGGACGTAGCTTGACTTTATATATCAGATAGATAGATAGGTGTATAGATAAAGATACATGTCGAACAAGGAAGATGAGACAAAAATATATTACTTTTTACCTGCTTGATTTAATCCTGGCCCAGGAGCAACCAAGAGGGAGAAAACATCACGCTCTCCAGCAGCAGAGATGAGCAGAACCAAGCCCCAAGTGCTCTTTCGGACTGAAAGCTAGAGAAAAACTGAACATGTTTTCTCTGAATTATCTGCATTGCCAGCACTGGAAAATGCTCAGGGTTTCTAAAAGTTACTACTGTGGATAGTTTGGCCAAAGCTGGCACTTGAAAGACAAATCACCCAGAATAAACGGACACTGTCCTGAACTTTCAGACCAGCTTATCCCAGGAAGCTGATGGATAAGCTGAACATCAGAGCAAAACTAATAAAGGGAAGGTGAAACTGAGTCTTCAACAGAGGGTTTGCACAGGGACTGTGTGACACAGCCTCAAAACAGGGATTAGGCAGGGCTTAAGAAATCAATGAACTTGCTGTGTGTCTGCACAACTGCAAATTTCTCCCTAAGCAGACTGGCATTTATAGAGGAGACAGTGTCCCGCCTAAGAGAGTAGATTCAAGTGCTGCAGTAATTCAGCATTTCATATACACTGTCAAATAATTTTGTATGCCTACTAGCTCTGTTTAAACCAAGAAAACGAAGCAATACATGTATTATCAAGTTGATAACTAAAGTGATCTGATTTCCCTTGTGTGACCCAGCGTTCAGCTTTTGTAGAAGTTTAGTCATACATAAATGGATTTAATGGATACAACACCTATGCTGACAACCCACTTAAATCAGTACGGAAGTATATATACCTGTCTAACTACTGCAGTCAGCTGCAGCTCCACAAGTGCATTCACCTCCCCAAAGCTGCACCATTTTCACTGTATTTGTTTAAAACATATCCATATATAGCGACAAAAACCATTAATGATCTGTAAAGAACTATCATTAGGGTGTACCTAAACTTAGTAGGCTAAACTAACGTGAGCGAACATTCAAGGATAACACGTAAATTCAGAAGTGTAAAGGCTACACCACTGTTTCATTTCTACAGCATTCAGGTAATCTTTTCTTCCCACCATCTTCAGTACTGAGTCTGTCTTTTCCCTTCTCCAATTTTTGTACAACCTCCTGTGCCATCTGATTAGCTCCTGGTCTCCCCTGAAATTGCTTTTAGAGTTCCTTCATTCTTCCTTATGTCTAGGTACTCCAGAAAGCCATGCAAAGTGTTTTTATTCATGAAGAGGAGTGGGAAGGTCTAAAAACAGCAATTAAACCAAATCCAAACCTACAATTTCACAACAGGCAGGAAGCAAAGCCAGAAAAACAGAGTCTAGAGAGCAGAGGAGGCCCCAATCTTACAGCAGCACCAGTTCAGTCATGTTGCCTGTCTGAGACAATCAGTCAAACCCTCAATTATGACATGTAAATATGCATCTTGATGTGCAGCGCTTATGCATTTGACTTTTGAAGTATCAGCCACCAGTTCTAAATGTTAGTAACACCTTCCTGCAGATTACTATATCTTCTTTCGCTGATGCTTTGATGTTTGTCCTAAACATCAGAGTGTTTGTTTCCCTGCGTAGGCCGTATTTTTTATGGTTTTCAAACACCCTTCTACCTTCTTTACAGTACTTTTTCTTTTGGAGAGGTGTGTTGCTTTGCTGTACCCCTATATTATACTGTGGTGTGCTACTGAATCTTTATTTCAAGGCGAACAGGTATGAATATTTATGCTGTTTGTCTACGAGGGAGCCATTTAAGTAGAGCCAAAAACACAAAAAAGATCAGTTGAGAACCATGATATATTACACAAACTACTTCTTCAGGGATGTTGCCATGTTTGGTGTGGTGCCAAGCAACTGGGCATTTAGACCAGATGGACAGATGGGCTCTTCTTAGAAAATATACGCAGATCTTAAGTGTATACCTAAATCCACGTTCTTCAGTCATCCTCATGGCTTTCATGTTTTCACTCTGACCTTAGTCAAAAGAAAGCCCGTGGGTTCTTCAAGCCAAGCTACCCAGCTATGGGGAGGTCTGGGGTTGAGCAGGGCTTGCAGCTGAGCCCATAAAAACAGTGTGGTTGTAGATGTCTTGAGTCACAGAGGTCTCAGGAATTAAACCCAAACTTGCCCAAAGACAATATAAGTGTAGTCCCAATGGACTATATAGAACACCTGTCAAAGATCAGTCTGACTCTCAGTGGCAAACACACAGAGCCAGAAACCACTTTGTTCTGGCAAACCGCGTCCCTCTCTCTCCCTCTGCCTCTTTAAACTCCTTCCACACAGCTTTGAACAGCTAGGTGAGAAGGAGGATGGGCAGCACACGTGTGTTGACACTATCTGGAGCGGGCATGCTCTCCCTGGGGAAGCAGAGCCAGCTGAGCTCAGGTTAGAGCAATCCCCAGGCTGCTGCAACCAGACACAAATCCTTCTTAATTGGCTTCCTGGCAACCCCAGCCCCAGCAGACCTCGGGTCTCAGCAGAGACTCTGACCCCAAATGCCCTGTAATTCCCAAAGTATTTCTGCATCTGAAAAGTTTCAGGTCTCATTTTCCACCATTAACCCTTTCTTGCAGAAGGAATTGCTGTCCAGGACAAACAGAAATGTATTTGCTACCCAAAAGCTGCTATTTCTTTCAAATAATACTATGAAGGAAACCTATAGTCTGTTGTGATCAATGAAATTCATGCTGCCTGTACTGTGATAGAGTCAGCCATGAGAAAACAACCAAACAAAATCTGAAGGTTGATGGAACCTGTGAACAGTACTTTGTTTTCCTGGTGTTGTAATACCTGAGACAGAGCTAGCAGCAGAGAATTGCAAGAAAGAGAGTTAGGAGGTGAAAAAGAACTAGTTCCAGCCTCCATGACAGATAACAGCTACGCTCAGTAAACATTTCAGATAAATGAGGGAATGAAAGCAAACCAAATATTGCAGCAACATGAGCTCTTCTTTCCTCACTAAGGGATGCCTAACATTTTTCTGCCAAGTCCACAGGCGCCTCAGTGGCATACAGCATGGTTCTTCTTGTTCATTCATGTGGACAAGCAACAATTGTTGACAATTAGCATCTCTCTTGATGAAGGCAAATTAAGTGCTGTGAAAAACCCCATACCATGCTAAAAAAAAAGAGGGAAGAAGGAAAGAAAGTGCACACTGGCTAAGCTAGCATGCATGTCATTTAGGCATTTTGTAATTGGAAAGCTACCTGGGTTTTGCTTTCTGACTTACTCAACAAAACCCTATTAAATGAGGCTCCAGGTGAAATACAGTAGTGATTAACGCAATGTCCCACTGTGACAAAGCGCGGTACTGTAGGGAGGTAGGGAATTGGTAGCAGCCACATTCACAACACTAATATCCAAGTTCAAAATAGGATTTCTCTGATTAGTAGACACAGTGCTCCAAAGGAAACCAGTCAGTAGCCCATGCCTTTGGCTACTTAACAGTCCTCTAGCATTCAGGGAAAACAAAATCACAAAGTAGTACGGATGTATTGTCAGCACTTCTGTACTACACTCGTCATCATGGTTTCTGAGAAGCTTTCTAATGTTAGGTCAAATGTTAGGATGAGATGTGCAGTGAGAAAGGAAGGGCAAAGGGAGCCAGCTGTGCTTGAAAGCAAAGAGAGCGCAGTGGCAGCCAGCCTGAGAACTCAGCCCTCCTTGGCGGTGTCGCCAGTTGGGCCTCACTTGCAAGGTCACAGAGGCTGAAAGGTAGGGGGGATGGCAGCAGAGGGAAGGCACGCACACGTTTCTCATGCTTCAGGAGGAGGACATGGCATATATCTGAAGCCAGGGGACTGGTACCTTCTAAGGCAGTTTCTTTAAATGCAGGTCCTGGTAGGAGGTGCAAGCACGCAGGTGCTCAGCAGGGCCATGGTTTCCCTTTCTGCTGGGGGTAGTTGGCCAAGCAGGTCCCGCTGCTGTACTGGGACCTGGAGAGAAGCAGTAACCTCTCTCCTAGAAATGTGTGAGCTGGCAGCACCACAGCAGAGAATCAGGAGTTGAAGACGATTCCGAAAAGATCACAGATCAGTATCTGACACTATGCCCCTGGCCAGAAAGCTGTGTTAGATGTTATTCCTGCCCTCAGTTCAGGACTCCATTTGCAGACCCTCTCTAGACCTTTGCTATTTTGTCTTACCTGATCAGAGCTGACCATCTCTGCAGCCCACAGAGGAGAAAGATTACCTAGTCCTTCTGGGTGAACTTATCTCACCCCCAATGTACAGTCTAGGCACCAGGCAGAATGACAAAAGACATCCAGAAACTCAGGACACGAAGATTGGAGCTGGCAGCAAAGAAGTGGTGAGAAACAGTCCCACATACGCAAAGCCAAGTGCACCGATCAAGCTGCTTAACTACCTTCAGCATACCATCCAGGAGTGCTCACACACTCAGCAGCTGCATCTCAACTGAGGTAGTAAACTAACAGATGACAGTTTAAAGTGGAGCCTGAGCCTTGCCAATTGTCATATAGCTGCAATTTCCAGAATTGCCAGAAGAATAAGGTTTTGGAACAAGATTACCAGTCATACACATGCTGGTGACTAAATATGTTCTGAAATCTTTCTTCTCCCACAGGAAACAGGTCACCAACTTCAGCTGTGCAAGTCTTGGCTTGGCTGTTCCTTGTGCATGTGTATGCGTGGTCTGGACATCAGCAGGTTAGGAGGCTTGCTGGGCTAAGGTTTGCAGCCAAAGTCTACAATGTAAACCCACTTGTGAATTCTCACCTCTATCAAATCCTCATTAGGAACCATGAGAAGGACACTGTGTACACAGAGGAAGTTAAAGCATGAAAGGTCCTACAGAAACCTATGAAAACCAGAGCACTAGCACTGCTCAAGTGGACACACTGGTTAGCTAGGGCATGTTCAATTCGTAAGAACACTTAAGAGAAAAAACCTATGTGCTTCAAAACAGCAGAAGCACTCTTGCGCATGGACTCTGACCTTGGAAGGAAATTTGGCTGACTATGCGTGTGCCCAGCAGTGAGAGGACATAGGTATCAGATTGCTGGCAGTGAAAAAAAGTGGGCAGCACAAGCTGCCCAGTTTCCACCGAGCCACTGCACTCTCTGCAGGTTGAATCTGCCTATCAAAATAGCTGCATCCTCTCAATGTGGTAGCACAATCAAGAAAATGATGTTGTAGGGTGGTCAGCTTCACACAGTGTGCTTTTTTATGTATGCCTAGAAAAGCGTGGCCCATGCAAGTGGAAGAAAGGACAGGCGGCAGACACCAGTGCCCCCATGTCCCTCTCCTCAGGCACTGTCTTCTCTGTCATCCTGCTCTCCAAAGGAAGGAGTTCTGCTGGATGGGGGACTTCAGTAGTGTGGGCACAGCTCTGCCATAGGGCACTGCTGGGCAGATGCCACCAAGATCAAACAGAGGGCAAGAGGAGGTGCATCAACCTCCAGCCAAGGTCTAAAGCTCTGGAGGCTCCTGAAACGTATTCATGGGAAAAAAGCTGAAAAATAAATCAGAAAATGTGCAAATGTTAGCAGAGCAAGAGTCCTTGAATACAAACATCCTCCTCACACGAAATGCCTCTTCCCTCCTGCCCAAGCGTTCCTGTCCCTGCTCCTTCTTTCCCCCATGGGCTCTATGCAGCTTTTTCTGCCCGGTCTGCCCTCAGCTAGTCCAGGCAGCAGCTGCAAAACCTTCAGAACTGGCCATATTTGCCCTCATTTTCTATAGATGAAAGGGTAGGTAGGTACCCGTCTCGATCCCTGCTTCTCCAGATTCCTCAATGCTTATACAGGCTTGCAAGGGCCAAGGTCACCTCCAGCAACCAGCACCCATGCCACCAGCTCACAGTCGCAGGCACAAGTGACTACAGACCCCCAATGTGATTCATGTGCTGGGTGACCCATCAGACCTCCTCCCTCTCTGCATGTCTGGGTGTGCTGGTGTCATGCTAAACAATTGGGGTGATCAAATGGCGCAGGACGAACTCACCGTGGGTATCAAGTATGTTTGCTGTTGGGTCCTGGAGCAGGGATAATGGTGGGTAAAGTCATTCTTCTCTCCTACAGATTATTTTATAGAGCTCTCAGCATGAGAAAAGGATCAAGGGAACACCCCAATACTGCTTGATTATTTGGCATGCAGTCTTTAAACTCATTTCCTGCTTTGTTTTAGCTATATATTCCATAACAAAAATACAAAAAAGGCAGAATCATCATGAAAAATACTATGTTGAGTTAGAAAATGGATCCCCATTTTAATTAGGAAAAGAGAACTTACTAGATCTAATAAAATATAGTAATGATCATTATCAATTCAGTTTAACAAAACACCAGTTTCTGCTTAGGAGAAAACTAGTGGGTTTATGCCCATATTTAATTCACAGACTAATAATTTCCTCCTTATGTATTCATAATAATTGAGGAACTGCTGCTGCCAAATTCAGAAAAATGCACCCCCAGGAGTTTAGATTTGTTCATTTGGGGTTTTGTGAACACAGAGGATAGTCTTTTTACTAAGAGATGAGCTAAGTTCTTGACAAATGGGGGTCCTCACTAACCATGATTCTCATAACTTCTGAGAAAATTAGTGTCAATCAGGTATCTAGGCAAATTCTTTCAAATCCTGTTCCTTAGACTAAGTCCGTGTGGTGTTCATCGATAGCAGAAGCTTATATAAGTTTATATAGCTTAGATCTGATATGCTGGGCCATATGGTACTATCCTTTTATAAAGAGAGGTCTTTGCTAAAATGAAGTTGTCTCAAAACTGATGGCATGTATTTTGTAGATTTCGGTACAGTAGCTGATGTTGCCGGGAAGCTTAAAATACTACCTTTAGTGCATTGGGAAATATCAACAAGTGTGCTGGGGAGTGTTCATTGTACCTAATTATAGGCACCTATCCTTGCTGTCTAGTCTTCTCAGGCTAGCCTGGAGTTACTGGAGAAAGGGTGTTCCGGAGTGACTAAGTTAGGTTTTGACTTGGACTCACTCCCCTGAAATAATCTCTCACTTTGCAAAAGACAACCGACTTCCAAAACTAAGTCCCCTCGCTTCTTTGGTTTGGCTTACTTTTTTCAGGGAAAGCTTTCAAACCTGACTGTCTAGCAATATCCTGCTACCTATCGTTGGCCATGAAAATATTTGTTCTTCCTCTGAGAAATGTGTGCATGTTCAAGTCTCATTCTGCAGCAGAGTAAAACCAGGCTTCTTCAAGTCTTTCGGGAAAGAGAAGAGAGAGCAGGTCCTCTGAGAAGGGCCAGCTAATCAGTGGCTGTGGGATGCAGAATAACCAGGGTTGACCTTCTTCTCTACTGTACGTGCTCTGGAGTAGACACTACACTTCCCAGGTGGCAGCCTGAGCCCTTCCTTTGGGATATTTTGGAAGGAAGAGATGTATCTTGCTCTCGGTATCCTCCCTTTTACCTCTTGTCTTCTATCCCCCAGATTCCTTTCTGGACTGGAGATACGTAGGCTGATGAACACGTGTGATTTCTGAAAGCAGTGCATGCCTGAAAATGTCCCAGTTTTTCACACATTTGATAAAAACACTTCCAAAACCTGAAATACTCCAACCTGCTCAATTCTTACATCAATATTTAAATATTCAAGCCAGAATGTCCCACTTTTCGGAGGTAGTGAACAACCCAAAATTCAGGCCAATTAAAGTACCTAATATTCTTCATTTGAACACAGCTAGGAAAGTGAAGTCTGGTAGTTCACGTAATTGTCTTGGGAGAAAAAGGGATGTTTGAATGTTTAAATACAATAAATCACCAGGTACGGCAAACCGTTGTAGAGCCTAATTCACTAAATAAGAGGTCTTTTGGTTTATAAAAACAGTAGCTTTAAAAGATAATGACTTTCTATTCAGCTTACATTGTTATTTGATACAGTTTTACATCTCAAGACATTTAATACAATTTTTATTATGCCAGTATAGTGTTAATGTCATTAGCTTCATCTATTTCTACTTACTATTCAAACCCCCTACCTGACAGCTTAAACCCCTGTGAGTGGGAAAATGTATGAGGCATTATATATGAAATGTCTAATAAGCATGTCTACAGAGAGAGACAATAAATAGCGTTTTGATGGAGAGTAAAAGAATATTTTGAAGAGACAGGCTTATGAAATGAGTAGGAGTGGAGGCTCATGATCATATTTGATTTTTCTGAGGTTATGACTGCATTCATTTTTACTTTTAAAGAGGCAGGAATAGTACTGCAGATTGTAAGTGAATTAACTTCTGTAATCACTTCACTAGTGGAAAATGCTGAGCAAGTTTGCTGCAATTTTGATCACTAGAATGGAACTAGTATAATATGTTAACACGTCATCAGTCTGTCATTTAAAATGAGCGGAACAATCACAAGTGATAAGGCTAAAATGAGGCCACAGCATTGCATTATTTCTCCATAACGAGTAGGCATAAGCTATTCTGATGTCATAAGAAGATAAACTAAAAACATCTCTCCACCTCATATCCAAGCTACTCGGTAGATTTATTAAGGTGCCAAAACAGTTCCTGGTAGTGAACTGATAAACAATAATCTTCCATGCATCCCGATTAAAAGGTGAATCAATTAGTCTTCCTTAATGGGATTCTGCTTTACAACAAAACCACAGCTGGTTTATTTCAAAATAAGTGAGCACGGAGTCTCAAAAACACTCTGAGCAGAATGAAACACTGGCTGCCACACATTTTTTTAACCCCAGGCCTACTTCATGGAATTAGAAAAGCAAAATGTACCGATACGAACAAATTCCAAGTCCTTGAAATATATGATTATTTGTATCACCAGAAAGTGTATTCCTAATACACTAGACCCACTGCACTTTTATAAGACAGCTAATCAAGTTGCTGGGGAATACTGGCTCATTAAAAATCGGTTCCAAACCATTAGGATCTGGACCTGTTTTCTCATTATCCATTGAGGCCTGTTCAGTACATCCAGACAGAAAGGTTCACATAAACAAGCTGCCCTTCTTTTAAGTTTCATGCTGCTGTTCGTACTGGGAGTCACACCTTGCTTGCCTTGCTGTGCTAGTTCTCAGCTTCGGATCAATAAGAGAGCTCCCTTCCTCCCCATAGTACTATCACACGCAATAGGTAGGCTGACCCTTGGCGTTTCTTTCAACCCTCTCACAGCCTACTTTCCACCAGCTTACTCTTTTTTTGTCTCTAGTCTGTGTAAATGCAGCGTACATTTTCCTTAAGTTTTCTACACATCAACTTCTGCTGCTGCACAGGGCTGGGCCTTCCCTAACGTATCTATTTCTATCCTATATATACCACATATATGCCTTATAATTACCCACATCTATAACAAATGCTCTTTCACACGACTTAACTCTTCCATGTGAGGTCATTGGCACCGTCTCCAGGAATAAAAAAATTTTCAGCCTGCACCCCCATACATGTATATACCTATATCTGGTTTCGTATATAGCAGATGTTTGCATTAGAGCCACCATTGAGAGAAGGGAACATAAGAAAGCTTCAATCCATCTTTATACTCACCGACAGATGACTAGAGTTGCACGGTTTTCTCTTCTGTTAGCACATTGCCCCTCCACCCACCTTCCCCATTCTCAAA